>NC_089686.1:15910808-16535808 GCF_031753505.1 Anomalospiza imberbis | reverse complement strand
CATACTCTGCCTTTAGTTGGCTGTGCAAGAAATTCACCCTAAAGGCAAAGAAGACAGCAGGCTTGTGACGGACACTTCACAGAAATGACCTCACATTCAAAGACCACACCATCAAGTGTGCAGCTCTCACTAAATCAAACATAGTTCCAAAGAGTAGCTCCTAAGGTCATTTTTACTCTAAGCATTTAATAAAATTTTATTAAGAAGCAGTGGTAACATTATAAAAAAATTGAAATTTACAAAAGAACTGAAAGGAAAATACATGAAAAATTAAACTGCTATTTCTTCAATATGTAAGAAACACACCACAAATTTCTGAGGCACAATATATTTAAGAGCATTTGGATATAAAGGCAGCTCTATTTGGCACACATAAAGAAAACTCACAAGTTACTTTTTTATCCTGATGCATGAAATATGAGCATTTAAGTGTCCTGAAGTGTGCAACACTGTAATGGCATAGTGTTCTGGGTTGACAAGGAAGTGAGTTTTCTTAGGAAGTTAGAGTCAAACCAATTTTACACTTTTAGGTAAATCTAAAAATGTCTACAAATCATGAAGGTGTAACATTAAATAATTAACTGAATAGATTAAGTTCTGTATCTGCTGACAGATAAGCCTGGCTCTCTGCCAGCCCTGCAATCAACATTATGCAACATCTTTATCCGTAAGAAAATGAATTAGAAAGAGCAAACTTGAGAAAACCTCTAGAGAGCTCTGCACTGTTCTAAAGTACTCTCGTACAACTGTAGCTCAACTTAAAATGTGATTTTTAAATACAATTCAACCTGACATTGATTTAACTTGATGTGGTCTTGGTCCCTTATTTACACCAAACAGATTCTCAAAACACCTCTGTAGTATGAACAAGGCTACAGGGAGTTTTTTGGGTGTGCTCTCAAAAGGGGCTCTGCCATAAGTTAACAGCTACCCGTTGATCAAGAGTCTCTAAGACTGCTTTTAATAACAGGAACGGCAGTTTTCTCTGCGCAGCAGAAAATAAACAGTGGTAACTCCTAGAGCTAAAATCATATTGTGTAAAAACTATAAACCAGTGCTCCTCAAGGGGAAAAAACCCAGTATAATCTGGGAGCGTTGGGCATTTGTAGCTCTGTCTAAAGGCAAGTGTTTGGAAACAATTCATTGCAGAAAATGCTTGTCAACTGAACCAACCACATGTGGAAGCTTATTTTGTATGAGCAAAGGTCTCAGGTCTAAAGCACCAAATAACAGTATTGGTTGACAGTATTCATGAAGCTGACAATCTTTATCAAGTAAAAATTACCAAATTAACAATACCAAAATAGAGAAGAAGGAACACACGTGTTATATGAAGGTACTTCAGAGCTAATGCAACACATCCGTGTTTTACATAATTTACTTTTAATTGAGATATCCAACAATCCAGCAAAGGAGCCGTACCTGTCCAGTTCCTCCCTCAGCTTCTGATTTTCCCCAGTGGTTATTGCATTTGATCTTCTCTCTTGTTGCAAAACCTCTCTCTCAGTTTTTAAAACTAATTCCAACTCTTCTAATTCTGCTTTGTGTTTCGTTAAACTGTTGTATCTGCAAAAGGAAGAACAGCATAAACTCAGCTTTCATTTAAACATTTTTCTTCCTCTGGGTTAATATTTTTAATAGGTAATACCACAATGATTAGAAAGCATCTTTTTTTTCCAGCTTCATTTATTTCATCCACATTTGTGTGGTTAAACTTCTACCAAAGCTGAAGAATTCAACACTATGCATGAAAATTCAACTTAGTATACAAGTCAGCAGAGAAGACTTTAGGAAAAAAAAAGAAAAGTATTTTTTAAGGAAAATGGAACACAATTGCCAGAATTGTACTTCAATTTCAGATTCCGATCATTTAGTAAAAGCATCAGATTCTGCAAAATGAGTGGAAACTACACCACTAAACCAGAATCCCAGTCACAAATAATTGACAGTGGCAAGAGTTAAAAACCTGACTAGAAAGTAGCTCCCAAAAAGCAATAGGAAAACAGTGCAATGAGCAAGAGTTTGTTAGGTAGCCACCTAATCCATTTTAGGTTATACGCACAGGTAATAGCATCCTGCACATCTACTAATGTCCTGCATATTCCGGACAGATGATGAGGTCTCAGTGAGTTGATAGCAAAACATCTTTAAGCAGAGGCTGACTCACCTGCTTGAGTTGCTCTATTTATTCACTAGTGAAAAAACCAAGAGCAAAACCAGTGTTCACATCCAGGCTTCCACTATTATTTGGTTTATATAACTTGTGCAAAAACCATTCAGGGCAGCAAGGTGGGGAGAGAGAGAGGGCTGATGCCATCAACTGTGTCTTTAATTTTCATCTCTGGAATGCTAAAGTAACCAAGGTGTGGAACAACTTCCCTAGTATTTAGCACAGGCATGGATTAGGCAGGCCCAGCCTCCCTGAGGTGCTACACCACCTGCATCCAGAAAACACTGAGAAGAATGGGGTAGACTGAAATAACTGCACAAAGCAGCAAGCTGTTCCCAGGTATTTTTTCCCCTTTGGTGGCTTCTGTCAGAATCTGTGCCCATACACACCAGCAGAAGCCACTGGGGCCATTGGTGCAGTCAATGTCAAAAGTCATCAGCACAATTTCTGGTCATGGTAATAAAAGGGTATTTTCCTGAACTATCAGATACATCTGTGTCAATAATGGAGAAATACTCTTCCAAGCAATTTTAAAACAGAATCTAGGCTGAAGATGCAGAATTGATTAAAAGGCTAAAGAGAACAAGCATCATCTTTCTGTGACTCTCATGCCAGCAGAGATGAATGCAGAGCACAGTTACTCTGCAGTCATGAAAACTTCAAAACAAAACCAAAACCAGCAGACAGCACCAAACACACTGACTCCTGCCAACTTGTTTTTCTTTCAGGCTACCATTCCATTCATCCCAGGGTCAAATTACAGCCTGTCCCAAATTCCAGTCCATTGAAGGGCCACATAGGAAAGTACCTGTCTCCCAGACAAAAGCTGCTTTATGCTATTCATTCCCAGTAACAGCAGTAGAGCTTAATTAACCTTATTTATTTGTTTTCTTGCTCCGTTCAGCTCTGGGACATTTCAAATTCACTGTTCGTACAACAAATGGAAGAACCTGAATGCAGAGGAAGGTTTCACATCCAGCTCCAAGAAGCATTTTACACAGACTATGTGCCAATGCACACAGAGCCTGAGAAGACAAACTCCAGTCAGTCCTTTGGCAGAGATTACCATGGCTGTCTTTGCAGAAATTGCACTGTAAATTCTTTTGCTGTCTGTGTATGATAGGGCTACTCTGTTCATTTTTATCCAAGCCCTCTATGTTTTAAAGAGCGCTCCTTAGAGAGAAGCAGAATACTGGTCCAGCATTGCCAGCCAGGCCCAGCACCACAGTCTGCCACATTGAGTCTGAGGTAGACCACAGCTGCTCCTCTAGTTGTTAGGTGAAAGTTAAGAAAGAGGAAACTGTCTGCAAAAATGGAAATGATTGTTCATGTCCAAAGCCCTAATGAAATCCTCAGGCAAAATCTTCTTGTAGTAGAGATTCAGCCTGGAGTCTACAATTTGAGCACAATCTGTGCAACCTGACAAGCTCTACCACCAGGGACTAGGCTACCCTTCCTGTAGACTATTCAACACTCGTTTCACTTTTTAAAGCAACAAGCTCTTAGAAGACTTTAAAAAATATTTTCTTATACATGCACATAGAATCCATTTTGGCTCTGACACAACCCATTCCTAGGAGTGAGGAAATGTAGTCCTCTTTACTCCTTTTGGTTTTTATTCTTTTTGCTGCTTTTTGAGGAGAAATACTTTAGGTAGGTATTTGTGACCGAGACAACTTTGGAAATGCTCAGCTATGATAAAAAGTGTGACAAAAGGAATCCAGAAAAATAACTACCAGGCAGCATATTATGGTAACATAATAATACAGTTCCCTGCAATACGTAACCCTACAAAGCAGGGATTCTTTTCCCAGTATCTCTGCAGGATTAGACTTCTCCAGACTAAGCCACAAAGAAATGCTCAGGGGTGTTAATCAACTGCAGCTACAAAGTTATTATCTTTCCTTAGTAACATGTAATATGTACAGCAATTTTAAAAATGCAGAAGAAGCCAGCCTTTCTGTGTTCACTGAGACCATCAGACAGACACCTCAAAGTCAAAAAACAGCTATTAATGGTAAATGACCCTAACATACTAACTCTCCTCTTCTTGCTAAGCCAAACCCACACATCTGTGGTTTGCTGGGCTATGACAGGCCATTTCACTGCAGTTACAAACAACCCATTATTAAATCCCCACTGCAGTGTTAATATGTGCAGACAGAACCAAAAGAGGTTTAATGAAGTTTGCTCAGGTGCAGAAAATATTCTGTGGTTAGAATGCAGCAGAGTGAACTACACAAAGCTTTGGGACCCTGGCTGAACATGTTGTTGTGTGTTGTTGTTGTGTGGGACGTGCACAAGCTAAATAAAGTTGCTGTGGATCTTCCTAGACACGCTACAGTCATAGGTTTGTGTGGAAGTGTAATCTTGCCTTAAGCAACAGAACTATGATTACAGTGCTGTCATCAGCTGAGGAAAACCAATCACCTTGGAGTTGTGACATGCAAAACCCATCTCCTAAACACCACATAAGAAAACTTCTTGGTTGCACTGAGCTGCTCTGGGGAAAGTTTAGCAGGTGGTGCATTCCAGCCAAACTCGAAATTGAAATATTCCATCTTAGCAGTTAAATACCTTAGTTAAAAAGAAGAGGTGTAAGAAAACTTCTCTTATGCTATTCTTTCTCCCTTCTGTTCCTCAGCAGCACATGATGGAGGGAGAACAAAACATGCACTAAAAAAGTAGCTTGTGGCTTTTTTCCTGACAGCCAAATGGAGTCCTTGGACAAATCACCTCGATAAGCATCTTTTAAGAGTGATCTGCTGAGGAGGATACTGCACACTTAGTACTGCCAAACTCAACCTGGTTGGAATATAGAGAAGGCCACCATCTGCTCCCCTGCAACACCTCTCACTAGGAGTCTAATCTCAGAAAGAGAGTCCAAACTGTTAATGATTACAGTGGTGACCCGGGTACTTACCTCTACAGATAACCTATTCTTTGAAAAACACTTTTTCCTTAGGCTAGAGCTGCTTTGTGTTTGGTACTCATTAAGCAAAGAAAGAATACAGCAAACTGCCTTAACACATTGCAGTGTAGTAATCTCAAGCAAAGCCTGAATCAATGAGAACCATTAATCAGTCTGAGAAAGACTTGGTAAGCAGGAACAGTGTCTGTGTAATCACTTACAGCTCATTTAGTTGACAGCCAAGCAGCTGTCCTGTCACACAGCCCCAGTGGATATTTTAATCACAATAGTTTACTTCTGTAATTCATAAAAATCTAACACACATTGTATTTGCCAGCTCCTTAGTCGCTGGGGAAGAGAAGTTTAGCACCAGTTTTCAGTCCACCATCAAGGATCACCGCTGAGCTGCTCTGAACCCAACTCATGATCTTGCACAGAAATTAAACCCAAATAAAAGTGTTTTGAGGAAAATCACAGAAAAACTGTAAGAGATGTTTGAGAGGTAGGCAGAGCAGCATTTCTGTAGTAGTACAATATGTATAGTGTTCAAACCATGCACAATTGTCAGAAAATGACAGTGACTGGAAATTAAACAATTAGCAGATTACTGATTTCCTAATTCAACTGAAGGGCCTGAAGCAGAAGCTTTAGACTACGAGAACTACAAGAAAATTAGTAATACATCATTATCTCATAGTTAGGTCAATACCGCTTCCTACAAAGAGACTCCTTTGATATGATACGGATGCCACGAGGTTCAATGATTGAAATTTCTCAAGATACACACTACTCACATATAGGTGACCTGCAGACTTTATGGTTAGAAGAGAGACTCCACAGAGTAGCACTGGAGAATGTTTTTAAGGCTGTATGTTGTCACAGCACCAATCCTTAAATGCAGTAGAAGCATTTAAGCTACTTCTGACAAAGTATCCAAGCTCATGTTACCTGAGTATCACCAGTCACCTCTGTTCTGCCACCTTTAGAGATCTAAAAACTAGAGCTTTGCAAATATTTTCATCTGATGTCCCAATGACAATAGGAATGACTAGGCACTTTTTCAGGGCAACAACTTTGTAATTTCCATTTGTAATTGGAGACAACATTTAAGGCTAAAATTGTAACACAGGCACATTCTCGCTACACTATACCCCTGAGCAGTGAGCGTACCTCTCACGCAGACCTTTGTGCTCAAGATCCAGGGTTTTGTGTAATGTTTTCAGGCAGCTGTGCTGATTTATTAGCCTTTCATACTCTGCAGACTGCCGTTCATGCAGTGAAGTAAGGTGTTCATGGTCCTGAAGCAATGACTCATACTTAGCTTTCAGCTGCTCCTTCTGTTTCAGCAGATTTTCATTCTCGTTTTCCTTGGCTGTCTGCTGATTTTGCAGTAAAGCATTCTGGGCCGTCAGCGAAGCACTCTGGGAGCTGAGAGTTGAATTTTCTACCTAAAGTTTTGCAAGTAAAAAGTTAAGTATTACTTATTCACATCTACTGGTACATACAACAAACATTTTGTAGCAGCTTACAACTGTACAGAGTTAGTCAAGAATGCCTACACTGCCTTGTCAACTTAAGACATCTATGTACAATTTGGCATCATTTTGGTATTACTGTTGGCAGTGTGCACCACATAAAGATATGCTGGCAGTAGTATGAAAATTATCACAATCTCTAAACTGAAGAAACGCTGTTTTACCAGAAGCTCTCGAGCCTGAAGACCAAGATGATCTGGAATACTCACAACTCAACTGCATCTCTGACAATCATGATCAGAGTCAAAAGGTACCCTATATTTGTGTACAAGTAATGAAACTCAAGCTCACCCCAACTCAAAAACATGAACTGCACCACTCTGTATGTGGACAACACTCCTAACGCTGAGTACATGAGCAGTACTCCTAACAAGTCTGGTTTCAGTAGAGAGATGGTGCACTGATTTTATATGTTGCTAATATAATTAAATTACAGATAGGAAACAATTAATGAGAACAAAAAACCCCCATCTCTTCATCTCTGAAAGTGCAAGAGGAAAAGCTTAAAAAGTGAAAGTCATACAAGAGAAACAGAGTTAATCCAATGTTGTCCTTTGAAACTCCTCATTCTCTCAAAGTAAGTTTGTTTTTTTTTTAAGTCAAGTAATTTTTAAGAGTATCTTTTCCACTGGCAACTTTTACATTTTGTCTGAAAGTCTGAAAACTGTGATTGAAGCTCATTGCTATAATGCCTATGGGGAGCTGACTTGTGTCCTCTTTTCATTTCTGCTGAGCTCTTTCACAGGCATAGCATTAACACAAAAAAACAAAGAGCAAACTTTTTTTTAATTTCAGAACTGTAGCTTCTGGAACAACACATATGGATTTTGCTGTATTAATTTTAATTTATTCTCTCTAAATAACCACCTTCTTGCTGAAGGTAGCTACTAGACATTAGCTACAGACCAAATTTCCCTTCTCGCTTGGAGAAACTGACCTGAAACTAAGCTCCACCTCCTGGGCCTAATCTTTCCATCATTACATCAGCCTACCAACACAAACATTTCATTAGCTGTTATCTCCTCCACACTACTGTAATCAAATCTAACCTCCTGGCACAGAGGCACAAGGATGTTCTGACCTGGAGTTTGGCTGTCTGTGTCTGCAGGGCAGTGTTATGCTCCTGAAGGAAGACATTTTGCTTCTGTAGTGTCAGGATCTGATTGTTGAAGGAGACATTCTGCGTTTCCAGATGCTTTAGCTGTTCCTTAAGCAGCTGCTTCTCAGTATGCAGGGCTGCATTCTGAAAGAGAGATGGCATTGAAGGGGTGATAGGAAGAAAAGAAACAGCTGTCCTGATTATCTGGAGTCCTATCAAAGATGAGAACCAATTAGTGATGATCATTCTGTAACAAAGGCATAAAAAAAACCTCTTTCCAGCATTAAATGAAGGTAAGACAGATGTTAACACACAGGATTACTCCCTGAAAAGATGGGACAAGATGGACACAAGACACATTAAGCACTTAAGTCCCAGGCAGTCACCCCCTAAGAGACACCCAAGGAATCTGGTAGACTTGGGTGCTCCAGAAAACCTACCAGATTCCTTTAAGCTCAAAAATCCAGTTTCCACCAACCCACTCAAGAACACAAGAGAAGTCTATGAGCTAAGAGGAAATAGGAGAAGGCTTACATTCCTTTCCAGTTCAATGGCCCTGTCCTTCAGTTTCAGCAGCTCTGTGGTGGCCTCTTGGTGCCCTGTTTCCAATTTCTCATTCATTTGCTGGCTGGCAATGAGCTTCTCTGCTGAATTCTTCAGTGACTTCTGATCATACTGCCCATCCTGCTGAGTCTGCTTGAGTGCATCAAAGTCCTTCTTTACCTACACAGTCAACAAGCAACAACCTTCAACACTGAGGGAACTGGAATATGCATTAATAACGATGTGATATGTCACTCCTCTCTTGCACTGTGCAGACTTTCAGAGATTCAAGAACCATTACCCATTTCACAGACAGGGAAGCTGAGACACAGACAGGTGGAAGAATCCACATCTCTTGGTCTCCAGTCAGGTGCCTTTAGACTCGAGCTCACTGTCACCTAACAAACAAGCTGTTCTTAGGGGAGATGTTTAAATTGCAGTCTTGCTCAGCCTATGTTTCCACTAAACAAGGCAGAAAAACAGAGCCATGCCAAAGGAAAAAAACATGGGAAAACTGATCTACAAAGAGCAATTATCCAAGAAAACCCCTCCTGATGTGCCCCAGCCCATATTTTTTTTATGAATTTTGTGTCATTATATAGAAAGGAAGAAAAAAAGGCGGTTCAGTGATGTGTATAGGGAGGGACAAGGAGAAGAACAAACTCGTTCTTAAAAAAAAAAAAAAAAAAAATCCCCAAACATGCAAACATGCAGAAGAACAATGTCAAAAAAAAAAATCAAAATTCACTTAAGCTCTTACCATATTTAGATCATTCTGTAACTGCTGGTTCAAGTTCAGAAAGTCTTTCACTTGTGCCTCCAGCATTGCAATCTTCTCCTCTTTCACAGCTAGAGTTGATTTTAGTGCTGATTCAGTTTTGCTTTCCAGAACCTTGTATTTTCTGAAAAATATGAGCCACTACTTAAACAGCAGACTTCACCTGTTCCCAATCTCACTACATGTTAAATTATACACACTTGCTTCTTCAGGAAAATTATTTCCTCTGCTACTGCAGATTGCTACTGATATAGCTGGGGAATTCACTTATGAAAAATCCAATCAATTTTAATAGAGATTAACACCAGCACAGTGCTACAGAAATATCAAAGAGTTACATAACTTGAAAGAAAGTAACTTTCTTTCTTTTTCCCATAATTACACTACAGAAAACTCTTCTTATGGCTCTTTTGACGATTCTAAACAAGAAGCAAGATCCACAGTTTAAAGATTCCTGCAAGATGGGTATGTTTCTCTAAGTAGGTCTTACCAAGAAGCCAATATACACACAGGTTGTTGAGATTTTCTGTTCATTACTATAGGACTTAAAAAGGAATTCCTTGCCATTGGATATTTCTTAGGCAATATCTATGTTTGTATTAACAGGTATCTGAATCACCAATTACATGAAGTAATGGCAAACACTGTTTAATAGACACTATTCTACATGAAGAGAAATACACACTGAAATAGCTACCCAGTTACTCTGCTGGGGAGTACAGAGGAACTGTCGTAACACTGCTAGCATGGAGAGAGAAAGTGGCATTTCTTCCTTCCACTCAAAGAAATGTTTTGCAAAGCTTACAGTATGCTGCCAAGCTTGCCTCAGAAAAATGTGGTTTATGCCCAAAACTGGGTAATGGCAAGGAGGCGGATGAGAACCAAAAAGAGAGGCAAAGAGCTTCAGTTAGGCTGAGTGAAAAGAATAACTAGAAGAGCTCAGTCTCCTTACGTGTCATCATTGCCATTATCATCCTCCAGCAGCAGCTCTTTGTTCAATCCCATCTTCTCCAGTTCCTGGCTCAGTTTGTCCAGCTCACTAGACAACTTTTGACTCTTCAGCTTCTCCAGGACCAAATCCTGAAACAGCATTAACATGATTAGTTGCTATGCAAAGGGTGGTGGTAATTATTACTTTTACATTTTTTTAAGAGTACTGAAAAATTAATTGGATAAAATCCTAGTTTAAAGTAGGTCAGCTAAAATTCTTCATCAGTGACAGCTGAGTACAGAATTAAACTGATTGGTTTTATTTATAGGTCACTTGAAATAAATCTGCAGAATGCTTCTTTTGGCCTTTGTTTCGCTCACTGTACTGAACTACTTCTGCCAACACTGGCTTTATGCCTGCCTGCTGAAGGAGGGAATGTGTGGGCCAGGAGACACCACCCCATCTCTCCATCTCTGCTGCACAAAAGGATATGTGTAGGGCAGGGGACACCGGCAGAAGGAGTTTCCATCTCTCAGCTAGGACAAAAAGCCCTGCCAGCACTGGTACACACACAGAGGAGCAACACCAGCTCTGTATGGAAGTCTCCTGAGGTATTGTGGCTATGATGTTATTACCCTTGGTAACAGGGTCAATAGTGAATAACACACTGAGTTTCTGACATGGTAAATAACTGCCCAAAATTCTGAAAGTGTAACTACATTGTAGAATAAGAGACAGGAAAGCTCTGGACACGAGAGAGCTTGGTAACTTATTGTGGTATCTACTGATGCAGCCTGGTTTCATTTACATTTCTTTGGGAAGAAACTGAAGCAGAACCCAGCAAGGAAGTCATACAAGGAGAAGACTTGGCAGCGCTGTACCAGAAGGTATATTGGGACAATGCTTTGCAGTTATGCCAATAAAGTAGTCTGTGTGGAAATGGCCAGGGGAAACATAGTGCCAGCCTGCATTTCTAAAAACGACAAATTATTTTTGGTGCATAGCTAAGTGTGAAGATCCCTACCATTCAAAATTCTCTGAAATACAAATGCACCATAGAGATCTACATTGCTTGTGTTTCTGCTAAAAGTTTTCTTAAACAACACATGAAGAAAGAACAGAAAAGCTACTGAAGAACTTTAATTTTAAAAAAATTATCCTGAATATCAAACAGGATCAAGAATAAAATTTTATAAAAATACTTTGTTAAACTGTAGGTATTCAATAGTCCTCTGACATCACAAATTTAGCCATGAATTCATTTGCATGGCAAGGTAAAAAACATGGTTAAGGCCAGTGCCAGTCCAGTGAGCTGTAAACAGGTCCCTTCAACATTCATGAACTTCTTCTGCAGGATCTATAGTAAGTAACTAAGGAAAAGAAGATGGGCTACTGCATGGGTCTGCACCACTGGAAATGTGCAAAATTCTGAGAATTCAAAGATTACAGAGGAGCCTTCTCAGAAATTATATTGTTTTAATAATTTTTAAGGAAAGTTTGATAGAAACATAACTTGGGACTGTGTCAAGTGTTTCTGACCGACTTTATTTCTCCTCCTCAAAATTACACTAATGCTTCAAAAATTGAAATAAAACTAAACCTTGAAGTAAGTGATTGCTTACTGTATTAATATTGCTAAACTTATCTATTTCATTGAGCTACTGCAGCACAACCCTTTTTCCATTTAATAGTCCTTCACAGAAAATCTGATGCTGGCAGGACAACAGCAGCCAGGACAGGCAATGAGAGCAAGTTGCAATAATCTGAATCTGCTCATAGGCCACTTTTAAGAGTGCCAGGTTCTAGCACACACATCCTCAGATTGCCAATGTCCTAATGCTTGGTGCAGGGAGAGATCACTGCTGCTTAGCATGCTCTCACTCATCAGGGAAGCATTAGGGGAAAGATGCTGTAAGGCAGCTGTAAAGCAAAATCTTGGTGCAGCTGGTTTAGGTTGGTCATTTGGGATGGTTTTGTCTCTTTCAGAACAGAGATGTCCATGTGTCCTCAGCAAGTGCTAGAAATTTCTAGACCTGAGAGTCAATCTACCCTGCTGGAGCTCTCAAGTTAGCAAACAATTTTGTAGCCACGGTTAGAGGAAGTGTCAAAGTCTTTGGTTAACAGGCATCACATAAGAGCTGTTTCAAAATTTTATTCTGCATGAAAAAAGATGCAATTTTGAGACTCTGGACACAAAGTGGACACTGCACAACTGCACCAAGGACAGTTCTTGGCATGTTCCACTTTCCAAGGAAACACTTTCAAGTGACTGTTTTTAAAGCTGTGAAGATCTCCTGCAGGACAGATATATCCCTTTGGTACTTCACTGAGCTGAAAAAAAAAATAGAAGCACAGAACCCAGTATAATTATTTTGCTTACCTCTCTCAGCGTAGCTAGTGTTCTCTTATCAATTGTAACTTGCTTTAGGAGGTCTTTATTGTCCTTTTCAAACTCTTTCAGTTTATTAGATGACTCTCTGAATCGAGCAATTTCCTTTTCTAGTGTCTTGTTTTCCTTCTCAGCAACTGCTAGCTTTACTGTATTGTCATCCAAAATAGCATCTTTCAGCTCCACTTGCTGCCAAAGCCGTTTCGTTTCTTTCTCTAGCATTTTTTTGTCTTTTTCTAGCTGAGACATTCCTTGTTCTAGGGCTTTGTTTTCCTTTTCTAAGCTCTCTAGCCGTTTGGCAGAAACCTTTAGCTCTTCAAGGTTCCTCTGGAGAACCTGATTGTCACTCTCCATTCCTTGAACTTCTTTTTCTAATTCCTGGATTTTTTTACTGCTGTTCTCCACAATTTGCTGAAGTCTCTGGTTTTCAGAACTGATACTCTGATAGCTTAGCTCTAGCCTCTCTGATTTCTTGTTCATTGCTTTTAACATTTCCACATTCTTTCTTAAGTCCTCTTTCTCCCTCTCCAAATCTTTATTTTCTGCTTCTATTTGTGCCATTTTTGTGCTGGTAAATCTCATGGTCTCTACCACTCTTCTAAGCTCCAGATTTTCTTCATCCAATTGCTTGTTGTCCCTTTCCAGGTCACCAAGCCGGATGGAAATATTTTGTAATGTGTCCAAGGATTTTCTTAGTTTCCTATTTTCCACTTCCAGATCGCCATTCTCTTGCTCAAGAACTTCCACTTTTTCTGTCACTATTTTCATCACTGCTGCCTTTTTTGTGAGCTGTTCGTTCTCCCTCTCCAGGCGGTGGAGCTCTTTTTCCATTTCTTCCACTCTTTCCACTTTTTCTCTAACCTGATCAAAATCCTTTTGCAATTGTTTCTTCTCAAATTCCAGCTTGCTCAGTTTGCTACTCGTCTCAGTTACTGTTTCATGAAGGATTTTGTTCTCTTTTTCAATATCTTTCAGTCTTGCCTCGCTGCTCACTTGCGATCTTTGTCTCAGGGATAAGACAACTTGATTAAGGTGATCATTTTCTTGTTTAAGGTCCTTTATCTACATAAACAGTTGTGCAAATGTTATTCATCTATTTACAAGTGTGGTACAAATTAGTCCTAAAGCAGACAGATGACTGTTAACAAAATCATATCCATTTAATCCAAGACAAATTTCTCAGCAAATTATTGACTTGGTGACCAAGAAGCCAAACTATTAAAAAATTTATTTTAATAAATTAAAAACTATGCTACATTCCTGCTACCATCCAAGAAGGCTGGGGCAGAAGGAGAAAGCAGACAGAGGACCTTCAGAGATGACCTCGGAGAAAATGCTTTGTTACAAATCATTCTTAATAGAGGGTACCTTTCTATCTAGGTTTACCTTCATCTTGGGGATCTGAAGACTGAAATTATCTCTGGTAAAATGCCAGGAACCTCAGAATACTTGAAAATGTAGAGCAGTTACAGATGTCATTAAAGACACACTTCCAGTAAGGACAGTACACTTATCCCACTGGTCAAATTTCAGCTGATGCAATTGTAATTTAGACTGCAATTTGCCTTTGATTCTTATGCTAGACGACAGCCACACGAATCAAAAGGGCCTAGACCTGAAAAAATCACAAACTACTCTTTTTTAACAACTGGGAATATTTCTGGTTTTACTTCCTGCCCTACCTTCAAACTATCTATTAATTCCTGCCACAAAGAGTCTGTATTTGTTCTAACTAAAATATAAGACTTTGTAGGTAAAGTGCAGTTTCCCAGGGAGAATTCTGGGGTAAAATCCTTCAAGATGAAAAAAACTACACAAATAAGACATTTTGCTATTTAATTTTCACCTCACAAAAACTTAAGAGTAGATTTTAATACAGGTTGAGAATATTCAGACCAGTCTCTAATGATCTATCTCTGTATTTTTTTCATTTATCAAATTAGTACAGATGACACTTGCACAGACCTGTAATAACAGAGTTTTCAGGCATTGCACATTAACTGCAGCACATTGGTAAAAGCTAAAGGGCAATTAAAACATCAGTCCAGAAGACATAAGTACTTTCTCAGCATCTCTTTTAAATAGAGAAAAAAGTTTGAGTGGCTAAAGAACATCAACCAAACCAATCATGCCATACATGTGGTGGAAGACCAACCTTCCGCAACAAAATGGGGATTTATTTGCACATCCCAAAACCAGTTGGTTTCAGTAACATCCAAGGGCTTTTTTCCCTCAAGGGGGAACGTCTGTTCATATAACGGCCTGAAGATCCCCTTATGGTAACAGGAGCAGAAATCAGCAAAACATGCTGGGCTTTTACACTTGATTTTAACCTAGAATTGAACAAGTTCAACCTGCGCTTAATAGCTCTCAAATTGCCTTATCTCCCTGAGAGAACCACATGCCCTAAATGGCATCACTGAATTACCATTGCCGAGCACATGCTGTTATATTACATTTGAGAAGTTCGCACCTGTCTGTCTTTGTCGGCTTTTAGAGTCTCCATGACAACTTGTAGCTGCTCTTTATCTTTTATCAGCTCCTCACTCAAGGTTTCCAAATCTTGATTGCTTTGCTTCTCTTTTTCAATTTGATTTTGCAACTTCTCAATCTGTGTGAAGAGAATACACCAAAACACATCAACCACAGGACACAAGGACTGTCTGCACTTTAAGTCAATTTGAAGACCAGGGAGAAATGAGATGGGGACTACGGCTGAAAGATTAAATCCCTTTCTCCTGCAGTTACCAGGCTCAGAGAAGGAAAAGGACTGCCTTGTTTTTCTCACAGTGCTAAGAATCTTCTTCACCTGAATAATCCTGTTTCTTCATGCCTTTTAAGATCAGAGTATATAAGGCACAGCAGTAAGAAGTGTTTAGCTGAATGCCCTGTTGTGCTCCTGTCAACAGGGATTAAGTTTCTGGTGCTCTCCTTCCTGAGGAACTTGCCTCCTTCTAGCCTCTCCATCACTGATGGTCTTACTGTACCAGTGAATGCAGACAGTTATTAAGACACCTCAGTGAGCAACAGCACTAAAAGACCAAAACACCAACCTAAAACAGGAACAGAGGAAAAACACTAAAGCACTGGAGTGACCAAGTTTATTCTCCCACTCCCTGTGTTCTGGTGGCCCTCTTTTCCCCAGCAGGTGACAATACTGCATTTGAAAGATTTGTGAATAAGGCTCCAGTCCTACAACAAACAAAGTTTTCTTACTTACTTATCTTGAAAGTTGTACTTGTAATGCATGAAGAACATAAAAGTAGTAGCTCTTCAGTACTTAGAACTAAGAGGTTCTGGGAACTATACTCCCCAGGTCAGGAATTAATTCCTTTTTAAGCTTGCAAAGTACTGTGAGCACCTACAGCTCTGCACAAGTATCAGCTCATTTTTGTTTTGGTATTATCAACTCTGCCAACACTGAAAATGTGAATGAAAGGGGTATTAAACTTAATTCTTACAAGTGGGAAATAGCTGGAGGCTGGGCTCTGCCTATGTCAACATGCCCCTCATTACAGGAAGTGTTTAAACAAGCAGGGGCTGCCCAGATTGGAGATAAGGAGGGCTCAGCAGTCAGAAATGTAACCATGTGGAGATTCATTGGTCTCATTGGAGCTGTTCACAGAAAGCTGCAACAAACTCAGTAGCTCAGCAATAGCTGATCTTCATCTGCACTTCCTAGAAAACCGGAGGCAAGTAAGACATTACTATTTACAGCTCTTTTCAGTAAGTCAGAGACAACAGACAGGTACTTGGACTGCTTCTACTTGAGTGGGCCTGAAAGGAGGGTTTTCTACTACTAGCTCCTCTGAAAACCTTAAAGGAAAAAAAGTAAAAAAGGAAAAAAAAAAGTATGTAAGTTTTTCTTTACAACATCACCTCTTGTACTACCTGAATAATCATGTTATTAACCACTAGAACAACAGATAAACAAGCTTATAGAAACAACAAGTTTTGAAAGTCTCCAACAGTGGATGAAATCTCAGCTCAGTTAAACAACTTTAGGGAGACAAGATTTTACTATAGATATTTCAGGAAAGTTACCAAAAGAACCCCAAAGACACAAAACATTTGAGAAAAATACTTATCTCTTGTCCTCTAACTTACATGCTTGACTTTAACACTCCTCCAGAGCTCCTGCACTCTCCCCTGCCCACTGTAGCAAACATTTTGTAACAAATCAGAAACTTTGACTATTATTTCCCCTGGCACATCTTATTGTATTCTAATTGAGGGGAATCACAACTGTTGGCACCAATACAATGCCATAACAGGAAGTGCCCACAGGAATCTGCCTGGGGCTAAGCCAGAGGTTGATCACAGTTGTTCAAGTGACTTACATTGCAGTACACCACAGGTATCTGCTGAGTGCTTTCTATGCCTCCATCTCCAGTTTTAGGCATGTAAATTAGAGCTGGATTGAATTACTTATACACAACAGGTCATAAATGGAACTGTGAATGGAAAATTAGAGTGAACTGAATCTCTGCAGTTTTCCTTTTTCACAAAAGAAAGGAAAAAAGCAGAACTGATCTCAACTTTGCAAATGAACCTCTCCAGAAGATGGAATGATCCAGTGCTGGATACTGCTCTCCCTAGCAGAGAAATGGGCTTGTTACAATCTAGGAATCCACAAGCAGCGTTTCACATCTAGGTGCTGTCTCCCCTTGTCCTTTATGGGATTCAGCTAGCTCCCAGGCAAGCCAAACAGAATTGAAATCATTGCATCACTGTCTCACAAACACAGGTTACAAAAGTAATGGGAAAAGGAGAAATGAGCCTTATATTCTGGATAATTTATGAATGGCAGGAATGTGGAAAAATCCAATGTGAAAATGTTTTATACTATAGAGTAGGAAGCATATTTTTCCCCAGCAGCACTTGGCTCAATTCATCAGAACTGAGGATACAAGTCACTAGTCAGACAAAAATAAGGCTGCTAGTTGGAGGTGAACTGAGCAGCGTGTTTCACAAGGACAAGCACTGAGCTGGCCTTTGAGCTAAATGTAATCAAAGTTAATAACAGAGTGCAACACACTCTGCTATTTAAGTAAATTTACAAAGTGATGACCTACATGTTTGTTAGAAAGATTGAAAGAACTGAGATCTTTGCAGAGAGAGACACTAGAGAATTTGTAACAGCTAAGAGGACAAGAAAAAGCAGGTCCAGGACTCTGGAAAACAAGAAAGACATTTAGAACAAACTAACCTGAATTAACCTGTGTAATTTATTTGACTTACATGTAAAAATTATTAAACTTTCAAAAAACAAAAATAATTCAGTGGGACCATGTCTTCCTTTCCCAGTCGTGACTGTTGTGAGACAACAGAAAGGGACACAATCAACAGTACAATCTGACAGGGGCAAACGGGCACTGAATTATTTAACAGGAACTTTTATTTAACAGGAACAATAATTTTTTATAACAATGATGCACATAAGCAGGGACTGAAGTAGAAGGCAATAAATAAAATTATTAGAATTGCATTAGAATGCAATTAAATAGAAGGGATTGAAATCATGGTCACTCTTCTGGGGCTCACAGGTGAACTCCCTGAAAACCCTCATCATTCAGGAATGCTGCACATCCCCATGTGCACCATGTTTAAAAAACCTAAGAGCTCCATTTGCTCCTGTGAACAAATTACCTTTTTGCTAAGTTGCTGATTTTCCTTTTCCAGTTCCACAAACTTTAGGCTGCTCTCTCTGGAGGTCAAGGAGGCATCTCTCAGCTCTTGGATTGTGTTCTGCAAGCTCTGATTATCCTTCTCTAGCTTCAGTATTCGACTCGAAGCACATTCATTCAACTCAAACACAAAGGACTTTCTGGCTGTTGAAACATGAGAAGCAGAAGGTGGCACTAATCAATTCACCAACATCTCCTTCTGAGGTGCACAAGATCCACTTGGATGAAGATTATTGCTGTCAGTCTTACAATTTCAGCTTGACTGCTAAGTAAATACTTGGTTAAAAACAGAACCCAATCTCACAGATAACCATTAATACCTTTAATAAATAGGGTACTATCTGAACAGCCAGCTGTCTAAGAAGTTGCTTACTTTCTTAACTCTTCTTAAATTTACTTGAGTCATGTTGGAAGCACATCTAATAACAAAATATACCATGATAGCATCTCCTACTTTCATCACAGGAAATAAACTGAGGCAGAAAGTAAACCCCTGGTAAATTTTTGCTAAAAAAGCAAGGTGGTGTACTTCCAAGAGTTAGTGAAAACTCAGGTATTCAATCACATTCAGTCATAGAAAAAATTCTTACAAAAGAGAATTCCAGGGCTTATCTTTATAGCTTCTTTATCAAGAGTATGCTGAAGCACAGAGAACAATTTACTACTAGATATCCAGGCACAGGACACCCATCAGAATCCTGATCTGAGAAGTGTCTGAATTTGAAATCTCAGAACTAACAAAATTTATTCAAGTCTTACAAGAGAGATGTTGTTGTACTCAATGCTTGTAGATCAAAAGTCTCACTACCTCTCAGCCTCAAAATCCATCACCTGAGCCTCACTGCTCTGGTAATTTCTCTGACCAGCATTTGCATAATTACAAGAGCAACCTTCTTGTACACATGAAATAATTGCTAGCCATCACCTCAAAACCACATTTCATATGAAATTAACTTTAATACTGTCTTTAAATCTAAGAAAATTAATAGTTCCATCTAAATAAGCACTACAGCACACTGAGTACTCTAAGCTGGCAACTTTCTGAGATTGGTAAAATCCTGTTTATCTCTTTTACAGAGCATCACATGGAAAGCTTTGGTCAAGTGAAGACTCAACTACTTAACATTAGCTAAATACTCCAGTTGAAATCTGTTCTGAAGTGAAGTCCATCTAAATTACTTTTTCCCATGCTTATTTTAAAAATTATTTTTATTTTAAATACCAAACTAGCTGGTAAAATCTTCTATCTGCCACCCTTGCAGACTCAACTTGATATTCAGGAACAGGAGATTTTCCAGAAGAGTTTTGCAGTCTGACTCTATTTGTAAAAACAAGCTGCATTCAGAACAGCAACGTGGCTTGAAATGAAACTTCTTACAGAGAATTACTGTAAAGTCAGAACAGCACTTCCATGAAATAAAAGTCCAAAGTTAAATGTTTTTTTTTTTAAACCACTTCCTTCACCATTTTATTTTCCTACTGAATATAAATGTATGGATGTTCTCAGTTCCTCATTCTTTTTCTTTGGTTAATCAGAGAGTTTCTGATGCTCCAGTGCTAAAATGCTACACATCAGTGCAGTGCTAAATCACTCAAGCAATTTTTTTAAGTTATATTTGATAGAAATTAGTAAATAAGAGGTAACTAGCACTCTTCCTTTTATTAAATCAATAGTGAAAGCAAATCAGGAAGGGAACAGAACTTGGTATTTTAAACAGGCCATAAAATTTAGGTATTTTTACATTTTCCTGAAATATTCTTGATCAAAATTTTTAAATTTTGAGAGAATTGTGTTTCCCCCCCACTAACACAATGAATAATATCCTTGATTACACAGAAGGAGTAATAGAATGGCATTAATTTCTCAGGCTAACATAATCTGCTTTGCAAGATTATTATTTAGAAGCAACAATTAACTAGCCATTAATCTTAGTGACAAGAACTCGGATCCTAGACAGCAAGATTTCAGAATTGGTGTCAGCCACACACAGCTGTTTTACAAAATAAAGCTATTCTAGACAGTTTCACTGAAAACTTAACATCTGCTTGCTCTAATTAATTCTTTGTCTTTGAGTTCAACTGTTCCTTGTTCACAAAGCCAAACATGCAAGTCTTAGCAAAATAAGGTGAATACTCAATACTCAAAGCTGCATGTTGAATTAGAGGAAATAGCTTATATTTCCCAAGTTCCACTTAGTATCATTATTTAGGCTGGTATAATAGACAGAATAAATGTTAAACACAGAAACCAATGCTAAAACCTGTCCAGTGAAGAAAGAATAAGCTATGTTTGTGACAGCTACAGAAATCAAATCAACCACTCAAAGAAAAAAAAAATCAGCCAGTTATTTTAACTGCACGCATTTTTCAGTATCTAGTAAAAATAAATGACTTCAGCATACATTACTTCCTGGGACTTAAAGACCACATAACTGTCTGTATTAACTGTACTAAAGAATACTAAAGATCACAGACTCCACCCAACCATTGAGTTAGAAATATTCAGTGTGACATTTCTGCTGTGTCATTTACAATGCTTTATTTTTTAATTTTTATTATAGTGTAATACTTAAAAGTCATTCTCTCAGTGATGAACATAACAAAAGCAAAACATTTTAATGCTTTCAAACGAGAGTGAAAGGAAGAGGAAGACATTTTAGAAGATCAAAAAAATGAAGGTCAAAGTCAAGTGGCTGAATCGGGGAAGCTTTTCCAATCTTGGATTCAACTTCTGTTCCCACCTCAGTCAACCAATCTGTTTATTCTGAAACAGACCACAAACACCACAGCTACCCTAGGTGGTACTCACTATCTGCAAGATCAGTGCTTTTAGACAGCTGTTCTAGTTCCCAGCCTAGGTGTGCAGACTCGTTCATGCTCTGTTTCTGTGCAATCTCCAAGACCATGTTCTCCTCCAGCAGCTCTTCAATTCTCTTCTTGTCTGTGTCCCGGTCCTGTGCAAGACACACATGAACGAAAGCGTGTTCAGCTCATCTCTAAGACTGCAGGCCGCACTGCTACAAGTACAGTGCATGTTGAGGGTAGAAAAATCTCCTTAAACACTGGGGTTTTATAATGAAATACATCTTCAGCATTAAATGTTTGCTGTGGGTTACCTATATAAGCCACGGAAAGTACAGCCCAACTGGCCCTGTTTAGCACCTGCTCTGGTCCATGATACGCTTGGAGAGAGGGGAATGGCAGCGAGAACTTACTGGGTGATGACAGGGCCACTACAAGCCAGGACTAGTATGGCAGACTGGATTCAAGATGTCTCCAGAGCTAAGCTCTTCAAAAACATGCAGCATCGTGCTCTGACACACTGGAAATTCTTCAGATAGAACCTTGAATTCTGCAGAGCTTCAACTCATCACCTCAAACTTGGACAGAGCTGTATGGATCAGCAAGTAACACCTGCCTCGCAATTTGAATTCTAACTCCTGAAAACAGATCTGGAGAATGAATCTATTGTTGCTTCTTGTGACTGTTTGGGCCGTCTGCTTTTTTGGGAACTGAAATGCTGCCTCAGTGGTTCTCAGCTTTTCAGAAACCATAACTCAAAAATTTATCAAGTCACCATAAAAACATACAAAATCTCCAGTAACTTTGGAGAAGCTGAGCATGACATGACCTTTGTAATACCCTGAATCATAGAATCATAAAATGGTTTGGGGTGGAAGGGACACTAAAGATTATGCAGTTCTTGCCAAGGGAAGGGACACTTCCCACTAGACCACATTGCTCAAAGCCGTGTCTAACCTGGCCTTTAACACCTTTAGGGATGAGGCACCCACAGCTTCCCTGGGAAACCTCTTTCAGTGCCCCAACACCCTCACAGTAAAGAAAGTCCTTCTAAGCAGGGCTGCTCTGATCTGTTCATCCCCAGCCTGTGTTGATACCAGAGTGCAGCACCTTGAACTAGATCTTGTTCAACCACATGAGATTCCCATGGGCCCACTGCTTGAGCTTGTCCAGATCCTTCTGGATGGCCACCCCATCCTTCAGGTGTGTCAACCACACCACTCTGCTTGGTGACAGCTGCAAATCCACTGACAGTGCACTTCACCGCTTTGAAAATGTCATAAATGACAAAGATATTAAATAACACTGGTCCCAATATAGATCCCTGAGGGACAGCCCTTTTCACTGATGTATATTGAGATTCAGTCACCCCATACAGCATCCTCCATGTATTTATTTCCAACAGAACCTGTTGTAAGGATAAAAACGGAAGTTAAAAAAATTAGCGTAATAAAAAAGAAAGTGCATACCAGCTCTACATCATGAAGTTTGGATTTCAACTGCAAATTTTCCTTCTCTAATTCATGCAGCTTATCACCACGAGCTCTTGCCATGGTTAGCTGTTCTTCTAGCATGGCCTTTGTTTCAATTAATACAAAGTTGTCTTCCCTTAATTCCTAGGGAAAAAAAGTTATTAATTTCTTACTGGCTTTTTATAGACCAAGTGATTTTGATAAAGTGACACTGCAAAAAACAAGAAGGAAATCTGACATGTTTGTTTCATAGAAAAACTTAATATTTTAATGAAAGACAATAGTATTTTTTATTACCTTTGAGTCACTATGCAAGTAAATCTAATATTTCGTAGGGTTTTTTCCTGAATTTTACAAGCTTAACATAGTTTCTTTTGCTTTATATGAGGCTAGATCAAAAGCTGCACACAAAAGAGCAACTGTTCAATTCCACTGTTATAATTCCTTTGCCAATTCATCATAATTCCTTGTCTTCCTAGCTTCAAAATATATTATTTACTTTCAAGGGATGAGGAAGAGTATCCATTAGTATATTCAAGATCCACATTCCTGTTTCAGTACACTCACGTGCAAATGTCTGTTTAATAAAGTTTCTCTCTCTCTCTCATGAACAGAATTTAATTCACTTGAACAGCAGAAGCTGTTTTATACTTAACACTCCCTGCCACTTCTCCACTAAACACATGAGCGTGAACTGCACAAGCCATGTTGCTTACTCATTAGAGCTTTTGCATCTGGTTTTAGTGAGTACAAGTTTAATTTATCATTTTGTTGTAGCCACAGCATTAGAAACAGGTGAGTCATACTGCACTGCAACTGTTCCTTGCAAATGACAAATCAAATGAAACTCTGTTCATTCAAGTATCTTATTCTAAAAAGATGAAATATCCAAAGCATGAAATCTGCCATGAAATGTTGGTCATGTTTTAAACACATTTATCAAAAATGTCTCATTTTAAACTACAATACCTCACTGCTAGCTTTTACTTTAGTTGATCCTCAGATAAGTCTTGAGTCCAAGACAGATGTTCTATGGCAGGAATGCATCAGCATTTCAAAGATTAAATGGATACAGTATGGAATTTTCCCCAGATGAGTTACAACTGCAAGAAGTAGATTGATTCTCTACAGAAACTTCATCATTCTCTCCCCATCCACTCTGCTGTTCCAATGAAATATGCAAAACCAGAAAATGTGCAAACAGGACAAAATGCTAGACAAGTTTATTCCTGGATAACTGACTTCAAATGTGATGTCTCTGCTGACACAGTATTCATGTCTGGTCTCTCAGACCACAAACATCCAAACCAAGTAGATTCCTGAAAGATCACCAGGCATGAGCAAATCACTTTCACAACTTAATCAGTAACTACCTTCTCATTTTTTGGGGTGTAATCAGCCTTAAGCCATCTTATATAAGCTCATTTATTTAAAAAGCAAACAAAAAAGAAAAAAAAAGAAGAAGAAAAAGAAAGAAGAATGAGTTAAGAGTGTCTGATGACAGCCACTGCCCCTGCCTTTTGGTATACAGGGGGCCATCATTTAAAAGCCTTTCATGATCATAGTTGTTTATTGCAGCTTGACTGTATATGGCATAATATGGAAAGTCTACCTTATGCAGTACCATACTGCCCTTGATCTCTCAGTGGGTCAGCTAACAACTTGCAAATCATGAGAAAAAAAATTTCCCTAATATAGTAGCATTAAAAGGACAAGTATGTCAGTGTTTGTGAAGACGTTCATCTTCAATTAAAATGTCTGAGTATGGAAGTAACTAAAATAAAAATAATACTGAAACACTAAGGTTACAGAACCTGCATTTTGGGCCAAGTCTGATCTAACAGGATCACTTCAGGGTGGGCAAACTTAAAAGGCTGACACTGAACAAATGACAGACCAGAAGAAGTACATGGCACAAAAAATGCTGGATGTTATGGAAGCTGCCAGAATATCTGTAATGAAACAGCAACGTGCCAAGAGTTTACTTTGCTAGATCACCACACTCAATCTGGACCACAGCCCTAAGAACTAAAGTGGTGTCTGACCTCAAAGACATGACCTCATAACTATCCTTAAAACTGCCTACCAAGCAAGAACTAGTTATTTTAGTGTCTCATCAAGAGCCAAACTATGTGCCAAGTACATACACATATGCAGGCTCTGGTACAAACCACAAACTGGTGGGAGCTGTAGTATCTGGAAAACTGAAGCACTTTCCACTGAGCACCCAGGATGGGCAGTCATGCCAGTTCAAAAGTAGCTCTGATGAAATATTTAATTAATAACCAGGTGGAAATGCCTGCTGTGACAAGGTAGACATTGCTCACTCTCAGATCACCATGATCTGAGGTTGTCTTAATATTGAAAAGTTCATATAATTTAAATAATTAGACCATAGGCGCTTTGTAGAGTTACATCTCAAGGCCTGGGAAGAAAAGCTGTTCTAACTAAAACATGTCAGCACTAACATCTCCAGCAACGTCTCCCAGAAGTTGCTGGAATAACACAGCTGACCTAAAAATCAAACTGGCTACAAATAACACTTGTTAGACAGACAGCAGGTGGTGGTCATGGGATGGTGCTGCTTCCATTGGAATTAAAGTTCATTTTTAATTGAATTAACAAATTCACCAACGTTATTTTATAACTGCAAGTTTATTTGAAAATCAGCAAAAAAACCAGTTGGCTGAGGATTTTTTTGTTTAATACATTGAGTATAACTCAGCTTTTGCATTTTCTAAAATTAATTACGTATTGTGGTTTGATGCCCTATCAACTGTAACCTGAAATAGCTTTAAGAATGGGCACTGTGCATTCAGATGGTTACAATTAACTCTGGGGATAAGTGGTTGCACAAACAGGGTGTGTTGCCACTGGGAAACATTTTCAGAAACTAAAGTAGCAATGAGATTGTTTAAATCTGAAAAAAAAGAATTTTCACATGCATCTGGACCCAATTCAAACCCTTGCCTTTAGGCAATTCAGAAGCTGTTGCTATTGAGCCATAACACAGTTAACATCTTGTGACAATCAAACACTGAACGCTCATATACAAGACATGCTAATATACAAGACATGCTTTTGCTTTTATTTTTTCTTAATTGACAAGAGACTCCTCCCATCATCCTGCACAGAAATTTGATTATGATGAGAAGGAGAACAACTGGGCAAAGCATACTTTTTGGCCTTAGAAAATAATCTCATCTCATGGAACAGCAAAAGGTTCAGTGGAGATAAATCCTGGAAGGGAGCTTTGCACTGCAGAGAAGCACCTCAGTGGAGGAAGCCCTGCACTGAGCTGCTCCTTCACATTCACAGTTGTGACCTCGATAAGTAACCCCAGCAGGGAGGCTCCAGAAGACATTTGTGTTCCTTGAACGATGGTTCAATTAAAATGTCACTCCTGAACAATTTGCCAAGACATACAGAGAAGGAAAAACACCACACAAACCTTAAATGTTTTACACCGACATACAGATTTCAACCTTTTCCACTCCTCCTGCAATACCAGGAAGGAAAAGTTCATTTAATAGCTTTCTGCATTGATGCACAACATTAAATCCTCTTTTTCTTCTCGCCTACCAATCTGGCACTGCTTATTAACAACCCTGTCAAGACCCTACGAGCCCTAAGCTATCACATTACCACAGAAAAGTGGCTGATGCTGAACACACCTACATTTTTACTGTGTGCTCTGGATAATTTGTTCAGGTCTTAAGGGTTAGAGCTTAGCAAGCCATTGGCAACCAGTAAATGCCAGGAAATGAATAATCACTGTACTGTCTAGAGGTAAAAATCTCTACCATGTTACATCCCTGAATAAATCTAGGCAGAGACTCCAGACATGAATTCTTCTTTCAGAGGGGCAGAGGACTTGAGTGAGATCTGACAGAAAACCGAGGCCCCGTGGAAAGCTGGATACTAGCTAGTATGCACAGCCTTTGTGCTACTCTATGACCATAAAAACACAGAATAGGGCCCTGTGGAATCCTCTGAATGCACCAGCCTCAGACCAAAGGAGTTTGCCTGCTGCTCAATGCTGTCAGTCCACAGCTGAGTCAAAACTTGATCAATGATGCAAGAGGGAGTGGTGAGAATGTGAAACTCCCTGTCTATTCTAAACCACACAGCACCCTGCACACAGCTGTGAAATCCTGTTGCCCATTAGAAAAGCTCAACTCCTACAAAAGTGACTTTTGCTAAAGGCTACACTATGGCTCCAAATTAGACATGTGCCAGATTGATGGGAAATATTCATGGTCCCACTACTATATTTGAGCTGGTTATGGCTGGGGTAGGCCAAATGGCTAATAAGGGGCTGTGTTTTAGATTTGGCTGAACACAGTGTTAATACAGAGATGTTTTTGTTATTGCTGAGCAGGGCTCACACAGAGCAAAGGGCTTTTTTACTTTCTGTGCTGCCATGATGGCAAGGAAGTTGGGGGTCCATGGGAAACTGGGAGGAGACACAGCCAGGACAGGTGACTCAAACTGACCGAAGGGATATTCCAGACCATATGGCATCACACTCAGTATATAAAGTGGGAAGAAGAAGAAGGAAGGGGAGGACATTTGGAGTGATTGTGTTTCACTTTCCAAGTCACCATTACATGTGATGGGGCTCTGCTCTCCTGGAGATGACTGAACACATGCCTGTCCATGTGAAGCAGTGAACTAATTCCTTGGTGTGCTTTGCTTGTGTGTGTGGCTGTTGCTTTCCCAATTAAACTGTTTTTATCTAAACCCATGAGTTTTCCAGCATTTACCTTTCCAATTCGCTCTCTCATCTCACTGGTAGGGAGTGAGTGAGTGGCTGTGAGGAGCTTGGCTGCTGGCTGGGTTTAAACCATGACAGTATTGCAGGGAGGTATCCCTGGAGAGCCAGCACTAATCTTTGACATTCTACAGTTCCACCAAAAACTGACAGGATGGAAAAGACAGCAAGGAGAGTTAGAAGAAATTTGAAACTAAAGTGAAGTTCTCTTAACTGAATGCTATGTTAAGCAAGATTAGCAGTGCAGGACATGCAGACAGCAGTGCAGGAAACTGCTGGCTCTAGGACAATCAAGAAGGCTACTCCCTTGATCTCAAATGAAGGGGACACAAAAACTCCTCTCTGAGCTCCAGGTAAATTATCTGAGCAGCAGGTAAAGCTAAGCACCTCCAGTGCACAGCCAGAAGGAGAACATCAGGATGGCTCACTGATAGCCAGTGTGCCAGGGTAGAGCATGACTGATTTGCCAGCTTGAAGGAGGAAAACAGAGAGAGGCAGAGCTTCATTCTTCCTAATGCAAACTGGGAATTACTGAGAGGCAAGACAGGCTTTTGTACTCTATTACTACATTAAATAACCATCCATTTTAGTGAACCTATTCAGAAGAAGCAGCAGCTAGCTGCCCCCTTAGGTAAAAGAAGGGGGAAAAATAACCTACAAAGTAGAGTTTTTAGAGCAGAAAAATAAGGTTTGTGCTCTCAGCCAGAGGCCTGGCAACATCACTCTTCTACCTCAGACTTGGAATTTTATCTAATTATAGTGGCTGTCAATTACCAAACCTCCATTTGGTTCACCAGTCTGGATATTTATTTGACCTCCACTGAAGTGTTATGTGTGTGGATTATTGGGAGTTTTGGTGTGAATTCCTCAAAGAACTGAAAGAACAGAAAGAAAGAGCAGTCCTACCTAAATTTAACATCAGCCATGCTGAGCCAGTGAGTATGGCCAGACGATCTCTAAGGTCTTTTGCAACCTAATTCAGTTAGTAATTCCAGGATGGGCATAGCTGCAGGTGACTAAGCAACTGACATTAGTACTGGAACAAAACCACACACTTCTCATTGACATATCCCACTCATGACACTAGGGAGGATCCAAATTTTTTCTCCTTTCTACTACAAGTAACAGTTGCAAAAGGGGTAGCTAAAATTTGTCATCTGAGGTCATCCTTAAAAATGCCACTTTAACAACAGTTTCATCTGCTACAAAACCATAAGGAAAAATACCCAGACATTCACTTAACTAATTTATAATTGCTATTTAAAATATTTGTCCAAGGAACAACTTTGGAACAGAGAGAATTTACCTAAAGCTAAACTAAAGATCTGGACTCTAGGAAAAGCATCCAGAAAAGGTCTGTCCTGTTTAGCTACATAATGCTGAACTAAGCAGAGTTCTTTAAAACTAATGAGCATTTATTTTGTGTGCACCAAGTACTTCCTCTACTGAAAGAAGTTTTAATAATGCTCAGTCAATAGCTATGATGTATGTTACGAAACTTCTGCTTGCTCTGATGTTCTGCTACGGTCAGCTCAATGACAAATGACACACGAACCGGTAACACAACAAAAGCCAAACATTAGGGATTACTCAGCAAATCTTTCTCCTAATTTTCACTTGCCTCCATGCGAGCTTTGTAGAACTCCACATCGTGAAGTTTCTCTTTGCAGCGAACCAGCTCCATCTCGAGCCTCTCCACGCGGTTTGCCCTCTCTCTCAGAGAATCGAGCTCATCTCTGTAGGCTCGTGCAGAGCGAGCATCTGAGGCAAGGTGCATGTTCTGCGAGGGATAAGCAGGGAGAAAAATCTAAGCTAATACTTATAAGCGTGTACTTTAAACTTTATTTTTTTGTATTTACTTACTGATTGTAAGCATAAACAAAACGTATTCCTCTGGTTAAGGAGTAAGAATTCTCATAGTAGCCAGTAAATTCTCTACAAGACAGAGGTTCTTCAGCCTGTTGGACCTCTGATACTACTAATGCCTGATGCTGCGCAAGCTTCAGGCACTACTAGGCTATTTGCAAGCTGAACAGATGAGACTGCTCTCAACAGTTAAGTGGGAAGCACAGCACAGCTATGCCACAATCTTTAAACAGCTTGCTGGACTAAGTTGATTTCCTCATTATAAAACAGGCATAGTAGTAATTTTAGCTTCACACTGAAACAGGATATTTTTTTTTTTAATAGGGAAAACTGTCACAGTAAAACAAGCCCATCTCACCTCTTGCTTTATTTTTTGCAGCTCTAGGGTGAGCTGCTCAACTTCATGTTTAGAATCTGCAAGCTGCTCAGACTTCTCTTCCCTGAAAAGGATTAGAAAAATCTTAGTAATTTTTTTCTTTCCTGAAACAGTATTGATTATATGGACACTGCCAGGAATCTGTAAAGGAAGAGAAAAAAATCTCCCAGCATATTCTTTGTTATGACAGCTTCCTAATTTTCTCATGATACTATACACATATCATGGATCTGAATTTGCAACTCTATTTTTATACTAAGTTCCTGTGTTCAAATCTCATTGGTGCACCAGCTGTCAGAGATAGCTTCCACTTGAAGTTAAAAAGCAGAGCTAGCAGTTGGTATTTTGAAGGGGGGAAGAGAGAGATGAGACACAAAAAGAAGAATGGAAGTAGCGTTCACTCTACATTTAGAGGCCAATTATGAAAGAAGAAAAGACGGAAGACACTACTACCTTCCTACTGCTCTGATTTGAAAGCTGATTCTGAGAGCTCCTATAGAAGCCAGTGTACTGGAGCCAAGAGGCTCCTGCATTTTCAGGATGTATAAGACTTTATATGCAAGTCTCTCTAGAAGCACAAAATAATGGCGACTTACAGCTCCTGACGGATTCTTCTCAATTTAGCCTTTGTGTCTGCCAGCTCAACTGCAAGGTGCTGCTTTTCTTCATTAGAAAGAGGGTTTGCAGGATTTGGTGAAGAATCTGGACTTGGTACTTTCACAGGGCTTGGTGGTTGCTGAGACTGCAGATAATCTCTCTCTTGAGTGAGATCTACAATGACCTGGAAATACAGAAGACTATGTAGTGCCAAGAGATAAATAGTGTATTTATACATTGTTTTAAAAACTCCTAAAAATTATTTTTAGATTTGGGAAATTATTAGTCTGGTATGATACAGAATTCAAGTGACAGCCAGGAGTGAAGGTTACACAGAAGAGGAAAGGAATCTCCACTACGCTCCACCCACTAAAACATTCCCCTTCCAATACTCAAAATAAGTAGTCTGTTTCCCTTGAAGAATTCATAAAAACCTGTAACAACTAACTGTTTCAACTGACACAATCGCAGTCAAAAGCATGACAGAAGATTAACAGGCTAAAGAAGAAGAGAATGCTCCTCCACAGATCTGAAGGGGAAGGAATTGATGAATCAAAAAAAATAGAGAAGACAATGGAGCCCAATGGCTAGATGCCAACAGAGAGGCCAGCAAGCACTGCCTGAACGACTGGACAGACATGCAGAGACATTTGGTCTGCACTTTATGGAGAGACTGCTCAACTCCTCTTTACCAATCATTTTGCCACATCTTAGCGCTTACACAAGAATCAATGGAAAATTCAAAATCTTTCTACAAATTTTCAGAGGTGTAGTAGAAAGGTCCAGAAGAAATAGAAACCTAGTGCACAAACAAGTCACAAGAGAAGGAATGGAGCCCACAACTGCTGCTTCTCATGAGCTCTATATGGGAGAGATATGTCCTCATACTTCTGTGCATTCATCTCTCTCATCAATGAGCCTCCTGAGGTGGAAAACCATATTCCTGGAGAGAGACTCTAGTTCTTCTGGGGCCATATCTGGGAGCTCCAGCCACTGCAAGTCAAAGACATTCTCCTGATTGTGAGTCACCTAGGAATAGGAACAAAAAAGTATGTCCTTCCACTGGTTGAGTTGAAAATTTGTTCACCGTATATGCAGCATCCCCCCATTTCTTCTACCCACAAATTATCAAATCCAGGCTGCAAATAATAAATGCAACTACTTGAACTGTAACACTACCCAGAAATTTTTGGTACTTACATTTTTTATAATTATTAAGTCTGATTTTAAAAAGTGATCAGATAAATATTATGATCAATAGTATGTGCGCTTGCATATTAGAAGTGTGCAGCTGTCTTACTGACCCAGAGGTGATTTCCACACAGAAGGGACTAATCTCACACTGAACATTACTAAGAAGAATCCTTGATATCAATGAATTTGCAATTTTCAGCTGATACAGCTGGGAGGAGCTGTATCAGCTGCAGAAATAACTCTGGTTGCTGCTAGCAGTGTATCTTTAAACTGTTACCCTATCTAAATTGATTTACTCTGAAACATTTAGCAGAAACATCAGGCACGTCTCTCAAGCTCATTTAATGACTGTTCCAGCTTTTATTATAACCATGTGCTTGGCTCATCAAAATTTTTTTCTTTCCTAAAAATGAACTATTTTTTAAATGTTAAGAAAAAGTTCCTGTCTTAAGACTTTCCCTATTTGTTCCTCAAATTTGAATGTACCAGGCTTTCTACACCTGCATGCACTGACACTAACACATTCCCAGTGAGGGGCACTTCCACTTGGCTCTCCAAAGAGACTTTCGGTATTCTTTGGTAAGCCTATCTATATTCATTCCTTCTTCTGAAACCTTAGAAATCCAAGAATGCTTATCATTGGATCAAACACCTTTTTAAACAGAGCATATGTCCAATTTCAGCTCCTCAAGACCATCTAGCTCAGAGGCCACTGTCTGAAGCAAGTCACTGGGCAGGCTGTGTCACCTCCCACAGGGGCTGGGGACTGTGCAGCTTGTAAGATACACACACACATTTTGTCAATATTGCACATGGATCCTTACAACTCCTTCTGCATAACCTATAAGTAGCAAGCAAGGCATTTACCACTGCATCTCTTTAAAAGACCACTGAGCCAAGCCATGATCCCAACACTAATCGTTTTCATCTTACAGTTTGAGTGCAGCAGCATACTCCATTTTCTTTTTTGTGAAGTTTATTAAACCCTTATGAAACACTAAGCATTAACATTTTATAGCAAAAAAAATCCTGTTAAGTCAAGGGAGAGATACAACACCAAAATTGACAATACCAAGAATCCTACCTCTTGAATGTGTGACACAATGGCAGCTTGGGTTTCAATATCCAGTTGTTTTATTCTGTCAATAAACTCTTCTTTTCTTTCACACTGTTAAAAGAAAGCACACCATGAAACAGTGCTACATACCCTAAAACTTACTACTTCATTTTTCATTTAAATTAAAAAAAAAACCAAACTCAGAACAACCTACACTGCTAAGAAAAACACTGTTCAAGATCTACATTTTGTCACACTAGAAGGTATAACACTTCACTGCTCCATATGGAACATGAATCAAATTATGTATTAAATTATTTAAACTTTTTAGTCAGTACAATCAAGGCTAAGTTAAATGGCTGATTTTGCTCTTAAAAACAAGTTCAACATGCAATGTGATGAAGAGGCGGTGAAACAGCCAGAGGAAATCTTCACAGCTTCATTAATGGAGCTGCACAAATGTAAACCTTCATTTACACTGCATCATTTAACCTGTCTACTTTGCTGTTTGCATTTTAGTTGGTTTTGGCAATGAAAAGAGATACATCACTATAGATACTATTTACATCAACACCCAATGTTGTTTGTTGGACTAAATCAACATATGCTTTAGATAAAAAACGGGAAACTTTCTGGATAAAAATGAGTGACATTTCAGACAAACAGATTTTAGTAAATCTTTTACTTAAGGCTTTAGAAGAGGCAGACATCTGCTATCTCTATGTCTGTGATTGTGCACAAAGAACATTATTGCCTTCTTGTAACAACACTGCACTGTGCAGAACTCAAGCAGTATTTAAAAGGAGTTTTTTAAACTCATTTACAGTGTCCTTCTGGGGCCTGGTTCTGAGACTCAACTATTTACTTCCTTGGGAAGAACCTCAGACCAGCAAATGAGGACTGAGGATGCTCAGCAGCCAAAACAATTCTTTGTGCTGCAATGCAACACTAACATAGTTCAGAGCCACAATACATGGACAGTTTTACCCTGACATAATTGAGCTGACATAGCTGAGCAGGGTAAGTGTCCCAAGGCATGGCAAAAACACAATGCAGACCTACAAACAAGGTCAATTATCAGCAAAGGCCCGCCTGCAACGAGGCCATTGTTTACTGCCTCAGAGGTTTGGTGGGCAGAACACTGATTTCTTTATCTGGTAACTGCTGTGCATTTCTCCAGAGTCTCCCATATACATTGTCTCTCTATTTATTTAAACAAATGTCACATAAAGATCTCCACACTAATATACAAAGTATCTATTCATCTGGTATTTTTGACACATAATATTAAATCAAAATATTGCACAAATAAAATCATGATTCATTAAACAAATGTTTAGACTTTTTAAACTATTTGTTTGGCATCAACATGTACTGTTCCACTTTGTATTTTAAAACAGTAAGAAAATAAACCAACAACAATCTTGATATCAAGAACACTGTTCAAAACTTATCTCATCCCACTGTGTTATCAAAGTTAAAAAGTACACATCCTGTGTCTGATTAAGCACTGGCAACAAATAGAGGCTACTGCTATCACACAATGTGCTTCCTCTCCCCTGCGTTTCTTTCCTTCACATACTGTGCTTCTCACAATTTAGCTCACGAGCTGTCTTGAGTTCAAGATGTCTTCATACAGCACTGATCTTTGGGTAGATTTTCTCATTACATGAAAAAAAAAAAAAAAGATTCAAAAAAACCTTAATTTCCATGAATTATCACCTGTACAGCACATCCCAGAACCAACAACAGCAGCTTCTTGATTTCATCCATACTTTTACCTGGAGAGGAAAAAAGAGTAATCAGTACATATGTGTAACAGGCAAGTATTTGGAAGTGATCCTTTCCAAAACACGTGCCTAAAACGAGAAACCTTTGAAGAAGTGCCTGAACAATATCTATATGCTTATTATAAAGTTACCATATTTTCTATGTATCAATGCAGTTCTTATGGATTAGTTTAAAAGCACAAATACCAGCAAGATATTTTTCCCTTGATGTGCTACCCTCACCTGTAATTTTCTAAGGCTTTTCTGATCAATATATCACAAGAAAAAAATCCTTTAAATAGTTCAATGCATATGACCAATGCTTGTCTCTTGTGTTGTGATTAACAAGGGTGCAAAAAAGCCCAACAAACCACCGACAGCTCTCCCTCCTCCAAAAAACCCCATCAAAATAAAACAAAAACACCATGGACGAAGCAAAGGAGGGTTACTCACAAAGAACTTGCCCTAAATTCTTCCGTAAAACAGTTGCCACTCAGACTTCCCAAAGCTGAATACCATTCTGTGCATATAAATTCTCTGAGAGAGATAGATATTACAGCAAATAAGTTCTGCCCATTCTGCATCAAAGCCTGTTGGCACTTTGAAGCTAAACCCCATGTGGTTAGAGGGCAGAGAATGAGGGATGTCTGAGGGATACTGACCATATGCTGGGAGCCGTGGGGAGAGGAGACACAGCCCGTGCTGCTGCAGGGAGTCCTGCTGGGACCAGCAGCCCTGCCAGCTTTTCCCACTGTTAGGAGAGGGAAAGCCCCAAGTTCCTCAAGGGGAACTGGTGCAGCTTAGAACCAGCTCGTTCCAACAAAATTTACGTGGATTGCTGGATGGTGAAGGAAATTATGTATGTCAAGGTAAGACAAAGGGCAAGACAAAGAGGGCAAAAGGAATGCAAGGAGTTTCAATGAGAAATAAAACATCTTTGCAGAGCTAGGTTCAGGAAAAGCATGTCTTCATCCACACTGGGGGAAGATGAGGAAAGAGAAACAAAGAAACAAAACTGGCCACATAGAGATTTCTCTCATCACATTTGCATTCTTCCTGAGAGTGTAATTGTGGGACTAATGCTTTCATTTTATATCCTGATTTAATTGGCTGCTCAATTGCTACTATCACTAAATAGATACTGATTTCTGAGTGCAACTGTGCTCTTCCACCAACATCATGCCCTTGTGAGGCTGCCCTGGCAGAAAGTCAGAGGCATGTGCAGGACCCAAGGCCAGGGAAGGGGAGTTAATCTGACTCATCAATTAAGCTGCCACAGCCCCACAGCTGCACAAAGGCACTGACCTGAATTACCACGGGGGTTCCTGCCATTCCCACAACCTTGCAAGCCAGCACAGCCACGTGCAGGCAGCTTAGGAAGTAACTTGTTTCCTGATTTCTGGGCACACAAACGTCCTAAACCAGTCTTTAAACATACTTACACAATTTAACAAGTTTTAGTTATGTTCATCTTTATAATGACTCAAGAATGCCCTACAAAAATAATCAGTAGACTACATGAATGAACACTACAATTCTCAATATCCAGGTCCTGCATTAGCATTAGTTACCATTAAGATTTTGCAAGCAGAAATTCTTCTCTTCAACAGGAGCAGCCATCTTTAAGACATGCTAGCTCACAGTTCACCCTGTAAATGCAAGCTTATTCCTCTGCAGAATATTTTAAATCTGGTTTTGAAAGACATACAATCATTTCTTACTCTTCTCCCTGTATGCAAGCAGCACACAAGGCCTCCTCTTTCCTGAAAAGTTACAATTTAATATACAAATTCCATTTCAGTCTGTGAAAGTCTGATTGTTCTGTAGGAATCTCAATAACACAATCTTAAGCATAGACAATGACACAAAATCCTTCACCAACAGCAAAAAAAAGGCCTGTTATTTCATGAACAGTTCCTTTAAGGGCCCTACTGGGAGACTATTAGTTTGGACAGAAGGTATTTTTTCAAGAAACTGAGTTCTCAGTAGTTTCAGCACTGGGTTTCATTCTACATCAGCTTCAAAGCAATACAGACCAGGTACTAAATGCAGAGCATGCCTGTGGGACACAAAAGCAAGTAATTAAGTTATGGAGAGCAAGTGACATGAGCACGTCCTCTCATTGACCTACACTTACTCAGGCAGAACATCTCCACGGAGAGACTGAAGGAGTCAGACTGCTTGCTCTGGATCATGGCAGACCCAAGATCTAATCCTTGTGTGCTCTGGGCACCTTCATCTGTCAACCATAAATACCAACCTGTGCACCCTGAGCACGTCCTCTCATTGACCTACACTTACTCAGGCAGAACATCTCCACGGAGAGACTGAAGGAGTCAGACTGCTTGCTCTGGATCATGGCAGACCCAAGATCTAATCCTTGTGTGCTCTGGGCACCTTCATCTGTCAACCATAAATTCCAACCTGTGCACCCTAGCATCGCAATTCTCCTTGGGGTGAGCACAGTGGCTTGAAATCACTTATTTTAGAAAACACCAGGGTAACGTTCCAACTGTGACAGCACCTATACCATCCTAAAGAAAAGCGAGCTACTTAAAGCCATTCAAACCACACCCTACCTCCCTGCAACAAGGCTTTGCTATTTTCTCAGTGAGGTAACAGATGGGCATTGGTGTTGCTGCATGATCTTGTGAGGTGAAACATCTTTGGCTATTGCAGCAAAGTAACTTACCAAGGTCAACCCTGGTCTCCCAACAGGGACTGAACTTCCCTGGAAACAGCCCTTTGAGTGAGACCTTACCCCACTCCAGTCCTCCCATGAGGAAGTGAAGTGGAGGCAGACATAGCAATCCATGGCAGGCATGGACAAGCTAGAGTTTATGGAAAGATTGGGAAATTAACACTTGAGATAATATTGAATTGCTAATTTCTTAATGTTTTAAGCATAGCATTTGGCAGTCTGCTCCCTCCCCTGGCAGCCTGCAGTGAAAATTTAGCTGTCATGATTATTCCAAGGTTTCCTTTTCAATAAATTTTTCTGTGCTTGCAGACAAGCTACATCATGTAATAAAAGTGGGCCTGTACTACCCACTAGAAGCACTTCTAAGGCTTAAAGGTCCACTGAGCAGATATACCAGCCACACAAGTGTTTCAGAAGATCATGTGTGATTAAAAGTTCCATTCCTTGGGCTTTAATTCAGAAGTTGTTTCCCATGGGGAGGAGACAGTTTGTTGACATAAAGGCACTCCCAGATCACTCATTCTCAAGCTAGGTTTGAATAACATTTTAAAGCCTTGTAGAATAACACTATTTACAGAAGATTTTTAGCAAAAATAGGGTATGAGTATGAAAAAACCTCTCTACCAACCTAAAGTGCTTTAGAGAGAGTTTTCAATTAAACTTCAAAACAAGCCAGGAAGGGATTAATTACCCCTCTGCCCTTTCATCTCACCCACAGGAGAGCTGAGCTACCACACACTTCAGTGGAATGCCCAGGATGACAAAGTGAGTCAGAAGCACTTCTAGGACTATTACAGTGCCAGAGTGAAGTTCTACATTCCAGACAGTGCCTCTGTCCTGCAATGCATGCTGAAGAAAAGCAAGTGACCTTCATCCCTGTTTCAATCATGCCTTCTAAACAGTTCTCATGTTTTTCAAAAAGCTTGATTTGTGCCCATTTATAAGACGGTAAAGTTCCTTGTGAAACCCCATAAGCAGGAATGTGCTGCCTCCCCTATGCTGGCTCACTGGGATGACACAAATCCTTCCCAGACAGCTGGGAAGAAAGTCTGCTGAGTCTACTCATGCTTATTAGCTGATCTTACCAAGACTCTGTCCTCCTGCGACCTAGGATGCAAACATTTCAGTCTAGGGTAGCTCCTTGCAGAGAGGCACCCACAAGAAAAACGGACAATAGTCAAACTATCACTTAAACAGAAAGGTGCTAATTAAGAAATAAACACTTTTCTGTTACTCCTTTTCTTAAAATTCCAAGGCAGCTGCTCTTGGGCCCCGTGTTTGTGCTGCAGGGGAGCCAGCCAGCCACCTGGAGCATTTGCAGAATGCCCATCTGCTCCCAGCCATGAGAGAGGTCCAGCAGGTTTCCTGGAAAATAAATGAAGGGAAAGCCCAGACACCACTTGTGCAGCCTGGGAGCCTCCCTGTGCCAAAGCCAGAAGATCTCTCTGCTCTCATGGGGCTGGAGGCTGGGAAACAGATGGCAGGACTGAGGGAGAAGGCGGGCAGAGGGATTAGGAGATGCAACAACAAAAAAAGGAGGATCAAGGTACAGAAAGAACACAAACAATGAAAAAAATGAAAGGTGGATAGGAAGATATCAGAAGAAATGGGAACAAGAGGGTCTGAGTAAGTGCAATTTTGGGCATGTGCTGCCTGTTTCTCCGTATCTCTACTCTGATGTTACTCCATCCAGTGCAGGAGAGGGAGCGCGGCAGCTGGAGAGTGTGGAGAGAATGTGGGGAGGGTGAAACACCCAACTGCTGTTTTTCCCAACTCCAGCAACATCCTCAGTGAGAAAAGTCTGAATGCTAAATTTACACTATTGAGGCAGTGTTTTGTTATTAACTTGGTATTTTATGAACCGTTGTGCCTCTGGAGGACTGTGAAACAAAATGAGGAAGGAAATCATACATGAAACATACCTGAGAGAGTAGACTTTTACAATTTTAATGAAAACTAGTTTTCTATAGACACCTGTTAAGCAGGACCTTTGGGGTCTCTCATTCACAAACTTAACATGTGATTTGAAAAGTGTATATAAATGTCAAAGTTTTTCGAAGGGATAGAAATGAGCCTATTTTAGGCAAGTAAAACCTCATTTCCATCCTTGATCTAAAACAAGCTAAAGTCTCTCCCTCCTCATGATTATAACTGCCATAAGTTTCTAGGTACACTCACTAACTGTGTAAAACTAAGAATGTCTAGAAATGGAGAAATTTAAAAATGCATCTAAATGGAGGTTCCCAACCATGACTGATATTCCCTGTGTGGCCACATGAATGAGTGGCCATTTATAAGGCATGCTAAAACCAGACATAATATGAAAAAGTGATTACAGCAATGTCATAGATGATAAGTAGGCTGATGATTCTCTTATTGAACACAGGGGGATTTGTGGTGCAGTAATGAATTGAAAAAGCTGTTCAGCAAGAAAAAGAATTGAGAAGAGACAGAAATTAAGAGGAAATGTAATGGTAGTAGCTGTGCAGTGAAGAAAATAAATCCTTTGACATCGGCTGCATCATTCTGCAAGTCAAATTCCTGGGAAAATTTTTTAAATCCTTTAATTAAAGTTTATTTTTAGCTCCCTATATTCTAGAAAAGAGTCAAGCCTTCATCTTCTAACAAATATTTCTGCTATTTTTATGCCCTTAGACAAATAAAGTAGGCAAATTTGCCATGACCTGGGACCAAGCTGTTTAGAGAGCATGAGAGCAAGTAAATAAAAGCTCATAAACCCAGCAGACATGTGCCTTTTCCTATGCAAAAGCACAAGTGTGTGGTAGTCTGTTATTTTACAGTTGCTTCTTCTGTAGTAGGTTTTAATATTCCTTGTTATAAGTTTGTCATGGTTCAGTCTCTGTACCCCATTTGGCTTCCCTAATGGTTCAGTCCTGAGTTGTTTACCACAGTTTTCCCTGCCAAAACCTATGTCAATCCGCATGTCAACCCACCTGTACACCTCCCTTTTTCCCTTGTCATACCCCTGTCTGTCAAAGATAGCACACTCCTTTGGTTCTGGAGAGTTCCCCATCTCTCACCCCTTCCTCAAGGCAGAATTAGATTGTAGGGTTTGCTCCCTCCCCATGTTGGCTTCTATTGGGGAGTCCTTACCCTGCACCCCTCCCCTAATGCCCTGCTGTTGGTCAAAGGCTGTGGGCTCCCTGTGTTCCCCCATCCCTATAAAAGTAGCCCCTTCAGGTTCAGATTTGTCACTTGCTCTGCCCCAACTTCGACATTAAACGTTTGGAGATTCAGACAAGTGTCCCCCCTTATTCCTTTGCCTCAGTTTCCTCGTGCTCTGTGCCCCTGCTGTGCTACCCACGCCGCAGCAATCACCGCCACCCGCGACAGTCTGGGCAGAGACCCGGGGGTGGCCACGCACGCGTCGGTCCTGCGGCCACAAGCGGGACAGCGACCGGCCAACCTCCATCCCGTGGCCGCCGAGAGCCAGGCGCACAAGTGCTACTTCATTTTTTGTGATGGCAGTTCTGTTTTTCCAATAATCTTATGTTCAAAGCAGAGCTGCAGAAGCCCTCAGCAGTCCCAACTGCTGAGTGCCAAATGTAAACTAAATAGCAAGAACAACATTCACAGCCTCAGCGCTGTTCAGTTTATCATTTAATGCCTGTAACACCCCTTTTGGCTCTGTTTTAGAAGGCAAAAGTAAAATTCCTGAAAAGCATGCATAGCAAAACATCACATGGGGTTGTTACAAGAAAAAAGTCACTGAAATTGTACACAGTGCATCACAACCTAATGGTTCTCTGGTCTTGGACCTGTGGAGACAATACAGTCATTAAGAACCTTCCCAGCTCAAACAGTACAAAGTAATACTGGATTTGTTCCAGGAATATGACTGTGGGATTGATTCTTCTGATCAAGAAGGACCTTTCAGTGACGTAACTCAACTACTGGATGGGGAAGCCAAAACTGGGGTTTCATCACTGCCTCACTAAGACAGAGAATATCTTTGTTTTTCCCCTCCCAAGTGTTCCTACCTTCCTCTGACTCCTCTCTGCACAGAGAGTAACAAAATCATCATCACCTGGTCATCACTCACACTGCTCATCACAGCCTATTCCTTCATTCAGCTTTTTGCATCAGCTTTAGTACCTTTGCCTCAGCCATCTCATTCCTGATCCCTCTTTCCGAGCTTCCCGTTAGCTCTCAGCCAGGTTCTTCTTCCTGAGGGAAGTTCTAGTTCTCCACTTCTCTAACCATTTCTCCTGCACATCTTACCGGTGAATGCCTACCCAATAGTAAGATTAAGATGAGCTTTTCAGATACTCTCCTCCTTAAATACATTCTTAAAAGCAAATATATCTGGAGTCTTCCTTTGCTCACCACCTTCTTCTGTCATGTCTAAACTGGGACTGGTTCTCAAAAATCATTACATAATATGGTTAAATAAAAAATGTGGGGTATTTTTGCACACATACCCCACCAGTTTTAGATGTTACAATCCAGAAGTTACATTTTTGCATTTTTTATCCTTTCTTCTCATGTTCTGTCCAAATAATGCCAGTGATCAATCAGCAATGGGGAAAAGAATTTTAAAACATCACACAAAACAAACACAAACAAATAAACAAAACCAAAATCAAACCAAAATCCCAAACCACCACATTTTAAAAGATCTCAATGAGAAGAAAGTTTTCTGGTTGTAATTAAAGGATCTAGAAGACAGGAACACATGTATGACCAGTCTTTCCTATAGCAGGCACAGGTACTTTCCTCAAAGAGAGATCTGAGGTGCTGACAAAAGACAGCAGGCCAACGATAGCAAATTATAGCTGAATACAGGACAGCTTTCAAATGCGCATTTTCCCAGGAATCAAAACTGTATTTACCACATTGTGAGTCTCCTGCCAGCTGTCGCTCAGGAATGGCTACGACAAGAAAACAGCCAGCCTTTCCCATTGACACTTAGCCAGCAGAGATACTGCCTTGCTGGCCCAGACACTTCTATTCAGAAGTGCTCCTGATGCCAAGGAGCCCATTGCCTGTATGACCAACAAACAGCTCTTGTCTTTTGACTTTCTTCCTTGCCCATAACAGCAGCCTGTATACCCCAATTAAGACTTGCAGACTTTATTCTGCTTGCTGAAGAAGGGATTTTTTACTCTCAGTTTGATTCCAACACAGAAGTGCCAAGACCATGAGATTCAGTGATTCAACATTGGCTAATATTCTTTTCTGACAAATGCTTTTTTGTACATATGCACTCTACAGCTCCTAAGAGCAGCAAAATAGAATCTTCTGCCAAGGTTTCTGCCATTTGTTTATTCTGGAGATGCTGATTAGCATGTCACTCCCCATCACTGCTGACAGGGTTCATTCAGTTTACCTTCTTTGGTTAAAACAAATACAATGTCCTTGGCACTAGCACTAGGCTTAGGCAGAGATAGAATGGCCATGCAAAAAGAAAAAAAATAAGAAACACAGCAACAAAACTTTTCATTTCATATATGTTTCAAAGACGTCAACTCAATTTTCAGGTTAAACAGCTTTCTTTTGTCTCACCAAAAGAACTGGACTCTGGACACAAGCTTACTGGCTTCCACGTTACTTCTGATGTGATACTTTGTGCAACAGATATCACTGTCTAAACAACACGGTCAGACAAATGTTTTTCTTTTTGTCCATTCTCTTCCTCACTTTTCCCTGTTTTTTTTCATACATGTATTTTTCTCTCCATCCTCATTTATATTTCTTCTCACATTTTCATTTTCAATAGTTTCTTCACTGTTCCTTATGGCAATTCTGCAAGACTCTGGGGTGTACATATAGCAAGAACTAAACTCATTATACAGGCACACAGAACACCTGGAGAACAACACATCTTTGTCTCATGGCAGACTAAATCCTGGGTCACTTGCAGTAAAGCGTGAAGAGACACAACTTTCAAAACAAACAGCTGCTCTTCTGGCTTTGGCAAGAACTCACTCATCACACATACATATGCATCACATGCAAATACACATGTATATTTATATGTACAGGTATATAAATACCTCAGTGTTACATTCTAGATACATAAAGTTGTGAGATTCAGAAATGCTCAAATATTTGTAGTTTGCCTACAAATACATACAGTTTATTAAAAATCATGTTTGTATTATGGCCTGTTTAGGAGACTGGTTGCCAGAGTCCCTTAGGAGCAACTCTCAGTCCAAACAGTTAAATCCAGCTGGTGGCCAGCCACAAGTGGGGTTCCCCAGGGCCCAGTATTGAGGCCAGCCCTGTTTAATATCTTTATCAATGATCTGGACAAGGGGATCGAGGGCACCATCAGTCAGTTTGCAGATGACACCAAATTGGGTGGGAGTGTTAATCTGCTGGAGGGTAAGAAGGCTCTGCAGAAGCACCTGGACAGGCTGGATCTATGGGCTGAGGTGATTGGTATGAGGTTCTAAGCAGTAAAGGTCCTGCTCTCAGATCAACAAAAATCCCAGGCAGCACTACAGGCTGGGGACAGAGTGGCTAGAAAGTGGCCCTGTGCAAAAGGACCTGGGGGTGCTGGTTGACAAAAGCTGAACATGAGCCAGCAGTGACCAGGTGGCCAAGAAGGCCAATGGCTTCCTGGTCTACTTCAGCAATAGTGTGGCCAGCAGGACCAGGGCACAGATTGTCCCCCTGTACTTGTACACCACCTTGGCCCTGCTGAGGTCACACCTCAAATCCTGTGCTCAGTTCTGGGCCCCTCACCACAAGAAAAACATTGAGGTGCTGAAGCGTGTCCAGAGAAGGGCAATGGAGCTGGGGAAGGGCCTGGAGCATAAGTCTGACAAGGAGCTGCTGAGGGAGCTGGGGGTCTTTAGCCTGGAGAAAAGGAAGCCCTGGGGGACTTTATTGCTCTCTACAACTACCTGAAAGGATGTTGTAGCAAGGCAGGGGCTGGTTTCTTCTCCCAAATAACAAGTAATAGGGCAAAAGGAAATGGCCTCAAGTTGCAGCAGGGGAGGCTTAAGAATACTCTTATGGATACTAGGAAAAATTCCTTCACTGAAACAGTGGTCAAGGACTGCAACAGGATGCCTGCGGAAATGGTTGAGTCACCATCGCTGGAAGTATTTGAAAGATATAGATGTGGTGCTTAGGGACACAGTTTAGTGTTACAGGCTGGACTCTTTAAGGTGTCTTCCAACCTAAATTAGAACGGAATTAAAGAATAATTTAAGAAAACAAAACAAAAAACACAGACTTTATTTAGTATTACAGTGGAGGAGGATGAAGAACCCAATGAACTACTCACCAGAAAGAGGATCTTTGCCAATCATTAAAACATTTGGTAAATTCATTACAATCAGCTGCTGAAGGACCTCCTAAACAAAAGAGAACAACAGACAAAGTTCAGTATGAAGGAATCCAAATCAATCCCACCACAAAGAATACAAAGCTTCATCAGTTACAAAGCTTTTAACCACCTTTTTAACTGGTAGGTCAGAGGTCACAAGAAGAAGCCTCATTGAGAGAGAAATCATTATTTGAAGATAGCATCAGGTTGCACAGCTAACATACACTAATCGCCTCTTTTAACAACGGCTAATATGGAGCTTAAAGGGTCCCATGGCACTAATCAGGATAAATGCATGACCATGCCAGGCACACCAATCATTCATGCCTTTATCCTGGGCATGACCTGTATTCCGATGTGCAACATACAGCTGCTGCCATGTTCCAGGGCAAATAAATGCAGCTGGTTCAAACATACCTAAGCCGCTCTGTGAAGTTTGAGTAACTCAAATAATTGGTCAAATTATTTCATGGGTCTGAAAATGTAAGGATGGGCTGGGGAAGTGGGTATGGGGAAAAGCACTTGACCAGACATCTGGCACTGTCCAGAGAAACTGGATATAAAGTTTTGCATTGTTTTTAATCAGGAGTAAAACAGAATTAGATGATGTTCATTACATACTTAAGGGTCATTTTATTTTGGGGGAGATGACAGAAGGGAGGTACGTCAGGTTCAACATCTGAATAGACATCTGTCTGAAGCTGCTCTGAAATCACAGAATGGCTTAAGGGGGAAGAAAGGCTACAAGCCTGGGGCAGGCAAAATGTTTGAAGTTGTTCAAATAAATACATTGCAAAGGGGATTCTGTACAGTAATACAATCAGCCATGCACCCCAGAAACAAAGGCCAGAGCAATACAGTTGCTAGCTTTGACTTGCAGTTACCAGCACCATACCTGTGATGATCTGCATAAAACATTTTGCAGGTGGGTTTTATTTCACATAAAAAGCTGGGGAGGAAAACGGTTGTATGACTGAAACGCTGTGCTGAGATTCAGGAAATAAAAGTTCACAGATACAACTCAACCAAATGTTTGGCAGGTGCCTTTTTCCGGCTTGTCTCCACTTCCCAGACTCACCCCTAGGCCACTGGAAGGGCACATGCATTGATACTTGCAAAGCATTCAGACCAGGGGAAAAAGCACCACAGCACAGCAAAGAAACACACTTCCTAAAACCATCACCCATTCACCCAGACACTTCCCCTCCCAGCTACCCATTGTTCTTTCTCTGCTTTTAAAGTTATATCACAGGAGGAAAATTAAGCCCGACTGAAGGAGGAAATAATTCAGAGAGCCTGCAGCCTTTGATAAGCAATTAGAGTGCATATTTAAAAAAAAAAGTTTTGGACACATTTAATTTTTTTCTTCTGATCCATACCAAAACACACTCCTCATTTGATAAAGTAGAAATATCTGTGTCACAGCTAATAGGATTTCTGGAGCTGTTAAGGAAAAAGATTCTACAGTCCTTTATGTAATGTGAAGCTTGGCTAATGCAGACCAAACGTTCGCTGACTCATTAGCCAAATGCATTTTCTATTTTGGGCATTTGAGACACATTAAACAAAGTTTGTTTACTGTAACAGGTGCAAAATCTATTGGATGTAAGAGCACATGGCTGGACTGCAACATGTGCTATGACAACACAGCATGGCACTGAGGCTTTAAACAAACAAAAAAAAAAAAAAAAAAAAACCAAACAAAAAAAAAAAATCAGACTTTGCATATACTGAAGTATTAAGCTTTAACCAGCAATTTCCATAGCAAAAAAGAGGGGAAAGAATTCTGCTTCCAGTCACCAGCACATGGAGCAGCACTGAGGCAGGAATGCATAAGGAATTTGCGTAGTCTTTGTGTAACCATCAGACTGCCAGCTATTTAACTGGCAGACACAAAACATTACCACTAACCTTTATGCAGTTAACATTCCCATGAGCTCCTCCTGCAAAATTATTTGAGTATACCACCCAACAAAACCATGACTGAACTTCCTCATAATTGTCTGAGCTCAGTATCTTCTGGCAAGAACCTGACAGTCACTGAATAGAAGCTGAAATGGCCCCAAGCCTGGAAGAGTGATTTGTTAATTCAGATTGAAAGATTCCAATTGTTGCAAGCAGTGATACTCTGACCCGTTTATTTTAAAAGCAAAATATTTAAACAGATAATTATCTGTATTATTCTAAAAGCCTTTGCCTTCAGATTAGTACTTGTGATGATAACACCTGACTAACACAGTGCAGCTCACCAGCAGATCTCAACACTTTATAAAGGAAGGTCAATGCCACTGCTCTCCATTTTCAAGCTCAGGAAAGCAAGTCAGAGAAACAGAGTTACTTCAGTTGAATAAACTATCATCTGTGAACCAATGTACTAGTGAACCATCCACTCACACAAGCAAAAGTATGAGATAAAACGTGTCAAGGGAAAGCTCCTACACTGATGAATTTAGCTCAGATTTTGTCCAGACTGAAACCCCAGAAAGTTAGTGAAGCTCAGCTGACACTCAGTGACTGATGGGGATAATGTGACCATGTGTCAGATTGATTGCCTAAAATCCCACATCTGGAAATAGAACTAACATCCCCCTCACCTAAATCAGGAATTCTTCAACTTCTATAATTCATCAAGGTTTTCTTGTTTTCCTTCTCTGAAGCAGCAATATACAGATTATTACACAATAAAAACATTTTACACCAGTAAAATGCTGTGCCTCAGCCTAGCCTCTCAGCTCCCCTCGCATCCTATCATTCCTCCTTGAAGACCCCATGAAGCCAAACTCTGGCTTCAGGCAGGGACCTGGGCTGTTTCCAGCCTGTCAACTGGCACTGAGAATCAAAGAGCCCCATGGACCCAACCATCTCCCAGGGTACAGCTACTCTGGGCATTAGGTAAACCTGGACACACTGCTGAAACCTGGATAAAAAAAGAAATAGTAGATAAAATGACCCATTTCCTCACAGGGGCAGCAAGCTATATTATTATATTACATATAAAGGGTGCTGTTATGCTTGAAATCAAACACAGCTGTGAGACTCTGCAGCAGAAGGAGAGACAGTGTGTGCGTATCCTTGTGCCTCAGGCAACCAGCATGGCTAGGGGCAACACATCCAGGCAGGAGCTGCTGGAGAGGGAAACAGGGTTTTCAAACATTTTAAACAGCCCACAGCAACCCAGAGCACCCTAGAGAACAACTGTACAAGCAAAAAGTCTAACTCCTCCAGTGAGAAGCCTTTTAATCATTTTTACAGCACAACTAAAGCTTGGTTACAACAACAACAACACACAGTAAACATTTCCCAGATTATTAAAATCATTAGAAACAGAGTTGTCAGATTTACAGCTTAACCAACTCAGAAGCCAGCTACTGCAAGTCAGCAATCACCTCCCTCAGACTACAGTTTGTCTTTTTTTTTTTTTTTTTTTTTTTGTTGCTAATGAGATTTCCGTGAAAAAATAACGTTGGTATCAGAAGTGTTATTTAAGGAATCAAAACAAACCGCTGTCAGTGCTCACTGCAGTGCCTGTAGGTTTCTGAAATGCTCCTCACCCAAAGATCAGGATATTTTAAGCTTGAGGAGATTTCTCCAATGTCTTTTGACAGCAGCAACGGATGCAAGAACAGATACTTCTAGGTAGCACCTCCAACACCATGATCACAAAATATAAGGATCAGCAGCCAAGTCTTACACTCCTTGAGCCAGACGCCCAGCCTCAGTAGATAAAGCCCACAAAGGTTTGAGCAAGCAGTTACATGACCCTGTATTGACAGGGAGGGTTTTTCAAGTGAAGGTCACACCGGGTGTTCAGACCTCGACTGCTGTGCTTGCCCACACAGACATGGAGCCTGAAGCTGCCTGGGACAATCGTGGTGCCCCAGCAACAAGAGGTAAACTCTGCTGAAAGCACCTAGGCACTCCAGGACTGGTACACCAAGAAACATCAGTGAGTTACCTAGAAATCATAAATATAAATGCTCTGTTTCTCTCAGCAGCCTTCTGGTGTCTAAGCCCCTGCTATGAACATGCTTGACATTTGCAAGCTCTTTGCAATCACTTTTTTAAAAAGAAGCTTAAGACAAAATAAAGCCAAAATTCCCCCACATCGAGTCTAGCAGTCAAGGGCCTTAGGAAAAATCAAGACACATACAAGATTAAGGATAAAATTCTAAGCACCAAATTAAGCATTTAGGCTTACTAAACGCATGAATAAACACATTCATTCCCTCCATCTCAAAGTTTCTAATCATTCCTGGAGTGCTGAGGCATATTCTACATCCTCTTTTTATCCCTCCAAGATCACACACACCGGATGTTTGCTCTTTGCCTTAGATCCTCAGCAGAGATGCAGCAGAAGCTCTCCCTCTCAAGTCTCCATGGTCACATATTAACATTCTATTTACCTGTAACAGGGTAAGTAGGCCTCTTGTAATTTTGTGGGAACAAAGTCTCCTTAGTCCATACTATACTTCAATACATATTTGCTTCCTAAAAATACATGTGCAACAACAGCATGGAATAAAATGGTCTTAAGGTATTATTCTTGGATGCAATTTTTTAGTCTCAGTTTAAGCACGCCAACAGCTATTGCAATTAATTAATTGCTAGGAAAGGAGTAAGTAAAATTGTCCTTTCCATAGCTGAGAGACCCATCAAACACAAGCTTTACAAAAAAACCTTCTCCTGCATTGCCATACAGCACAGCATCAATGTAGAGTAACTACTAGTTTCTCATGCAGAATTAAATTAACCTCTGCCTGAATCCTAAACAAGAAGTACTAAATAAATTATGTAAGGAGAAAGGCAGTCTAACAGCCATTGTAATTCAATGCTCAAGCCAAGCAATTCCATTTAAGTATATTGCTTAGCTATAAAATGCTAATTGCCCAGCTGACTGGAAGCCAAATGGTGCTTTCCTACTTAAAATGCCCATGGGGAAAAACCATCATCAGCTTTATTTATACCAGCAAAAGCAAACAGTACCTAGCCAGGGAATTTGGCTTACATTTTATCTTTGACTCAGGCCAACAGAGGACTCTTCTGAGCTTTCCTCCTATCTGTGCAGCACAGCCAACACCTGACTCTGATAACCTCAGTATGGATCTGATCTCACAAACATCCTCCAAGTGGGAAACATTTGGTGAAACACAGAATCCTTAGGGAGGGTCTCAGCAGGAGTCAGTGGCCTTCTGCACCAGCCCAACACCTCCTAGCAGCAGGATAGGGTGGCAGCTCTGCCCCTACACATTTTAGGGGCCCCTTTGGATGCTGCCACAAAGACAGGCTGGGAGGTGCATTTCCCAGGCAAAGTGTACTCCAAGGGAAAAATCAAACAAGTTTTTCTGTAATCATAATTCTAACGAAGAACAAACACACTAATGAACAAGCTTTAAAATAAAACACATTTTAAACAGCAATTTGAGACAAGGGTTGTTTATTTTTTAGTACTTCTTTTCAAAGTTCCCAGTTTTGTATTAAAATAATAACAAAAAGCTATTTTGCAGCCTACAAAGAGGTTATATTTTAGACAAAAAATGTATTTGTCTTCCAATAGATATAAACTTCAAAAAGGTTGGGGGGGGTTGCTGTAATTATGTGACGAGTTATTAATGGTGTCAGAGAAATCATAGCAAGATTCTGTGAGCCATATGGCAGGGTCTTACAGAAGATTAGACAAGATGAAACAAGTTGTTGCCAGAAATTACAAGGACGTGAAACACAAATGTTTTGTTGACATGTTTTTCATGTACATCTTACCATGCAAGCACGCCTGATGACACCATGTACGTGACTCAGTACTGTTTCCCTGCCAACACATTATATACATGACAAAATTTGATTAAGAACTTTGCTCATCCCTGCAACAATTGTACTCGTTATGTGATGGACTAGAGGATTAGCTGTATTTAAATGGATTTTATTTTTTTCTTCTGAAAACCAGCAAATTACAAAGCACATTTCTAAAGATCCTTCAAGTGGAAACCCAAAAGCCACTAAAATAACTGTGGCCTCATCTGCTGAAAATAATCAGTTCTGACAATTGTAGACTGGAATCTCAGTGGGAGGGGATGTGAAGGAATCATACCTAGTCTTGATTGTGCTCAGTCTGTGCAGGGTGCAGACAACCAACTAAATGACAAAACTGTCATCAGTGTGTAAATACACCATGAAGATCAGATTTTTATTTTTAAAAATTACACATATGAGATTTCAATGGCATACAATAGATTATCATATAAAACCTCTCAAAATAGCCAGAAGAATCCAGGCATAACCATCCACTCAATTCACTGCTATTGCTCAGGTTTTGTTATTTGCATTCAAGCAGTGCAGAGGTCCCATCCAGGAGCAAAATCTCAACCACTGGAGCTGTACAAACAGTGAGACATTCCTGGAACAAACAACTTGTTATATATACTCAAGTATCAGTAAGCTGGTAACAAGGAGGGGAAAAAAAAGTAACAAGCAATGGAAGAAGGAAATGAAAATAAGATTCTGTGGCTATAATATGATCCATCGTGTACATTCTCACTGCTTGATGAACCAGTTAAATGAACTTACCCAGGCTGGAGAGAACTACATCACTCCAAATATCAGAGGGCATGGGAAGTAAAAAAGTCCTGATAAACATTTTGCTTTAAGATGAAATTGTTCACAATGCATATTGTTCACATCACAAAAGTCTACGTGTATTTAAATAAAGGTACTTTTATATATGTAGAAAACATTTTAGGACACAATTAGTTTTACTTCTAGTTTAGTGGAATACATAATGCAGAAGCTGACACACATGAGTCACATATATTTTATTTTTTAATCAATCTAAATACAAATGTGTACATTTACTTCTGAACAATGAAATGTATAGCAGCAGATTTGTTTTATCCTAGTTTCACTAACTCCAGGTTGAATCATCTGTGTTAATAAAACACACACAGCTCTATGGTTGTGGCTAGTGGCAATATTGATTTGACCCAGAGAGAAGAAAATCCAATTGTGGAGTGCTGTGTTTTCCTGCTTTTATTGCCAGCAGCACCTTTGACTAATTTACCTACTTTTGCTGCAAATAAACAGCCTATTTGATTTATCCCCAACTTCTCTTTTCAAATCATGTGCAAGTGACTACGCACATTTGTAATAGTGTCCTGACAAATTACTCTTGACTTTAATTTTATTTCATCTTAGATTTGTCCTGCGGTGGTTTATGCAGTAACAGGGAATATGCAATGTTCTGTGTTAATGGCTTGTCACTTGACATTACAAATCTAACCAGCTAAAATGCAATCCATCTGTTGAACACACTTTCAGCTAATCTAGAGTGGTCTCTAAGGACCAAATTCACCTTAACACAGTAAAAAAACACCACAGGCCATCAGAATAGACTTAAAGCACCACTGAATTCCCTGAAACTCAGCACCAAGCACACTCACTAGTTTTAAAAGTCAGTTTTTCCCATACACTGGACATATTTTATTAGGATAATCAAAAAAATTCACATGAAACTCTAAAACTGAGCAACTATACTTAAGCTTAACACTGAAGCCTGACACCAAAACACATTAGCCATGCAGAGCTTAGAGGTACAAACTCTGGTCCACTGCCCTTGATCACTGGAGTGAAAACAATTATATTAAAATACAGCTTGTTATCAAACAACAAGCGCCAACACAATAAAAGCTTCTCTAAGGAAGACTATGTGTAAGATCTGTTTTTTGCCATTTCTCCTGTTACAAACACTTCTAAAACTTGGGGGGCTTAGGTGTTTATATGAAACATACACAGCAAACACCTAACTGGGCACATGATACCAGTTCACATAAAATACACTGAATTTCTTAACACAACTGCTATACTGCCATGAAGACCAAACTTAATTAACCCAAGGCAAGCTTGTCAGGCTCACTTAGAGAGGTTCAGAACTAAAGATCTGTATTGCAACTTCAACACTGCAATGAGGGTCCAGGCTCTGACTTCTTTAGAGTGCCAAGACTCCAAAGAAGTGGGCAACCACAAGACTGACAATTATGACACAATCCCTGAAAAAGCATCAGCCAAAGGTAGAGGAAAAAAGGAGTCAAAGATGGGAAGATGTAGGAATACCAGTTACACATTATAGCAACACTACTTTCCTAAAGATGAATAATGAGCAGGAGCTAGGTAGCACAAAAGTATACTTTTGCATTTTTGACAGTATCAAGCAATTTATTAGAACAAATATTGGTTGAAAAAGAATGTGTTTTCTTGGGGAAAACTCTAAAACAAACCATTATTCCTGTGAGGGCACAGGGGCATGTGTAACAGGAATAATTTTGAGGTTTCTCTAGTACAAATATTGAAAAGCCTAATCAAAGTTGAAGTTTAATTATGAAAACAAATCTGACAAAGTAGAAAAAACTAATATAGCAGAGAGGGGACAAAAAATGGGATAATTTCATGATTTCTAGTATTATGAAAAATACGTTAGTAGCAAACAGAAGACCTAACAGATACAAACTACTAACGCGAATGTATGAGTCAAATTTCATCAGTGATTAAGGGTAATAGAAGTAAAACATCAAAGTTGACTTACCAATCTGATACTCTTATGTCCTTTTTGAAGCAGGAACTCATGAAAAACCTTTGATCTACCTCACTCCCCAAAAGAAACAAGCTGCTTTACCCAGCCACTCTTACTAATGCTGAGTAACATCCTACTGTCTCAGCCATCTTAACTGCCATGGGGTCAGAGCTCACAGAGAAAAATATTTCTCGTTAGCAAAAGGTGCCACGCTTTGCCTTCACTACATCCAAGCATCCTCAGAGCTGCTCAAATATAAGGTATATTAAAATATAAAGGCCTAGAAACAAGTACAAACATGCTCAGTTTTTCCAGGATAATACTCCCTGAACAAACAACATTTAATTAACATTACACTGGTAAACCATTTCAGAAACCCGAATGGGTAGCACTGGAGAAGCACAGAAAATGGCACCTAGAAACTGTAAAAACATGGACAGTATTCAAGCAGTGATGACCAACAGGAATTTTATGGGATAAACATTTAGGTTATTGTTAAGCTCACTTTGAAATGCATGAAAATCTGTCTCTAACTCAGGAAAAACAGTATTTCCTGAACGGCTTTTTTTCTTCCAGTGAAGAAAGCGGTTGTGACAGTGCTTGAGGAATACCTGTTAGAGAACTGAGCAACTGGTGTGCCAGCACTTGTCCTACTTTTTCCACCTAGCATGTTTATAAATATGAAGGAAAAAAAAAATCAGTTAAGTTTAAATTAAACCAACTAATTTCCAAAAGCTAATTTAAAGATTTTTAACCATGAGTCTCCACACAAGCTTGAAACTTGTGTTTGGGCAGCTTACATGCAACCTAATATTGGACAACAAATTAATGTTTCAGGAAGCATGCACACAGTCGTTATGCCATCAGCTTATTATCTAACTGCAACAGAGAATGCAGCCAGGGCAAGACAGGTCCTTGAGGCAATTGCAGATGACCATGCAAAAACCCATGCTGGATTTACAGAAGAGGGAAGTTTCCAGCTGGTCTGAAGAGGAGAGGGTACAAGGAACAAGCTGTTCTACCCTGCAAGGATGCCCTATCCAACAGTATGGTGCTATGGGACAAATTAGGTGATTGGGGAAGTTTTTACTGGGAAGGTCTGTAGGATGAAACAAAATCAAAGGAGTCCATATTTGCTAAACATTTGATTATGTTAGGTGCTTTCTGCTACAACCACCTGATGTTCTCTTGTAGGCAAACTCCCATTACCAACCAGTTACCAAGGGCACTGAAAACTTAAATACCATTAATGCAAAGACAGTCCTTGCAGTTCAGGCATGCCCCTCTCAAATACTTCTAAAAAACCTCTAACAGGTATCATTGCAGTTTAATGTTATAAGCTTTCCAACTACTCTGAGGCAGAATTTATATCCAACACATCATTACTTCAATGTATCACTGCATTATCACAATCATCTAATCTACCCAATATTAACAAGTTCAACAAACACCCACACATCATCCCTTTCCAGGTGCTTTGCCACTGTAGCAACAGTCTCAATTTTTTTCTTAAGTTGAGTAAAGGGAGGAGCTTCAAGTCAGATCCGATGGGTCTCCCATGCACAAACGTACAGTGCTGTTTCTCTTTACAGCTAGCAGATTGCCCCAGGCACAGAACCGCAGGGAATTTTCAAGACCATCAACACTTCTTGCACTGTACAGGTGGAGAAGCTGCAATAAATTTCACCTGACTTTCTCAAGGTAACCCAAGCACCCTTTGGAAGGACAACACTTCCAGCATTTACTGTGATTAAACATCAGTTTTACCATTAGCACTGAGTTGCAGTTACAATAGAAGAAAAAAAAAGGAGAAAAAGATGAGCACGGAATCTAGCAGTGAATAGAATGAGAGGGAAGGAAAAGGAAGCCATGTCCTCAAAATAGCCTCTGGGCTCCCATCGTTCCCTTTCTAGATGTTCTATATTCATTTCTTTTCAAAGGCAAACAACCTTTCCATCTGGAGAGTTACTGCGTCTCCCTCGGAGGGGGGTGCGGGTACCTATGGAGAGGAGACACAGTTATTTGCAGTTGACACTGGGCTATTCACAGAGTTTACTGCCAGTAATTTGCACCTCGGCAAAGCCAGGTCAGGCGCAAACCACGGGCAATTACCGGGTCAAGCTGCCGAGGAGAGCCTCCCTGATTTGCTCACCTTGTTGCTAGTGGTGAGGTGACAGAGGAGCTCGTCCTCCGTCCCACCCCACGGAGACCCCTCAGTGGCATCTGATCCCTTTGTAAACTGCCAGCCTGGAGCGACCAGGACAACAGGCCATGGTGCTTCCCGATGCTGATGAGCGCTCAGCACCCGCCCGGAGCAAGCGGGTCCAGGAGGGGACCTGGGGCAGCCCCCGGACATCCTCCGTCCCAGGACTGGGGGACTTGGCCTCTCCTGTGCCATCGCCATCTCACGTAAGTTCACTTGCTGCCCCTGCCAAGTGCAGAGGGCAGAGGTGTAACAGGAATACTGTCCTAACAAGAAATGGATATACATATATGTATCTGTATACATCTACACATACTGAGTTTTGTGTATGCGTGTTTCTGCTATTTCTCCAACCTATTACTCTGGGATTATTATAACTGCTCAAACCTGTAACAGGCAAAATCCTTCTGGAAGCCCCATCTGATTTGCTATATGGAGACTGTCCCCCACGTTCGATCATTTGGAGTCCCCACGGCTCAACAGCAAGAGCATCAGGAGTCTTACCCCACACCACACAGCAGCAAGGTGCCTTCCTAAACACACAACACTGAAAAGGCTGAAGTGATGAAAAAAACCCCTGTGACACGTTGTACACTTGGTAAAATTTAATGTTAGTCTTTCAGGGCCAGGTCAGTTATCCAACTTACCTCGAGTCTGAGAATTTACACCAAAAATAGTTGCTATAAGACTCACTTTAAAAAAATTAACACAAATATTTTGAACAAATACAGAAAATCATAGCACGAGGTGCTGTCGTACACCAAGATTTTACATCTGCAATTATCAAATTCTTCTTTAGGATAAATTCACCTTCTACACACTTACAAGCCCCACTCACCTTCCACATTCTATTTCACAGATGTGCAAGAGAAAGCCATTAAAAATTAATGCTGAAAAGCCATGAAGCCACACCGAGTCCACAATTCAAACCGCAGTTAATATCACAGGATAACAAAGATCTCCTTACTGCACAGCAGGGGAAATATTTCACAAAAAGAGAGATATGACCAAAAATAGTAAAAGGAAAAAGTCCCAACAGCTGCCATTATTTCACCTATACACAGAACAGGAAATAGCCAATATCCCCATGTGGTAGCTGCTAGGCAAAATTTACTTATCAATGGTAATCCAGGCTATGCATTCACACACATATGCATACTTGCTCATGCAAACACTCTCTCAAGAAGAACTTTCAGTCTCGCCAGCGCTTAACAGTGCTCCTTTAAGTATCTGAAAAGACTGATTAACCCTGCTTAATACAATCTGTGTAATCTACTGTGAATCTTGCAGATAACTCATAACTGTTAACATTAATTAACTCAGCAGAGCTTTAACCTTCTTGCTCCCCCACTAGCCTCATAGCACAGAGCTCAGTTTAGGCGTTCTTTCACTACAGCCCTAGCAGACAGCTTCCACAGTTAAGCAGCAATGGTGAGCTTCTGACACAGAAAACTCAGTTAAGTAATGACACTGTTTTAAGAGAAGACTTTTCCCCACATTTTATACTTCTCTTCATCAGTACTGATCAGTAGTCACAACATACACTCAAAGCACACAACATCCCTGGAAATACCCATGATAAGAGAAAAAAATGTGAAGGATACTGCTGCATCCTAGAAAATCCTTTCTTTATGCTATCTGTGAGAGAAACAGACATAAGCTAGGTCACTATGTTATTACTAACATTTCAGATAAATTAACTTCTAACACTACTATGTCAATTTTTAGCCTTCTAACCACTGATTTTTTTATATCAACAAAATGCAGTTTCCTTCTAAATTGTGATGTTTAGTGTTTTCCTGAGAGAGTATGTCAATATATCACATGTTCATACAAAAACCTCATTTACAGCTGAAAGAAAAGGCAACTTTCAAGACCTTGTATTTACAGAGGAAAATCTTAAAAAATGGTCACAAAAGACTCAAAGTCAGCAAGGGCCCCCATACACAAGGAGTTGCCTTGGCTATAGGTAGAAAAAGCAGAACTATGCATACTACCAACCCCCTTCTTTATTACTAGTGTCATTTTTAAAACCATACTACTTAATTTTCTGTGTCCTTGAATGGCACACAAAAGTGGCAGGCATGTATGTTTCTCAGCAATTTCCAAGCTGCCTCACACGTGGCTCATATCCCTTACCTCCACCAGCAGAGCTCAGGTTTATTATTTAAGCAACATAATGGAGGGAAACCCAATATGAAGTATCAAGTGACTTGAAGCTCCCTATCAACCAGATCACCAAACAGCAGCAATGCAATGTAATGAGCGGGAAGCAGAGGAGGGGAGGGTAAACCCCCCCCAAAAAATTGCTCCAGGCAAGAGAAATTCAAGCCTCAGGCTGCAAGGAACAGCAACACCTCCCATTCAGCACATCTGGCTGTGTTGCTCTGTAGAAATAAAGATTATTGGTATTTCAGAAGATACAGGTTACAAAAAAGTTTATACTCTTGCTGCATCTACTGAGTACCAGATCTAAGCCTAGCAGCACTCAAAGCATGCTGAACTCTCCCCCTCCTTGGTGGTCTGGAAGAAGTCTGATTCCTAGAAGCAGTTTCCAATGAAATTTTAAGGGACACTACAATCAGAAAAGTATGGCACAAGCAGTATTTTATCTACAAAGACAGTGTTTACACCCTTCACCTCAGTAAAGTACAAAATCTTGGCAAGGAGTTCCACTATAAAACTTGAAAAAGAGCCATGTGAGCTCCACTGCAAACTCTGGAATGACAATGATGTTACATGCTGGAGTAAGGACTATCTTATTCTGGTTTAGTAGCAGCTTTTCACAAAACTTATTAAAATGGCTCTGCATCATTGTTTAAACATACTTTGGTGGAGGCATCAAATTACTCTGACAAACCTGTTTGTCTCAGAGTACCATGAATTAGTTCAGTGATGAATGGCCGATCAGAAACTGGAGCCCTATGGGAACTGGCGCAGTCACTCACCAAAAGAATGTTACAGAAAAACAAATTGTGCTCTTTAAACCTATACTAATAGTCTGCATTTTGATGCTGAGCATGCAAACTAATGGTCTTATTTCACACTGCTCAGAAAACATGCAGCTCCCACAAGTCATAAAGGGAGAAATAGATGTTTACTATCTGAAGGAAGCAATCAAGAGAAATCCAGCAGTTATAATACAGTACCTTAACACAAGTCTAGGTACTCTGGCACCTCAGTTGCAGTGTCCAAATCCACTGTTCCTCTAAATCTCAGAAAACACAACGTTTGTATTTTTACAACATGAAGTTACACAGGAAATACAGGGTGCTAAAATCAGGCATTTTAGTTTGAACCTCCAAATGAACCAGTCTCTTTTGACAGTGGAAATATGCAGATGATCTGCTAAGATGAACATTTAACACACAGTAGTAAAGACTAGAATTTCCCCCAAACTAAATTTGTATTCACTGATGTTACTTTCTAAGCAGCAATACAAAAACAGGCACAACGGAAACTAAAAAGACTATTTGCTGCATTTCAGACTAGTAGATACATGATTCCTTGTGAATTTTGACTGGAAGTCATTCTCACGAGGTAGAGGCAACAGGCCCTTTGAAATTGGCTCAGCACAATGCAGGCAGGAACTAAGCAAACTTCTTCAAACAGCTCTGCCAACACCATTCAGCTCCAAGCCGCAAAACTCCTGCTGTTTCAAACTTAGGGCCTCCTGTGAGCAGACTGCTGATTACACCAGGTTGTATGGCAGGTTTCTGATATGTGCTCAGGACAGAAGAATAAGAATGAAACCTGCCCACTAGTCGTGTTAAATACAAGATTTCACACCAGACTGAAAGAAAAGGACACTTTGCCATCCATCCATTCCCTTGCCCTCCATTAAAAGGAAAATTCACTGTAGTACACACTACACATGCCCTGTTCAGAGTGCATAACTCATGCAAGCATTACCAGACACACTGCTATTACAAAAGATAAGTGGGAGACAGCACCATGCCAACATCTTATCTCCAAACAGAGGAGATATGCACAGTCAATAAAGCCAGAGTGTTGAAATGCAGGGCTGTGGCACATTTAATGGGGTTCTTTATCCCCAGTTATGCTTGTACATTACAGAACATTTGGAGTAGACAAGGAAAACAAATTATAACAATTCCACAGGTGTGGCAAGCACATTTCTCTCTCTCTCAGGATTTTTATAAAGGTGCACAGAGAGAAGTGAAAGAGAAAACAATTTCTATTTCTGCTCCTTGTTTTTCTCTTGTAGAATGTGTTTGGAGATTGTTTACCTAGAGCGAATGCCTGGTTGGATCACGGTGGATTGTTTGGGCCTGATGGCCAATCGGATCCACCTGGGTCTGGACTCTGGAAAACAGGGTCACGAGTTGTGAGGGAGTTAGGATAGTTAGAGAGAGTAGCATGTAGTTTTTAGTATCCTCTTTTATATAGTATATTAATGTATCATTGCATAATTATAATAAAGAAATCATTCAGACTTCTAAAATAAGTCAGACATCATCATTCTTCCCATTGGGTTCGCCGACATCTACAACACACAGGCATCTCTCATATTGATTTTTATGACACCAATCCAGAGGAATCAAGCTTTTACAAGTTTCTGTGAGATTTTGCCAGGGGAGCAATACTCTTGGGTATCACCCCAGGCAAGGAAAGAGCAAAGGCTACCATAGCAATCAGCAGCCAGGTCATTGCACACCTCGCTGCACACACCCCAACACCCCCGCGTGTGCCTGGTGCCATGGGGAAACAGCAAGGGGAGGACACAGAGGATCTGTAGAAAGCTCTCCCTTGTTCCCATAATACTTGGGTTTTATTTATGAATTTGAGCAAAGAGGCCTTTTCTGTCTAATCAAGTGCAACCCCCTTGCTGCCTTGTAGCATCACAGCTGTGAATCTCCTAATTGCATCTTTAGTATGCAAAAGGTAAGAAATGTTCATGAAAAGATGACAGCAAAGGCTTCACTGGTTGGTCATAAACACAGACACAAGGGTTTGTCCTTAGGGAATGGTCAGTACAGAAATCAGATGTTCAGAATATATTTCTGGCCATATGGTTCAAAGTGATGAATAATGGGCTTTGGAAAAGAAGGATGATAAAAATAACACAGCGCTGCAGTAAAGCACCAAATTAAACAAATAACAGGTGGTGACTAAAAGTGCATTTTTAATGAGCACCTCTTTATGAATGCACACAATGCAAAGTGGTTTCCACTGTTTTGTAACACACCACTCCTCATTATGGATTAAAAAAATCTTAGTTACATAGAGCCAGATGTGCATGCTCTAGCTCTTTGGATCTCTCTTAGAATTTATTTTTGTGAGATTTGGCAGCCAAGCAACAAGAACTTCAAATTCTGAACTCTTAATACTCACAAATTCTTTAATTAACACTAACTTTTTTCACTAGGCAATTTTTTTATTAAATGTTGATATGTGTGTTTTAATAAACTTTGATGTGTTTCCAGTGCATCTGCCTCATCAAGTGTTCTGCTCTTCACATGTATAAAATTGAGGAAGACAGCAGTCCAGTGGTTAATACAGAAGACAGTGTTTGAATTCCTGAGTCCAGACAGACATGGAACACAGATCCACAGCAGTCCTTCAAAGTCAATTATTGCATTCCCAAGCTCTTCCCAAACCAATATGCATAAAAGCCAGTGGCCAAGAATGAGACACTACTCCATACTTAGAGGTACTGCTATACCATGGGGTATTAAAACATATTAAGAACCAGGGTTACTTATCCAACTGAGAGAAAGCTAGAGAAATCATTACAGAGACCAGTTACCCAAGAAAGCCAGACTAGTTTAAATGGCCTATTTCTGCAAAGGAGGAAGTATCAGAAAGAATGCCAGGCAATTAATAGACAGGAAATGAGAGTTTGTGGTGATAGAGCTACAGTGCAATGAAGTATGTTCAGCTAAATCTATAGCCTGCTTTGTCTCACCAGAAGAGCAATATTATCTCAAGGATTGTGGCAGCAGTTTGAGTGGTTACTCAAGCCTGAATCTTCTTGCATGAAGGAAGGTCAGTGTTACAGAACATGAAAACAAATGTGTTCCTCCTCTCAAGTGCAGCTGTCTTGTTAATCTCAAAGATGACATATTCTTCATGTATCAGTCACCGCTTTAAAGCCCTGATTCATAGAGAGAGACTTAGGAGCACATGGCAGGTTACTATTTCAGCAGGTTGCTTAAATCTGCAATGCATAATACTCCTTGTAATTCTTAATTGCTTTACTCCTCAAGGGCATACAGCCTATGTCTTGGGAACTGGAACAGACTTGCTCTGAATATCAAAGAAAAATTAATGACTTGTCATTAAAAAGGTGAGAGGTAGTAGTTAAACTACCCTCTTCTAGCTGGTTCCTTGGAAGGACAATAATTTTAAAAAATTATTATTTTTCCCTTTTAATAGTTGTTTTGATGATATGCTAATAAAATAAACAAAAAAGGCTTGTCCCCACTCTGCAAACAGAAATTATTTTAGGCTCCTGTGTATTTAATAGCATATTACATTATTCCGTATGGTTGTTCTGTTAAGCACAAACTTTGATGGCTTCCCAAGTGCCAGGAAACCAGTTCACTTCATTCATAATTTCTCTGATACAGCAGCAGTGTGTGCCAAATACGTGGAACTCAAAAGGGCCTGTATTACACAGAGAGAATGATGATTAAACAAACTGGAAGTGCTTAAACTGACTAACAGTGCAAAAACCTCCATCTCCCTCCAGTAAGTGCACTGAGCTGATCTCAGTTATGCCTTTTTATGAACACATCACTTCCCAAAGGCCTTAAGATTTACATCACAGCTTACAAAAAAAATTTAAATCCTTTCCTAATTTAAGACTAGCAGAAGGAGTCCAGAATATCCTTCTAGGAGACTCCTTGGAACACCAAGCAAAGAGCACTGCGCTTCCATCATGACACTTGAATGCTTCTTCACATATACAGGGAGTAATTCCATGACATGCCTTATGCCAGCCAGCTAGATACCAAAGGGACAGACTGTTCTGAGATAAACTCTGAGGCTCGTGAGTGTATGTGGGGAGGAGATGCCTTGTTGAAGCAGCTGCCCATGGCTGCAATTCTCAACCATCATACTTGTGGGAGGACAATCTATTCAGCAGCAACTTCCTTTGGTATTGCAAGATGGCTGCAGTTTCTAGAGGCAGGTGGTTCTCAGCATTCCAAGGGAAGACATGCAGTTCCCTGTACATCACAAGGGGTCTCTGCTTCCAGGCATCACTCCTGCTGCCTGAGGTCTTGTGCCCTACCCCACATGAGCCCAGCTGGAAAGGCTTTCTGCCCACCATAGTCATAACACACCCAACAGTCAGAAAACCAGTCCTTAGAACATGGCATTTATCTGACAGAAGGCTTGCGCTGCATGGTCTAGGAATTTGGGAAGCTGTACATTTCAGTTTGTACAGATTCATGCTTTAAGGAAGTCAAAGTCACCATCAACACCAGCACATCCACCTGGCAATAAAGCAAAGACTTCCTAGTTCAAATCCAGCAAATAGCATTGTATCTCGGATGTCCCCCTTCTCCCAGGTAAATCTATCGATATCTAGAGTGCAGATATTCTGGGGTCTTTTCCTCTGGCCACTGTTCTATTTAATTTATTTCATGTTCTTAACTTATCTCACCCGAGTCACACAGATGTACTTTAATACCACTTTTTCTCATTTTGTCAAACTACCTAATTTTTGCAAGTGGCCTGAAATCTTTCATTTGGGGCAAGTAAAACTTTCATCTGATGGCTAAGAAGGTAGGGAAGAGGAAGAAGGACTTGGGAAAAAAAAAAAAAAAACCACAAAACCAAAACCCTAGTCCCTAGTTGAAAGTAGAGTAAGACAACAATGAAAACTAAATTATTACAGTGCATAAAAATAGTTTAAAAACTCCATCCTATGTACTCATACATAATTTTTGTTGCTGTAGAATCAAACAGATGTTTGAAACACTAAACAAGTGTTACATTAAACACCTCAAACATATCTGAACTGACCAGTATGAAATACTGAGCAGCACATTTTTTGCAGTTTAATTTCTTTCTTTACACTCAAGCATCCTTCCTTGTAACTCTCAGACTAACTTGACAGTACCAGAAAATTAAATTTCTGTAGAGAAAGGAGTTCCAGGTATGTATCTTCAGACCTGTACACTTGTCCCTTTCACAATCTGTTGGTACTGGGTTGGAGAGGACCCATTCCTTATAATCTCAGCAAAGACAAGACAATGGTCATACACATCCCAACAAAAGATCATTGTGGCAGTCAAACACTCCCCATCACAGGCACCAAAGAGCATGAACGGGGAACCAACTGCAAGTCACAGCACACACCAATAGAGTGCATTTACTCTTTCTTAAGAAGAAAAAAAAACAACCACCCCAAAAACTGCACACACAAATGCAGTGAAACTCACAGTTCAGAAAGGAAGTCTTTGTAACAAAATTTACAGACAGGGAGGAGGAGTGTGTGTGTGAGAGATTTTATTTTTAATATGGCTTCATTTTGGGGATGAAAAGCAAGGACTGAGTATTTCCCAGCCTCTGCTTATGGAGATGTATCTTTCAGCACCTCTTCACCAGTTACACAAACTACTCAATCTGCAACACTATATATTAAAACAAAACAAACAGACAAACACCCCACAGAGAACAAAAAACAAAAACCCCACACACAGAAGAGAAAACCCCCACAACTATAATGACTTAAATCTAGTGTTGACCTGATAACCTCCTTTGGCACACTGGTCAGACATCTGCTTTAAAAATCCCAGATTCACTGATTCAAAATTATCATACATAGAAAAGCTTATTTAAAACAAATATGCTGAAGGCCAATCTGCTTCTCACTTCCTTTGCTTATTAAATATAGTTGGTGGAAGTGACTGAAGTATTTTACTTGAGTTACTGCTGAAGTTTTAAGCTGGGAATGATATGCTACCTATTACAGAAAAAGCAGCTGTTCAGGAACTTGTTTGTGTTTTAAGCACCATTCAGAAGCATTTAACCAACTAAAAATAAATCACTCTTCACCATTAACTTTCTTAACTTACAAAACACTTAGGGGAATTAAGATTAATGCACCCTGAAGGGAGAGACTTGCATGAGTATCAGTAAGATCAAAGTGGCTTGTGGGTTTGGGTTTTTTTGTTGTTGAAGCTTTTAATGTATTTGGTATTTAAGATTATTCCTTTAGAGTCTCAAGAGTTATTACCAATAACTCTGTATCTACTTTGTTATATTTTCTACTTGTTTAAAAGCCTACTGAAAAGAAGCTTTAAATGAGTTGTCCTTTACAAAGGGGTGACAGTACAAGCCTGACTGCCAAGTCTGTGTGCTAGAAGAGCATAGCAATTTACTGGGTTATAAAAACAACTGCTTTTTACTCTCTCATGCCAACTCAGCTCTCCCATCTCAGTGTGTTTCTCTTACAGCAGGTTTGGCAGAGCACTCAAAGCCTCCAAAATTAGGTGCCCTGCTAAGGTCAAGATTGGGAAAGCAAGCCAGTGTATCTCCTGCAGATACTCAAGCAGCTGCCATAAACTGCAAAACCTCTAAGTGCTGATCAAGTGTGATACATACCTCGACACTGGTAAAAGCTGCAATATGCTAGCAATATGTCAAGAAGAACCAAAACAAATCGTGATCTGGCAGACAGTTCTGGTCTCACAATATCCAAGGGTTTCAAAGCAAAACTGTTTGAAGACTCTGCTATGCAAGATGCTCAGTACCTCTAGTCCATCACGTCAGTGTCACTTAAAATTAGGTCCTATGCCATACAAAGAAAGGACAATTGCAAGTTAACTGAAATGCTTTAGGAAAAAAAGACCAAACTGCAGCTGTGTCTAAGGGAAGACAAATCTTCAAGCAACAACAAATTATTTGAAATCTGAATCCCTCCATTGCACAGAATTTGGACCTAGCAATTCATAAAAAGAGAATGGGCTAAGTGAAAAAAGGGGGATGAAAATCACCACTCCAATCAAGATTTTGGCTCAGGCTACAAAGGAAATGCATACTGGAAGAAATGTGACACAGCTCTACCAAGTTTGAGAATTAGAGCACTCTGGTTTAGTTTCTTCTGCATGACTGGAAGCTGGGAGCTAGCTTAAGTGCCAGAGCACTGAAGTGTAAGCAAGGCTTCTAATAATGGCAGCTTTTGTGGTCCTCTACTACAGAATCATTCCTTCTACATGTAAAACTGTAAAGATACATCCACATGCTGTTCAGATAAGCATTTGCCACAAAACAAAGAGAAAGCTTTTAATACTGACACAGCTTCCGCATATTCAGGAAAACACAGAACAAACACACAGAGTGGGGCTTTTCTGGTTTGCTTGTTGGGGGGTTTCATTCACTTTTTTAAATATCAACATTGAAGAACTGGCCTTGAGACACTTATTACCTTAAAGGGGCAACTCATTGTAGATGATTTGTTGTTTTGCTTTGAAGTAACTACAGTCAAGGCAAGTTTTTTAGAGAAAGAACATCACCTACTGTAGTTTTAAAATATTAATAACCCACTAAATAAATATATTCCTATCCTGTGAAAATGATTAAATGGAATTCATACAGTACTTTTCCTTTGTGTCAAGTCTTTCCTACCAGCTCCCAAAGGAACAGCTGTCCATCACTGTTATCTTGATCACCTGACACACACAAATAATGTCATTTTAAGTCTAAGAAACAAATTAAATATACATCTAGAGACTTTTAATAATGCTAATTATGAAAGAGAACAGACAGTAGCAGCTCCACAGGGACCATTTCTGTCTGCTGAGCAGATTTTTATTTAGGCACTTTTACTGGCCATATGAGGACTGAGCAGAATTTAAACACTTAACTCCTCTTTCAACTCCATCTCTTAATCATAATGGAAAACAGAGGCCCAGGCTCACACAGCTTATATTCTAACAGCCCATCTAGACAGCTATTTCAAAAACTCATTCTGATTACTCAAAGTACATTGCTCCTCTGAGTTTACTAATTTTATAAATCCTTTTAGAAAACCAACATGTGCAAATGGGAGATGAGATGCATGCATGCATGAGGAAGTGACAGCATTTCAATTTCTGTGCATTCATGAGCAAGTGCCTTTCTTAATTTGTGTTGGTGTAAAGTCCATACACCAGGTAAAGCAGCAAATATACCCTTTCCTGTGAGTTATCTTCAGCAAAGAAATTAGCACACCAAAACTCTCTCCTGTCCCCATGTTTGTGACTTTCTCTGGTCCAGCAACCTGCTCAGCAGGGCAAATCTCATCATTCTTAGCCAGGGTAAGTGTCTCCACAACCTTCACACCCATTTCTTGGCCCAAGAGCATGCACATTTGCCAAAAGTACTGGAGGTCAACTCCAAACTCAGGCAGACCTCTACAACACAAGCCACAAAAAGCTTTCAGAAGTAAATAAAACTCTGCATTAGATCCATGATCCCCCACACAATTCTGAAACCTGATACTCCTTCAAAAGGACAGCAAAGCACTGCTTTAAAAGACATCTCAAATACCTGTTTGAGATGAAAACACTCTGTGGAAGAACTGTTTACAGGTCTAATAAGCCATTAAAAAGAGCAGAGTGCAAGAAGGTGGAAGTTCATTACAGAGCTTTGTATCAAAAGCTGAACTAGGATGCTGTTGAGCAGAAAGCCAAGGCCAGCTGAGTTATAGGCACAGAGAGACACCTTTGCTTGCTCCACACCACAGGGCCACAGATCACTGCCCTGAACAAGCCTGAACACCATACCTTAATCTGGAGTCAGAGCTATGTGAAATCAAGGCTGTGGACTGAACCCTGTGTATCACAATACAGAATGTGACAATAACCTCAATGAAAGTGACACTGGATTAAATAACACTTTTACAGGCATAACATGCCAATAAAATTAGAATATAAATCACTTTCCTTTACTACCTGCCATTAACAAGCAGAAGTTATTTGCTTTGGGAACTGGCATGCAATTAGGGGACTGTTTGGCAATCATACTTTATACATTTGTGGGATTCATCTCTCTTTAAAGACTTTTTAATGAAAACTACCAAATGACATGGAACTCATTACAGAAACACAGGCAATAAAGCAATCTTTAGCTTTCATTTTTTTATTATCCTTCAGCAGAAAATTAACCTCAAAGCTATTTTCAGCTGTAAGTAGCATGCAGGCTGTTTTCTAACTTACCCAGAATTGGTAGGCTCTACAAAATTAAATTCACCACTTCGCAAAATTTCAGCTAACAAAAATAGAACATTTGTCCAAAATTGAGGCAGCAGGACTGAACATGGCTGACTGAACAGCAACCTACCTCTCAAACCTTAAATTAAAAAATACATATGTAGCAGAGGACTGAAAAGTTACTCTGTGGCTTTAGCATTGGTAATAACAGCAACAGTCAAGGAGATTAACATCAGGCCTTGGCTTTCCTTAAGGAAAGTCACACACTCACATTACTCTTTTTTAAGCCATATAAAGGACACTGGGTGCATTCTGCAGTTCAGACATCCCAAGAATTGCTGTCAATTAACATGTCAGAGGTTAAGTAAATGCTGCTGTGTGGGAACCAAACAGCTATTCCATACTGTAAAATTTTACAGGCCACCTCCATCCGCCACTGTATGTTAGGACACTGCTCCTCTCTTTCCTTGGCTCAGTTTCTTCATTTGTCTGCACAATATATTCACACCCCTCTAGCCTATTAAGCAAAACAAAGACAAGACTGCAGACATATGTCAAGCTACTCTGCCCTTACCCATATTCTAGCTCCAGGAAAAAGTATTTTAAAAGTCAACCCATTCTCTTCCATCTGTTTGAAGTCACTATTTCATTCTGCATTAAAATCCACAAACAGCCTCAAAGGAAAAAACAAGGTCTCTAAAATCAGTCCTCCCTTGAACTTCCAGAAAGAACTCAATCTGTCAGCCAAAATGCATCCTGGAATCAAAGCCAGTAATCTTGATCAGGTGTCCAACAGCATGCTACTAAGTCACTTGGAATGGTACCTCTCACCAGCCTGGGAACACTTTTAAAATTGACCTCTGCAGAAACTTACTTCAACTCTGAAGCAGAAATGTTTGTTTAGTTCTTCTGGAAATGATCAAGACCATTTTCACTAACAAAGCACCAGACAGTCTGGCTGCTAGTGATGAGTCACTTGTCTGTCTCTTTCCCACTGAAATACCTGATAGCAGGACCCATACAAAATGACCATGATTTTTGTGATTCTTGTGTTTGTTGCACTGCAGCAGAGTGGTACCCATTTTCAGCTGAAGAACTAAATCAAAGACTTACATCACTGGTTCAGCATTTCCCAGAATGGCAGCACCAAGGTCAGTCATTCCCTTGCCCTGCACACAGCACTACAGCAAGAGAACATCTTCACAATTCACTGCGGTCAATGCCAGTCTTACATGCAACCTTCATGTCTCATGATCATGCTCCTGCAGAAGAGAAAGCCTAACTCAAAATATTTTTGTCACTGCAGAACCAAGAAAGCTTCATTAAGCTAAGTACTGCATAAATACACACAGTCTGTGCCTGTAGCAAGTTTAAACTAACTAGAAGTCAAATGAACAGAAGCGGAAGCAAATGCACAGCTAACAAGGTTCTTCTACTCCAGGTTGTGCCAGTGGCAGAATCTTGAGTCCTGAAAGGCCCACTGCCTTACAGAAACAGCCCATCCCTACAACAGTACCTTATAAATAACTTATTTGTCACAGGAGTTGGTTTATTTATTGCAGACTTGTGAAAAACAGAGGCTTCATGGCTGCTCACTGTTGTTGCTTTGTGCAGCTGTAAATTCAGGCCACAAGAACATGCACACTACCTCCGGTAGGTGCAACAGCACAATTGCCAATGCAGAAAATTTTGGAGTCTATTAATACAGCCCAGTCAACTGTACAGAAAAGGGAAAGAACTGCACTGAGGAGTGCATGACATCAGCAAAGCATTTGAATTAAAAATTGCTGTTGAAGCTCTGGATATCTTTGTATGGATATCTTTGCTCATGAGAAAGTTGACACTCAGTTAATAATTTTGGAATTTAAAGCTCAAGATGAAGAAGGGTTGTCAGTAAGCCAAAACTGTTCCCTAGAGAACAGGAGTCAAAGGAAAGCAGTCACTCAGGCCCAGTATAGCTTAACCCATCAAAATGACAAAGCTAGCAAAAAGAAGTTCAGTTTTACCTAATTTCAGCATGCCACTGCAGGTACAAACTTTCCCCCTTAGAACATAAAAATACTTTTCTGACTTCAGGGTGCGTGCATTTCTATCTTCTTGCTGTTTACTTTGCTAAGGGCTAGATTACTAGCCCACTAGAAGTAGCCTGCCTAGTAGGGAAAGATGCCAGCTCACAAAAGAGGACACTGCTACTTCCAGAACTTTATTTATAACTTGAGTACAGTTGCCAGTCCCTAAGCTGTGTCCAAAACTGGAACTCCAAGTTTGAATTTCTCTTTGCAGTTCAATTACGAGCTCTAAACCCGACTCAGTGTTTCGGTTACAGAAGTGGGAGTTGTTTACTGATCTGGAAGCTACTGGTATTGCAAGACCTGCACTGATCCACAGTGAAAAACAGCATTTGCCTCAGCCTGAAAGCAAATTCATATCTATTCCAAAGGTTAGAAACAGCCTCAGCAACTCAGGGGCAGCTAACACCCTTTAACATACCTGATAATAACTCTGCTGCTTGTACTTGTTTTACACAAGTACAGAGCAGCAAAGCAAAAGGAAGACACAGGTCTGAATAAATATGCCTTAAAAGTAAGGAATCCTTGCCCTCCATGATCTCTGGGCCCAGCTGAGTGATTTAGGTGGGGACAGTAGGATTTGTGGTAATATATTCTCTAAAATTTCAGTGAATTACTTCCTCTTTACACACTCCCTTACTTTAATGAGAGCACTAAGTGTTTTTATGAGTTTCTTACTGAAGTCGCACATGCTACACAGTCACAACTCTTGTCAGAACTGTGCCTCAGTACAACTTATTTTTTAATTAAGAGATATTTCCAACCTCTTAGAAACGCAAGGTAATTCACTAGGTATTTAGTGGCCACAACTGCAGGGAACAGAGGCAACAAAAATACAGCTGTGACCACACAGTAGCATTTCTTCCAACAGCATTTCTCATCCACATACTCCAGATGTGACCATAATACCCATCCAGGCACAGCCAATGGATGATCATATTATTTTGTCAGCTTCAAGTTTTTCATGTAAATGCAAGCAATTTTTGCTTGAGCATGCAGTATATACTGTTGGAGTGATTAGTGACATTTTTGAAGGTTAGGAAATTAGCTATTTTCAAAACAGACCCTTTCACAAAACTCCTTTTTTATTAACTGGTATCAAAGTGATTTTTAGCTCCTTAGAAAAAACATTAAACCCAAAGACTGACACATGAGCAGAGGAAGCACAATAAAGCTGGTTCAAGCTTCCCTTGCCAGCCTACCTTGGGCTTCTTCCAGAACTCTACAGGTATGAGCATATTATCTAAGCATTGCAGATATCAGGTGCTGCTCTTACACAGAATCCTCAAGTAGCAGCACCTACAGGATTTAAATATTCTCTACAACACAGCAAAGGGAGAGGCTAACACCCTTCAAATCTTCTAGCATTCTTCCATCTTCTTTCAGTTTAAAGACAGACAAGCATTAGAATTCCAAGCAAGAAGAGTCCCAAACTTCACACTGTGAGTAAACTTTCTGCTGTGTTCAGCATTTTCCAAGATATGGCACCAATTCCAGAAGTTTTATGATCAGCCATTTCTCCAGTGAACCAGTAGTGTAACTGTGATTAAATGCAATTAATGACATCTTGAATGCTCATAAAATCCCACAGCAAAATGCATCATATGCTCGGTTTCTAAAGAGGGGCTCTCTCAAGTCAATAAAACCTGCAAAGGTACAACTGTTCAGAGAGTTGGAAATGCAAAGATGTTGCATGGTACCACTAATAACACATATTACAGAGCCAACAAATAAATTTGAAAAAAAAAAAAAAAAAATCACCAAAGCCAGCAACCACCAGTGTTGTCCTGTTTTAAGAGTCCTGACACTTTTTCTTAGTAGCCACCAGCAATAAAGTCTCATGCAATTGAAAGCTGCAAAATGGCAGCTCTTCAGAAAATTGCAAATGAATAAATTCAGTTAGCAAATTTCTAAAATAGAGAGGTTATTCAAACAGGAAAAAAAGGCCTCTTCATTGCACTAACCCCTCCCAAGTTATGTCTGGTGAAGGACATAGAGGGGCTGATCTTTAAAGCTTAAATCAAACCCAAATTCCACCAATACCCTGGCTTGCTTATATGTATCTCCAGCAGAAACCCTCAGCTTATGGGATCAGGAAAGTGCCAACACTGCAATACTTGGAATTGTGCTTCTGGATCAGACCTGTCCTTGTTTTCTGAAGTAGCATTATCTGTATTAATGAGAATTTTGCTTTAATGAAGAGATCAGTGATACAACTTCAGGAGAAATCTAATACTAGATACAGACAGACTAGACAATTACATGATCTGAAATGTCAACTACCTTCTGAATATCAACATTAATTTTAGTAGGCACTTATGTCACCTTCCTCAGATACTGTTTACAGTACCATGAATTTATGTCACACTCCTGATTGCTCCTGCCCAGTACAGAGAAGAGCAAGTATTCTTTCATACCTACCAATGTCCTTCAAAAAAGGAGAAGGAAAATGCTGCTTCATTCTAAATTATCTGGTCCTCCAAATTCAGCAATTATGCCATAAACTTGACTTTGGTCCATTAAGCAAAGATGAATGTAAAATGTCAAGGCCACTATCATGTTTTTAGGGGTTTTTGTTTTTCTTGAGCAAGCAGAAAATTTGTGTTCCTATTGTTTGTCAGGAACTTCTCCCTCACAGTCTGCAAACACATTTTCAGTCAGTAAGACACTACCCTCACTTTAACTTAGGCTAATGTACTTATACTGCTTTATTAAACAATGCCCATAACTTCAGCCTATTTAAAAGATTCTCTACAATTCAGGAGAGAAGTAGCATAACAACATTTAATTATTAAGAATATTTAATATTCCAAAACATCTATGTGGTCACATGCTAAAAAAGACCCTAGTAAATCCTACTTAAATCATATACTAAATGACAAGAAAACCTCCAAACATCTAACAGAGACACAAGTACAGATGCAACATTATACTGCACATCAATCTCACACAGAGGTCAATTACAGCATAGATGGCCTCAAGTACCCCCAGATGACGGAGAGTTGAAGGCTGCACACACCACATGAAAGGGAATCTCAGATTAGCATCAAGACCTTGGATATGCCCTAAAGATATGATTGTGTCAAGGAAAAATAAGTTTCTTATATAATCTTATTACCACAAAAAAAAAGTTATTTTATTTTAAACTTTGTTGCAATTATATTTTCAGGACGAAATACAAAGACTGATGAGCTCTCACGACCCTTTATTTACATTCTGTATATATAGTCCTCAGGCAGCACGATTCACAATATTTCATTTCTGGACTACAATAGGAACATCACTGTTAAAGCTGCTACTGCAAGCCTCAGCTACTGTTTCCCATTGAAAATTCTGTGTCTTAACCTATTTTACTTGTTGCTAAGCTTTATTGGATTAGCTCAACAGGTAGGTCAACAAGCAACATAACACATGACTCTGAATCACTTTTCTTTTTTCCTGACTCTGATCTTGCTGACTTTTAAAAGAGGTCAGAGTATCAGCTTCAAGAATGGAGGAAAAAAAAAAAGAAAAAGAAAATCAAAAAAGGTTGTGAGTGAAAGTTTCAACACCTGAAGCACCAGACTCTCAGAATGTAAATCTTTTGGGGGCAAGGAGAAAGAAGGTTAGGACTAATCTCTCTTGTAGACTCCATATACACTTAAACAGCAACAAGATGACAAAACAAAAAAAACAACCCACTAAACCCTAAACTTCAGCCTCTAGTTATGACGAAATGGAATCTCCCATTAGAAATCACAAGTCTCAGGAATGACATCCCACTGCATCGGCATCTCCAGATCTCAACAAGAGACACAGATCAGTTATCTTCAGAAATACATTATATCCTCCCCTACACCATCCCAAACCTGAGTTGCTTTGTTCTCCTAGCAGGCTGCTGGAACTTGCACAGATGAGTCACACAGCCCATCCGAGTTCGTCATTTTTCACAAGTGCCTCTCTTTCAGACTTCCCTAAGCAGGTCCAGGAGCAGAGTTGTGGCAATCACATGGAAGAGCAATAGGCAAACTTTGGAAGAGAATGGCATGAAAAGGCACTACTCTACATATCTTCTGTATTATGAAGACCAAACCACTACACAATCTCTGCTATATATACAGAAAAGATTAAGTGTCCAGGGTAAACACACTGGCATCGACTCTTACAGTTTAGCTGGCTTGTTCATTATACAGTTGAGACACACAGAAGCTTTTTAACAATCCTAAGTGGTTTCAGCCTGGTTTATGTACTGCACAGCATTCAAATCTGGTAAAAGATGTGTAGAAGGAAACAGTAGAACAGTTACCTCCTCACTAAAAAGTCCAAATACACACAGTGTGCATACAGAAATTCTATTTAGAGTAACAGTTCATGCTATGGCTCTCCAGCAGCAGCCAACATGCTCATAACACTGCAAAAGTGCCCAGCTGTCACCACCCTGGTTTTAGGGGAGCACTGGTACAGTAGAAGAACACTGACAGCTCAAAAATGACACCCAACAAGTGCAGTGTGAGACTCTGCAGTCATTCCTGCACTTTGCTCTCTGAACAAAGAACTACTTGAACACCAAAAGTACAGAGAGTAAGAAGTCTATCTTCAAGCTAAGCACAGATTTATTTTTCCTATCAAGATTTTCATTCTAGTGTTAAAAACATTTCTTTATCAAGATTTTATTTTCTAGCAGCCCCTTTGAAAGCTTTCCTGTTTTAACAAAGTCTTATACCTAGAAACACTACTCCCATTTCAGCAAACCCCTTCACATACACAACTCTACCACAAAACAGCCCTTTTAGTACATACATTTCCAAATGCTGACAGTCTTTAAGGACAACAACTTCTTAAAAAAAAAAAAAAAAGAGGAAGGCAAGGAAGCAGCCTCTGGCCATGAGGAATAGATGAAGATAACCCTATTGTCAATTTTAAAAAGAAAAGGCATGCTGGAAGTACTTTTACACAAAGACAATTTCCTCTCCATTTCCTGTAGCAAACGTCTTTAACCCCCAGTCTCTGCACTAGCTAAAACAGTACAGCAGTCACCACAAATTAATGAGCAGAGAGCAGAAATCTCACCTGATAGTAAGTCTTAATGTTTCTGATCAAGATGGTCAGGTTTTGAACCCGAAGATAGGTATCATTATTTACATGCTTGTTGACACGTTGGTTGGTCGGTCGAGGATCTCTATTAAAAAGGAAAAAATAAAATATTACTATTAAACTGGCGTTAAGACGTAACACCTCAATAGCACATTTAAGTTTATTAATTAAATACACTGACAATTATACAGGGTACATATGCAGTAATCCACGATAGAATAAGCTCACTATCTCTGCACCTATGTGTAAGTTGGAAATATTTCCTGCATGTCAAAGTACCCTACTGCAACCCACACAGTCCTTCAGGTCAGCTTCCCTTCTTACCTGTATTTCCCTGAAAAAAGACCATATCTAGTGTATGCAAGCTAAATCAAAGCAGTCTCTGGTAATATGGAGTTTTCCTTATCCAAATAAAGGCAAGTCTAGGAAATACTATCATGCCTTCCTCGGCTTTGGAGTTTTCATGACAAGAAGAGGTTATTAATACTTGATTGGTGATCACTGTAAAAACTGCAAAGACTATATATATATTATAAACTGAAGGGGAAAAAAATACTGCACTTACTACCCCCATATCATCTAACTAGATCATTAATGTACATGCTATGTTTTTTGTTTGACTTTAAAAACAAATCAAAATTTTACCTGGAGCAATTTTATTTCTAAAATAAAAAATAAGACAAAAAAAGCTGCAAATTATTTCATACATATATACACCTTTGGATCATCTCCATACATTCACTCTATGATTTTGAAAAAAAAAAACTCAAAAATCTTTATCTGCCAATAGCACTGATCAAAGATTTGTGTTTCTTCTCTAATAATGACCCTTATCAGCAGACTCCTACACAATCCAAACACCTGCCTCCCAGAGCTCTGCTCTGGCTGTTAATTAAGCCATTCACAGCTTTTCCAGGACCAACTATTGAACTCAGGCCTTGACAAGAAAATAAAAGAGGAACTGATCCAATATTTATTTTTGAAATATACCTGCCAATGTTTATGTAAGTACATCAAAGAGTTTACATAAATATGTTTACTTTTTTTTAAAGGCACAACCATTCCAGAGCACCTCTTGAGTGAAAGCAGCGCTATGAGAAGAAGTATGAAAAAACACATAGATATTCCAGAGATGAGAGAAAACTGCCTTGACAGTAGGTTAACATCAGACACAGTATTTATGTACATGCATTTAAGCAGATGTCCAATACTGGCATAAACTAGCAAGACACTACACAGCCTTTCTAGCAAAGGACTTTGTATACGCATTTATACTACAATAAATTATGAAATTAACAAAAAGAGGCAACTGCAACAAGCTTTTAAAGTAAAATCTGTAGTAAGCATTCCATGTTACTGCTGCTCAGATACAGGAGTGCAGAAGCCATACTTGTAACAGTTTGACAGGATGGTTCCTTGGTGAGGGAGAAGCATAAATGCCACCAAGGGCTTGAGCACAGACAACACCCTGCTTTCAGTACACTCTCAGCAGATGCTGTACCTCAAAGAAAGCTGGACACAGCTTTTTTTAGGCAAGGCCACGACAACAAAGTGGGAAGCTAAAAGGGAAGAAACATCCAGTAAAGAGAAGCTGGCCAAACAGAAGGGTCAGGCTATAGTTCTCATTTCCATGTAAGCTCATGCAGGCAGCACACTGCCGCCACTGGCCACTGTCTGGCAGTGTTCCCAGGCTTGTGGCCAGGAATTGACATCTTTGACTGGCCAGCAGTCACTACTCCACAATCCTTCCCAGACCTGCACAAAATGGGCCAAAAATCTGCAAAACACACTGACCCGCCACAGGAAAGCAGAGGCTATTTCTTCAACAGCTGCAGCAGTGGAACTGCGGGACTTGGATGACGTTTCCAAAGGCACATAAGACACAGAACAACTACTTCCTAGACAAAATCTGCTCATTCTTGCACAGTGGAGGCTGTGTTACAAGAACACAAGCACTAGCAGGACCAGGCCCTCAGGAGCAATTCCAGAGCTTTTATCCTATCATCTTCGTTAAGGGTAATTGATTGCTCCAAGAGCCCTTAATGCCACTGACCTCAGGGTCCTCTTAACCTCCAGCCAAGCTGCAACACAGCATAGCTCTGACACTCCTGCCACTTCATCACAAAAAAAGTTAAAAAGCTTTTCTGAAAGTAGAATGTAGCTCAAAAACATGTTTTCTGAACATGCCGTGTAACCAGCTTCACACAGCACCCCAGCTTATTTCAGAAAGGGCCCTCTGAACAAGATGTGGAAGTCCAGCGCAGCCTACACTTCAAACTGCCACAAAGCTTATTGTCTTCACAGGAAAATGGAACAATGCCTCCTCAACAAGCAAGATTCCGTTTCTTCTGTCTGTGCTTAAAGACAATCCTACCCTAAAGAAGACAGACCTCTTGGCACTACACTTTGAACATTACAGCCCTTGCCTGTATGGTGAAATTTGTTCACCAAGAAATTTATAGAAAGAAACGCTAAGGTTCACACTGAAAATTAAAGAGAGGGTTTTTTTTTGGTTTTTTTTGGGTTTTTTTTGTTTTTTTTTTTTTTTTTTGCAATACTAACCAGGTAACGCCAACAAATTAATGTCTGGATTTATCTGAAAAAATCCCTGAACACCACCTCAGATGCCTTTTCAGTCCTTTGATGTTTGGTCTTTCCCTTACACACAAATATAATGAAAATTACTTTTTTTTTTTTGAAAACCACCTACTTCTCAAGATCCAAAAAGTTACCTAAATAAGACTGAGACAGCATGCCTGAGGTGTGACTTAGGGAAGTACTCCACAAACCATAAAAAAACCACCCAAGCCAAATAAACATATAGAAAGTCTCAAACTTCACTATATACCCAAACATTTTAAAGAAGTTGTCTGGTTCGTACACGTTCATGAATGAGTCTTCTAGGAACAGAGAGGAAAGGAAGGATCAAGAGACACAGATCAAGTGACAAGTTCAGCAGGCATGAGGCCACCAACACAGTGCACGATAATGCAACCCCTTAAGTCATAAAAGTAACCATAAAAAAATTAAATTTTAAAATCCAAAGTGACAATTCCATTCTTACAATTTCTGACAAGCCATTTTGATGAGCAAGGGGAAAGCCTTTAAGCCAGGCCCAAGGGTTATGAGATGCCAGAAGGAACTGACTGGCCCAGCATGCTGTGGCACTCTGCTCTGCAGGCAAAGCACTAACCAAAAATACACCATACTGGGGCTAGCCTAACTCCTCTACCATCCAACTTCTTCCTCTACCAAGTGAGATGATGCTACTAAGGCTGGCAGATTCCTAAATTGCCTAGAAAATGGTGGAAAACTGCACCTCTACATAGCATTCCAAGATTTTAAACTAAGCAGATGCCCATCTCTAACACATCTTCTGGTATTTGTGCCATTTGCTACAAACCACGGGGAGCAGGCACTCAAAACGCGGCTGTTCCTGTCACGTGGTCGAAATTAAAGACAACAGATCAACAGTACCACAAACCATGACAGCAACTGAAATGGAGAAACCTATTATTGTGCATTGTTATTACAGGATTTTAACACAAATAACGTTATCAGCAGATTCCTAACACACATCCCTATTTGCTAAATGTTTTGACAGGAAAGCAGTCTATTTTCAATTAGAAGAATTAGAACAAGCCAACATGAAAACACTTGCGTGCCTGCATAAACCTCCACATAATTTCTTACAGGAAGTTTTATTTGGGAAGTTAAATGAGGCAAATATTTGCTTATGCTTGTAGATACTATGCCACAGCTGCAACTGTAACACTGAAGGCAGTCATTGCAGTGCCACCATGTGCTAATTTCATACCAGGAAGTGACACACAGCCATCTGAAAAAAGTTCTTTAAAGTATGTCTGCAGAGAATCTCATTAACCTGGTACACATAAATCCATCAGCAACACAAGCTTGAAACACAGCAGTTCCACTTTGAAGATTAACATTTTTGTATGCAGAGCATTCAGCCAGTACTGCAAGTCTGCAAATATCAACGCTGTCCTTCATGCACAATCAGGTTGGGATATACACTTGAGCAGGACACAGGCAAAGGAAACCATTCATTTACAACAGAATTATTTGAAAAATAATTTATTTTGTTTTAAAATCTAAGTGGGGAAACCAAACACTGCTGTCTGACTCTTGCTGCTAAAATTACTCATTTAACAGCTAGGTGCCCCAGCCGAGAATCAAACACCACTCAGCTTTCTTAGAAACAGTCTTGCTTATTTTAGAGCTCACCAGCAATCCCAACAGCTGGTATCCTACCAACTACAGTCTGCTTAAACCCAGGCCAGGTTCCCCTCCTATGCCCTTGTGCCATGGCTACACTTGGCAAGCCTGAGCAAACCACGTTTTGTTCTGGGCTGGCATTCCCAGGGGCAGCCCATTTCTGAAGAGGATGAAGTTAAGGCACAGCCCTATTTTCACCTCCTGTCACAAAGCCAGCAGGGACCTGGCAGGCTGGAAAAGCAGCAGATAGGTGTCACATGTCTCTAGTGACACAGCTGCCTTGCTGAGATGAACCCACCACCTAAAAGACATTGACACTGCAACACAAAGCAGCTGGGATGTTCTCCACCCAAAGTTGCCAGACAGCATTTTGAGAAAACCTCAAGTATTACAACAGAAATTAGGGGCTGACTGAACTCCGACAGCCCACCCATGACTCAAGCAGCTAAAGTCTTACTTTCACTCAGCTATCTCCACTCAACAGGTATATCTGGATTTCTTCACAGATCCACCTTTTTCTGCCCTGAATTAAAATCTGCTTTGCTGCAGGCAGAAATGTTGTATTTTTAGTAATGAATTTCCCAAGAATCTGGCTTTCAAAGTCTTCACTGAAAGAAACAGCTTGATTTGTAGCAAAGCATTGCATCACACCTGGTGTTTAGATGCAAGCTTACATGGTCCTGTTAATTCTGTTCCAGTAATCAGGCAAGCAGGATAAAAAAATTCAAAGTGAAACAATGCACAAGTGATGAGGCAGCTGTCCACATCAGGAGCCCAGCTCCTTCACCCCTCCACCCCCTACTCTCTACATGTGTGTGCATGCCTGCATCTGTGCTTTCAAGCAATCAACACTATCATGGCATGGCAAATCCAATCCCAGATTTATCAAAGGCCCTCATTAAATAGGCTTTCAGCAGGAAGAAACCTCCAGCCAAGCACTGAAAGCCAACTTCAGGAACCAGGACTTAAACTGATGAGCAGTATTTTTTAAAAACACATTTATTTTTTCATTCTCAAAGCTTTGTGGGGCAGACACATGCCTTGCAAGACTTGTCTGACTTACATGTAAAGCAGTAATTGCATTGCAATTTCTGAAGTTAAAATCAGGGAAAAGTAAGGGTCAGTCAGCACCTCTCCTGAGCACCTTGCTAGGTCAGGATACACTGACCTAAATAAAATTGCAACCCTTCCTATAGTAAACAATCTTGGGATCTCAGTATAAAGCTTTTGGTTTCAAGCTCTTTAGTCACCATTAGAAGCACTGCTAAAGCTGCCTAAAAAGGGGGAGGAAAGGCCAGATTGCGTATAATGGGACAGTTTCCTACTCCACAGTGCTGAGTCTCCAACACTTCACTTTCTGAGACACCACTGCCAGAGATGATTGTTGGGAAAAAAAAACGCAAGGAAAAACCAAAGCCCCACCAACTTATTCATCTGACAGATTAAAACTAGTAAACATGGCAGGGCACCTCTCACAATCACAAGAGATCAGACAAAATGCCAACTAGTATCACTGCACTCAGCCAGGCTGTATGCTTATCTTCCTTATTTCCATGAGATCTCAGAATTGTCTCCTTGTCCCCAGATCACTGTTTGGTTGCTCCCTCGAGTTTAACAACTCTTACCTCCTTAGACATAGTTCATTGGTCAATTACAAATATTTAAGTTTGCACACTCTACCTAATAAAACTCTCCACAATGCCACAGTCATTCAAAAGCCACAGAACTTCATGATTAAGTAAGACTTGGTTAATTTTTCTTGTTTTGAAATAAGATGACTATTACACATATAATAATATCAACATATTAGATAAAAGTGCTGTTTAGTTAAACCTGCAGCCAACTCAGAGACTGTTCCTTGATAGTTAGGCTGGTCATCTCTGTGCCAAACACAATGGTCATGACTCAAAATTTAATTTCCCACATTTTGGAAAGCTACAAGCCTAGACCTAAACCTTCATACTTGAGGCTCTAATTTGCAGAAAATAATCTTTTTAAAGAGTAATTATTCCTTTAAAAATGCTGGAAATTATGTCTTCTCTTTACAAGAGGCTTCTATCCCTGCCAGTTTACACCACTAGCTTGTTATCTCCATGTGCTGGCAGATTTGGGTTCTGCTCTGAATCATGGATTTTCACCAGCTTCACTATTTAAGCTCCAGTTCACAATTTTCACTCCTGGTAACATCAAACCAAAAGAAAATTTTATTACCTTCTCACGTGGAGCAGCCAGGTACCAGAACATAACAAAACTTGACAATCTGAGTGGGTGAGGCATTGATTGTCAGACTTAATGTAATTTCTCAAGATTTTAAAGGATTCTAACAGGAATTCTTCATTTAAGTGCTTGGACTAACTCTGCAAACCACTGGCCGAGCTTCAACTGATTTCAGTCACGTAAGAGAGCACACTGCCAAAACTGATTGACTACCAAACTCTCCTTCCCTGAAAGCCAAACACTTGTCCCTACAAACACTCTCCCAGATGTATTTCAGAATATTTAAAATAAAATACAGAAAAAGAGAAAACGGTCAGGCTCTGCACGCAGCACAGTAGATCACCAACAGGAAAGGATGTGGTTAAAAACATAGCACAAGTCCTAACGACAATTTAATTCGATGTTAGGGTATTTTCAGCATTCCATCTTTTAACCAATTTCTAAGTTCCCTCAACACATGGCCTTACAGTGTCGCTGGAAAGAGGTAGCACTTAAAAGTTTTTCCAAATTATGTATTTAGTATCGAAGTTTACGCAAGATCAAAGTTCAGATGAAACCCTCCCAGTAAAGCTTTATTTGATACTGTACTTTCATTTCCTTCTTTGTACTGCCACACACCTTCCACTGTAGCATTAACTAAGATAACTGGGAGGAAAAAAAGGGAAAAAAAAAGAAAACCACACACATACCACGCAAAAAAGATTAGAAAAACAAGTTAAAGAACACTGGACCTGGATGAGTTCGGAGCTTTTTCCCCCCCACCACCGTTTTCTGTTAATTTCGAAGAGCAAGCACAATGAAAACCGCTCCGGCCCCAGGCCGCCCCCCCCGCCTGAGCAAAGCTCCGGGCCGGAGCCCCGACAGCCGCGGGAGGGGCAGGGCGCTTCCCCCTCACGTCTGCTGCCCTCCGACCCCACTCACATTTGCAACATGATTTTGTTCAGGACGACGCCATCCACCAGGTCCATGTAGACGCCGAGGTTGTCCTGGTCCCCGCTCCCCAGGTCCCCGAAGGTTTTCACCTGCCGGAGGAAGGACAGCACGGTTGGGGGATGGCGGCCGGACCCAGCCACCCCCGGCAGGACAGGGCTGCCCCCTCGCTCCCCGCCGCCCCGCTCCGCTCACCCATGTCACTAAGGGGCTCTGCAGGAAGAGCTCCAGGAGCTCGGAGACGGTCACGTCCATGTCGCCGGGGCTCGGGGCGGCGGGAGGCTGCGGGCGCGGGGCTGGCTCACTCGGGAGACAAAGGCGCGGAACCCATGGCCCGCCGCCCCGCTGCCCGCCGGGCGCTGCCTACAGGGCGAACAATGCGCGGCTCATCGCTCCCCCGCCCCGCGCCGGGGGCACACGCGGGGCCGCTCGCCGCGGTCCCTCCTCCCGACGGCAACAGGCCGGTCCTCCCCCGCCGAGCTCGCTCCGCGGCTGCAGTAGAGTTTCTCCAGGAAAAAGCGAGCCACGCCGGCAGAGGAGAGAGCTCAGCCACCACGGCGAATGCCCGGGGGCCGGGAGCAAAAGCGCGGAGTTGCGACGGGACAGCTCCGAGCGCCCCGCAGCCGCCCCGCTCCGGCCGCCCTGGTACCTGTGGCGAGGCGCGCCCGAGTCCCGGCAATTAGAGCCGGGCGGCGGCGGCGGCGGCGTGACGGACAGCGGCCGCGGCCAATGGGAGGGGCGGAGGGGCCCGGCGCCGGCCAATGGGCGGCGGCCCCGGGCGGCCGCGGGGCGGGCCGCGGTGTGGGGTCGGGGCATCGTCCGCACGCGGCCGCCAGAGCGACCGCGGCCTCTGCCCGCCCGGCGGGGGCGGCCCGGGGGCGGCCTCTGCCTCTGCCTCTGCCTCTGCCTCTGCCTCTGCCTCTGCCTCTGCCTCTGCCTCTGCCTCTGCCTCTGCCTCTGCCTCGTTCCCGCTGTAACCGAGGTGATGCGCGGCCTCGCGAGCAAACTCGCCCGCGGCGCCGCGCCGGGGGCGGCTGTACCTGCCGGGAGCCGCCCGGCGCCGCGCCCTCCTCCGCTGGGAACGGCGCCAGCGCCCAGCGGGAACGTGCGGGTCCGAAGTTTCCGCTTTAAAAAGCACGAAATTCCGCACGAAGTGCTTCTCAGGGGCGCTTCCAGACGTGCCGCGTAAGCCCCTTAGTGCAGCTCAAAGAAGCAGGAGGGAAATCTCGGCGCAAGGCGAGCGGCACAGCCTGTTGCGCTGCCGCTGGAACGAGCCGCGAGCAGGTGCCCGAGGCGCTCCCGCGCCGGGGCAGGGCCCGCGGGGCCGGGCCGGGCCGGGCCGGGCGAGCCCGGCGAACAGCCCGTGCCTCTGCCGCAGCGCCCACCGGCGCGCCAGCTGCTTTCCTGCGGGGCGGAATGCATCCCGTCTTCAGTCGGGAAAATAAATAATGCTGGGTAATCTGGATGATTGCTGCTTTATTTATCCCAGGCTCAGAACTTGAAGAGACATAATTTAGCCATGAAGCTGAATAGTGTAATGCACGGTGTCACATAGTGGGGCTTGGTGGTGTCAGGATTTCTGCTTGACAGTTTGCTCTACTTTTCACAGATCTAATTGTTTATTCCTGGTATTTATCAGTCTGTGCATTGGCCATTTCTTATTGCATTCTGCCTATTTCTTGTTCGATCATACTGAACTCACAAAATAAATTTTGGATCTTGCACGGTCAGACGAGACATCTAAAATTCTGGTTATTATTAACCACCTACCTTCGATATGTGTTTTTCATAAGGGGTTGGGTACATGTGTGTTTGTGCATCGGCTGAGGGAGAGACATCTGTTGTTGTGCCTGAGGGACCAGAGCAGTTTGCAAGCAAACTATTACTAAATGATGGACACTGGTGTTCATTGTAGAGGCCCCTTTGTCCCACTAAAGATCGGCTTTAATGATCTGCTTCATGTGGATCCTTATTTTAGGCAGCCCTGTAGACAAGGACAGGTAACTCCCACTTGGCACCCTGGTACATGTGAATTGCAACTTGTTTAAGAGCTGTTTTGCTCAGTTTCTTGAGAGGATGTACAGGAGAGCACAAGTGGTTAAATTAACCCTTTACTGTAATGTAGTAATGTAGTCCAGTCCTTTCGGGGCCTGAAAAGAAGGAAGTTTTGCAAGCAAACCATCTGTTGTAGTTGGATGGAGAAATAAGTATGCTTTTGAGTGTAACAGCCACGGAGAGAAAAAGAATGGTTTATAGTTTCTCAACACTTCAGAGAGATGGACTGCCATACTTTGATTTCCTGAAGCCTTATGATTTCCTGTCTTGTGGAAAGATTTCACTAAATAAATTTTCAAAGCATTTACTGCAGCGCTTACAACAGATGTGTTAATCAATAGAATCAAAAGCAAAACAACTTAGTATTTGAAAACTGTATAGAGCTATATTCACAGAAGACACAATAGAGATGCAAGAATGCTTTCCCACTTTTCACAGCTTGGATGCAACTCGTTTGTAGGACAGACTCCTGAAAAGAAGCAACAGCTGCATAGTCCAATCCAGGTGCTGCCAGAAGTGAGACAATTGAAAGGGAGGGCGCATCTTGGAGCACCAAATTTCTTATCCCGGAAACGTTCCTGGGGATGCTGTTAGCTGCCACATGCTCACGCGTTGTTCAAGGTGGCTGCCTGTGTTACAGGAAACGTTTGGCCTCAGGCAGTATGGAGGCGGGTGCTGGAGGTGCAGCCGCAGCAGCAGGACCGAGCGCGGTCGGGAGCGCGGTCGGGAGCGCGGTCGGGAGCGCGGTCGGGAGCGCGGTCGGGAGCGCGGTCGGGAGCGCGGTCGGGAGCGCGGATGCCGCCGGCTCGGCCACGGCGGGCAGGGGCCGGGCGCCCTCTGGCGGCGGCGCGGGAAGCGGCTGCGCGCTCGGTCGGACGCCGAAAGCAAAGCAGCAGTGGGCAATAAGAACATTTTTCTTGCTTTGAGATGCGCTGGGAGCACTGATGTAGTCTGGAAAATACTGATAAACTGCTTCGACACGCATGGGGCAAGGGGGATGCGCTGCTGCGCAGGGCTGCAGGCCGCGGGGACGCACGCTGGGAAATGCTGAGAAGCTGCGAGTCTCCTGAACCCCCCGAGCCGCACGGCGCGGGCGGCGGAGCGCGGCTGCCCCGGGCGGGAACAAGCCCAGGCTTGCCCGGAGCTCCGCCGAGAGCAGCCCTGGACGCGGGGTTGCGGAGGGCAGGCTGCCTGACTTGGGCAAAACACATACCCTGGCTACGAGCCCCCAGAATGCGCGCGGAGAGGTTTCCCCTCGGAAATTCTGTGTCATACCTGTCAGCCCCAGCTGGGTGTGTGCTCCCTCCACGTCCTCTCCAAACTGTGCCTTAGCGTTTACAGTGAGAACGCTTTTATTCACGCACCTTGTGTTCCACCGCAGATGTCTCTTGTAAAACCTCACCTACCTATTACAGGCCAAGTTCTCATTTCTGATGGTACCTGAAGCTGCCGCCTTCCCAGAGCAGATAAAATAAAACAAATACCAACGAATATATCCAAGAAAGTTCAGATCCAGACATGTACAAGCAATTGCATTTAGAAATCATGCTTCTTACAGTAAAGCAATGATAAAAATTTGTACAATTTAAGTTTAATGTCATTTGCAATAATTTTGTTTTGATACCGTTTCACATGGTCAACTTTTAACTAAAAACATAATTATCAAACAATTAAGAAGCACCAGAACTGTGATTTAAGACACCTACATAGGTACGAGCTACTAAAGACACCATTGTGTTTAATGCCTTCGTTATCATCATGTCTATTTCTAAAGCAATTTTCACAGCCACAGAGCACTGGATTTCCAAGGACAGACTACAGAGGGAACTTTCTAAGCTCAAACATTTCCAAATGTTCCTTTAGGCTGACTGTAAATGGCATGATTCACCCCCCTCAGACTGTCCCCTAGCAACGAGTACAACCATCAACAAAACTCCACCATTCATCTGCTGTCTGAAGTGTAAGTTGCTGAGGGATGGGAATAACAGAATTCATGGGGTTACAATACAAGAGTTAAACTCATGGTAATCAGGAAAGAGCTTTTTCGCCTCCTTTGCTTGGCACTGTCGTTAAGCAGCTTTCTTGTAAATATGACTTGACTGTTCATCAACCAACTTCTCAGCTACGGAGCAAGTTTGCTTTAAGTAGACTCTGGAGCTGCAAACAATGTGTGCTGGGAGAAAAAGAAGGTGGTCGGAAGATAGCTTTGGTCCTTGCAATGTTCGATTCTGAAATGAGGTTTTTAATATCGTTTGTTTTGTTTAGACAAAAGTGGTAAAGAAATTTGAATGAGAGTAAAAAGAAACAAATCTGTATGTGCTACCAAAACACACACAAAACTCTAGAAGTATTTGCTAATGTGCCTTGGATCAATCTGAATGCGGGGGCAGGGGGGCTGGGGGGGAGCGGGATGCCGGTGATTTACAGTCTATGGCTGGTATCTGAAACATTCAGAGAGAAACTCCCAGAAAAAACCTAGAATTAACCTTCAGCACATGTTTGTTCAGTGCTGAAATGTAAACCAGCTGCTTAGGCTCCTGAAGAGACTAACACAATACAGAACCTAAAATACAGAGAGAGAGAGTTTGGGCAGAATAAATATCTCATAAACCTCTGAGTCCATAGAAAATAGAGAGTCAAATACACAAGGCAAATAATAAAGTTAATCCAAGCAAAAGATATGGGGAGGAGATGAAGGGGCACCAGCAGTTTATGGCTCTGCATGAACTGGAAAGCAAGGTAGGAGTACTCAACATCCCAGGCAAAGACAAAATGTGACATAACCTCCTTGACTTGAACCCTTCAGAGTGTCACAGCAGTGGAGGAATGCCCATGGGCCTGCAAGAAGAGAGAAGAAATTAATTTTAGTTAGATCCACCACCTGAAGAGTGCTAGAAGCAAAGGCTGATCCTGGTGATCTAATGCAGTGAGCTCACGAGATACAGCAGGGTGAAAACTTCATGTCCAGCAAACCAGGAAAAATGTCCTCGGAAGCAGCAGCAGCAAGGGGAAGATGCCTTGCAGGTTTTGAAGACACAATAGGTCCTGGTCCGTTGAGAAGGTGATTACTGAAGAGAATAAATGCTTGGGCACCTTACCCAAAACCTTGTGTTCTTATCAGGGCAGGGAACATACCCCAGGCGGAGGAATGCCATGTATGTTTCTCAGTTTCTTTTGCTTTGAAGAAAAGAACAACATCAGCAGCACTAACTGGGAATCATGAGACAAGAAAAAGAACCAGTAGGACCACATTAGGAATTGATATTGACTGCTTTAAAGGAAAAATGGGGAAGCATAGAAAACACAGAACAAACGAAAATGTATTAAATATAACATATTTTGATTATGTTTTATTAATATGAAAAAAATTGAAACAATAACTATCAATTCCTATCAATCATAACTATCAAATGTCCTTATAAAAACAGAATGTGATTTTGAAGGTCCAGTACTTCTGGGAATTTTAGGTTTTCAGACTGCTGTTTTGCCACTTTAGTTTATAAGAGCATATCAATATCAATATCAATGACACTGGGGGTGAGGTAAAAATAATAGGCAAGCCAAAAGTTTTATAAGCAGCTTTGGGAAATACTTAGGCTGGCTAGAGTTGAAGGAAGGTGTAAATTCACGTGGAAGGCAAACACTCCAGGGACAAGTTAACAAAGCCTCAGCAGGGAGGTAGTTGGCAGCAGGGCTGGGACACCACCTCTGACACCTACTAAGGGCAAGAGCCATTTCTTGGAACAGTGAACAATATGGCAATGAGGAAATTTGTGACCCTGCTAGCTGCTCAAATAGCACCCCGAATTCACTTCTGTGTGCAAGAGTAACAGATGTGGGAAGAAGAATTTGATGAACTAATGAAAGACTCCAGTTTTGAAGGGTTGTGACAGAAGGCACAAAACGAAGGTTGTTCAGTGATACAGTTAGATATAGTTGTTTGAAAAGATTATGGTAAAAATTGGTGGTCAGTACTTTATGCTCATGTGCACTTACTTAATGTGCAGAAACACAGAAGGTAGCTTTTTATATTAAAATTTATATAAAAATTATTTTAATATAAAAATGTATATAAAAATTATATAAAATTTAATGTTATTTAGAGAAGGTCAGTGTGGACAGAAACGGACTTTAAATCACAGGGACTTGACTTACTCCCTTAGAAGAGAGACTTTTTTAATTACAGATGCTTAAGAGAATTGCTGTTTGCATTGTAACACTGGTATTTCCCAGATGCTGGAGTGACTGCAGACTCACTGCAGAGCACACAAGGACTCTCCTGTGCTGACAATACTGTTCAACTCCATTTTTTAACTTGGCTATTCCCATCTCCTGTCTTTATACTCTGATGCAAGACCTGTAGGCATATTACCAATTAGCATAACTCAGTTCTATCACTATTTGATGTAGTAGCAACTGGGGTATCCAAAAAGCAGAGAGAGAACCAGACACGTTGTACTGGTACAGCCTCTCTTCCTGACCTACATCAGCCCCATGCCATACTCTGCTATGTATTTTACAAAGGCCAGTAGGATGCTGCAAGCTGCCAGACACAAGAGAAAAGATTAGCCTTGTCTAAGAACTTGGGAGTATGATGTATGGGCTCTGGGATGTGTGTACTTCCAGAAGGAATGCTAACCCACACTGGTACACTAGCCAGGGAATGCTGCTGAGTCCTCTCAGGTGGGCAGCCCACCTACAGTATCTTTATGCACATAATTTACTCTTGCTCAGAAGATCAGTGCTGTTTGGCCCAAATCATCCCCCTTCTGTATTACAGATGTACATTTCATGAGCATAGTTCCACCCTGTACCAGAGAATTTCCAGATCTCAACCTAAACCACTAAGAGCCGTTCCCATGGAGCCATTTCAGAGTCCTGAGACAGACAGATACTGTACATCCCTGGGACATTCTGCAGTGCACAGCAAGGCCAAGGGTATAGATCTACGGTCACTTTAAATCAGTGGCTATTTTGATCATTTGCCAGTAGCATTCTGCTTTTTTAACATTACCTACTGATTTATATATTATTTTTACATTGTTCATAAATACAATTGGCATACAGAAGATGGCATCTTCCACCTCCTTTTAATTGCCTTTTTTTCCAGCAGCCCACAGGGGTTCATTTCAGCTTTCAGTTGTTCTAATAATTTATATTAAATCCTCACAAGATTCTTACTCCAGTGAATGTGGTTGCAACTAGAGCAGTATCAAATGAAATCTACAAGCTCATCAGGTAGCCAGGCACTGATGAAAATCACAGGAGAGAACCACAGAATATCACGGGTTGGAAGGCACCCACAAGAGTTGAATCCAGCTCCTGGCTCTGTACAAGACCATCCTAAAACACAGTAAGTTATGTCTCCCTCACATGAATGAAGACTTTCAGTTATGGCTCTGACTGAAGGTGGGCATTACAGGCCCTCCCACAGGAGGTTTTCCTGTATCTGCAGCACGCCCACATGCCCCACCTCCTTTCTGAACTGAACTATGAGCTGTATATTCCATCATTTCTTCTGGACTCCAAAAAGACTAAGTAGTGGAGAGCATGCACATGGACAACTTCTCTAGAAACACTTCAGTTGTAGCAACTTCTCTTCTTTGAATGCTTGCTCGGTTTTACGCGTAGGCTGTGGGTGACCCATCTCGTCTCCTGCCTTCACAACTTACCTGGAATGGGAGTTGATGTCCTCAAGGCAGGGGAACTGCAGTGCTGCTCTGGCATCCACAGCACTGCTCCAGGATGCCTCTGCAGCTGTAAAATGGTTGAGAGGGGTAAGGCTGAACTTCAATGGCCACTCTGCAGATGCCAGGAAACATCTAGGCAACCAACTTCATTGTGCTGGGTTGAAAAGACAGCTGCCTGCCTAACAGCACCACAGCAGCAACACGAGAACAGAGCCCCATCACTTCTGCAATTAAACATCTCTGCAGGGATGCAAAAACACAGGCAAACCTGATCTGGACAGTTCCATCCTTAGCACCTTAAAAGGATTGGGCCTACTTGGCATTTAACTCCATGAGAACATGATGGGTGGGCTATGAGAGATGAATGAATGAATGAATGAATGAATGGCCTGAGCTTTGTTGCCAAGCAGGCACATTCCAAACAGCACATTCTAGGGCCAAGTCACTGTTTGGATATACCAGGTTTTAGATGCTTTCACCTTCATGATACAGGAGAACTCTTTTGTGGTGATGTGCACTGTTAACCCAAATGCAGCCACACTCTGCACACATCAGAAGAAAATCTGGAAATATTCCAGATCACCTGGAATTACTTTCATTAGTGTGGGGGTTCCTCGAGGGACCAGGTAGTTCATATACATTCTGTCTGGTATTCCCAGTAAGTCGAGGCTCAAAGTTTGGAAGTTATTCAAGGAATGAGCATCAAGCCTTTCAGCCACTGAAGGAACAGAGGGGCCTGTACGGATGATTTAAACACCCTGGCTCTTGTCTGTAAATACTGAAGGGTTTGCCCTGTAAACCATACTTCAGAGCACAATTAAAATGCAGTTAAGATGACTGAGCCACGCTTAGTACAACATACATGCAGGTCTCTTGGGATGAGGACAAATGGTTTGAAAAATCAGCCAAAAGAAAGATCTAGAAGAGATACTGTTTCCTAACATCATTTCTTCCACCTATAAACTCAAACCCACTCTTTAAAAAAAAAAAAAAAATTATCCATCACTTCTCGCAATCCCAGTATTTTTTTCCCCTAAAATACATTTCAAGTTTTCCATGAATACAAGTGAATGTCACTGAGCAAGAGTATACCCACCATTCATCTCCTTCCAACTTCCATGAATGTATTATATCAGTGCAGACATGTCCTGTCAGGCTACAAGCATTAGATAACTGGGAAGACAACTAACCATGTAACCACAAGTTAGACAGCATTGAAAGACATGCAGCCTAATGTTTTACACGTCTTTTAGAGCTTCATAAAAATATAAAAACTTCAAAAAGTTCCTGATTTCATTATTATTTTGACCCAGCCCAGTAACTTCAGCATAATACTTCTGTTAAATGTAATGTTTCAAAATCCAAGATTCCTACAAGTATTATGAAAGTATCCAAAAGTCTGGAAGACTGCAGCATCAAACATCACAAGATTCAAGCACTCGATTGCTAAAGGAACAGAAAAAATCTTTAACAAAGTGTTCCTTTGACCAACCCAGAAGAATGACTTCCTGAGAGAGAGGCTGAAAGACTTGCAGATGACTGTATGGATGAATTTTGAGAGCTTTATGCTCAAGAAAAGTTTGACAGCTTGAGCTGGATTTGGGTTCTGACTAATTAAGAAAACCTGCAAAATTGCAGATTTCTTTGTCACAATGTCTGCTCTGACACCAAAGTTGCAAAAATCAATTTCAGACAGTTTGTTGCAACAGCATGGGGACTCAGCCCATGGGAAATCCCATGCAGCAGCAGATTGTGTCTAATCCTGTAGTGACCATGTGCAAAACTCCTGACCTCTGTAAAACTGCTGAGAATTGCCCTATCACAGACATTTCAAATACACTGTAAAAACTCAGCCTTAGGAAGTGATCACAAAGGAACTCTTTGAGAAAAAGATGGCTAATAATTTCTCCCTACCACACTCTTTTATTTAAATCCAAACTGGCTGGTATGTACTCACAAAGCCCAACCACTGAGGCTTTGCTTTTGTGGTTGGCACAGAACCTGCCATGCCATCTACAACGTTCAGAAACAAAGTGCTCATCTACCCTTGGGTCTGATCACCTGTGATCCTGCCTCAGATTCTCATTTCTCTTATTTCTATTTGTATTGGTACATTTATGTATTAAACATCATAATTGTTGCAACACCGGTGCTTTGAATGCCCAAAAAGAAATCAGCTCTTGAAAAGAGATGTAAGAAAGGAACTGAATAAACAACCCTTCACAGGAAGCACTGCTGTCCAAAGCCATCTTCCGTAAGGAAGCAGGATATAATGCCTGATTTCAAATTAGTATTATTTAGACTCTTGGGAACAGGGGAAAGAAAGTGGTCATTGATTAAGACCAAGTTAATTGCCGTTTGTCAACTGAGTATTAGAATAAATTTCAAAAGATGGTGTCCTTGTAAAGAGTTTATTCTACAACCATCTTTTATTCATGAAAACTGGTACTCCAAAGGGAATCAGAGATTTTTAAAGAATACCACTAATGCTATTTTCCTTCAGCTTTAATTATTTCTTTTTTATTTTTCTGAGTCAAATGAGTCAGTATATTGGTATTCCTAATTCATCCATCTTGCATTTTGGTGAGTTAGTTACCATCACTGTTCTGCATTATGAAGTTTCAGTCTCTTTGGAATACTAATTTCCTATCTACAGATTTAATTTTTTAAATTTCATCTTATTTCCCTGATTTTTCTCTCAACAGGTGCTGCTGTAAAATTTAATATAAAATATTTAGTCACAAAATAGTATTGCTTTTATGCACATTGTTGCAAGATTTTTTTCTCCAACAAAACTGATGCCATCTTCCATAAAATCCTTAACATATTAAGAATTGTGATGCAGAAAAAAATTACACAGTGTGAAACAGGTACCAGCACAACAGTGAGATTATATTACATCAAAAAATTTTAATGGTCCCAAATATATACTCAACAACTAAGCATACACTCAGGGGGGCAAAAAAAATTATGACACAAAAGTGACCACATCTAGAATTCCACTCAATCTTTAATCAAGAAGGGACAAACAAATCCCCCACCTCAAAAAAAAAAAAATTCTGCAGTTTAAAGGGCAAAGGGAACAGATTTAAAAAAAAGAGGAAACTTTATATTCAGCCCTCCCCCGCAGAGGTTTTTAAAACCTGTTGTAGCTCGAGTAAAATGTTCAGAATGTACGATTTCAAAGGCAGGTCTCTTTTATACAAAGAAACTGCTGGCATTCTTAACTAGTGAAGAATTATGGCAAAACCCGCCTTTTCTTCAGAAGTCTCATACATGGTCCAAGAAAGCATATTCTGATTGTAGCAACTGACCAGCCAATCCAGAGTTCCACTAACAAAACTCCTGCCCTGTTTGGCTTTTTTTTTTTCTTTTTTTTTTCTTTTCTTTTTTTGTTTTGTTTTGTTTTCCATTTCCTTCCCTGAGAAAAGGGCAACATGTGGTCCAAGCTGGAGAGCTCAAAGGCATAAGTCTTTCCCCTAAATGAAGTATCTCTCCTTCTTCTGCTCCTTTGAATTGGCACTTGATTGGCAGAAATCCATTTGTATAGGTTGATCTGTGTCATACACAGTAATTCACAAAAGACTGCTGCTTTGCTGTGGGTTTGTTTTGTTTTTGGAAAAAAATCCTTCCCCATCTGGTAATCTTCAGCAGTTGCCATTATGATGACTCAAGCTTTGCTTTCTTTGACAAAGGTAAAGTTTCCTCTTTATCTTCATCTTCATCATCCTCTTCATCATCATCAGGATAATCTACAAGCCCAACGAGGCCTCCCTACAAAGACAGACACAATTATTATAATTAAGAGAATGTCTGTACGTTGATAATTCATGATTGCATTGTAGCATGATGTTTGCACAGAATATTGCCATAAGCACACTGGGTCAGAATCTTTTGAATAAAATCGTGCAGAACAAAAATAAATCCTTCAGTCTAAATGAAAATGACATTATCTGAGAAATGTTTAAATGAATAAATCCAAAATGGGGTTTTACCCATCCAACAGGAAATATTGCCAGCTGAAATTTAAGTAAAGCCAAAAATCGACATGATTTTGCTAAGTGCCACTGCAGCTCCACATGTAAAGACATAGTTTATTTTTACTGAGCAGAGCTGACTGCATTGAGCAATCTGGAAACACTTCAAAAACAAATGCAGAAAACCCTTCAATTTAAATTTTTGAATTGTGATACTTTTAGAACACAGTTTGTCTTTGCAAAAATTAAAGTGTGTAGTGACAAAGAATGTTTCTGAATTATGTAATTGAATGATGTGTACAGGTTACAAAGTTTAAGTAACTTGTCAGCTGAAAATGAAAATGTATCTAGTGTAATTAAAAACTCTCTTGTATTGCAAATACCCACAAATTTAAGATTAGGCAGCTCTGGACCCTTGAAGAAGCAGCATGAACTTCTGAAACTTCCCCTAACCATACTGTGTTGCAATTTATGAAGCATCAAATACTCAAAGATCCTATTACTTATTCAGGTGCCTAATAATGGACACCCAAATCAGAACATTTCAGTCAACTGTATACCAAAACACAACTTGAAAAACAATTACATATATTCTGTACAGTCACATACATGTAACACTGAGTAGACTACACCTAAAGCAACAACATCAGGTAATTAATGAAAAACCCAATTAGTTTGTGACTGGTATGTTTTACTCTGAAAGAAGGTAAGATACCTTCTGCCTGAATCCAGGAGGGTTTTTCAGTGCACTTCATGTTCCCTTTTGTAACCTGAACATTTTTCTTTTGTCACCACTACTTGAATTTATGGAGTCAATACTGTATCCAATACATTCCATATGTAAAGACTCCATTTCAGACTCAAGGAATTACACTGTCTGGGAGAGAAAAACCTCTAATAGACTGAATGGATCTGCAAGCCAATTCCATCCCTTTTAAAAAGCACTTGACTAACTCTTGGATTATGCAAGGAGTTTCCTCCACAGAATTATTTACATGAAGTGTCCTTAGGTTCTTCCATCAGCCAAGCTCTTCTGATCCAGGTGTTTTGAAGAGAATGCAATCCAAATAGAAATTCTTAGGCCATGTTGAGTAGAAAAAAACCCCCAAACCCTAAATCCCCATTTACCTTCACTAGAAGCTAGGTGAACAAGCAGTATGGTAGCATTACAAAACAAGGATGAATCAGTGTTATTCCAAGACTATCTGACAACTGACATACACACCCCACCTTTCAGAAATGGAAACACTTGTTATGAAAATAAATTCTCATTATCTGAACTACACTGTATCAACATTACCTTATCTGCCCTCCTGTGCTGGAAAAATAGCAGTCAGTCTACTTTCCTGAGTCAGTTCAAACCTTTTTATTCAAAAATCTGATAAAATCCAATACTGTCCTAAAATGTATTTAAAAATGCTGGTTTTAAATATTCACTCTAAGTTACGATGCTCTTTTAAAGTGGCTTTCTTGTACTTCAGAATGATCCAAATCAAAACTGTAAGTTAATTGAAAGGTAAAAATGTCACACTTGGGTATTAAAAATTGTTCTGGCTTACAGCAATCACCATCCAATGCAATTTATTTCGTCCACACAGGCCAGTTATAGAATTCGGAACAACATTAAAATGGTGATAGTAGAAATCCTCAATGGATGTGCAGGGCATTGTGGTATCTACCACAATGTGGCTGTGCTTCAAAAATACTTAGTTTTATCTGTCAAATATACCTGTACAATTTAACTTAAGTGCAGTGTTGTCTGTATTTCACTGTAAATATCACTGCTAAGAGCAACTAATGGCATGCTTCCTACTTGACCAGTGTGGGCATTAAAAGAGCTTTTATTTCTTTTATACACAGCAGATCTCGTTAAAAATGCTGAAGGTCAGACAAGAAGTACACAAAAACCAGACAGTCCATTACTGCTTAACTTGTTGGGACTCACACAAACTTCAGAGAGATGCAAAAGCAAACTCCTACTCTGTAACAATAAAGTCAACCTACAACCATTCAAAATTACCTTAGTTGTAATAGCTGCCATCTGAGATGTGCTTTTAGAAACTGATCCAGGTGAGCCAGGGGACCCTGGAGACCCAGGGGACCCAGGAGATCCAGGCAGATTACTTGCAGATGACTGGCTGGTGAGGTTAGATTTTGTACCACTAGAAAAAGAAAGCTTGAAACTTGGGCTCTGACGACCTGAAAGGTTAGTTTTCAGAAGAACTTCCTTTTCTTCACTCTCTTTCACTGGAAAGAAAAAAAAAGGCAAAAATAAAGCAGTATTACTGAGTGAAACATTTAATTACAAATCATTTCACTGTTTGGTAAAAGGCTTAATACTTTATGTACAACTCAGTTAAGTGAGTCATCATAGACTTTTTCCTTACTACTGTACCACCTACCAGTGGTTGTCACTGATCAGGAATGAACACTTTTTTCTACCAATGGTATCATCTGAACATTTATGTAGAAAATTTTGAGTTAACACATAACATTTAATTATAACCCAAATAAAACACTGAAAAGCTTGACTATCAGATAAGATTTTAATTCAAATGCTTTAAGAAATCTAAATCACATTTTGTATCATTCTGCTTCTAAAGACAACAAAACTCTTAATATGTTGTCTACCAAATTGATGTTGCAATTTCAAAATAAATACATGCAAATCCTTCATTGCAGCAGGACTGAATAATACAAGTTATGCCATTCATCTTCTCATCACTTACATTTTTTTCTTTCCATGAATTTGCTGATAGGGTCCATAATATCCTCATCATTTTTAGGCTTGTCAGAAGGGGGCACCACTGCCTCTCCATCTTCCATATCATCCTCATCAGTATTAAACCACATTTCCTCCTCATCCTCCAGGGTTCTTGCATCCCTTCTGTACCTGTGGTTTCTCAAAATGGAGCGCATGCTGCAGGACAGGAGGTTTTAAAAGCTTAGATTCAAAAATCAACTTATATTAATAATAAAACTTCTACTTGACACTCAGTAACAGCTTACAGATCCATACATCGCAGAGCAATAAAAACACCAGCAAATCATTCCCTATTGCAAACCTTTGTATTTTTCATGTGTTTTCAAACTAATTCAAGACAGCAAAACAAGAACAGATCTTGCTAACAATTCTTAAGAGTAACTCATCTGTTCACACAAGCAGTCATTTTGTTTTAATGAAACTAGACATAAAGCAAAAATAAATGGAGCAAAAAGACCTAAACTTCCTATTTTTATACAACTCAACCTTTTAACCTTGAGCAACTGTGTACTAAGGAGGAGAACTTTTGCTCTGGCAAATGGAAAAAGCGATTCAAGCTTTGCATCAGGTTGCTTTTTACTCCATCAGCAAATCTAACAGGGACAAAAAAGCATTCTCTGAAAATTTCTGTGTTCTTTTCCTCAGGTATTTTTATAAAGCTTACCTAAATATCTACTCTCACAAGTAAAATGAAAGGAAATCGGATATGTAAATTTTTGAAGGAATAATCCAGAGAATGATAATTCACAACTGACAGTCTTTCAGATCAGCAGTGGAAATCTGTTATTTAAACAAATCAATTTGCTAGAGATACTTGGTAGGCTTCCAGCCTCATTAAAGTACTGCACACAAGTTTAAGATATAATAAATTAGCATTATGACTGGGGGTCCAGCAACTAATGTTTGCTGAAAGCTGATGAAAGTCTGTAGCAACATATTTGAAAATCACACTTTTAATCAAGTAAAATCAGCAAGGCTTGAGATGCAAGCAGGAGTCTAAATTATCTATCTTTTCCAGAATAAGAGAACAACCCACCAATAGTCTGATAAGAGAATTAAAGCATCAATATGCTATTAAGAGCATTTAGTATATTTTACCTGTCAAGTTTTGGATTATCTTGTCTTTCCCTTTGCTGTTCAAATCGTAGTTTCAGTCCTTTGAATGTCTGCACATAATCTACATCTTCCAGAGCCTTCCAGTAATTTTCAATTACATGAGCCGTTAATGATTTTATATCTTCCTACAGGAAGAAACAAACATAAAGTGACTTATTTTCATTCAAATTAATTTATTTAATACAATATAAAAACTACCTGAAATGAGAATGCCATAGCAAGCACTGTATTAATTAACTTATGCAAAAATGAGTATATAAGTATATAAGTTTAATAAAAAATCTAGAGTCTCAAGTATTTGATTAGCAAAACAACATAAATTTTCTAGCAGTGTCTCCTTCAAAACATTACAGAACCTAAAGCCTGAAAAAACTATACCAAACCCAATCCTAAAATGTCTTTCCACTGTAACTGAGAGGTATTTTTATACTGATAGACAGCACAGCATGCAGTCCTTCAGGAACAGGCTGCTCCAGCAAGGGTTCCCTGTGTGGTCACAAGTCCTGTCAGTGAACATGCTCCAGGGTGGGCTCCTCTCTCCATAGGGCCACAGGTCCTGCCAGGAGCCTGTTCCAGCACAGACTTCCTGAGTGGCCAGAGCCTCCTTCCTCAGGCCTCCACCTGCTCTAGCCTGGGGTCCTCTACAGGTGGATCTCTGCTGCATCACAGACCTCCAGTGGGCTACAAGGAGACAGCTGCCTCACCATGGACATCACCATGGACCTCACCACAGGCTGCAGGAGAATCTCTTCTCTGACCTCAGCCGGTGGCACATTTATCTCAGAGCCAGCTGGCATTGGCTCTATTGAACACAGGAGAAGCTTCCAGCAGCTTCTACAGAAACCACTCCTTTAGCCACTGCCCACCACTGCCACTGCAAACCCAATACACCACTGTACAAATCACGACCACCTATACAGGTGAACTTTTTCATAGCTTCAAAACCAGTTTTCAATCAACTCTTCCATGATGATCAGGTCATCTTATTCTTGAATTACCCTGAGTCCCAACACAAAGAAAGAGGTGATCAACACTACAGATTTCAAGAGGTAGCAATGCGTGGTGACTTACTCCTCCACAACTGTCTGCACCCTAGCTTGGCCCCATTTACCACATTTACAGTCTGTACAGCATCTTGACAGAATCTGGATGCAAACAACAGCAAGGAAATAGTACTGTGCAGACAGCTAACTGGCATGAATATTTAAGAGACTCCCCATGCAAGGAACTTGGTAGTACTCCATTAAAATAATCAAAAGAGATTGGTATCTCTTCTGTATAATTCCATATTCCATTAAATTGACATTACAGAGCACAGCTAAATTTGATGGGCTTGCAGCAATAGTTTCTAATTACATTCCTGTCATAACAAGCCCATCCAATCTGCATGATGAAATTTGATTAGTGCTGCCTTTGCAAATCCAGGTACTGTGAGTACAGTATCAAGTGAATTTAATCTTCAAGTAATGGTACTGTTTGAAATTAAGAAAGAACATGTACAAATATGCAACAGTGATATAAAACAAGGTTAATATAAATACAATATCATACGGTCCCATAATGATAGTATAATTTAGGGCAAAAGCAAAAAGAAAAGTAATCTTGAATTACAAGACTAAACAAAGCAGTCATTATTTTCAGCATGTAATAGCACTCACCACTCTGATAAATTCAAACATCTCTATTATGGCAGAGTTCATCAGATTATAACGGGAACCATTATTTAGAAATGCTTTGACCACGGGTTCAAACAAAAAACTTTTCATTATGTAACGGTTGTAGAATTCATCTTTTAGCCCAATTATCTTTCTCTTGAAACGAAGGGCACCTGAAACACAAGTGTTGTCAAAAGGAGTTTTTTAATTTAAAAGCAATATTGCAGAAGTTACTCAGCATTAGTTAGGACAATTTACAGCCTCAGTTCATATACAGCAATACATTCAGTCCTCTGCTTCTCAATAGTTTTGACTACACTGCTGAAGATTACCTGTTCTATCATAAAGAAATCCTCCATCATAACTGTACAAATGAAAACATCTCTCTTCTTCACTGAAGAATTCATATAGTATTGTTTAACTATAATACTACTAATATAAAAATCTATTTTCAGTTTTTTAAATTACTTATGGTAAAAGTAAAACATTTTCTCAGTAAAAGAGCTCAGAATTTTGCTTATCAACCCTATTATTCAAATGTTTGGTTAGATTTAATTTGTTCTATGTGATTAGAATATAAATAATCTCATTTTAAAATTGGTAAATGACTTTTTATTTACACACATAATAAGGCAAAGGCTTGATTTACAATCAGTTTAAAGCTCCTTCTGAAATTCCAAAGTGTACACAAGTTAGAGACTGTCCATGCATAAAGAGAAAGTACAGTATCACATGGCAGCACATTTTGCTTAGCAACCATGTGTACAGGTTACAAAATGTAAAAGGTACTTATTGTATGGTACACCTCAGTCAACTTAAGGCTTTGTTTTTTTAACTCTATGTGCACAACAGAATTACAGAGAAAATCTCCTTCTTGCCTTCAGAATTAAGTTTGCTTTGACACCACTGAGCTGAGCATGCTCAAGAAACAACCAGTCTGAAGAGTAGCACACTGAACTTCCATACAGATTCATGCAGTCAGGTAGTCATAGCTCTAAGTACCTCTGGTAATTTCTACTAAAAAACCATCAAAACTTACAGTGTTCTCTTAGTATATTCAATAATGACATACCATCTCTTCAATTCCCCTCTCCACTGACATGAAGCAAAATCCTGCTTTTTTAAGGAAAAAAATGTATCTCTAAGTGCAAAATTATTTACTAATAGTAGCTGATATATCTATAATCTAGTATGAGGAACATAGACTATAAGGTAGAATTTCTGTATTCAGTAAAAAATTGTGATGCTCTGTGAACAGTTTTTTCCAGCAGAGTGAAGATATGTATCAGTTCACATCCACAAAATTCTAGTTTATTTCTTAGCTTTCAAACTTACACAACGCCAAGAAAGCGTGCTTTGAGGCCATGAGAACGAGGACCCTTCGCAGGATATCTTTGTTAATAATGTAGTTTTTTATGTGATAGGTATGATGTTCTACACAGAAAGTTAGCAATTCCAGTATTAATGCCAAGAGTTGGGCTGTCTGAAAATCATCTGTAATAAAACAAAACCAAAATAATTAAACGTATCTGGAATACTGCCTTCAGAAGCTAACTTCAATTATCCAATTGCACTCCAGTAAACATTTCCAAGTTTTTTTCTTTTCCCACAGACATTTCAGGGAACATGCTGAAGAATATGTTTAGTCTTGAAAACAGAAATTGAACAAATTTGTTATGGATTGAGTATTTTCTATGAATACAGATATGGCAGGAAACTCTTAAAATACGGAACCAATTACATTTTTCTTAAATTGGTGTTTGAAGGGTCAGAGTACAGAACTTAACCCTAACACGAGTAGTCAGCTTATTTAACCAAATCACATTATGATGTCCACAAATCCAGATCATAAACTATCACCCCAGATGCAGTGTATTGACTAAGTTTACACCAAAAATGTTATCTGTAATGCCTTTTAACTAAAGTATTATGCAAGAAATACCTCGGGATCTTGTAACACTTGTAGTAAGAACTGCTGCTAGTAGCCAGCATGAACAATTACTTCATCACTGATTTCTGCTTTCTTAGTCTGCTGTAGAAACAACTCTCAAACTCAGCACACCTTCCCAGGGGAAATGTTGCAACATTTCTAGTAATCCCTGACCTTAAGAAACCATTTAGACATGTTTAGAAGTCTATGTCAGTGAACTGTCCCATGAGTTCCTAAAAATTGTACAAGTATTTTATTTTTTGCTAAAGTCAAATTTGTAGCAAATGTTGTTCATTTCTTAAATCAAGTCTCTCTGCAGTTTTGTACTTGTGCATTATTCAAATGACTAAATATTGAATCAGCATTTTACTTTGAACTATGTTTCATAATCTCAGTCTCAAATTTTTTAGATGGAAAATGTCTTTTGACAATTATTGTAAACATTGACATTCAACAGTCTTGATGTGCCCAAAATCCAGAGTGTCATTACCTTTGCTAGGCTTGTCCTCTGTAGTATTGGCCAATAAAGGGGCTGTCAGAACATGCATACAATGTTTGTAGAAGAAACCCAAGAATTCTGTCTTTTCTGTTTTCTAAGGAATTAAAAAAAAAAAAAAAAGAAACGTAACACATATCATCAAATACCCAAAAAAATCAAATGCAATTTCATTTGAAGGTATTTACTTACATTGGCAGTGGCAAGCATATTTTCTGGATCAACTAAAGTACGGAGCAAACCCATGAGTAGCACTGCTCCTCCAAGTTCTGGATCTGTGTCACAAATCATGTGCTCTATAATGAGGTTAATGAGTAATATATCCTAATAGGGGAAAAAAAAAATCCATTCAAATGCCATTCCCTTGTGCCAAATCTGAAATTATACAACGCAACAAGCATCTGTGAACAGGTGAACTCATCTCACCTAACAGAACTCTTTAAAACACAGCAGTTCGGTGCCCTGTTACCAAATTCCAAATTACTTCTTCGAAACTAGGGCTCATGTCATTCACAGTCATAAATATACACCAGTAACTTCAAACCCCAGTGATTTCCTAAACAATACACCCATTTCTGAGGACTCTTTACTTACATCATCATTCTGCTGCGCTTCCTGCATGACAAATTCTCGTACCATGGATGGGTTATATTCAACCAAATACGAGAATATATCAGTGGCTGCACTTCGTACTTGTGCATCATCCATACCCTGGAAAAGTCAATTAAAATCATTTTGTTTTCTTGAAAAGGTTAAATGGAACCAGAAAACATACAGCTTTAATTCCTTCTCACAAATCACACCTAACTATTGCTAAAACCATATTCTAAAACTAAGTCAACTCGTACTTCTCTGTAAATTTGACAATAGCTGGACAAAAGAAATTTTATGGTTTCCATGCCCTTTGATCTATATCCTTATTTTCTTACTTATTTGGATACCAAAAAGCAAGCAAAGCTAGGAAAGCAAATAGGAAAACAAAAACTGAAGAATACCAGGGTACTTACCAATGTCATATTGTAAAAGCTTTTAAAGTTTAACAAAAATATTTTGAACATTCTGAATCTTAAGCTAGGACAAGCCAAATTAAGCAAACAAAAAGAAAACCACTTGCTGAAGTTTGTGCTGAAGTTACTTTTTAAAAAAGCCTCTCTGAAGATCGACAAAACTGTTATGACAAATAATTAAAATGACTTACCAATATGACTTCTAGCGCAGGCAGTATGCCCATATTTGACAAAGTTTTGAAAAATGCATCTCTGTTTTGAGGTTGCAGTGTTTGTGAGAATGCACAAAACTCTTTCAGAAAATTTACCTGAAAACCAGGAATATACTAGTTTAGTAATTAAAAAGGAAAAAAAAAAAAGGATTCACATGTCACTTTGTGGTAACTGTCACATATTTTACAGATTTCTTACCAATTCCTGTCTTTTCTCCTCATCTGTGGCTTCATCTGTTAGTTGTGCAAACAAGTCTGTCAGAAATTTTTCATCTTCCTACAAAAGCAAAACAGTACCATTTGTTTATTTGACAATATCAAAAGGCATCCAAGTATAATATAAAGTTCTTTTAGACCATGCTTCCTGGAATGAAGAGAACATATGTTTATATACTGTAATTAATCATACCAGTATCAACTTTCTAATTCACTTTTCAAGTAAATTAATATGCATCTTGTTTTTGAGCTTTAATCATGTTCAGCATCCCTTCACCCCTGAACAATTCACTCTCAAGTACAACGTTTGTTGCACTGCCTTCTAGTTGCCCTTTTTCTACTTTTTACTGCAACTCTCATTGTTTTGTCTTTGACTTCTTCAACTTCCTTCCCCCTTGTCACATGTCCCCCTAAATCACACTACCCTTGGTCGCTGTTTACATACATTTATAAACAACATCCCCCTACAACACAGCCCTAAACAGACACACGCATACAAGCATATCTTTGGAATGCTATTAGATCTCTGAAGCACAACAGAAGCAAGGACACAATGAAGGGAAAGCTGCCTAACAGTAGGAATGAGGTGAACTTCCTTCCCCTCAATGTTGTGAAAAGGGTGAATTCTAGAGACCAAATCAAAACAACTGTTCCTATTACATACAGAATTCATTGGACATTCTGGCTGACAGCAATCAAAACCCATTCCATTATTTTCACATGGCTGTATCTTAGCAAACTACAAACAGCTCCAAACACATTACAAATGTGTATTTAGATTGAAAGAAGGAGCAATATTTAGCTTTCCGTAACCTTTACTGTCCTAACAGCTAGGAAATTAAGAAATAAACCTTCTCCCATCATTTTCCTAATATTATGCAGCAGTAAGGCAGCACTTGCTTGAGAAAGGTTCCAGTATATCAGGTACCAACACATTTTTTCGGAAAGCTGGCACTGTTGTTTCTTGTGAAGTCAGTAATACATGGATGTGCAACATCCCTCCATCCCAAAACCACAGTGCCAGAAATCCAAGCTTCTTTGCTCATGTTTACACTGCATAAAGCAAAACCATGAAAGTGCTTCAGATACACACACAAAAGCTTTTTTATGTTGTGAATTCCCTCAGTACCTCATCTACGCTCAACATGCAGCCTTGCTGAGGAAGTGAGCACCTCAGTTCTGACAGCACACCATGCTAAGGCTGCTACAACACTGCCACAACACAATCGCATCTCTACATCTCTACCCCATAAAACCCAGTTCCTTTGAAGACTATGCAGGTTCTTTTCCATGGTTAGCAGTGAATTTAAGAGAAGGCCACATAGTTTGATTTCATTTCTCTTTTCACAATTTTAATCAAAATGTAGAACTAATCTTATCTATGAAAACAACTGAGAAGATGCATGCTTATCCCCACTTGGAAAGCATAACCCCTATTTCCATTCTCGCTGTGAAAGCAACTTTTCACCTCTTCCATGATATCTGAGAGAAAGGGCAAGTACACGATCTTAGAGTGATCACTGTGAAAAAATAATGGAAACTTCAGTAGCAGACAATCATGGCTCTTATGTATGTAAGAGCCATAAGTAGTGTACCTCTGGGGGAAAAAAAAAAGGTATACAGTATTACCCAAAGGATCAAACTGGGGGTTTATGTTATGGAAAGAGGAAAGACCCTGTACTGTTGGTGATATGTGGGTCTCATTTATGACCTATTTCAGTGTCCCAGAGACAGAGTCAGCTGGGGAAGCTGCACATCTGGCACTACGTGGCAGAGCAGCACAGGCAGGAGCTGGCTGGGAGGACCCCAGCTCAGCTCTCTGACCAGATCCTGCCACACCCCTGACCTGTCCAACATGTGGTTGTCTGCAGCAGAGGGCAACCCACTCACCCTGATACTGGGCTTGCAAACATATGGGACTTATAGAGGGAACCTAAAACTGGCAAGTGATAAAGACTTCAATGCTGTCACTTAATGTTTCAGGACGAATTTGCAGAAGTTCAGTACTTAACTATTTTCCAGCATTCCAAGTATAGACTACAATACAGTATTTTACAATTCTGCATTAAATATAACACTGAAACATATCTCCATGTCATGTCCTCTCCCAAACTCCATTAAATACCTTGCACTTTTAAATTAACAACATTACCTGAAATCTCTAGGCTCCAGAACAACCATGACCTATTTAAAATCAGACAAATTAAGATGGATCTGAGTGATTAAAACATCCCACCCTTGCATGGATAATATGCAGTAAATGACACTTATTTCAAGAAATTAAAAGCAACTTATTACTAACTTCATACTTATGGCTTAGCCCTGAAAAGTGTTCAGCATTTATCTCATTCCAGATGCTTAATGAAAGGCAGAAAGGTTGCTGTTCGTGAGAAAAGACCCAATCCTCTCACATATATAGAAAATCATTGCTAAGAACATTCTAAGTATAAGATTCTCTCTCTCTAGCTGTAAAATTACTGACAAGGGCAATATATCTAAAGCAACATTCATGAACAATACTGCCAAGACCCGTGGAAATGCACAGTCTGAGAGCAGAGTTCACATATTTTAGAAGTCACAAAGCACCAACACAGAATGATAGAATTACAAATTTGAGTGTTTTCTTTTTTTTTTTTTTCAACTTGCAAAAATCCCTCAAAGTATGTCTGTGAACACAGTGCAAATTCTCTGCAGTATGTGGTCTTTTCACACAGACAAGTATCAAAACACATTTAGCTGTACCTTAGAAGCTGTGAAGGTCACAACTGTTTTCCAAGAAAACCAAACTGCAAACAATAGTTCATGATGTAATTGTGGACTCTAGGTACTTTCCCCAGGCACAGAAATTATCAGAAGTGCAATACTTAAACCACATGTATACCAGTCACTAAGTATATTCATTTATGCTTTGCAAGATCTAAGTAGATGCTTCTAGATTTAATACATTTCAAAGCTCATGAAGATAAAAACAAGCCAGGCCAACTACTCACTCTATCATTTATGACTTTAAAAACAAGAAAACCCACAGATAAGCTAGGGTCACACTATTTACATTTGTGATTCAACTTCCAAAGTAGCCCTTCTCCTTCTGAAAGACACTTAAAAAAAGGATTCTTCAAAACCAGGCCTCTCTTAAATGTAATTAACATTCAGTTATCAGGTATTTTTGTGTCTGTGATTACAGATAAATAACATATAACTTATTTTTCTAAAAAAAAAAAAAAAATTCAAAGAAACTCAACACCAGCTAAACTGGAAACAGCATACATTCCATCCTATATTCCACCTCCATATCCATTTTAGGCAGAAATAATATTTTAGCCCATAAATTGATATTTTCATAAAGTATTACTAGCAAACAGATAATTACCACTTCAAACACACATTCCTTCCTGCTACCACACAAAAGATTTCTTAGTTTAAAATCTCCTTTATATCAGACTGCCTTTCCCCACATGCATTCATCATGCTCTACTTTCACTTAAATCAACATGCTGGAAAAATAGCAAGATCCACCAAATGACTTTTGTCATTTCTGAACACGTGAAAAATAATTTTCTACAGTGAAGAAGTTAATCCCAAAAATCACAAGAATGCACCACATGCAAATGTCTTTCACCAAGCCACTTCCCCCAGAAAGGGGTATCTTTTTACACTTTATTGCAAGGTGAATTTTGCTGAAAGTAAATCTCCAGTTATTCCTGAGTGAACCAGTTATTCCTGAGTGTAAGAAAGCAGACTGGATTTGGGTAGAACTACCAGTATGGACTAACACAACTCTTCCTCCAAAACAACTACAGATAATTATGTTTGCATCCACAGGACTCTGTTAAGAATAAACAACTACCTGTAAAACCACTTTCAAAATTAAAAACTGCCTATCATTACACATTAATACAATAAAATATACAGATATACCAAAATACCTGCAATTTTTAGCTCTTGAAAAGGGATACAGGGTCTATCAGTAATATGACTTCTGTATTTAATAATTCTCATTTACCAGTACAATAATACCATCTGATCACTGCTCTACTAGGCACAAAAACTATTTTAACATATGTCCAGTTTCCCCCTTCTACTCTCCACTTTCCTGAAAATTAAAGACCTTGAAGTCTAAATGCACATACCAAAAAGTAATCCTAACAATATTCTTTACTCTGGAAGATAAAGACGTTGCATGATCTTGCTAGCAAAAAGAACAAACCAATGAGAAAAGGGGGAGAGAACAGAAGGAAATAGTGTTTGCTCACTCTATGGCGCAGTTTTGCAAGATTTTTTTTTTTTTTTTAATGAACTAGTTAATAATACAAAGGGAAAGAACTGGTGGCCTCCAGTGTGCTCATTAGTATATATTTTTTAATTGCAAAAGAGCGTCATATAAAGCAAGAAACACCACTTACCTGTCCCACCCCCACTCTCAAAACTTGGCCAACTCCATGTTTCAGCAAGTTTCTTGGTGGCTATGACATCTCAAGACTAGAACAGGCTGGACCCCAAGCAGTAAGAGCATATTAGGAGGGGCTGTAATTGCAAAGAAATGCAATTCATATCTTACACATATCTTACACATTGTGAATGAGAAAATCTGTAATTGAGTAATTTTCACAGCAGTTAATTCTGCAGTCTGGGAATACTGTTTTCATGGCTTTACAATTCATCATGCAACAACAGGATCTAGTTTAGTGAGATGTTGACATGCTCACTTAAAATTACCTATCGTAAAAAATTAAACCACAAACAAACTTACCTCCAGTTCTCAGAAAAGCCCATCAATATAAGCACATTTTTATAAAGCTTATGAGAAAGCAAACCTTCATGAAGAAGGAAGGAAGAATATGGTTCATAACCATAATGCCAAACGTTACCTATTTTATATTTTTGGTTTTAGCACAGAAGGGTAACAGTTATTTTACCTACCAAAGAAAGCAGAATGATCGAAGCAAGTATCTTCCATGACTATAGAATTTATTTTTTTAAACACATGCAAAGTCTCTCTAATAAAGCCAGAACTCTGCAGAATCATATTCTCATCTTCAATATTAATTATAACTGAAAAATTGACATTAAATGCCAGTGACCTTTAATGACTGTAAATGGCCTATCTTGACAGTAATGCCTTAAATAAAACACAGTGGTAGTTTTGAGTAAAGTCACTCAGCTTGTCAAGAAGCCTAAGACACAATCTGTACAGTCCTGTACAAACTTCTATTCACTTCTCTGAAACTACAGTCCGGCTGAGTTAACTGAGATGAGAGTACTGTATGGTGCCACTTTGGTTAATACACAGCCTGACATGGAAAGGTCTCATTACAGCTCACTTCTTTTCCTTGATGGAGGTGAGAGTTTTTCTTTTCTTTTCCTTCACAGCCAGAGAGAGAGAGAGAGAAAACAACAGAATACTAAATAACTCATTTGTACACACAAGAGTTGCAGGATGTCATGGAACATCAGCTGCTGAGGGAGTTTACTTTTATCCTGCCAAGTGGAACTTCCCAAAAAGAGATCTCTTTTGTCACATCCTCAATGGTACAAGAGACAACCTAAAGTCAACAGCAGAGGCATTAAAAGCCTTAATTATTCATCTACTAAGAACTTGAGACTCATCCATGGCTTCCAATAAACTACCATGAGGCATCTCAGAGTCTTTTCAATTAATAAGGACTTGTAAAAGAAACCACCTCTTAAGTACACATGTAAGGTTAGTGAGCACCAAGATCTCAGAAAATGTAAAATAACAAATGCCAGGAACTACAGAGAAGTAGACATCCTTCATGCAGTAACACTGCCTCCACACACACAAAGGATTGTGATACCAGCTACAGGAACGCATGATGTCAAACCACACACAAATGGAAGAAAGCCCTTAGGAATCAGTTAGACAAGTGAAATGAACAAATTCAGTCTTTTAATTCCGCTCTTAGAGCATTATTTATTCTGTGTAAAGAAACAGGAAGAAATAGTATCATATGTTTTATACACAGACTGTAGGAATTGGGGATGAAATGAAACTAGAGTGCAGAGGTTACAGAAAAGTGCAACCTGGCCTATTGGTTTATGAATAAATAAATGCGAGGCAAGTAGGCTCTAACCTTGGGTTAGAGCTACATTGCAAGAACTTGAAAAACCAATCAAGCAATCAAGCCTTTTAAACTCTTAGAAATGCAATGGACACATAACTTGTAAGTCTTTTTTAATTCCCTCAAAACCAAAACTTGATCAGCGATATCAAATTATTTCTGAAAGATTCTTACTTATAAACTCAGGGAGTTCACCCTCCTTGCTAGAGAGCTGTACTGTGAAAGTACTAGGAAATGCAGTATAGCACAGGGTGTATTATCTTTCTTGTGTGCTCTCATTCTGGGCTCCTCAAAGCTTCAACAATTCCAAATGTTTATCTAACTTTGAAATGCAATGTTAATTCTTCTGGCTCCAACATACATGAAGTATACTTTATTCTCAACCATAGAGAACAGCAGTGAAGAGAACATTCAAAAATCTGCTGTCACACAACAAATCAAAATCAGATCTGAGCCTTTATTTCAACTATAAACTGCAATTAACAAGTCTGGCAACAACACAAAACATTGATATTGTAACTTAAACCTACCCTATATCTATTAACCTAACACAAGTTGTAAGAGACAGAAAAAAGGAAATTCATCAGTCTCTAGTCCTCAATAAATTTATCTCGGGATGTCTGGCAAACATACCCTTAATGATTTTGCAGGATCAGACCCTCTTTTTCCTTGCCCAGTTTTCTTTTTCGAAGCTCAAGATCTCTCTCAGAATCAGCCACTGCCACCAAGACTCCTGAAAAATTCTTGCCCTCCTCCTCCTCAAGTCAAAATGCATAATCTTCAGAAATTTGCTTTTAGCAACACTTGCAATGGGCGCAAGACATGGATGCTCAAGTTGAGACCCCTTAACTGAGTCTTTTTCAACATTCTCTCAAAGTCAGACTTGTAAACTTCTTCAAATTGGCAACTTCAAAACGCTTAAAGCCTTCTGACTTATCTTCAGATAAGCAACTGTGACTTTATCAAGGACACACATCCAGACATGAACAGTTTGGTTCACATGGGCATAAACTAGGGCCTGGTACTACTGAAGATGCCCAAGGTGTTTCACCTGCAGATTAAAGCTCCATTAAGTAATATCAGTATTCTGATAACAGAGTGCAATGGAGGAAAAGTTGTGAGGCCTAGTTTTAACAATTATTTGCTCCATGAGCTTGCAAAAGGAATTTTCATTCTCCTTTGCTATGTATTTTCCATGAAATTATACAGGGTACATCCTGAGAGTAGAACTGAAGGTAAACATGATTAAAGTAATCAGTAACATCTAGCACTTGGTCCATTTCTCCAGATCAGACAGACTCTATGAAGACAATGACTATTCATTTATTAAACGCTGGGAGAGATATGATAATGATCATTAACTTCTACAAACCAAAATAGATGTGCTGTAACAATTAACTTCTACAAACCAAAATACATGTGCTGTAACATTTTGCTGAGTTAGCTGAAAGCTCCCCTTACAGAGATGCGCCACCAACTTCTAACACTGTTCAGATAGTCCATGGGTTGGTGCAGAACACCTAAGACATTGGTAAGCTCTTTAAAGCACCAAATAATCTCTTTATATCTGCAATATGACATATTTAATTAAAAACTGATAACTCCAAGCACCATTATTTAGGGATTTATTAAACTAAGAAAACATTCAAGCATCTAAAGTGGTCTTATGTTCTGAATGTATACTTTTCAAACAGTTATTTTAACTTACTTCAAAATTAGCAACAGCTACATTGTGGTAGGACATTATATTGTGAAATTTAGGAAAAGTGATTTTTTCATGGTAACATGACAAAAGATATCCCTAAGTCTATTAAGTAAAAAGTCCTAAAATACAAAACAACAGCCCTCAAAACTCCTACTAAAATCAAAGATTCAAAGTGCAAACAGTACTGTTCATTCCAAAGAACCTCATTCAATATTCTACTTGTTTACTCCCTTTAAATCAGTTACACAGAATCTAGTCCAAACCCAAAAATTAAAGAACATGTATTTGACAACACAGTACTCAAATCCATGCCTTTTCTTTTCTGTCACATTCCACAATCACTTACAGAATCACAGAAGTGAAGGTTCCACTGAAGCACCTCGATCTTTTCAGGAATAATCATCCGACTTTCTTTGCCCAAGCACAAGTAAGAGACTATAATTTTTGAAACTTACCTGTAACATGCCAACTATTTCCACTTTATTAAAAAAGATGAAAGAATGAAGTGTTGATAGCATATTTTCCTCAAAAACTGAGGGAGTGGGTAGGACCATATCTTGAATATACTGTACTCTGTATGTCTGATGTATTTTTTGCTTCAGCTCAGGATCCGATATAGGTATCACCTCTTTAAATTTTGCTGTTTTAGTCAGAAATTCCCTGTGTTTCCGTGACTGTGATAAAGACGGATCATATTCTAGGCATCCAATTACATCCATTATACATTCCTCGGAAAACATGACTTCAAAAAGTGCAGTTCTGTTCAAAAGGAAAATTCCCTTAATAATTTCGTATAAGTGGTGTAGTCCTTCCATGTTCTCCAAGTCTTCGCACACATGAAAAATTTCTAAAAGCTTCTTAATGTAACCCTCATTTTCCAGTGCTAGTGCGAGTTTTTCACGACGTAAGGGTGAAGGCAGTGAAGATGCCACGAGTTCTGCAATTTCTTCTAGTCGGCTGAGTTCACAGGATGGCAATTCTAGACCTGGTGATGACATATCATCAAAGCGCTCCTCCTCAGATTCATCAACAAGATCCTGAGTAATATCAACAGATGGGTCTTTGCCTTGAACCTGCAAAATAAGAAGTGTCAAAAAGTGGAGTTTAATTTTACTGTTATTTGAATGCTTTTTAAAAAATACCATTGAAGTATCACACATTTTTTATTTGTACGGGCAAAATAGAAATGCAAATCTAGTCTGACATTGAGTATAGCTGGTTTGGAAAATATAAGAGATAATGAGAAGATTTCTTTAAATAGAAAGCTTTATAAAACTGGTTCTATATTAGGCATTTAACTTTATTTTTTTTTTTAATGGAAGGAAGAATAAGGAAAAAACCTACATTTTCTGAGTACTTCAAATAAAAACAGAAATTCACAATTATTATTATGGACAGCAAGAGACTACTGAACTTACGAGACTACTGAACTAAGCAGTTTGTTTCCAGTCTCTGTTCTCTGCAGACAGATTTTCAAATGCAAATCAGTATTACATTATTCTAGTGATAGCTTTAAACATTTATCTATAGGCTATTAACTGCTCTTGATGCTTTTCAAAGCTTCCATTACCTCAAACAGAGGAGAGAGGCCAGTTTTGCTAATTTATCTGCTGTTTTCAGTTTTGGAGAACTGCAAGTCAAAATCTGTTACTGTGCACCTTCTAAATACTCAACAGAGACACAGAATCTTCTCTTAAGAACAAAAGAGCTCAAACCAACATTGACAAAATAATAGAGGAAAACCGACTGTCAGAAAAATAATGCACAGGACTTGCAAAGATCTCTCCAGAGATTTGAGGAAACTGTGGAAAGTATGAATTAGTAAAAAAATGCACAGATGCTTGGGCACCAAAATGTATCAGCTTTAACGACGTCTTAATTTTAGCATCTGCTTGGAATCTGATGCCAAATTCAGAAAAGCACTGCTGTGAAGAACAGCAGAAGGTGCTGCTCTTTTTAACCTTAAATTCAGCAAAAAACCCCTGGGAGAAATAATGCTTCATTTATAACAACAAGCCTATACTCAGAATGGTGCTAAACCCTACATATTGTTCTGCCCATACAGCAGCAACCGCTTTCTCTATAAATGGTATCAAAGCTTCCCTTTTAGAAGAAGTTCTAATGACTGAGGAAGCTTAAGATCTATGAAGTACACTAGACACAATTACAAAGCATGGCCTGAAAACAGGATATAAAGACACTGGCTTCCTACAAGAATATTAGATCTTGACATGAGGGTGAGGAAACTGAGCTTCTTATCTGGGTGTTTCCTAAGAACAAAACTTCCCCCTTTCCCTACTTTGTTTCTGTCCCCAGCTTTTGGGCCATTGACTGCTAAGGTTCTTGGAAATGTTTCTGTACTTATCATAAGTGGTAAACTGCTGAAAGACTCATTCTAAAAAAAAGGAATAATCTATATATATGTAATTGTGAAAACAGATTTCTTTTGGTTTGTTTCTGAAATCACTAAGAACAAGCTTCAAAAGACAAGAGTGGGGAGAGCAAGATGCTTGTTAAGAACAGAAAGAGAGTGCAGAGAGAGATTTAGAGTATTTAGAGAAATTCCCATATAATGTAGCATAGAATTAAGAGAAGTTGTAATACTTGGAAGGGAAGAAAAAACCCAAACAAGAACTGAGAAAGTGAACTAACATCAGTAAATACATTGATTAAACTCTTTTGGGTCAATAGTTTTTACCCGAACAAATATTATTCACAAACAACACTGATTCAGTGACTATACAGTCATCTGGTTGTAGTGGTAAAACATATGTTAAAATATATAAATGCTAGGTATACATTGTTTGATTTGTTAAAACATTATCTTTAAGGTGATGATACAGGGATGGAGTTATCTCCTACTATCAGATTAATCTTTCATAGCCTGGAAATGCTTGCATGGAAAAAAGTTCTGAGAGAAACTCAATATTCCCCTTACCTGAAGCAGAAGAATGAGAAATGTAGAAAGAGAAATGTAAATAAAATACTGTTTTAGTATGTATATAATATATAAAATTATTTATTGCAATATATTCTGTAAGAAATGCATCATAAAACTCACAAAGAGCTCATATACATTCTTCTCTCTACAATAAAGCTTCATAGGTAATCTTTTCCCTTATAGCTACCTTGAAAAAAGTTTCCTATGACATTAATTGTTAATTTAAGTACTCATTTGGAGCTACACTTTCTTGGGTGAAAATAGAGCTAAAAAGTTATGTTGAGTGGAAAGACCTGAAAATGCTTTAAAAAAGTACCCAAAACTTAGATTAGGTCTGTATTAAATTTCTGGAGGAAGAAGAAAGTTTTTAAATTAAAGAATGCAAAATTTGGGAGAGCTGGCTAAAACGTTAGTTTTTACTTCAATCTACTATTGTTCAAACTCTCAGAACAGCCTGTAAGTTTTGAATACAAACATTTAGATGAATTAGGTTGTCTCAATTTTACATTTATCAAACTTACCTGACATATTTTTTCCCATATTTCATCACAACCTGCTTTTTCTTGAAAGCTAAGTGCCAAATCATAATTTTCAGCTTCAGACCACACAATCAAGGTATCCTTCAAAGAGAGGAAGAGTATTTTCAGGCAATATGTTTCAGATTTTATTACCCTAAATAATGTTTAAAGAGTAAATTTTTAAAATAAAAACAGCCTGACACCTAATAATGACAGGACAATATTACAATACAAATGTAACCATCACACTTCATAGAATTTTTATATGTTATATGATTAAAAACATTCCTGCATAAATCAAAAGAAGTTCCAGAAAGATATCAAAAGTTTTTGTTCTTACTTTATGTGACCAAAATATTGTAAATCTCAAAAAGTTTGGCCTAGAAAATGCACTTCTACCTCAATGCATTCTCTAACAAAATACAGTAACAAATGCAAGGGGTTTTGTGGGGTTTATGTTTCTTTAATGTTTCATTTGGACCACATAAAACTGTAGGATGAAAGCTACAGTATTTTTTTTTTCATTTTTGTAGGCCCCAGAAGACACTCTGCTAATGCACAGAACAGCTTTTAAAAGCTAGTCCCAAGATGGCTACAACATTTAAAGAAGAGAAGCACCACAGTTCACTGCCTGGGACTACAGGCACCCACCACACTGAGACACGCATGAGAGTTTTACTTATTCCAATCTACAATTCAGGAAGGAAGTTTTGCCCTCGACTTCTAGAAACTACTTGAAACCATGCTTAGCTATGTTCACTTCCTAGACACTGAAGCTCTCATCACCATACTAGGATAGTTCAAGAGTTTATCAGAGCCCTCATATTGCATGCAAAACCAACAGATGAAAGTGGAAGCTCTGCTGCAAACAGCAATGTCACACACTGACAAGGTATTTGATGAAGTAGTTTACAGAGAGTCTACTACTCTTAGAATAACTAATAGAAAATAAAACTCAATTAATAAAAGAAGAAAATAAAATCAACATTGGGTTCAGGTATTCAATCAAGTTTTACCGTTAGTCTTTTGTCTTCCTGTAACAGCTGAAATATAGCCACAGTAAATACACATAGCTCCATGAAACTGCATTATTTCAGCAAAGTGCTAAACATGCATTCACTCACTAGGACAAGAGACATGAGAATTTTTCTTATACATAAAATACAGAATTTCTACTTCATTAAGCACAGATGTTGCTTAGAGTGCTATTAAAACGAATACTGACAATAAAAAGAAACCTTACATTTAGATTTTGATATGCACTGACTAGAAAACACCTTAAACTAAACTGTAATCTAGACAGCACAATCAGCCAGCTCCAATGGGATTGTCAAGCAATACAATATAATCAATTTGCCATTACCAGAGCAGCTATACTGCTTCAGAGGCACTAATGGCTTTACCTTGTAAATGGCAAATAGTTTACCTTTTCCTTTTCCAAAGAGTTGAGGAAGAGGTGGTACACAGAAGAAAGGGATTTAGGAAGACCACCTCCAAAATACAAAAGGAAGAAAAAAAAATCGTAATTAATAATTTATTCTCTACAAGATAGGTCATGGAGCAAATTCTCTGGTAGTAACAGATTGACAACACCTGGTACTGCTGACTCCAACAGAGCAAAAAAAAAAAAAAAAAGTTTGCAGAAATCTGAAAAGTGAAGGTCCCAAACAAAAAGTTTTTCTCTTTACCATCTTAAAAAACAGTATGTACCTTACTGCATGTTAAGTGTAGGTATCAGGTTCAAATTCTATTATATTTATCTCTCCAACTGTATCTCTACTGCAGTGATTTTCAAGGCCACTCTCTCCATAGTTTCACACTAATTTAATTAAAAAAACCCAAGCAACCCCAACACCAAATTTTAAGCAGACCCTAGAAGAACTTGCAACATTCCCATCTAATTACATTTCCATCCAGGTGAAATTGGTTTGATTTCTAAGTAAGTAATTTCCAAAAGACCAAAATGTATTTTCTTCTTGACAAAAACACAACTAACAAATGGGGAAATGACTAAAAGAACATTATTAAGGGCAGTGCTATTTACATTAACTGCTTAAGTTTAATAAACAAAAGCTCTAAGTCTCTGAATAAAATCCAGCACAGATCAAGAGAGAGAAAGGAAGGCAGGCAGAGAAAAATAAAGAGAAGACAGAAAGTTAAACCTGCTTTTGAAAATGCAGTCACAGATGTAGAAAAGTGTATTTGGCCATAGCATAGCAATCTTTCACTTTAACAAGATCATCTACTACTAAACATGGAAGTTACCACCTCCATATAATCTGATTTTTTTTAGTTATTTCTTCTTTGGAAAACAAAAGAAAAAATTGCTTAAAGAAATCATTTGAGCAACAGAACAATCCACTTTGTTTAATCAGTATTAGCAAAGTGTTTTCCAATTGCCAACATTAAAATTTGAAATTATTAGTATCTGTTGTCTTATCACACAAGGGTTTCATATATTATGGTTCATCAACAGAATTTTATCAATTGCTACTTTCTGAATCTTTAGTAAACTGTATTTGTTTGTACAACCTTTCTTGAATGAAAGGGCTTTGAAAGAGAGAACATGAAACAAAAAGCACTCCACTTTGTTACGCAATATACAGTTTTGTCTAACTTTAAATTCACTGTTAAATGCAGATAGTTGTGACTATAATTTCATTTTGTTAATCCTACAAAGCTTATAATAATCAAAAAGAACAGTACAAGACTTATACATGTATGAAGAAATGACTGAAAGAAATTCTAGACTGAGTTAAAGACAGAAGAACACATCAGTAACAGTCTACTTTCTGTTTATTTTATTGAAAGAAATCTTTGTACATGCTTGATCTGACAGTTCCTCAGTGTAAGTTGAGTCCACTAACTGCTGTGGATCTCTCAGCTATGGAATGGGAGTTTCTGTTGCTTCTGAATGTCAAATATTACTTCTTGAAACTCCAGAAAGCAACTGAAATTTCTTAAGACTGCCTCCTCCATTCAAAGAGAAAACAGGCGTAAGGACAAATATGATTAGTAATAGTGGCTATTGGTTAGAGAGGTAAGGAAGTAAGTCTTGCATATTACATCTTGATGAGCATAAAATCTTCAATATTATTTGATTCACAATAGCAGTTCTGGCTCAGATGGAGCAGAGACATGTCCTTTGTTGTTGCATTTCATATAAAATATTAGCATCTACACACAAGGAACTGGATGGGATAATTAAAACATCTAAAAATTACTCTTAACTTGTTCTTTGTAAACAATTAAAATGTGAAATAGCAGTATTAAATAATAGCTACACTGTGTTAACTGTCACAAACCTGGACAAAGGTTTTATTATTGAAGGATCTTATATGGAGTTCTCTCTGACAACTTCAGCATTCTAGCTCCTCATATTTTCAAGATGCATCACAGTTCTTGGCAAGATCTTTTTTAAAATAAGGTGATAATCATGAGCTATTTATGTAGAGCTCATGATCTTATTCAAAGATTGAAAAATCATTTGCTACTTTGCAAAAAAAATATCTTGGCAGTAGTGCCAGTTGGTGTTGTCATCACTATCTTAGCCCATACAAAATTTGCTGTCTCCTTAGGATTATTTACATGAATTTGTTTTCTGTTACAATAGAGCTCATTATGACTGTGCATGTAAAATGAGAAATTTTAAAATTTAACCTAAAGGTCTGAGTATGGCCTCCTTTTAGGAGACCTATGTACTTAACATTCCCATAAGGAGGTATCAATCATTTCTATGGGTGGAGGATAGCTTTGTACACTCTAGTTCTTAAAAGGGCACAGCCCAAGGCAAAAAATTCAGAATACAGTTGGTGATTCCTGTGCTGCTTCTCTCTCTGCAGGCTGCATCAAGCCCACATGAAGCAAATTTTAGTTAGTTAGACGTTTTCCAGAGGCACTGCTGTGTGCTACAATTTTATCTGAGACATCACACCTCAGAAGCTAACCTTCAATAATTTAACCCAGGAAACAGTGGCAATTGCACTGAAGAAGGATACGGTTTAGTATCTACCCTATGACTTCCCATTTTTTTGAAACTATTGCCAAAAGGCTTCTGACTTAACAGTAAAACGTTCTTGATACATACTATCAGTCTGAAGTTCTTTCCACAGCACTCATTAAAGGTCAAATTTTGCTAGACTTTAAATCAGTTTTATTTAACTCTTAGAAAGCTGATTAGTAGGTGTCTTGTACAACACTCACACAAATCTCCAAAGCAAGCTCTGGGATTTCATAATGAATAATTTCAGAGCAACTAGTATTCAGGATTTGACTCTGCTAGGATTATATTAACAAAACTCTTACTGTTTGACAGTGGATTCTCACTACTGTTCATGTCCAGGGACAAGTCTTCTACATAGCTCCAAAACATTCTCTTGGCAGCTCTATGAGATTTAATCTACACTCAAGTAGTGATGACCTAAATTCAGTATTTCATAAATTCTTGCTTTCAGCCTTAAAAAGCAAATTAAATCTCTTTCAATTAGCAAAAAAGCAAATGAATCTTTTCTCTCACATGGTTCAGGCTTATGACACTTTCCTGGCCCACACAAGGTTCAACACAGCCAGGCTGTTTCTTCCCCTCCTGGACCGCCTGATTGCTAGTTCCTCATCTAATTCCTTAGATTGTTTACAGTCACAGACACTTCCCTGGACATGCCAACCCACCTTTCAGCATCTTGCTATCTAAATACTTCCAATCAAAAGTACAGCTTCATAACTTCAGGTTTCTCTTTATGAAATAAACTATTTGCACCACCCAGACTTTTAAAGTTAAATACAGAGTTAATGTGGTAGATCATGGCAGAATCTTCAAGCTAAAAAAACCCACCCACGTAACATAATGTAAAGTTTCAATTCTGCATTTGGTTTCATGTGCTTTTTCACCTAGAAGCTGGTTATCTCGATGTGCTAACAATTTACTCAAAAAACTGATTAACATGCCAAAGGCATACTCAGATTGCATTCTACTAGCTTCTGTGAAAGCTCAACAGTCATACACAACTTTTCAGTTAGTGGTTTCATAGCTGTATTCCCATGAATCACATGGAAAAAAATCAGTTTATTAGTTCTGTGGCAGAAACTGGACTTACTGGCCATACTCATCATAAAATCCTGGGGTGACATTATGATGCTGAATTGTATCCTCATTTGTCTGTTTAACCCAGAAATAAGTTTTGCACCCTTAAAACTAGATCTGAGAGTGAAGGGGGGAAGAAGGAGAAGGAGTGGAATGTCTGAGGTGGCTGTATTCAAAACACAGAGATAAGAGCTTCAGCTTTTCTCTCTCATGGACTGTGTTTGTCTGCAGCACAGAGAAGTAGGAGAGAGCTCTCCTTTGCTTTTTAGTTAGTTTTTAGCTAGCTGAGGCAGAGATGTTCCCAGACTGTGGCTTTTCTTTTTTTGGAACTGATCAGCCCTGCTCTGGACTGAAAACCCACAAGAACACAGGGAGCTCACACCTGTGGCCCACCGGGGCCCAGGCTGTTGTATTTTCCCACACAGGAGGGACTGGTAAGAGACTGAGCGAACCAAGCTACAGCCCACAAAAAGGACTTTCTGAATCTGCCATCTCTTCAGAACAGCGACAGGTTTTATTGTTCAATATTATTTTTATGCTTGTGAATACTTTGCTTAAATAAATGTTTTTTTCCCCGCTTTTCACCAAGGAAATATTTTCCCAAATCAGTTGGGGGAGGGGCCACTTGAATCTGCTTTCCAGAGGGACCCTTGGGAGGTTTCTTCCCAAATTTATCCCTAAGCAAGGATACTCCTCAAAAGCAGAAAAATTAAAATACTCAGGAAAACAGAAATGAAGGAGAACAAACCTATGTTAATTTAAAATAGGTGAACTCCACTGCAAACCCAAGAGCAGCCCACCCTTCCCCTTGTTTATTCCCTCACCCCACAAAGCCACACACACTTCCTTACTATCTTAGCTACAATATGCACAAATTTTATTGAAATAGTCTCACTGCTGGCTTGCTTGTCATGATAGCAAGGGAATGAAGTTCATCTTCTCTGAGCATTCAGTCAGTGCCCTTCTGGATAATTTCAAAACTTGGCTTTTTTATTAATAAGTCTGCTCTCCATTATTCATGGATGGCCACCTTCAAGTTACAAAGCTAGTAGATAGTACTCTGGATGAATTTTAGCTTTTTGTTCTTGTGAGGAACTGGAAAAGAAACTGAAAATGCGAAGGACACATGACACCTCTAGGGCAGAGGCAAGACTCTGTAGGTGGAAGCTGTAAATAACTCTTGTATCAGGCACAGAAAGGGATGCAATACATACTTTATCACTGTGTTACAGGATGCATGTGGATGTATCTAAAAAAGCCGAGGATACAAGACTTTACTGTTCTATTTTTAAAGCATTGTCAAAGTATATTGACAAGCTCTACCCCAGTCCACACCCCTACCAGGTTTCTCCCTAGGTAAATGCTATGTTGTATAGAGGGCTTTTTAATCATTTAGGGCTGCTATAGGAAAAGGTGTTATCCTAATATACTAGTTCAATTATTCATTTTCTGAATAAGGATCACTTGTTCAAGAACAGCATCTTTGCACTAACATTCTGAAATTTCAATGCCTCAAACCCCCCTACCCACAATTAAGTATCTTCTACCTTTACTAGAATATTAAGAAAACAACCAACAACAGAAGAAAAGACTAAGTATTCCATGTGTGACCCTGCAATGCTTTGTATAATGAAATTCCACCTACTAAACAAAATTTGCTTTTAAGGTGAATGCTACTACTTACCCAGTAATTAAATCCAGTAATATTCCATGGCAAAGTTATAGGACCACTATTGTAACATTTTAAAATAAAAATGCCAACAAAATTTAACACAGAGCTGTAAACAAGAATACAAATCAGGTGCTCATGTGGGTGTACTGTGCAAATTTTGCTTTTTCTGAAGAAGTTCCTGCCTACAAATAGTGCTTTAACATAAGAAATATTAAGTCCTTTTTTTGAGCCACAGGACAACAGTTCCTCAAGTTGTTTCCTTTCTAGCTTTTTTCCTCATATGCCTTACTTTCTTCTAGTTCTAGTATAAACAGTGATGAGTTTGCCAGGAATTGCATGGTTCAGAGCATCAATGAACTTCCACTGGTAGCAATTCTATGTTGCAGAATCAGATACATAGACCTATCTCTCTTTTTGCAGAAAACAGCTCTTCATTGTGACAGACTAATTAATTTGACTACTGAAAAGGTAGTCAAAAGATTGTCTATGAATTTCATGCTTTAATGAATTATTTCAAACCTCCAGATGGCAAGTAAGTCTGGGAAGACTGAGAAGTAGACTGTGCAAACTGAATACTTCAGTTTGACCAATGTTTTTCAGGTTGACGTATGAAAAATGAGTCCCTGAGCAGAACTCAAGATCTCCCAAGTAATCTTTCTCTCCAAAGGTAGAAAGTTGTATTTACCACCACAAAGGGCAGTCACTGCTTTCAACACAACACCAAGAAATATAAAGTAGACAATTGGGACAAAATCATACTAACAAGCTCAGCTTCACAGGTATAGTTTTTGTTGGGTTTTTTTTTTTTTTTTTTTTTTTTTTTTTGTTTTGTTGGCTTTAGTTTCCAAAGGAACAGAGGCAGCAAGGCAAACTTGTCCTCAGGTCTTCACACTAGTATTTTGATAAATAATTATCTAAGCTATGCAGTTATTAAAGCACACATATGTAAACCATGAGATTGCATAATTTGTGATATCAACAACTACTGAGACCATCTACTTCACACTAGCACTAACAGATCAGCATAGGCAGAAGGTTCTTTCACCAGTGGAAGGACTTCACTGTTTATCACTAAGGTATCTATAGGCTTCTTTTGTTGAAGGATCCAAAGCAACTGGCATAGCAAGGTTCCCCAAGAGCTTAGTACATATTATCTCTCCTTGCTTCCGACCACAGATTGTTTCAGTCAGTCCAATAAGACTGTTTCTTCTTACGAGCCTCATGTCAGCCTAGACAAAAGTCAGAACCCATCCATTTATTCCATCAGATATTCAAAGTGTCCACAAGCTGCATGTTGTATCACAGTAGAAATGGATGCTGCTATGTACCCCTTAAAACAGGTTCATCCTCACAATAAAAATCTGAGATAAAAGCCTGGTAAGATCATAACACTACACAGCTACTTTGAAGTTTAAAGCCTTAGATTTCTGGGAGACTTTTCTTGAAATTTTCTAAGTGCAACTAACAACAGCAGGCAAGCTCAAAAGCAAGTCTTCTATCTCGGGCTGCAATTTCACTAGTAGTGAGGTGACCTAAGTGACCTTCTGCAGTCAAAAAGAAAGATCTCTCTCTCTCTTCCATCTCAGTTCCACAAACGGATCTTGTGTAAGATGGTTTGAAAACTCTGCCAGCATAGAAAGCTACCAGTTTTTGAAAAAGGATTTAAAGTACCAAGCTGATTTCTGTGGTTTAATAAGTTTAAGCCGTTCAGAGTTCTAGGAGCAGAGCTAGAAAAAAATCTACTCTTTCTTTCAGCTCCTAAGCTCCAAGCTTAGCTCATATGGAATCAAGTTTAAACTCTGAACTTGCCTTTTACTAAGGGAAAGGATAAGTAGGCCTCACATGAAAGAAACCAGGCTACAGAGCAGATTTAATACACACACCAAGAAACATTTGGTATTTCCAAGGCTCAAAGTGGAGCCCCATATTCAATTTATATTTGAAACTGCTTTGGTTAAATATGAACAATCCATCTGCAAATATAAATTTCTGTCTACGCAGCATTTGAAAGCTTTAAAAACAGCATTTTTCCTTCTCCAGCACAGAGAATGTACAGTGCTGCTCTAATGGGACAGATTTATGTTAATTATTTTTATTCCTCTAACCATGTTTTTACAATGACCAATATGATTTATGCAGCACTAGATGTCTGACCTGGAGACAGGTTACACTGACCAGCACGTGTGGTGGTTTGCACCAATCTTGCAATTTTATGCCTCCTTGAAGTAGGTTTCATGTCTGATGTGGCACAAAGCCTGTTGATACAAAACTCACCTCCTCAGTGCTCTTTTAACCAATTTAAGTCAGCAAAGCAAGTTTACACCAGATCAGCACTCTATGCAGTAGGGCTGTGAAATATTCAATGTCACTTCAGGACTTTTAAAGCTCAAGTTACTGTATCATAGAACCATGACCTCAAGCTAGTCAGGATTACAGCTAAAACTTAGTCTGCTTAGCATTTCTGCTGGTCTTGTCCTTCTCTCTGGAATTGATTCTCTAGACCCACACTGCCCTTATCAGTTGCTCAGTATCAGCGGCTTAAACAGTGCGTTATGAATATATAAAGAGACAGATACAGGTTAAATTTTTCAAGGAAGGGTATTTTTAGCCCATACTGGTTCTCCCCATTCAGTTCAAAATACAATTCTACAAACACCTGCAGTGACACAACTACTGGGACCGCCTGTGAACAAAACAACAGTATGTCCATGCCTGTGATAAGCTACTAAACGTGAAAGACTGAAGAGTGTTTTAATACATTAAATCTGACAAGATTTTAACAAGTCTGAGCTGACCAAACAGGCAACAAAATACAATCTGGTTCAGTGTTTTTAAACCTGTAAAAGCAATTCCCAGCATCCGTGAAACAAGCACGGCAAATAAATTACAAAGCCTACACAGTTCGCTTCTCACCCATCTCAGGAGCATTCTTTAGGGGCTCACAATGTATGGTTTAAATAATTGAAGCAATGTGCAAACTAAAGGTGAAAAGCTGCTTTTATGAACACAGAATGCTTTGGAGCAGTAGTAACCCATACCCAACTTGTAAGTAAAAGACAAACAAAGGTTAAAATGTAAATAGCTTTAAAGCCTTCTAGTTTTTTCCTGAATAAAAATACATTTAAACTTAAAGCATCGGAAATACAAAAGAAAAAAGCCAGATGATACTAAGTTTCAGATACTAAAACCCTCAGGAACCTCTGCTACTTTGTGATTTTCCCAACTATGTTTTGACTGCCTCTCCCAAAGCAATTTCTGGTGCAAAACAGAGTGCAATTTATCTGTGTAACTTCACCAAAAATGCAAAGAAATAATACATGAGCATGTAATGCACAAAAATGGTGCAAACTATTTTGCCTGTTTTTGGCACAAGAACATAAAATATAATTTGCAGTAGAGGCAAAACCTGACTATATTACTACACTGTTGGTTGTATACTGTTAAAGACCCTGCCTTTAAACATGAGGAAAAGAAAAGTATGTTTACCTGTTGCTTCTGGTACGCAGTGTTTGGATTAATTTTGGACTCCAAAAGAAGAGAGCCTAGAAAAAAAAAAAGTTCCACTTATTTATACATGTGCTAAAATTTTACCTGCCACATAAATTTTCTGATCACTCTTTCCTTGAGCAACAATAAGTCTCTTAACCCCTAAGAGATATTGTTAACACAGTACAGAAAAATGCTCTGAGGACTGAATTTTAAACCTTTCTTATTCTGAGTAATCACTTTTCCACAGAGAATTTTTTAGACATGATGAAGTCTGCAAGTCAGCACACCAAAAGCATCACAACTGCATTCCAGAGATTACTTATGGTTGTTTTGTGTGAAAATTCTAATTGTGTGGTATTTGTTTTTAAAGGTTAGCTAAAACACTTATTTTCCTGGGAAGCATATCTAGAAACTAATGCTTAGAGCAGTAACCACTGTGACTGCTAATACCAGAAAACTTCACACAAACTCAGAACAATGGTTTCACAGCAGGTTTTACTGATATAAGACACAAAACAGCAACTCCATTCTCATGTCTGTGTCTTCTTTCCCTTCCTTTTGCGTGTTAGCATTCTTGTGTCAAATTTAAATAACCCGAAGTGTTGATCTATGCAAAAACAATTTTTAGAACTGATTTTATTCTTGGAACAATCACTTCCCTCATCCACCTTGCTACTCAGATGCACTAATGCCAGTGCATGACTTAAATTTACCTACCTGCAGAGCTTCACTCAGCTTACACAAAGAAATACTGATAAATTGACTTGCACTGTCAATCATATAATTAAAACGTAAGGCTGCAAGCATCCCTTTAAAGGGGCATTTCTCCATTTACTTACCTGGTTAAATTTAGGCTTTAAGAAATGTCCAAACTTTAAGAAAAGTGTTAACTTCTCAGTTTCATCACTACAGTTCTAAGGCAAATGTATTACTAAAATATGGGCTGCTGTCCATCTGTTCATTCCCTAGCCTGGACTGATACCAGGGGCTGCTCTGACCCAGGTGCAGCACCTTGCACCTCCTGAGGTTCACAAGGGCCCGCTTCTCGACCTTGTGCAGGTCCACGTGGATGGTGTCCTGTCCCTCAGACATGTCAACCACACCATCCAGCTTGATGCCACCTGCAAAGCTGCTGAGAGTGCACTCGATCCCCCTGTCACTGATGAAGATGTTAGGCTGGGGGATGTGAGGCAAGAGACCGAAGAACCAGATCACAGAACTCCACTTGCTATAAAGTGGGGTATCATTAAAGAATTACAGAAATATCAGAACATTTTGTTGCCTGATAAGAAAGGTTACTACTTGATGAATTTAGAAGCTTTACTAATGATTTTTATATCCACTAGCTTACTATGTATGTGATCGTCAGATACAATTAAGTATTTTTTTTCAAATTAACGTACCTGTGAAGGCTGCTTGTTCCTAATTTCTAAGTCTGTTACTCCACAGGAGGCAGCTTTCACTAATGAAGTTGGCTTGAGAAGCTATCACCCTGTCTCAACTGCTCTTGGAGTAAAAGCTGTTTACAAACTCAATACAATTCAACAACAAAACTGAAATAAATACCCCTCAAGGGAAAACAAGACACAGAAAAAGCTCTCTTGCCTCAAGCCCAAATATACTATTCAGGGTTTTTTGAGTTTTTTCAGTTTTCTGAAACACATCAGCTCTGTTACCAAAGCAGCTTACTTGCTTAAGAGTAAGTGCATAACTAAAGAAAAAAATAATCACAAACCACAGAGCAGGACAGAGAAGGAAAACTTCTAAGATGAGGTTTACAGATTAATCCAATACATTGCTCATACTTTGGCCATGGACTCAAGCTTTGAATTTAGACTATGCCTAAAGAACATCTAAACCGAGCATTTCCTTTTTACAATCATCAGATATGCAAAATCAACTGTGCTTTTCAAGTCCCAGCTTCTACTACATGAACATTTAGAATACTGTGTTATTAAATTGGCAGACAAACTTCTAGAAAGTCTTTACTGTCTAGAAATATTTAATATCAGCAAGTATGAACTAGAATCTTCTAGGAATCAAAAGTAGTTGATAATTTCAACATCATATTTTAATGGCTGAACACAGACCACAGACATGTAAATCTCAACATTAGAAGAATATCATACATAACTTAAATGTCATGTTTGACAAAATATTATTTTAAAAAATTGAAAACAATTGTATGCAGACAATCTTCCATGCTAGAAGCAGACAACAGAGAATGACTTCTTTATTAGACTTATCAAAAAAGAGCATTTCTTCTTCTCTACAAAACCTGATGCTTGCAGGAAAGACAAATCAAGATTTTTAAGGCTTGAATTGTTTCTCACTACCACATGATTCAACTTACTCCTCACCATTTTGAACAATAACAAGAAAAATACTGATCTGGAGATAGAAACATACTGAAAGGTAAATTGTGCTCTATAACGAGTAACTGCTCCAAATCTATCCTTCTGGAGAATATGATGCTCCATCTGTGCAGTAAGTTCCCCAAAAATGATTCAACAAGTCAAAGATCAGTGACTAATCTACTAGTTAGTTCAGTGAGTTTATTTTATATACTAAATTTTACAGGATCAGGCCCCATCCTGGTATGAGGCAATGTTAAGTCTTTGTTACTTGCATGTGGAAACCAGGCAGCAGTAACTGACATCTGAAACACAGATATATTTTTTAGAAAAAAGGTTACAGAAATAAAACACACCACAAATAAGCTTCCATTCAAAGTCATTATCACTTGTTTGAGATGCTTTTGTCATAAGCATTACTTTCATAAGGTATTTTTTTCATTGGTACTATCCTAGAAAATCTTAAGATTATCTAGTCTACTTCATAAAAATACACCAACAAAACTTCATCTTCATTGACCCAATGACACTATTCAAAGTTAGGTAAGAGCTGAAAACTCCCCTTAATGCAAGCTATGTTTTTAGCAAAATTATGCAGATGTAGTTAATTTTCAAATTACAGCCTTGAATGAATTTGCAAAGGTAATTGCAAAACACTGGAGACAAAAAATAATATCTGAAACCACCTATAAAAAAGAAAATTGACTTGCAGAATTCTATTACCTGTCACTGTAATGCAGACCAGCACAAATGGGGGTTTTGTTAGTAGAAAACACCATTCTGTGGTGCAGAAGGAATGTGGGTATAGGGAAAGACTTGCTCAAAAGAGATTACATACAGATATTCGATGCTATTTTCAATTATATTTGGAGACATCAAATATCCCAGTTCAACAGTCTTGAACAGCAAATTTGCAGCTTTGTTTACAAATATGCATATGGAAGAGACCAGTTATCTGGCACACTGCTGCGCTCCTACCAAACTGTTACATGGAGTGTTCCTCAAAAGCAGAAAAGAAAAAGTGCTGCTCATTACCTCTCACCAGTATAAACATGTTTACATTTAAATGAAAGTTTCAATTCAAGAGCTGTTTCTTGCAAGATGCACACAGAGGTTTAAGTTCTGCAATTAGTTCTGCTGCAACCCAATCACAGAAACTAATCCTCAGAAACTCAAGAAACTGAGGTCCAAGGAAGTGCTCTACAATTGCAAGAGAATATTCCTGAGTCTAAGACACTTCTGGAGGGCCAAACCCAAATATTAAGGAAAGGGGAGAACCAGGAGAAAAGAAACAAACCCCCCCCCAAGTCATCTTCCCCCATGCTTTTTTTCATTTTGATCTAAGATTAATACCGTGTTGCTTACCTAAAAACAAGCCAATAAAATCAGTCCCTTGAGTTTGAACAAGGTAAAAAAACTTAAGCCAAGTTTTGTCTAAGCCTGCTAGTTGTACAGGTTTACTGATACCTGCACTCCAGAAACAGCAAGGATAGGCGCTTGCTGTTAACATACAGACTTCAGAAGCAGCAAACCACAACTTCTGAATGAAAAGTATGAGAGTTCCTAAAATGGAGCTCACAAATATGGCCTGCAATGGAGGGGTTAACTTTCATTTGTCAAAAAGTTTAGATACAGCATGAGTAAGTTTTAAGTAAAGGTTTAAGCTTTCAAATTAACACAAATTACTTGAACAGAAATGGTCACATCAGTCATCTGGGCTCAGAACAAAAACAAAGTGATCTGAAACCATGCAGTAAACCCCATTCAGAAGCACAAGGCCACAGTAGCCTAAAATACCATGTCAGAAATGGGTAAGAAATCAAAGGCTTCTGATTACACACAGACTCACATGGTAGGTGATAATTTGTAAGAAAATATTTCACTCTTGCTCTGCTGCAATTCAAGTAGAATACATTACAACTAGGACTCACACAGAGAAACTTTTCAGGGTTTTAAATAAAAAGTGAATAGGTATTATAGTGTAAAAAATTACAGTTTCATGCTTCAAAGCATAATATACCTGATATGAAAGCAGTTTATGGTATTTGTTCTAAAATTGATTATCCCAGGTTGTCTGCAATGACTCTTAACAGTTTAGTGCCTGGCAACATTAGACATGCAGCTAGCAACAACTACTCATCTACTCTAAATGATTTTCTTTTATGATGGTGTTAAACACCAGCACAAGTTAAAAAAAACAAACACTCCTACAGATAAAAACTCCTTTTACTCAGTTCTTATTCCTCCAATTCCAAAGGACAACTTACATTGGATGTGGCACACTGATTGTACTTCCCTTATCTGAACAGCCTGACTGTGCAATAAAATCTCAACCACTTGTAAAGCAGCCTACTGCACCAAAACACAGCTGCAAAATCCAAAGACTGAACCATGGGCTAGCCCACATGGTCAGCCAAAGAAACCACTGGTAATTATGCTGTTGATCTGTGCATAGCCAAACTGGCCCTTAAACAGGAGTGGGAATTTCCCACAAACATAAGGAACTACTGCTCATATCCCCAGGACCTCCGCTACTCAGGAAATGGAGCCTTCACCTTCAGGCAGATCCCGAGGTTTTCTGTCAGCTTCCTGGAGTAAATCAGTAAGAATATGCCAGTGTGCACAGGATGAATCTCAGCTCAAAGGCTAGGAAAAGCTGGTTTAGAAATGCAGGAAGGAAGAAGTTTCATTGTGGAAAGAGGAGGAGCTGACAAAGACAATACAAGAATGCAATGGAAACATGGAGACAAATGGTATATAGGTCAGTTCTACTACTCAGTTCATGTACTTGTATGTCTTTGTTAACTGGGAAAAAATTAAACATCACAGTCAACTATTTCATTTAGTTAAAAAAGCATGCAAGGAAATACAAATTGCACAGTATATAAAACACAGGTATGGCATTACCTTTTTCCAAATAATTTGCTCACATGTAGAAATGACTATCTGCCTTCAAAATTAGCCCACAAACAACAGACAGTGGGAGTAAACAAAATATAAATCAAATTTTATGAGGTGTCTACACAAGCAAGTTAGAAAAACTAGCCTATTAATAGAGTGCACATTTACCCAGGACTGATACTACCTACTATATTAAGAGTTTTAACTGTATTATTCAGTACTTTGAAGTAGAAAGTATGCAGTAGAGAGAGGTCTAAAGTGCATATCCTAACAAATAAACATCTGTGTATTTGGTGCAATTAGTAAGTTTGGGACATTTCCTGCTTTCATTAGAGTATCTTAGCTATGCAAGATAAAGCAATGACTTAACTTTAGTTTTTAATACCAGTTTGTACCTTCCCTCTTACAGACGTTCATTTATTTACAAGTGAGCTGGCACCAACAGTCCAACTCAGGTTCTAATGAGTCTGAAGCACACATATCCCACTGAGAGTTAATAAAATTATTTTAGTTTGAATGAGCTATTTCTCCACAAGCAGGTTAGGAACTGCATGTCTTTTGATTTCTTTTCTAAAAAGAATTTTTTAAAAAACAGAAAATTTTTAATATATAGGAGACAACAGTTTTTAAACATGCCCCAACAGGACACTATCTAAAACAAAACATACTGTAAAAATTAGCCAAAAAAATTAGTGATAATTTTTTAAATTTCTTCCTCATGTTGAAATTAAACTAAATTTATTTCCATTTTGAATGCTTTCTCTTGCAATATGAAGCTGCTCAAGATTTAAATGTATCTTCCTTGCTGTAAAATAAATAAAAATCAGGTGTCATTTTAACCTTTTAAAGTATAATCAAAAATCTACAAGATCTCTCTGAGAGCTTATCAGAAACTCAATTACCAAAATCCTGCTTAGATGACTGATTCTTCCATATCAGTTTTTGATCTTCGCTGTAGGGATTACATGTTGTACAGTTTATCAGAACTTTCCCAAAAAGTAAGGATTAATGATTCTCAAGTTGCTTCTCATCCTACTTCCTACAATAAAAAAGCTTAATAGATAAAATTATAAGGTCTGTTGACAGTCAAAAGCTACAACTAGATCTACAAGTCACTAAATACAGTAGCTATACATCTAATGAAGAAGTAAGTCATGCACTGACAGACTTTAAATCAAAGTGGTAAAAGGCGTACTGTGTAAAGTACACGTTTTAAAATCTCTGATCACAACAGTCATGAACTCACTTAACCAAAAGTCAGGACTAGCCCAAACATGTAGCTACAGGGCTAGATATTACTACTTAACATATACTCCTAGCATATGCTGCCAGAAACCGTGAAATAAGTTGACAATCCATCATTTTAAATTTATTTGCAGGAAGACCTAGAATTGCTGAAGGACTGAGTAGTCCCATTCCATTAAAGAAAGGGCATCTCCGAAAATGCTGTTCTGTCTATTGTATTGCCTTTATTACCATAACTGTACTTTGAAAACCGTTGATAGCTGTTAGAATGCCTTACATAATTCTAAAAGCTACCAAAGAAAAGGGCAGGTGGAAACAGAAGGGTGTTAGCCATCCAACGATCTTCTAAAAATAAATACTAAAAACCAAGTTCTAAGTTTTGAAGAACTTTCATGAGGGGATGGGGATCGCTTCCAGAAAGATCCAGTGATCAGTTTTGAAACCAGACCAGTAGATATCCAAACCCATGCAAGATTTACAACGAGACTCGAACGCATTTTGCATGCAACACTGTATTCACTAAGTGCCTACTATGCTTGCACTTGATGGCAATCTTCTGTTTCCTTCACTTGGCCTAGCACGAATGAACTGGTTAGTGCCTACTTGCTTTTAGGAATACCATTTGAATTATGCAGCAAAACATTAACGCTACAAACACAAAGCTACACCCAGTTCCTTTCCTGGGCAGGACGAGGAAAGACTGTACCTTCAGCCGTACACACTTACCATCACTTTCTGCCCTGACTAGCAGGGACATGCCCTTGAGCCTCTCCACGTAGCAAGAGGACACATGCCCTGTGCCTCGATCATCCCACTGGCGGTCCTCATTTAGCGTGTACACCTTCACCCTCCGTCGGGTGTCCGTCATCCTGCCGCCTGCCACACCGCAGCCACCACTCTGGCTGGCAATCGCTGGAGGAGCAGAAGGCTGGTCGGGGGCCAGGCCCCCCTCAGGGGAGGGGAGCGGAAAAGAAGGCAGCAGCCCCACACGGGCACGCCAAGCAAGCTCTTCTTACTCCTCTTCAGTGCCCCAACGGGATCCTCATTATCGAGGGAAACAGAGAACTGGGGAAGAGGGAGGAACAAGAAGTGAAGATGTAAAAAGGGGAGCTGCTCCTTCAGGTACAGTCAGACGCTGCACAAAAGGCGAGTAAGCCTAGGCAGGGAGAGCCGCAGAGAGGAGAGAGGCTCTTTACAGGGCGAAGGGCAGGCAGGAGAGGCGGCGAAGAAGGGGATCCACGGTAGTGGAAGCGGCGGCGGACTGCAGCCGGCCCAGCGTGACAGGAGCAGGCGTTCCTGGAAGCCGGAGCCCTGCCGAAGAAAACAGGGGGGAAGCTGGTGAGGCCGGAGGGAATCAGAGGAAGGGAGGCAGGCGGGAGAGGGGCCGCTCGCCCCGGCCTGTAGCCCGGCTCTATTGTGCAGCAGCTGCCCAGGCCCGAAGCCCCTCGCTCGCCGTCCGTCAGCGCGGGGTCCCAAGGAGCTGCCCTCCTTCCCGCCCGGGCTGCCCGGGGCCTGCGGACACTGCCCGTCCAGGGACAGGGTGAACGGCCAGCCGAGCTCAGCGCCCCGTCTTCCCCATGGGTTCCGGTGGCAGGCGGCGGCTTCACTCCCAGCCTGACTCCGCCGCCATGTTCTTCTTCCTCCTCCTCCTCCTCCTCCCGGTGCTGCGGCGGCTCAGTCCCGACTCCCCAGCGCGCCTTGCGACGTGGCTGTGCTTCCAGGCGTTCGGCGGCCCGGCCGGCAGAGAAACGCTGTGCCCTGCGGAGGGAGGGGGCGATCGGCAGCGGCTGGTGCGGCCCGGCTCCCTCCGGCCCCGGCTCCGCCTCAGTCACTGCGCGGCCGCCATCTTGGTTTCACCTCTCACTGGAGGCGCGGGGTCTCCCAGCCAGCGGCGGCACGGGCCGCCCGCCGGCATTTAAAGGGCCAGCGGCCCCGCGCGGGGCACGCGCGAGCGGCCGTGGCCGCGCCGTCACCGCGGGCCCGGGGCTGGCGCCGGCGGGCCCCGGCTTTGGGCTTTTCTTTTCCTTTTTTTGTCTTGTTTTTTCTCCTCCCGTCACACCTTGCCGAGTGATCCCAAAGTTAAACGGCTTTTGGTTGAATATGTGTTGGATCTCCGCAGTCATAGATGGGATCAAAGAATTCCAGTATCAGAGGCTGTCGAGGCTTGGCCGCTGCTGCCAATATCTGAGCATATGTTTGACAGATTTCCCTAAAATATGTGAAAACGCTGGTGCATTTGGGACCCCAGCAGCACCACTGCAGAAGAGTCCATTTCACAGTGCATTCTAGATATTCATTGTACGTGGGAGCTCACTGCAATGTGTACTCTGTTATTTTATGCCTTTGAACAAGTCCCGATACTCGTTTATCAAAGTGAGTTGTATTGAGTGAGGGTGGTTTGAGCCAAAACCACACATTTGCAGCTTTCACCAGGATTAATTATATATCACAAGGAATCCTCTAGTCAAGCGCTGTTTTTCTTTGTCCATCTTCTGTTTTGTTTGCCCTGTGCAAAGACAGTGGTTGCGGGATTGATAGGCAGCTCCCTGAAGAAGTTCCCAGGGTCGCAGCAGCCGCCGCCTGCCAGAGCTCAGGAGGTGTTTGCACAGTGCTCTCAGGCACATGCTGTGACTCTTGGGGTGTCCTGTGCAGGGCCAGGAGTCGGATTCGATGATCCTGATGGGTCCCTTCCAAATCAGAATATTCTGTGATTCCTGACGTGCCCAGACTAAGCCATTTGGCCTTTGCTCTGATGCCCAAGGGCTAGTTAAGAATACAAGAGCCTTCAAGAGTGTTGTTTGGGTGCCTAGGACACCACTGAAAGCATGTTGTGCTTGTTGTTCTCAGCACGGTGTTCTTGGCTAAAGCAGCGACAGGTTTGAAGAGATCCAGATGTCTGGGAGCTGTGGATCGTGGGCCTGGCTGAAGGGGAGCCTCCACACACCATGTGCACAGGAAAATGCCCGCTGCCTTCACTTGGTGGCCTGGGCAGGTCTTGAGGGGCTGTTCCTGGGCAGCTCTCGTGGAGTTGTTTCTGGGCATGTGCTATGCCAAAATTTCCCTTGGGCCAGCCTGGAGATGGATATTTGTGACTTCAGAAAAGATTGATGTCATTTAGTCACTTAGAGAAAACTCTGTAGGACCGTTATATTCACGTACCATTTACAAATTCTACCCTCTTGTGGCCATCAGATTAAGTAAAGACCACACTGCTCATTGCAGGTTGGTTTTTTTGTTTGTTTGTTTTTTTTTTTTTTTTTTTTTTTTTTTTTTTGTGAATTGAAAACAAGAACTTAATCAGATTTCAGTTTGCATAGTTTGCTTTATGAAAATTTTGGGCTCAGCTTCTTTAAATGGGCCTTGTGTTATCTTGAACAACCGAACAATGCTTGATCCAACAATAGTGCCTACTTGTCAGGTTTTAACCCAGTTCTCATTATATTTGGCAAGGGGGTTTTTATTTTTTTAAACATTTCTACCCCAGTCATTCCAGAAAAAAGGTTGGGCATTGAGAGCAACTTCCCATGCTGGAAAGTAGATGGGAAAGAAAGAAACATTCTGTTTATTTTTCTTGGAGTAATGAGTTATAAAGCAAGGCTGTCAGGTCACACCTCAATTCCTTCTCTCCATTTCTACTGGTTTCAAAGTTTGTGTTCAGAAGGAAATATCTTCAGGCATCAGGAGAGGCTGTTATTAACTGAGTTAAAAGGTTTAGGCCCCTTTAGATCCTGTAAATAATAAAGGACCTAGCCCTGACAGAAACTTTTGCCCATCAGGAACTGAGTAATAAATGATGAGATGGAGTGTTGAATACTGTTTTAAACTTTCATATTACTAGGAAAGTAACTATACATAGATCAATGCAATAGGAATAACCCTAAACTGGGTTTACCATAGAGAGCTACTTTCTTGCACAGCAGTCAAGACTAAACAACAAGGTAACTTTTTCTTTCAGTGTCTAGTAATAATTTTGGGAAAGAAATTTGCATTGTTATTGTGAAGAACTTCAGGTCACACATATAAATTTGGTCCTATGTACTAGGGCATTATTAGAGCTCCTAAAACTCCTAGCTAACTATTTTCTGAACAACAACAACAAAAAAATGTTAGGGAAATGAACAACTTCAGACTTTATTACGGTGAAGATTATTGCAAGAATGGAAGTCTGTGCTTGCCTGAGTATATAGATCTGGCTATACTCAGTATGTACAAACAAGGTTACAATCCATACTACACACACACGGACACTCTCTATGTCTTCTTGTTCCCAAGGCATGTATTCTGACTTGTGCCCCAAAAACCTGTGGAAAATGAATGACTGAGTGCAAAGGAAAATTAAATGGAAAAATTATCATAATAGGGGGAGGCTATAAAGAAGATATCTGTAAAGGAGTCAGAATATTGTGATCAAGAAGAGGGGAGATTCAGAAAAAATGTTTCTAGTTTAGTGGGGAAGCAAACACAGCAGTTTAAAATAAATACATACAGTAGTCAAAAAGCAAACCTAGTAATCATTACAAGTTATGAAGCACAGAAAAAATGGATAAGGATGTCAAGAAATTTGCATGGTTGGTAGTTTTAGGAACAGCTCATGTTTCCTAAATCTTAACACTATTATAGGCCTATTATATCAAGATTTTAAAAAATGTTGATATTGATACAAAAAAATGGAATTTTTTAATAAATAAATTTGTTTTATACTTGAAAGAATGTGCAATATATTTGTATCATATAATGATGACTAAGTGCTTTCCTGGTCATTATTTAGAAGGATATTAAACAACTTTTCTTAGAGAGAAACATATTCAAGTATACAAGTCCTAAAAAACTTGAATTTGAGAGGTTTGTGTGTGTGATCTCAGGAAGTGTGAAATATTATTAACTTTTAATAAAGCTTAAATTATTGCAGAAATTCTGGAAGACATGAAGACTGACTATTAGTATTCAAATTGGACAAGTGAGAACCCAGATAATAGTAGACTGATTTATCTGACATCAGTCACAGACAATAAATGCTCACACAGAATGCAACAAAGAATTACAAGCAGTATATATTATATATTATAGTATAGTATATTACTATATAGTATATATACTATATATATAATAGTATATATATTATAGCAGTAGGAGCTGATGAGGCTTTAGGAAGAAAAATGTTTAATTTATTGTTAAATTACAATGTTGCTCATAAGGGTAATGGTGCAGATGTAATATACATGGATAGTTCTCAGGTATTTTTCTGGAAAGTTGAAATTGTATTCTGTGAAGAAAGCTCACATTGCATGGGTCAGATTTGAGGTGACTGGTATAGCTCAAAAGGAATTATTGATCTGTGGAGATGATCCTAGATGATTGTGAGAAATCAAGAGTAGGACTGATGGTATTTAGGATTTCTTTTAATGTTTAGAAAGTCAATGTAAAATCTCTGTCCATAAAAGCTGTGTATGACTCAGAGAGCCTGGAAGAATGGCAAGAAATGGATAAGGCTATAATGGTCAGAAACAAACAGGTTCACTTCCTGAAGGTGCTGATATAGAAAGAATATCTTAGCCTGGGACGGCTGGGAAGGTTACTGGCAGCTGCTTCTGGCTTATTCCAGCTTTACAAATGTCTGTGAGCTCATCAGTGCTTCCCAGTAATTTAAGGCAAGCAATGACACTTTCACTTAAATTTTTGAGCTGTAAACAGTGTTTGTTCAAGACCTGATGGATGAGCAGCTCAGGCAGTCAGGTTGTGGCCTGGTTGTGCTCTGACCTACACCTCCTAACAGGACCCTTCAGATAGAGGCAAACACAGGGTCACATCTATGGGAATAAATAGTAAGGCAGCTCTGAAAGAAGCAAGGCTGCATAGTAAACAAGCAACCCAACACAAATTTCTGATTCTTCTCTCTGTCTGTAAGATCCTATAATATGCCTTTTGAATGGATTGTAAACTAGCACACTGTGGAAGAATGTAACATCAGGAATAAAAGTAGCTTTAATGCCACATTCTATAACTCTGGTGTCCTCATGGTTAACAAATTTTAAGAAATTCAAATAGATCTGAAAGGACTGCTCTGAAGAGCTTTTTTTTTTTTTTTTTGCAGATCCATTTGTCACACTCCAAAATCTCAGATTCTTGCAGCATGCACTTTTTTGTAGCCACACCCTCTGAATCATGTCTCAGATGCTGCCACTCAGCTTTCACATCCTGCCACAGATCCTGAGATGCAGTAGCTCTGTTCTTGTACCTGAACCACAAACATGAGCCTGTGAAGGTCAGCAGTAAAGATTCTGGGACTCTTCCTCCTATATAATGTGCATATGAATCCCCTCAACAGAAATGTAATCTCTTTTCTTTCAACCCCCTATTGTCATCTTCATTTTCACAGTACTGAAAATTGTCTTCCAAGCAGAGCTTCCTTTTAAGAGTCCTCTGCAATTGCACAGTCATGCAAAGTCTGTATTTGTTTTGAATTCCTGTATGCCTGTCTAGAAATGCTACTCTTTATCTAAATATGTAGGCCTCATTATCAGCAGACTGAAGAATTTCAAAGCACTGCTGATGCAGAGAACATGCCTGCATCATTTATTCATCCAGCAGTGAAAATTCCCCTCCTTCTGTGAGGGGAACTCCAAGACATCTGAATTGTGCTGGCTGTCCCTATGCAGTACATATTTATGTTTTTACGTGTATTATTTTGCCTGTTGACTGTGCTTGTAAAGTTTTAGTAAGAGTTATCAAATTATTTTTTCCCTTTTCTGTGGCAGACTTCCTATTCCTAACATTTGCTCCCATGTATTTTTTTTTAATAAGGTTTCCAGTGCTTCATCCATAGCTCAGACTACAACAGGCTTCCCTTAGCCCCATACATTTGTTGGTCTTTTGAGAAAGTGATGGACAGAGAGGCAAGAAGTATGAGATCCACATCATAACTTTGTTTCCAGGAAGTTTTGAAAGTCCATCAGAAACCCATAAGGGTAAAAATTACCTCAGTTTTTCTATTATATCTCTACCTAATCACATACAAAATTACTATCTGCTGCAATACTCTCATTCAAATAAATTCCTCATTACCTTAGGCACATGCTTAGGTGAGTGAAGGAACTGTTGAAGGTGTTTCCAGTTTGTGTAAATAAGAACTACATAGGTGGATTGAGAGTAAAAAGGGAGAAAGGCCAAAAGGGATGGAGAAGGGACATTGTCAGAGCCAGAACAAGACAGCAACACATGGACACAGGTAGGTGGACACTCATCCTTATACACACACAGAGTCCCAGCAGCTTGGTACTTCAATTGGAGCAGTCATCTGGGATAACTGGACTAGACTTGTGTAAATTTAGAATCAGGTTCCTGGACAAAAGCTAGTGAAAGTGACAATATGTCTGTATGTAATAAAGTGTAGTAAATGTAAAAATATGTCAGAAACCTGAAAAAAAACAGGAGGCAGGTAAGTTTTTTTAAGAAAGTAATTTAGAATCAGCCATTGTACTGACAGCAATTCAAATATGTTTGGTTTTCCAATTTTAAAATAAAATTTTATGAGTCACTTTAGTGTTTGTGACAATGATAGTCTTAGAGATGCAAATAATTCAAGGCTTACACGGAACAGGAATTATTTTGGTGCAAATTGCAACTAAGTAATATAAATAGATTGGGAGCACATCCAATTACTCAAGAGATTACTTTACTAATTATCTTAGCTGGTTCTAGTGTCTTCCATTTTGCATATGAAGCCAACAAAGCAGAGGTGAGAACCTGACACCAGGCTCTGTGGATGAGCTCTGCAATAACAGAGGCCAAGCATTTAGGGAGGGAAATGTGCACTGTCCTCACTTTGCACCCCTTCTCTAACTAAAAGCAAAGCTAAGTAGGCCAAATGCAAAACTGGAGGTTTTGCTATTATTGTTACCTAGAAAAACAACCTAAATTGTTATGGAATGGGTTTGCCTCAGTAGCAACATAGAAATTCCTCTGATTCCACATTCTCAGCCTGGCCTCCTCTTTTCCCATATATGTTACCTCTCTTCTGGTTGACACCAGAGATAGGATTTGGGCTCACACTCGAGACAGGATTTAGCAAACATCTGTAAGATCTTGAAAAGCATGAAGAAAGTTAGCAAGGGTCAGTTGTTTGATGTCCCCTTCAATATGAGAACTGAGGAGCAGCAAGTAGTGGGATGGTCAAAACAAGAATAATTGCTCTTTTCTCATAGCTCATTGAAAAAAGTGATGGAAGGCTCTGCTGCAAGGAAACATTGATGCTGAAATCAAACTAGGTAGTCCAATGTACTAATCTACTACAAGTGTCTCTTGCAGGGCATGGGTGGCCTCGAAGCAGAGCTCTCAAGTCAGACACTTCTGTGACTAATGGGCAAAGGCATTAGAGGCATGTGGGGATTATCAGTGGATATGCGGGAGGAAGAAGGCTGGGAATGGCGTGTATGCCAGGAGGGTCTGGAGCAGTGAGGTGCAAAGAGGGTCTGGCAGCTTTCACACCCCAGGGTGTTGAAGTGTGGGGTGATGGCAGTGACACAGCTCTGCTGTGCACTGGCTAGTGCAGGACAGTAGGGCTAAATCCACAGGGAGAATGAATAGTCCGAAATAAATACAACTAGGACCGCACTTGGACATTACTACCAAAGACAGTGTAAATGTATACCATTTCATTAACCATCACTGCAGCTTGGCAGCTATAGAAATTAGTTATTATATTATTAGAATTATAGATATTAAATATTCACTAACAATTGCCTAAATTAATTAACATTCAGGAATTATTTGTGATGTTTATGGCTTTCATTAGTGACAGAACCTGAGAAAATAATAATGAGAGAACATATAATCTGTAAGAATATATCACAGTTCTATGTGTTTATTTGTGTTTAATACTGACTAAAAGAGTATGGTGAGAATTCTTTACATTTTCTGAAATCTTCTGCATAAAAAATCTTGTAAACATCTATTCTCTGGTAGATAGGTGTTTGAGGGTCCCTGATGTCAAGGCATTCACTACAATTTCAGATATGTGGTATAATATAGCCATTCAATTTAATGTACTTTTATGGGGACAACAGAATTGCCAGCTGGTGTTTCTTGAGTCCCCTGATCACCTAAAGATCTTACAGTGCTTTGCAGCCATGAGAGTATTCTGGGGCAACTAGAGATAAAGGAAAACAAGACTAATTCCAGTCAGTAAAGCTGAAACCTTGATCCCTTCCTGCTTTCCTCTGCGCTTCTCACTTCTCATAATCCCAAATCATTGGGATTATGATTTATACTTTCCTGTTACCTTTTATACATGACATGGACCAGCCCTAAATCCCTTTCCTGACCTTCTCACCGGGGAAACCATGGATCCAATCAAGTTCATCTCTGTCCTTTACTCATACAGCTGCCCTCTTTATATCTCTACCATGTTCCTCCCAATTCCTTTCAGCACACCTAAATGATTTGTGCTTAGGTTGTGTTCTCACCTGCCATCCTGCTCATAGCTATCACTTGTTTGAAATCTCTGATGTACCATGTTCCCTGCCATAGGACTAATCTCTGTGCTTGCAAGGTCTGACACAACTTGGTTCCCCCTCAAGTCAAATTTTCAGAGGTTTTGTCCTATCCTTCTCTTTCCTGATTTATACTTGCCTTGAAAGCCTTCTCCTATCAATTGGCATTTATCAGCCTCTGGTTTATCCCATGTGTGGTGCTTTTCTTCTTCACATTGTAAATATTGTTCTCAGTTTTCCCAGGAAGTGGCTTTTTGGTGATTCCAGCACACAAGCTTGTCATTTAGTTCAGTATAGCTTCTTTGTAGGCATAAGGAGTGGCAAGGGGGAAGGAAGATCCCTGATAATATTGCAAAATAACTGTATAGAGAATCCACTGTAGCCACAAACTGTGAAGAAGGCATGGACATGGGAAAAGTAACAGTATGAGGGAAAATCAGAAATATGAATTTAATAGGGGATACAAGTTTTGTTAATCAATTGCATTTTAAGCACAGGACAAATTACACAATTTTATAGAAGTTTAAACTCAAATCCACACATTGCACAAAATAAAACAAAAACTTGTTAGCAAAACAAGACTTCAGCCATTTAAAGAGGAGATGTTTTTGGAATGGCAATTAAATGGCGCTTTTCTAATAGTAGTACACTGAATGGTATCAGAATTGGGAACTATGCTGTTTCTTGCCTCCAGCTATCTCAATTCAGGTCTTTCATAGCAGAAGAACTTAGAGATCCTGAGGGATTTTTTCCCCTCCAAAACACTGTACTGAAAATAACCCCCTAGGAGGTCATAGGGTTACATGGAAAATAGTAGTTTAATTTATTCATCCTAAATAGCAAAAGGCATATTTTAGCATATATTAAAAATAGACTAATTTTATGCACTTTTTCAGTCTAGTGTCTGATTTTGCTGTTGATTTATTTCTGCACAGTGCATTCTCGTTGAAGAAACTTGTAGGCTGTTGTTGACAATTTCCTCAGATAAATGTGCACGTAAGAATTGACAGGCTCACGGTTCTTCTGCAAAAATGAATGTGCAAGAAAGTGCTTCTCTTTCTACATCAATACCTAGGCACCACCTAATGGTGTCTTAGCTTTCTTAGCAGCATTTCTTTGAGGAAAGGAAAACCATTTTCATTTTCTGTATCTTTCTGTAGTCACAGTTCAGCAGTCAGTGGAACTGGAGGAATGCAATGAAATGATTTCCTACATATGCTGCCACTCTTCTGTGTTATAATATATGCTACCATATCCCAAATACACAAGGTTTCTGGGATAATCACAGTTGTTATAGATTTACCCTACAGATAGTTGTGTTGTGAAAATAAATTAGTAACTTCCAAAGCAAAGATAGCCATTTAAAAGAATACAATAAGTACCATGTTTGCACTGACAGATACATCTGCATTTCAAAATTTGCTCCTCCGGCCTATTAATCTAGTGCAAAGGTATAAAAGGACTTGTTTGAATTTATCTTGGAACCACTCATTTCAAAACTGGCTTTCTCCTTCTGTAATGCTTTACAGTAATGATCACAAGACCATTTCATTGATTCCTCTGTCTTTGAAGAGTTCATAGTTCTACATTTAATGTAGTAAAAGCTTGATTTTGTTAGTTTTCAGTGTATGTGGCAAGGCCATACTTTTACCAGAGTACTTGGGAGGAGCAGTTGCCAATTATGAATTGGTAAAAGTGGTAACAGAAATGACGTGGACAAGTATGGTACAAGCAGATCACAGCCACATGATAGGCGCTGATGTTATTTATGTGCTTGCATATTTTTAGCTATTGGCAATGCCTGTCACAGTAGAGAGGGGTGGTGGATACAAATGGAAAGAATACTTTGAAAAGGATGTTATTTTTATACTGAGCTTCTCATATTGCTCAACTGATGTTGCCTCAACACAACACTGAATACAGTCAGAGAAAGTGTCAGTCACAAGACGGTAAGACCTGCCACACCGGTCAGATCAAAGGTCCGTCTGTTTCAGCATTCTGTACAACTCTGATGTTTAAAAGAAAATGTTTCCTTTTGTTTGTTTCAAATTACTAGACAGCTTTTGTGCTTCTGAGAAACAATGCATCACCATAGTTGTAGGACTGATTTTATGTACCCTCCACCTTTAATCATATTTTTTCCATGAAGAAATGTGCTATTTGGTTTCCCTTGAATAGAACCTATTCATTATTTCTGATCCATACTTCTTGACTTATCTGTATCTTATCTAGTACTACTACATTGGTCTTGGAGATCAGTAATCAGAAGTGCATGTATTTGAGAGTCAAGGTTGGTACAACAGCATCATAATGTTTTCCTGGTTTGTTCTCTGTTCTTTTCATAAGGAAATTATTGCAATGTTCAGTTTGTCTTTTCTTGCCACAGGGCATGGTGTTGCCTATTCAAATAACGCCCAAATCCCTTTCATGAGTAGCTACAGCCAAGAGCTCTCTGTTTTGTATTTTGCTTTAAAGTGCCTGTGTTTGAATCTGATAAGCATACATTGTATGAGAGGTTTTACTGTCTGGCTGCTCAGCATTGGTTAAAATTTTCTTCAACTCCTTGCTGTCTGCTTTAGTTGTGACTTTGATGCACAACTTGTTATCTTTGCAGACTTCCCTGCTTCAGTATTCAGCTTTATGTTGTCATTTGTGAATAGCTTGTACAGCAGGATCTGGACAGCTGTAGATCCAGTGGAACCCTATTTTCTTTGTACTTTGTGGAAAATAATATATTTTTTTTATCTCCCATCCAGTTGTTTGCCCATGGATTATCTTTGCTCCCATTCCATGAGAAGTTAATTTCTTCAAAATTTCTTAGTGAGGTGCCTTTCTCAAAGAAGCATTTTGCAAATCCAAATACATAAAAATCACCAGCTCAACCTCATGATTACATTTGCTATGCAAATTCCATTCTCAAACACCATATTGATTATTCCTTCATATTTTAATTTACTCAAATTTCTACTTGTTCTATTTTACAATAATTTCAATTAGTTTGCCACCCACAAAAGTCAGACTTGGGTATTGTTGTTCCTCAGATAACCCCTGAGATTTGTAGTTTTTAAAAACTGGTGACATGTCTGTCATCTTCCGTTCTCCTGGTTGATTGAAAGGTTAGGTTAACTGGTTGATTGAAATGTTGGGTTAAACACCACAGTTTTCAAGTGAGGAATTTAATATTTCAAATTATTGAATGTCCTTTCCATGCCCTGGCAGTCATTTACTACTTCTTTAACTGATTAATTTGACAACCTTTCCTTATGACAAATCAGCATAAGAGAGTTCTCAGATTATTTTTCAGTTCTTGAAATGTCCCACTACCCATCTAAGATTTACCTTCTACATCAAAGTCATTCCATTCCATCAAAAGCCAATCTTACAAAGATTGATCTCACTCAATGCCTATAGTTTGATTTCCTTCAATCCTTCTGAACTACATCTCATGATATTTGTAATTAAATGCACATCTCTATGGAATCAAACAGAAAGACCAGAAAGAAACAGACTATTTGGAGGATGATATGAAGGAATATAAGAAATAATAATAAAGTAACAAGATTGAACCAAAACCAGAACATTGCCTTTACCTGAAGTTTCATAAAGAATAACATTTTTGGAACAGTTTTCATTATGTAGAGGAATGCTTTGATGACTTATATTAATATACTATCCAAGGACCCAGAAAAGATGACCAGGGAATTTCAGTAAAATTTTATATAACTATCTTTTATACTACGTAAAATAAATAATTACTTTTTTTGACTCAGTCTAAACATAACTCTCCCACTTCCCAAAACTATTCAGAATGAAATTGGTATTTGAACAACCATTCAGAACACAAAAGTGTGGAAGCAAAGCTATTGATCAAAATTAATTTTTTCTCCCTTAATGGCTTGCAATGGATGCATTTTGTAAATGTAATGACTTTGCTGCAAACAGAGAATTCCAGTGTGTAGCTATCCATTTAATCCCAGTCCTCTTTTGCCTTCACTTCCAGTAGTGATTGATTGCCAACAACAAGGTTTATTAAACACACTTGAAGCACTGAAATTGAGCAAGAAAGCAAAGATATGTATTTAGTACTCTGTGGTTTCAGCAAATCCCAAGGAAAGGAACAAAAAATTCAAACTTTAGAACTCACTTCTGTTCAAAGTTATGTGAATGGAATATGGAAAATTTCTTCATGATAACTGGGCCTTCTCCCTCCACAACACCAGTTATTGCTTCTTTGCCAGTTTGGCTGACTGGCTAACTAGTCCTTTATTGTACTGTAGCCAAGGAAATGAAAGTAACTGTGGAAGAATATTTAACTTTTTTTTTTGTCTGTAGCCCTTCCATCTCCACTTATTTCACGCTTTAAAATCTGTCCAAAGTGTAGATTTGAAAGTTTCCTTTCTGACTTGAACTGCTCTGAGCTTTCCAGCCCTTGGGTTTAATTCTTTCTTATAAGGCAGCTCCCTCCCTCTTTTTGTTGTTCCTTTTTAACACACACACACACACACACACACACCCATCCACCCACACACCCATCCACCCCCACATCACACACATTTCTTTTTAAGTTTAACCATGTTAATGGCATGAAACAAATGCATGTAAGTGTAAAGGAAATTCTCACAGCTGGTTTTCTTTGCTTTTATCTCAGTGAGGATTTGGGTACTAAAAATAGGATTTATCTGAGTTTCAAGGACAAAAAGCTTAGTCTGGGGTCAGAGTTTGCCTTTCTGTTTGGCCTTCAAATTCTCAGTGCTCACAGAAACACAGAATAATTGAAGTTGGAAGGGACTTCTGGAGACTGCCCGGTCTAAATCCCCTGCACAAAACAGAATCCACTAGAAAGAGCTGCTCTGGATCTTGTCCAGTCAGGTTTTGAATATCTTCAAGGATGGAGAGTCCCCAAGTGGTATTTAAGCATCCTCACAGTGAAGTAGTTTTTTCTTATGTTTAAATGGAATTTTCTGTGCTTCCTTTTGTGACGATTGCCTTTGCCATTGTGTTTTTTCAACCCCTGTCTGAGCATTACCAAGCCTGCTGTGGCCTATGTAAGGAACCTTCCAGCTCCCACATAAGTTAATTAGGATCCAAATGTAAGTGGAGTGGCACATCAATTTCCTAAGGAGATCTGTTTTGTTGGCACATGAAGTTAGGTAAAAGGAATCCTAGGTGCCCCTCTTCAGTTTTAAAATGTGTGTGCAGCTATTTTAGTTTTCCAAAACCAGCTGTTGCTGGGTATGCTGGTTGTTGGTAGTACAACTCTCCTAGTCAGAGCGCTCACCCAGAAAATTCAAGCCCTGTGTTCAACTTCCTTCACAGCCTGAGTCCAAATCCTTTTCTCAAGAGACAATCCTGACTGTTAGCTTATAAAGCTGAGTGAGGCTGTTTCTGTCTCCATCTTTCCTAATGCAGAAATACTTCCTCATGGGCATTTACACAGGGAAATGAAGCCAGAAATACAGCATGTGTGAGGAAGCTTCATGGTTCAACCTGTAACACTGCAGCAGGAAGAGTGTCCTAAGTTCCTGGCCGATGGCTGGAACTGGTTTTAATTTCCTACTCCAGTGACTAATAACAACAGTCTGAACACCACACTTCAATGATTAGGCTGCAAAGTCATTATGCAGTGAGTGAGAATCCAGAATGAAGGGCTCATACACAGAGGATGGACTCGTCCTCTAAGGATGGGAGGGAACAATTTCATCCAGAATTCCAGCCACAGCAAACAGTGCAAGACTATCAGTACATTTGCAGAGTAGACAAACATCAGTGGCAGCAGCACAGTTGCTTATTTTTCCTTTAAGAGGCAGAAGGGTCAGACAGGTACTACTGAAACGAATAACTGAGTCTGAAACTAATAAACTGACTATCAATATTTTAGCATTCTTGAAGGGTATGCATGCTATATAAGCATCTTGATAGGTCACCTACTCCCATCATGATCAGCTATAAATCCTGGTGTTGCTGTGATCAGCAGCAGGGTGCTTGCTCAGCATAGGATAAAGAACTGCTGTGTCAAGAACACCTTGAATTCCTTCCTGCCTCCCCCAATGGGTTAAGTGTAGCTCACATCACATCAGATGCATGGGACAGGATTTTGTTTCCTCTGAGAGCTGGATTTTCAAAGGTGTTCTTTGGGATCTAAGAGCATAAATGCTGAGAATTTCCTAAAGGGAAATTCATAAATGCTGTAAGTTTTAGGAAATATATCTTTGAAGTATTTTTTCCTCCTGATTTAGAATGTTAAGTTCTAGTATCTAGACACTGGTTTCCTTAGTGATTTGAACACTACTTGCCTTCAATACCATGTGCTTGTCTTTTCAACAAATGGTTAGTCAGGGTAAACTCCAGCTTTAACTAGTGATGACCAATTACTGTAAAATTACCCTTCTCTAGTCTGGGTGAGAGATATTTATCTTAGTAACTAAGGCAATCTCCTCCTAAGCAATTTATTGTGCAAACTTTTACCAATATAAATAACTTTCTTTACAAGACATACCCCACTAAAATCCACATTTTTTTCACACAATTAAAATAAATATCAAACCATACACAATTTTTCTTAGAGTATAATTCTATTTATGTACTGATCTCTGTTACTTACATTCACTTTGCTTCCATTCTATTAATTTGACCTATTCAGTGATCTGCTAAGCACTAGCTATTTAAGAAGTTGTGTATGTGAGTGAGGGGCAGCAACTGTATCCACGTGGAATAGTAACCTTGCTGGAAAGGGTTGTTTACAACAAGGTTCTTTTAAACCTCAATGGGACTATGAGTTGACAGAAGATAAGAATGTTACAAATTTACTAGACTTGTAGTATTGGTATGTATGGAATCAGTAAGAGCAATATAAAGAGAGTCAGCCTCTTCCTGAGAGAAAATCTGAGGGGCCTCTGCCTCAAACAAAGTCGTGGAGAAAAGTGGAGTACAAGCTATGCCTGAAGAGCAGAAATTGGCTGAAAGGGAATGTTGCCTCAGGGAAAGGGAAGTAAAAGGAATAAGCAAAAATTCAGAGAAAAAGAAGCAATTAGCCAAGAACTAGCAGAATAAACACTAAGGAAAATGAGGTATTGAAGTGACCTGTGAGCTCATAAAAGATTTTGAAGTGCTAATAATCCCCTTGTAGTTGAGAACATGTTAATATACTATAGAATCATAGAATCATCAAGGTTGGAAGAAACCTTTAAGATCATGAAGTTCAATTGTAAACCCAGCACTATCACTGTAACCCCTAAACCACATTACCCAGATGCCTCTATAGTGACCACTAATTACTGTAGTGATTTCTCAAATGATTATATGACAATGTTAAAAGCATATCACAAATATGAGAAAAAACCCCAATTTAGGACCTATTTCTTTATAGACAGCTATAACCATATTTATATACATGCTTGAAATAAATGGGAAATGTTTATACATTTAAATTGAAATTTTTATGAGTTTAAAAGCTTAGGTTACAAGCTCAGCAGAAATGTGAGGCAGGAGCTGCTGCTCACAGAGCAATAGCTTCTGATACCCCTTGCTATTCACAACAAGATCAGGCTGCTTGTAGCATCCTGAGCTGTGTGGCGACATGATTCAGCAAAGACTTCTGTAAGTCTATTACTGTTGCTCAAGGAAGCAAAGCCATGTGTGATACCAGCATGCACTGACTGCTGGACTCAGTAGCGGTTTTGGCAGTTCAGCTGTGCAACCAACACACACACGTCTGCCGTGAGGTCAAAGAAGGGCAAACCCCAGAGGTCAGGGAATAATGTAATATAAAGGAAGCTGAACTTACTTCGATATCAGGTAAAAAGGATGGTAACCTTGCTTTTAGTTACAGTTGCATCAGTGAATCATCAGGTCCCAAAACTATTAACTAAGAGCAATGCCTTTGTGAGCCAGTCAGACCCACACTGGGGGGTGGGGGTGGGGGTCATGGGGCAGTGCATAGGTAGCTTGGCACAACATAAAGCATAAAAATTGGACAAATTATACATTTTGAAGAGAGCAACAGGCTTGAGCTGGCTTTCATCCATTTATTCTTTCCAGGTCACTGGGGATGCCCAGTGTCATGACAGTGAGCATAGAGGGACCAGTAATGACAATCACACTACAACAGAGATTTAACTACAGCTGAGTATCACAACTGCTATATTATGCTTGTGCTGTGATTTCAACTGATTTCTGTATCATTCTGCTAAATTGAACTGCCATGTAATGCCAACTATACCAAATAAGTAAATTTGATACAAAACACTCCTCATGCGGAATATCTAAAAGCAACTAGAGAGTATTGGGGTCTGGCAAGCTACCAAGAAGTAAATTTTGCATCTATAAGATGTAGGATCTTTTGAGTCCTGCTGATGTCTGACCTGAGGAGAAGGTGTGATTTGGGAACTGCTTCTACTTGTCAGAGATGTAAAATACTTTGCATTTCCTAAAGGCAATGACTTTTTAGCTAGTATGTTCTCTGGAACTTGCATTCCACATGAAGCTTCCAGAGAAGTGGTGGGCCTATACTGAATAGGAAACAGTAGTATTGCAATATAGGACCAAATTCACAGCTTAAAATAAGAGAGAACATATATTAATGCACCCTTTACTGTGACAAATTAATAACTCGTGTTCAAATGCATCAGCATCTTACTGGGATTTGAAATGCTAGTGTCCTCTAAATCCTTTATAATAGTTAACATTTGTTTATGCAGGGACTGCTCTCCTCAGATTCAATGGGAAACTTCTTCAGAACATTTACAATCACAGAGGATAAATAATGTCAACAATGTCCCAGTGAGAAGTCTGTGACTACCATAGCTGCTCCAACTGGCCAATTATGACAAGTAGTAAAATTTTCTTATTTTTTTGGATAATTCCCTAAGTAAAAAGTGTGTGTCTTTTATACTATTTTTAAAAATTTTGAAGAAAAAATTTCTGCAGTCAAAGCAAACAGGAAAATACCAGATGTGGATGCCAGGTAACCTGCACAGATGAAACAATATTTGAGAGTTGGTCCTCATAATGCTACCAGCTGGTGGGACAGGTTTAAATTCTGTGATTGTATGTCCTTTGCCTGTCTGCTGAAAAAGACAAAGAGCAATTACTTACCTTCTTTCTAGTAAATAGAGTTCATATAGCCTTGTCCATATATATTCTGCAGCTATTGACACAGTTACTGGCAGAAGGTCCTGAGCTGTTCAGTAAGTGAAATAGCTGTATGAAATTCAATCTAAGCCACACTAAAATTGTTTACAGTCTGTCTCTATGCATAGACATAGCCAGGATGTCTGCATGCACATACACACAGAATACAGTTCCATAATCTCTCCTTCTTAAGGGAGTACTCATAAAAAGCAGCAGAAGTTGGGGTTTTTTTGCTAAAATGCACAGTACAGTGCCTTGTGACATCTGAGAGAGCAATTCTGGAGCACACATTCATGCAAGGTGGTACATATGTCAGCTGAAATTGCCTGATCCTTAAAAAGGTCTGTAAAGACAGCAAAGAATGTAAAAAATTTCTCTACAATGACATTTGAAATGTACAGAGAAACCATTCCTACACAGATTTGTGGTTTGGGGAAGACAAAAGATGTGGGACTTTGTAACTTCTAAATGGCAACATTTCTTAAAAATTGATCCAGACCTTATGAATATTACAGGGAAGGTTAGGTTATGGTGAACATGTGAATATTATGGAAGACAGAGTATGGTGGAGAAATAGTGTTAAAAGACCACCAAATTTTTACTCTGTTGATTTATCACTGACTGCAGTAAATGCTGCTAAGCAAAGTTTCCTTTAAAATGCAATATGGGATTGAATGCCCTATCTCCCCTCCATGATTATTCCCTATTTGCACCTACCTCTAAAAATTTGGAATAGATCAGAAAAACCTGATACAGCTAGAGAGAAAGATTAAATACATCCATTTAACAGTGGATGCATTTGAAGAATCACTTCACACAGGGCCATGATTGTGAATTCAAGGAGCCCTTGTGGAAGAGAAATACTTATCTAATAAACAAGAAGATAGTTGGAAACCATAGAGTGTCTACCTATTGAAAATATGCAGCTTCTGAGAAGAGTTCAAATAATTTCCTAGAAAGGGGTAGCTAAGGATACAAATCTCAGGATTGACTGACATCTTTTACAATGCCTGTCAAACTGATTTTGTCAGCAGGTATGAGAGATTATAAGAAGTGGTGGCAACCTAAGAGATTTTCTCAGGCAGTTTTGGTTCTACTGAGTGAGTGAGTATCTACTATACTCACTGATGCTATGTAACTTTCTGCTTCTTGTGTGTGTCTGAAAACTTCTGATAAAACAATAACAACAACAACATAATACATCTTTAGGACTGATAACACTTTATATAACTATTTTGTTTAGGCTGAGTTGCATAAATACTCAAAAAGTAAGACACTCTCTGTTACATATGGCATCTATCTGTTTTCGACCTCATCCAGGAAAGGATCTCCTGATTCTTCCAGAGTTCTGTATGAATTGTAGGTGGCTAAGTGTCCTGGTTCCAGCCAGGACAGGGTTAATTTTTGCTGTAGTCAGGTGAGGGCACAGTCTAGGACATGGAGGTTATTCTACAATGCATCATATCATTTCCTGGGTGTGGGGTGAGTCTTCTATTGTTAATACTGCTACTGGTGGTTTTCTTATCTCATTGCTGTTCACAGTAATTTGTTTTTCTCTCAGCCTCTGATCTTTGCCTTTTGTGCTCCCAATTCTCCTCTTCAGCCCTCCACAGGGAGGAAGGGAAGGGGGAGTGAGTGAGTGGCAGCCTGGTTTGGAGAGTCTCAGTGGGAGCACTCAATTGGGGAGCACCATTCTTAAACCAGAACACTAAGGAATCTATCAATCTTTGGAACTAGAAATAGTCTGACGACACTGATGCCATCAATACTGAGCTAAAGGTAGACCCAATAGTTTGTGTTAAGTAGGCTGTGCCCTTGCTTTCATAACTTGTTTCCTTCAAAGCAGAGGTGTGTTGATTACTTCTGGTAGATCTGTTTTTGAAAAGCTGAAGAAGTAAATATTGATAAAGAATGTCATATTTGACCATACTTCCACAATCAAATTGTGAATTTTCACATTTGTTGGAACACTTATTATTTGCTTATGACTTCTAAAACATCATATCAAAAAAGTAAAAATAGAAGTTCTGAAGTATTTGGCCAACACTCTTTTGCTTGTTACTGTTTGAAAGTATTAAATACTAGCATATTAAGTATCATCATCTTAGAAATATTGTATCATTTAGCCTGTATAGTGGCTATGAATTTTTGAGCTCTTGATACTGCCTTTTGTTCTGGTTGAATTATGCTCAAAAAAATATTATTTGCTGCTTAGTGATATATCATGGGCACAATACATGGTCAAATAATTTGTTTGCTTCCTAAAAGGTAAAAAAAATGTATCTATTCTCAATTTCTACTATTAAATCTATATTTATTTTGATGCAATATAATTCAATTAAGAATCTCTTGTCAATTTGAAATAATGAAAATTCTTAGTTTTTATAAAAGAGACTGTTTCTTCACCTTGTAATGGACATGGTGTCCATAAAATAGGCATCCTTTTCAAAGTTTCCTTTATTTGATCTCAAATGGTAGAATCTATAATACCATATATATTTCTTTTTTATAGCAAAGGACTAGCTGGATTGTGTGACTACTGTCAAAAGTCTCTAAATAGCATCAAGGTATTATTTAAAACATTTTCTTACTGGTCATGTAATTTGTTAGCAAAAATGAGTAGTAGATGGTACAAAGGGATTGTATTACTGGATGATGGCTGGTACTATGTAAATTGATTCAGCAGGTGTAATATTCTGATGATGCCATTGTCAGCAGAACACTAATGGACGGGAACAAAGGATGCAAAGAGGATTTACTACTGCCAGTACAGGTAGTAGCATCTCATGGGAGGGAGGTGACTTATAGAGTGCCCCAGTCTTTGCACTCTGTATGCTTATTTTCAAATGATTCAAAACTGAATTGGAAAGGAGTGAAAAATAAGGTGATGAATGTCACTAGTGATTCTAAGCACAGTACAGACTGTGTCTGACTATGCAGAGTTGCAGAGGGATGTCATGATATAATGAGACAGATTATAAAAGAGTGGGTGAAATTCAATGTGGATAAGTGAAAAGGTGTAATACAGAAATGTAATTTTTCATATACAGTACTGTCTGCCTATGCAGCAACACCAAGCTGTGTTCCAAGGGTGAGGTGAACACTCACAGCCCTCTGCACCAGGCAAGGGTAACCTGGCCACATAGGCTGGATGAAAAAGCTTTGTCAAGCAACTCAGTTTGGAGGGGACTGAAGAGGGGCTCTAAATACAGAGGTCAAATCATTCCCTTTGTGGCAGAATGGGGACTGGTACTAAAGGATTCATAGTTATCTCTTACCTGAATTTCACTCTGTCTGCATTCCTGTTGTCACACAGTCCAGCTTATACATGTAAAATGTACACACAGCTGTATATATGCAATGGCCTGGCATTTCTTCATACAATAAGGATATTTTTGAATCAATTGCTTGAAGAAATCAAATCTTGAAGTTGTGTATAATGACAAGCAAACTGCTCCTTGCAGATTTAAAGGATATTTTACAATACTTACTTGAATTTTTTTGACAGTTGACCTCCATTGATTTCAAAACATTTGGCTTCTTTATTTCCAGCCTATCAGATTTTGACTTACTTAAAATAATTAAATGCAAAGCTCCCAAATGATCACAGTACAAACTGACAACACTGTTAGTCTCAGATCTGGCAAGTATTTGCAAACATACAAAACTGAAATACAGGCAACAAATTAGAAATAAATAATCACATGAAGAGAAGCAAAAGTTGTTCTGCTTAAGAACATACACAGTAGAATTGAGGTTCAGTACTTCAGTCAGATCTCTTGCTTTGGCATACACCTAAAGAAACACTTTCAGAGCAAAATGGCAAGGGGAAGAAAATCTCTTCACAAAATAATGACACATTTTATTCTCCTTCATGGCAAAATATAGTACCAAAACAGTTAAAATCAGCTCTTGGATTGGTGAATCACTGTGCTGTCACAGAAAGTGACTTCTAAAGAGTTCTCTCCTTACACAGGCTATTTTTTGTCAAGTGAAGAGATTAAATAAAATACAGCTGAATTAAATCTGTACTTTCCTGATGTCATATATATAAGCCAATGTTATGCTAATATGTTATACTTAGCACACTTCAACAAATAGAAGGGGAGAAAGGACAGTCTCTCTGTCAAGATTCAATTCATACAGTGACAATACATGAGTTATTTAATTACAGCTATCTGCATTCTGTAGCAGATGAACAAGGAATATATGGTGTATGACTGATGAGCTTGCTATGTCCTTTGATGACCTCTCAGCAAGTAATGAAGCATGACTGCTCATGCTTAGCACTGTCACAGACTACACTTTCCTTGTTTGTGTGTTGGTATCACTGTAATACTTTGTCTGGTGCCTGCTGCTCTTCAACTAGGTGAAGGATTGTGCTTGATTCTGCCAACTACCCAACTAAATAAGGACATTACTACTGCTTTCTACAAGTAGTAGCAGCACTTTCTACAACTACTAGCAGTAGTTTCTTGTCTCTTTGTCAAGTATTCTAACCTGGAACTTCACTCAGAACTTACTAACAGGAAGAATTAATGTTGCTGTAGAGAACATGTTTACGGTAAAACAGTATTAACAAAGTATGTGTGAAGACTGGCTAATGCAGGAGCTTTTTTGTGTAGCTGTCATGCCACACTTCACGACAAAAGTAGGTTTAAATTCTGTACCTGCCTTAAGGAAGAAAAGGCTTCCCTTATCGCTCATGAAGGTGATTGAATGACTGTACACACATATTTGCTTTTACAATGTTCTCATCTTCAAGATGTAATAATTGAAATCAATTGTCTCTATCACTAGATAGCCACACCTGTCAAATAAATAGCACTCTGAATTATTACATATACTTAGAGACAGAGCCACTGCAGAGACTGCTTTTTGGTTAATTAATATTTTCTGAAAAGAGTACCTGTCTACTTCATCAAGTGTAAAAGTGCCATTTATTTTCATGATTGTCTGTAAACTACTGTGCATAGACTAAACTGACTGAACACAGAACCTTATTTATAAAGAAACCTCTCCCTGTTGATTTGAGATTTCTTTGTAACAAAAACTGATTTGCAGACAGCTTCTTCAGTAGTCTCTACAAATGCCTAAAATGAAGGATTTTCACACTAAAGATCAATTTCTACTTATGGTACTGAGGATGAATTACTATTATTTTAGAACGTTTCACAATTTAAATGAGACCACTGATAGAAATAGTACAAACCCTACAAAACAGTGAAAATGCATGAAAGTAATAATTTTGAGCTTGCTTCCTCTGTAAGCTCCTCTGAAAGTTTGCCAAAACAGTTATAACAGCAGATTTGGACCACTTACATCTTTACTTTACTACTTAAGGGGAAAAACAAAAAGAAAAGGTTACATTACACTTAAATTCAAAATTACTTTCTTTGTATACATACCTCATTTCCATAAATAGAGAGAAATTACTTTGTGAAAAAGCATTCCATGTGGCAAAAATCTGGTCTTTGGAAATACAAACCTTGGAAATGTGGGGTTCCAGTTTGTGGGCTCCTATATTGCAAACAGCAACCACGGACTTGTTCTGAAGAAAAAGAACACATTAAGCATCAATAGGTAGTAGTATAATGGCCCTGTAGCTATTATGCAGACTACCAAGAAAGTAAGAGTAGACTATACTTCAGCTAGGAATGAATTTAAAGTCAGGAAAAGGCAAATACTACACATGTGTTGGAGAAGGAAAGCTGGAAATAAAAAAGCTTCTTCTCCTCAAGATCTGAGTAACGTTGTTTGAGCTATCCGGGAAAGGCTCCTCATCCCTCCCGGCCGTGCCAAGGGTCGCAGCTGTCCCTGCATGCAGCAGCAGCTCTGTGCACTAGGCGGCGCTGCACAGCGAAACGACCATTCTCTGAAAAATAAAAAGACATCAGTAGTGACATAAAAATAAATCTGTAAATCATGCAAGTTAACTTTCCGGCAAATATAATAACAGGCAAAACGAATGGTTAATTGTATTTGGGTATAGCTACATCACTTAAAAGCTTCTCAAGACAAAAAAGATGGAATCTTGTCAGCATTCTGAAAGACCTCCAAGGAAATAGCACGTGAATTGTTCTCCTAGTCAGGAAACTGAAATGTCTGAACATAAACAAACAGCAGCACCACCCCCCACTGGAGATCTAATTATTCTGATTATCAAGAAGATCAAAGCTTTGTTCATTCTGTTTAAAAACATCCCTTTGCATGCTTACAAGAATATTCACTGGTAACATTGCAGTCAAATTCAAGTAGCTGCAACTAAACTCCAGGGTTACAATTCAAAGTTGTTTGGCCTACCCTAAAATGTTGGCCTCCCCTAAAATGTCATTATTTTCTGGGCAACATATGTTCAGTATTTCCATTTGTCTGGAAGTTTCAGCTTCTAGCTTCCACCTCCATACTTTTTTCTGTTCTGCAACTCACCTCTTTGAAATAAACAGTTGCCACCTGCCACTATTCGCCTCACCTTCAATTACCTATCATCAAGTTTCTTAGCACTGAACTTCAAAATACTGTATCAGGAATGAAGGAATGAGAGTGAATGAAGTCTTATTTAAATATGTAATTTCTCTTTTAATGGTCTCTAATTTTGAGAGACTTGCAAAGAGGCCTAGCAGACAAGACAAAGAATAAATGATAGGTAGGGTCTCTAAACAGTCCCACAAGACCTGTGGTAACACAGAGAATTAGTGAAACAGGTGTGTCAACACTGTCATTAAAACTAATTTATAACTCATGCAAGTCACATATCTACGGGGAAAAACTGGGCGTCACCTGTCCTGCTTCATTTCAAAATGGAAGATGCAAGAATGGGTGTGTCTCATGATCTCTTTGTTGGAAACAAGCCCTCCAGAGTTATACATCAGTAAAGGCTTCTTTCTTATTTCCATACTATTCTCCTCATTTATGCTATATAAATAATAATTGGTTTTCTTAGAAAAATGTTTTACATTGAGAAGTCTTCTGCTATTCTTTCTTTGCAATTAAACTGGTTAAATACTTCACAGACTTGAATAACTGATTTAACTGGTTAAATTCTTGGTACACACCTTTTTTGTTTTTTCCTTGAAAGCAGACGTGCTGTAGCAATTCTGGGATCAGAGAGGCCGTATTCTTAGTGAAAACAACCATACATCATTACTCTCAGTCTAAAGTTAACATATGCAAGTTATGTGTTTTATGCAAAAAGACAAATTTATGAGTGGAGAATATTGAGGACCAAATTGAGTCATATGTTGCAATTAATCAAAGGTGACAAATATGTATTTTCAAGGTGGAAATTGAAGTTTCATAACCAAAATCAGAGTGCAAGACTGATAGCTGCTGAGCTTGCTGGTGGTACAGAAAAGAAACTGTGATGTAGTCAGTGCCATGGCAGGCTGAATTCACACTCAAAATACACCCAGACTTCTGACTACAAAATCACAGATGGCTGGAGTTGGAAAAGACTACTGAAGGGCATCTGGTCCAATACCTGTGTTCTAGCAGGACCACCTTGAGTTTATTGCCCAGGACTATGCTGTGATGCCAAGTCCAACAGCAAGTGCATGTTTCCAGTTACATTTTTAATAGAAAAACTGTGTGACAAGTATATGACTGAACACAAATACTGAGATCACTCACTACCAATCACATTTAATTAATTCCATTCAGTTCAATAAATCACATGCTTCAGTTCAAAAATTTTGTAAATCACATACCACAAACTGGTTTGTGTGATAACTTCTCTCAACAGACTAAATAGATATTTAAGAATACTATTATTTCAATAAAGAATGGACATATAAATGAAAATCCATCATTCTATGCCTAAGAAAATCTACTTTTTAAATAACATGTGGTCATCACCAAAATCAAAACAGTAGTCAGCCTCTCAAATGGGCATTAATGTACATTAAGGTTACTAGCACATAAAAAAATACATTACATTTGAAATTTGCTACTGGTAATGCCTTTCTGATACCCAGATCCCCCTGACAGTAAAGGCTATGGACTCTGTCTCCTTTCACTCCTTGTACTAGCAGTCTTGCCTCAACAGCTTGAATCACTACAGAGCTGAAATTCACCAGCATTTCACTTCTGACCCTGTGAAGACCAGCAGCAGCAGTTTAAAAATGTTGACAACCAGAGCTGCCGGCTGCCAATCTCTCCTCCTGGGGAGTTAACACATCTCATTTCACTTTGGAAACAATAAGATGTGTGCTCACAGCCAGCTGAATGGAGGGGTCAGCAGCCTCTGAAGCAGCCCTCACACATCTGCTTATACTGTTAATTGGTATGAGGTACGTTATTCCCTCTGAAGGACTTATGGCAGGTTTTGTATACTCCAGGCCAGATGTAGAAAAGAACAAAATCTAAAGAAAATAACTAACACCCCTATTTTTTTAAAGATGTAATTTCTTTCATGAGTATCCCTATTTATACTTCTATAGACAGTGAGTAAAGATCACAGCATCAGTCAGCTCTGAATGCTCAGCATTTTCTCCTTCTTACAGAACAGGGAGCCAAGTGTGGACAAGCAGGTTGCTGTACCATAAACAGCTGTGCAGCAGTACACTGCTGACATGACTGCAGTTCTACCAGCTGGCCAAACACAAACCCAGGAAAGCCTTATTCACAGGTGATGCCCTCCCAAGTTGCAAAGGAAAGAGTTTCAAATACAGGGTAATAAAACCAGGAAATAATTGGTCATCTGTGGCAAATATCCTGGAACAAAGTGCAAAATGAGGAAGTCCAACAGGTGGAAGCAGAAACTGAAGGAATAAAACCAGTAGTGACACTACTGCCCTGCATAGCCAATATATGCCCTGTACATATTAATGTATACATATACATACATACAAAAGTAGATGTTTATAAAACAGAACAGCCCCTTAAGTCAACAGAACTGCGAAAGTCACAACAGCAGTAAGCCTTCTACAGTTCTCACAACACACACATTAGAACACATTAGAACATCTCTATATTACAATGCTCAGCTCATAGAGTTAATAGTAATTGCAAGTAACACTTGCAAATATGTTAAAGTATTTTAAAAATGTCAGTAAGCTGAATTCCAATGTGCCTGAGAACCAGACAGGCTCAGTATGATGGTGAAAATAAGATAATGTGGTGAAAACTATTGTCCCTAATTCACCAAAAATGTCTCTGACATAGCCAGGAAAAGACTTTTGATCTCAGAATTTCAATTTCTTACATCAAACACTGATGTAAAGGACAATGTTAGTCTGTAAAAAGGGTTTTATCTATTACAGAGCCTATTGGCTCACTCCTTCAAAAATAAGATCATGTTGTCATTATGATACTGGTGTATTATCAGTGTAGGAAAACAATGCTTGCCAAACATCGTCTTGCAAAAGCAATTATAAGCCAGTAAAACATGACAATTAAAATAAACAGCGGAAAGTCGTACTTGGTAAGGAAAATTGCCACTTAAAACAGCAGAAAAGAATATTTGAAAAGGAAAAATAGAAATAAAGGAAACTTTTATATTTAAGAGAATTATAACTCAAATCAAAGAAATCACTAGTTATTATAAGAGTAATCTTCTAAGTTTAGTGCTCACCAGAAAGTTAATAACGAAAAAACCCCAGCAGTCACTGGGAAGTATAAAGAAGGTTATAGCACAGTCCATATTGCCAAACCAATTTCTCAGTCTCAAGGAAGCTGAGAGAGCTTTCCAAATACTTACTGTAAATAGCACACTCCTTCCCTATCACAGAAATCTAAAGGTCTGTAGTGTCCCCAGGACTAATCTCCATAAGTTTCCATAAAATAGTTCTGGCTGACTTCTTATTTTCTAAATTTCTTGCCATTACTGAGTGCTCTTTTTGCATTCCTGAGGCCCGAACTGCTTAGCAGCAGAAGTGCAGCTTCAGAACAATAAATGCTTCTCTCTCAAATCTAATCTAAAGGATCTCACGCTGAAAGAAAAAAGGGTTTGTGTAAGTTGATATTTGTGATAATGAGTTCTTATATTACTGCAGGTTTTTAAGAAATGCAGATTTGTTCACTGTGAAATGGGTCATGGCCAGCACGCATATTTCACAGAATCAAATACAAACCTGTAATTGGTAATTCTCCTAGTTCTGTGCTTCTTTAGGACCAGTGGTCTAACAGTGAAAGGATGATCACTCATGGCCAATCCATCAGCATCCAGCTCCCCACCATATTCACTAAACATGGATGACATCTGGAAAATTTAAGACATCTGTGTTTTAAGAAGGATTTGGCTTTCTCTCTACATACTTTTACAACATACTTGACCCTGCAGTAAAACTGTAGCAGCAAAGCTCATTTTGCAAACATGGAACACAGGATCACTGTAGGCTCAGCCAAATGAGAAAACAAAGGTTAAGGAGATATATTTCTCTTCAAATACACTTAGATCCAGAATTAGCAAAGGCAACACAGGAAGTGCTTGGCTTAGTGCATCTATGTAAAAGGATTCAATTTAAAAAGGAATATTTTAAAAGTTCATTTTAGTGCTAATAAGTGTTTCTCAGCTAATGCTGGAATCCTCACTAAATGGGGGAGAGAATGTCCTAGGCAAACTTCATCAGCCCAGTAATGTTCCAACCCTTTTATAATTCTATGTTAAAATGGAAGTAATTTTTTTTTGCAGTGAAGTATATGAAATTTATGAACTCTCAAACTGTTTGTTGGGAACATTAGGAAATGGCAGATTACTGTTACCTCTTACCTTAGATTCTAAGTTCTCTGGGAGAGGTATTACCTCTTTATTGTGTGTCTTTAGCTGAAACTTGGCAGAACAGAGGCCTGCTCCCTGCCTGGCCCGCATCTGCGACCACTGCATCAGTCAAGGGAAAATTTGCCATTGGCTTCAATGGGCAATAAATGAGACTCCTCAGTAATACAGAGTATGATCCTGAGGGAGTAATACTTGAAAAGAGGGTCTCAACAGGTTCTAAGAGTTTATTTCAAGGATAAAGATGATTGGATGTGTCTCTCTTGTCAGTCTGGATGCTCGAATGATGGAGAAGTCAACCCAGAAACCATCTGTTTTGCACATGTGTTTTTGAATTGTTGGAAGCACAGGGCCATGAGTCTTCCTTTTCAAGTAGCATGGAAACTAATTTTTTTCAGCAAATGAAATGGCATTACTAAGCCATATTTTTAAACTGTACTTTTCTTAGACATATAAATTAAAATTAATACCATCCTGAACTGTACATTTTGTGACCTTAAATGGAGAGAATTCATTTTCAATGAAAATCAGGAATTCATTCCGCCAAGTAGTATTAGAAATGGAATGGAAGGCGAGACACTGGCTTAAAAGCCTTCCTGGACAATGGGGTAAATTTGAAGTAGTCCAATATAGCCTCTCTGTTTATCTTCTTTAGGTAAGAGAGGGTGGGCTGCTAAAGAGAAATATTTCCCAATCAATGTCTGTTCTGAGGTAGGTCAAAATTGTGATTAAATCTGGGTGTTTCCAGCTCATCAGACAAATGCATCAAATGGCTCCTTACCAAAGACTCTGTGGACACCATAAAGCCAGTTCTGTAAATTACAAATCAAAAGACGGTCCTTATTCATGCCCTCTGCAATGAGGGAAGCAGCAGGTTCTCTCACCTGACTGAAGGCAGCAACATGTGCTGAAATTGCCAAACCAATTTGAGAAGGCCTAATTGCCGTGAATCATCTAGAAGAGGATACAGGGCTACTAACTTACCTGTAGGAATTGCTTTTCTTGGGAGCCGTTGTTTCTGCTTTCAACTGCGGCAGTCCCTAGAGTGGTGTCGGCGCCATGCACTGCCATTTCTCATTTAAGACTGGAGCTCACCGGCACCCGCGGAGCCCACAGAGCCCGGTGCTGCTCAGCACCACTGCAGGAAGGGCGCACGGCCCCTGAAGGGGCAGAGCTGGGTTTGGCAGCCCTGACGGGTGCCCTGTGCCGTGGGCCACCCCTGCTCCTGCCGCCTCAGACCAGCACCAGCCGCCCCTGGCTTCCAGTGTGGCTCCTGGGCTCCCGTGCTCAGTTTAACAGATAACAGCGGTGTTGGAATAAATCAAACCCATCGCTCTTAGTGTTTATCTCCCCCTTAAAAGAAAAGAACAGCCGGCGAGCTTGGGAACAACCTGTGAGCTGGCTCCGGACTGTGTCGATGTGCGAGCCTGGATGGAGCCGGAGCTGAGAATGTGGGGGGTAGGGGGTGGGTTTGTACTTCGAACTAACCACAGCAGGGCGGGGGAACCAAATCTGCCCTCAAACCTTCTCATCCGACTTATCCGAGGCCTGACGCACGGTTTTCCGACAGTTCTCCACAGCAGCCACTGCGTGGCAGGAGAGATCAAGAGGATGGTTCATATTCTGCGGCGGGCAGCCCGGGAGGAGCGCAGAGCGCGGCCGCCGGAGTGGGACGGGCGCCATCTTGTCTCCCTGCGGGCGGCGTGTGGGGACCCGCGGGCCGGGCACCGGCCCCGGCGGGGAGAGAGCCACGGCCCGCGGCCCGGGTGTGCCGCTGGCTGCTGCTGGTTAACACTGGCGGGAGAAAGGACTCGGTAGTAGGCAGCTCGCAGGGCACGGGCAGAGGCAGAGGCTGGCACTGCCGAGGGCGGTGGCCCCGGCATCGCTGCCCGCCCCTCACAGAGCGGGGTGGCGGGGGAGTCGTGCCCGGGGCAGCTCCGCTGTGGCGGCTGCGGGACGCGGCTGCGGGCCCGGGCGAAGCTGGTTCTGAGCAGGAGCTGCAGGGATGCGCCGGACGGCAGAATATAAAATTAATCCCCTCATCAGAAGATAATAAATAAAACTCCAGGGAGTTCCTCTTTGGCACAGGGAGAAAAATTAAATGGCTTTCCCCTTCTTACAATCCAGCAGACTGGGGAGCTGTATTCGTAGCAAGTAATAGATTTCCTGAAAAACATGCTCACAGAACATAGTAATGATTAACAAAGTCATATGCCACTTAATAAGAAATGCTTTCTGGATACCTGAAAACCACATGGAAAAGGACTGTGTATGTTGTTGCTACAAAACTGGGACGAAACTATAGTTGTGAAGCTACATTTCCGTTTAAAAGTTGATTTTCCAGGTGATGCATAAAAAGAAATAAAAATAAACTCTTTTGTTTTGGGTTGACTAAAATGTTTTCCGTTCTACCCAAACCAGAACTATTTTCCATTTGTTTAGTTTGGCCACTGAAGTGAGAAGCTAGTATGTCATTATCCCCACACAACAGCAGGAAAGACATCTGAAGGACAGACAGAGTTTTAATTAGTTGCACTTCAGTATTTAAGATTGATGCTGAAAGGTATTACAGTCACAATATATGTGTCCTGGCCACATGTTAAGTAAAAAATGCTATTTTTTTAAATGTTAATTTTGAATTAGATACTAAAGCTTCGGGAGTGAGTCAGTGCCTCTTTGAATTAATGACAAACATATATAGGAAAGATGGCACTGGCTCAGTGTGCTTGTAGACAACAGATGTAAACACAGAGTTGGGTAATACAAAATAAAAGAGAAATATGATTGTTTATTTAGTGTGTGTAATAAGCTACAGTCTCAGCCATTTGCTTAAGTATTGACATACTAAAAGACAAAACCATACCAAAACAACCCAAACCTACATCACTTAAAAGAAGTAATTGTGCCAAAACACACTTAAGCAGATACCAGACTATGTTTAGACAAGGGTGTTGAACATTTCCATGGGAACAATTGATGTTGAAATCCAAGACTACAAAAAAAGCAAAAGGACAAAAACACCCATATGGATTTGCAAAAGTTTCAAGAAACATGATCCAAATTTTAAGCAATTGGTTTTTTATATAAACCCATGGAAATTAAAAAAAAAATTATTCACTCCTTATTTGCTTGTGTGGGAAATGTTTAGGAGTTCTGTAATGGATCTGTGCCTTTTACCTTTTTTGGAGAGGAACTATGTCTTGCAAACCAGTGCAACATTTCAATGACCAAAATATTTGTCTCCCATTTCTCCTGGCAGAGGACAACCAGAACTATATTAGTTCTGAAAGGCAATATGCAGATAGCCTGGCTTTTATCAAACATGTAGAACGTATGTCCATGAACATGGGTATTAATCTCAATGGGGCTGTTTCATAAAAATTTTGATCGAGCTGGCCTGCATAAGACTCTTAAGTCCCTCACTTCTACAAGCAACACCTTTGCACATTGCACAGGCTAAACAGGTTTGCAACTAAACAGGAAAGAACTGTGAAAAAGTTTAATGTTGAGCAACTGAAGACACTGTTGCTGCAAGAAATTACTATGACAAGACTGATCCTACTTCTTGGACACCTGATTCCCTGGATTTCCTTCCAAACTGGAAGTGTACATGGAATGAGGAAGCAAAATCCATGTCAGAATTGGCCAGATGGAACAAACAGAAGATCCTAGAATAAGAAAAAAACCTAAAGTGATTCAAATTTACTGAATTCACAACGAGCTGTTCATTCATGTGATCTTTATACATAGGCCTCTTAAATGGTAGTCTTTTAAGACTGGTTTTCATTATGCACTGCAAAGTGGAAAGCAGAGAAACCTGTAAGAAACAGGCATCAGTCTGTATCCAATTTCCACTCGTCTGTTCAGTTTGAGGCTGATTTTGAAGCTGTAGAATTTGACAGTGAATCTAGATTTTTCTAGGTACCCTGCCTTCCCAAGCTTATGCGGCAGTTTGTCAGAATAAAGCATGATACCAGCTTGGTATGCTATACTCTTGTCAAGAAGTTGAAGGAGAAGCTGTTCATTCCATTATATCTGGATGTCCAAATGTCCCCACTATTAGCTGGTAAAGCTTTGATTTGGGGAAATAGAAGAAAAAGCCTTTCAGTGCTCTTATGGTCCCATGCCAAAAAATGTGCAAGAATGACAATTACATGGGAAATTGTTTCTTTCCCAAGAGGCTGGAACACCCCCAAATGTAATTTCTTTGGCATATGCCTTCAGGATCAGCATTTGTATTATGACCTCATTCACCTGAGGGTGTTATGAAATGTATCTTAGTGTTATTATATTCATTACATATTTATTATATATTGTCTCATATTATGCTATATTATAGTTATTACATTATATTTACTATATTTATTATACTATATTTATTATATTTAGTATGTATTTATTTTATTTTATTATCTTAGTGTTATTATATTTAATAAAGTGATAAGATTGATGAAAAGCTTGGTTAGGGTTTGGCTCTTTCATTTGCCAAATGATCCAGGACTTGCTATCCTGAGGCATAGGTTTGCATTGCCAGAGTTGGGCTGATGATTTCTGCTAGACTTAGAATCCTATACCACCTGGGGAAGGGATGCCTGGTTTTCTAGTCCCATCATCTCCTGCCTTGCCTCTGTTTCATTTTCAGAATGTCTTTGCCAGCTGCTCTGTGTGAGCAGAACCTGTACATTTCTGGCTCCAGGCACTACTAGTGGCCCCTTTGTATGTTTTTCTGATGAGCGCAAGTTTGCATTTTAAACAGGGTGATTGACTTAGTCATAAACCTCCCACGTCAGTGTGTTGATAGAACCTTATTCCTTTTCCCTGTGTACAGGTCATGGCAGTACATCACCAGGCAGACTCCAAGCCCTACGATGTGCTCAGTCTTCATACCACTCTATATATGACTTACCTGAGCACTTTCCTGGGAGCATTTCTTTGTAGACTCATGTCTATAAGAAAAAGAACTGAGCATAGACCTGCATTAGCCTTGTTATTCTGAAGATATGTGGCGTTTGTCTCTTGTGGGAGCTGTGTAGATACATCCATCATAATTACCACAGAGAGATAGTCTCACTGCAGTGACCTGTTTCACTGCCTAGGCAAAAAGCACTGATGGTTCAAGTGGAAACTGTATGTATTCTGGTGATGTCACAAAAAGAAGAAAGTCACAAGGAACCTCAGAAACCTCAAGGATTTCTGTCACTTCTGCACCTCATTTGACCTCCAAGCAAAATGTTTCATACAGGCAGGCCCAAGTCTTCATCTGGGCCAGAAGGTTTTCAGGAACCTTGCAGCACCCAGTGTAGGACCTGGTGATTCCACTACATTTGAACTGTGAAATGTAAATTCCACTATTCAGAACTTTTGATGTGCCACATTACAAAAACAGCAAACCCAGGACCACTGAGGTAGAGTTAAGATTCCATCTCTCTTAAGTGAAAGAATCTTGAGGTTAGCATCTCTGTTAAGTACCCAAACACCAGCATGTACATGTAAAATAAATTAAAAACTAAAATTGTTGGAGAGATGGGCAAGAACCATAATCTCTTTTCCTATATACAGTACTCAGTGCCTAAATATGTAGCAAAAGTTAATATTTTAGAAAGCAATTAAGCATTGACTAGGCATAGGAAATCTTCCTCAAACAGATGTTGTGTTACAAATTACAGCATTTATCAACCTACTGATGATACCATTTATTGTAAGTCTTCTCTTTCAAAGTGAAACCATATGTTGAATGGAAAAGAGTGGAAGCCTAAGGTAAGATAAGACTGTTTACCAAGCTGTGCTGATAGATGAACTTTCTTTACCATATAGTTTAGGGTTATATAAATTCTAATTGGTATATGCAAACAAATGTGCAGGTATAACATGATTTAAGTTAGCTGTCAGATGACACTTCTAGAAGATAGGGGGACCAGTACTACTGGTGCCAAACTCCCACAATATCAAAACCTTGTGTAGTTCCCATGTTCCAGTGTGTGAATAATGCTAGTTTCAAAGGAGCAAGGAGAAAGACAAGTTGATAGTAATTTTTATTCCATTGCTCTTGGAAATTTTATGTTGCAGGAAAAGGTGTAGAATCTTGGAATACAAGAAGAAGCCACATTTCAGCTATTCCCCAAGAGTTCCAAAAGCTAGACTCTAGAAATGTCACCCTGCTGATTCCTTGGAGCTGTACCCGAGGTTTCAGGTTTGGCTTGTGACTGTGTCTGTCAGCCTCCTGTCATGTTGATTGCCTGCACTGCTTCCTTGGAGTTGCAGTCTCCTTACAGAGAACAACTCCTAACAGAGGACAATGAATCATTTGAGCTACAGCTCCCATAGGAAGACATGGGAGTATTTCCAAATTGATGCTTTTCAGTTTTTGGCTAAGAGACTATTTCTGAGTATTTAATTAGTTAATTTAAAAGAAAACAAGATTTTCCCCAGAAATCAGTATTTTTGTTTAAAAATGTGCATTTAATAAAGATCTAATTTTCCGCAAAAGCTGTTTCAACCAATGCTGGGAATTAGTCACTGACAAAATTACTTGAAAATGGATTTCACAATGTAGAGTAAAATCCAGAAAATTTTTTCCAGATGACTTTAGAGTAATGTTGCTATTACTCCTAAACTAAAAATGATAAATCAAGGAAACTCGTAATTAAGGTTAATGAAAAAGTAGCACATTAAAGATACAAAAAATACATCATTTGATCATGAAAATTACTTCAATCTCTGCTTTCTCATGCTTTAACTTGATAGCCATGAAAAAAAGCGACCATGGTTTGATTTACTCTGGAGCGTTTTAAAGCAGCCAGTGCACTCTGAATAATTAAATAGTCTTCAGAAATAGTTGGTATTGCCGAGTAGCACAAGTGTCTAAGACCTACCTTGAGACCTAAACTTTTTACAAAAAATTAGCAGCTAAATAATAATAATAATTTGAGCTAAACTTAAGCTAAATTACCTTAATTAGAGCTAAATAATAATAATATTTTGTTTTGCCTGTTCTACGAGAAAACATCTTATGAAGAGAACGTGACAATAACTATTCAATTAAGTCACTGAATTCTGTTCCATTTTTCATGCAGAGCTTCGCAAACAAATCTTGGAACCATTTATGGCCATTGCTTTTTTATTTAAATTAATACTCATTCCAAGGAAGAAGGTCTAAGTAATTAGAAAATAAGATAGATCATCTGCATATTAATTTTCATCTGTAAACATATCTATTAATGATTTCTGTTGTGATGTTTTTATTGCTGTAACACAACCTATGTATTTTAAGAGCAGAGGTTGTATCACAGGTGTTATAAGAGCACCTAGCAATGCTGCATAACAAATGGAAATGGGAAATTGATAACCACATTAAACAGCTTTGGAAATTAATTTGACGCTTACTAAGGCCAAGTATGGTTATCATAGTTGGCCTTTGTCCAGAGCATACATTTATAGTAGTCAGGTATTTGGTATGAGCTAAAATTTGTTCATGAACAAGAACAAAACTTTACTTAAGCTAGCAACTAAAGACGAGAAAGAATTATATAGCAGAATTCTTGCTGAAATTGATTTAAAAAAATTCTATTCTACTCTGTATCTCTGAGAGTATCCGGGGTTATGCATGAGGCAAGTACTCAAATGATGTCACAGCTAATGCTTAGCATCATTTTCTCATAGACCAAATCCTTTCACACCCTTTTTAAACAAAAAGTTGGCATTAGACCACACGATACTACAAAAGGAGTCAAGACTATATGCCATTCACACAGTGGCACATTGCCAACAGGAAGCTCTGTAGAAAAAAAAAAAAGAAATTGTTTCAATGCATAAATGAAGTGTAATAAAATATCATAATCAGAAAATCAACATGAGACATGGTAGGCCCGGTCCTGTTATACCTGAATTTGTTCAGGAATCAGCAAAGCTGCTTGTGCGTCAAACTCTTAGCAAATATGACTAGATACAGAAGGGCTTTGAAATTCAGGATGTGCTTATTCAATTTCATCTGGATTATGATACAGCTATACTATAAATGTGGATAGGTTGGGACTGAAATGCAAATAAATTAATTTTAAAAGTCTCTGGTAGTGATGCTCGGGTTTCCAACTATGCGTTACAGATACGTAAGCAAAAGCTACCTTCTTAAACTTTTCCCTATGCACGTGTCCCATTAATACAGAATGTTTACCTTTTACTTGTTACCAAATCAAAACATATTCAAGTTCAAAGCAGCCAACAGTTTACCAAGTTAAGGCAAATTCAGCTTAGAACCAAGAACAGACTATATTTTCTTGCTGCCTTTGTTCTGTTCCAAATTATTAGCATAGCTGTTCTTTCTGACAGCTTGCCATCCCCATACACAGAAACATCAGATTCCAGATTCTAAGTGAAAAAGAAACTGATGGTACCATGGGATGACACCTAAATAGAAAAAAAAAAAAACAAAACTCAAATTTAAAGCTTTTTTTAAAAATTTTTTACTGATTTCAGTATGGTCCCATTTGTTTCAGGAGAGGTAACTGGAACAAATTCCACACTGGTCGTATACCACCACCATGATTTTATTGCCGGCATCTTCATCCTGTTTCATTTAAAGTCACTGTTAATACCTACACCGATGAAAGTGGGCTTGGGCAGTGAAAATCAGTAGAAGAGCTTCCAAAATGAGATCGGGAAACAATACCTGCTACACTTTTTCAGTAGTACTTTATAAACTCATATTTCTGGCTGATGGCCTGACAAGGAACCCCATGTGTACTTGACACACCCCTTGCAATGAAAGGTGCCCAAGGAAGGCGTGATGAGGCCCCTGAGGAAGTCAGTCAACCTTTGTTTTAGCTTTTTGCTCATACCTGATGCAATGGAAATCTTTTACAGAGCAATGTTTGTGGGACAGAACAGACAGTAGGGAATTAATGGATTAAACAAAAGTGGAGTAGCTGTGTTTGCTGAAAGTTGTGCTTTATGGTAATATTACCATTATATTTACCATGTGGAACATTACTGTATCAGAAATAAATATCTACCCAATGGGTGAATTGCATAAGGTTATTTCCTCATCACTGGTGACATGAGTGCATCACACTCCCTTTACAAAAGTAACTTTTGGTCAGTCTTATTTCTGAATACTGCCAAACTGCCATGAAAGGATTAAAAAGCCAGTCAAAAAGAGATATAATTTTGATGTCACTAAAACTTCCCATATATAATTTTTGAACTACTGGTAAGAACTGTTTTTTTAAAGACTCTTCTGCAGGACAGCAGACTAAAGTAAAGAAAACCATCTTCTCATTCATGTTCAGTAATAATCAAACTTTTAAGATACTCAGGTTGTATCTGAGAACATTCTTTTTGCTTCAGTATTTCATAGAAATGGCAAAATATTGCTAGGCCTTTTAAAAAATCAAAGCAGATATTTTCTAGCTGAAACTTCCTTGTAATCTGTGATGACGAGTATTCAGTTCATTCCTAGTGACATGGAGAACAGTCAGTCTTTGTCTTCCTTTCCCACAAACACTGCCCCCAGTCTATGGGTGTGTGCATATATGGGGGGGGGGGGGGGGGTTGGTGTGGGTGTGGGTGTGGGTGTGATGCCAAGTGACAGGTCCCAGAACTCCAGAATATCAGGATTTTTTCCTTTGTCATTCCTGGCTCTAACTGACACCAAGGCAGTTGGATGCCAGTTTCCAACATAAAAGTCCCATTAATTTCTTAGCTTTCACTCTGTGACCCTGTCCAACAGCAGTCAGTAGCTTGTGTGCTTTCATGAGAACCATGTGCTTTACCTGTCACAACATGGTCCCCTGACCCTTCCACCATGAAGAATTCCTTTGGTGTAGCAGTGTCACTGCTTCATCTCTGCCCGGGTTACTCGCATGAGCAATCTCCTGAGTGGCTGTTCAGTCTACTGCAGGTTTTGCATCTTTATCAAAATGCTGAATATTGTCTTAGGTTGTGCCATTTGCTGCAGCATGGAGAAGCAGTGTGGGTTTTTCTCCTATAACCTCTTCATTAGTGTTACCTGCCTTTGTTCTGCCTTTGTTCTTTAACCTTCTTCTAGTATTTTGGTTCACTTATGTAACCATAGCTGTAGTAAACCTATAGGAGCTTCTGTGAGCTGGATGCCACTGCTTTGCACAGTCCAATGGTATTATCACAAATTTATTTTATGGTTTCCAGTATCACAGTCTCTTATCTCAGTTTCCAGGTGTGTTCTGGTCTCCTCTTGGGGCCTCAATGAACTTCTCCAAATTCAAAGATTATATATAACATACTTCACTCTTTCTAAAAATGGGAATTTAGTAATTTTCCTGTTTTCATGTAATGCAGTCCGTGTATTTCTGTAAGACAGTTTCATATATGGTCTAAGTTAATCTCCCTAACTAGAAAGTAGATCTCTGTTCAGAAGTGATAAAAGCCACACCACTACATTGTCAGGTGTTCTCTCAGGAGACCAGACTCAAATGCCAAGCTTTTCCCCCTTTCCTATTTCTCTAGGCATGCTTTGAAATTACAGAGATCATTATGTGATGCAGATTCAGAACATTTCAGATTCTTGTTAATGAAATAAGTTTTAATGTCCCCAATTCTCTAATTTTATCCTTAGAACGAAGATTTGCTGCACAGCTCTACTTGGCTATGGCCAGTTAGACATCAGTTACCTGAAAGACTGAGCACCATGGAACTCAGACCCTAGGGTGAGGATTGCTGGGCTAATGGTTTAGCAGATGCATTCTCAAGTACGTGTTTTGGCTCCCCTGTAAAGGACTGAGTCACAGAAATGAGAAATCTGTGCACAAGCACTTCTCTGGAACATTTCTGGTCTTTCCTATTGTTTTGTAACAGCTGCAGACACCTTCTGAGAGGAGATATCCTTGGAGTGAAAGCATTGCATTATTTTGCAGACTGTTGAACAGCTCAAACACTATGTCCAGGGATAATTAGCTACAGTCTTATTTTCACTTGTTGGAACAGTAGTTAGTTCTGCATCCCTCAGGACCTACCCTTCCTGTAGATGCTTTGCCATTCTTGCTTCCAACAACCTACATGATTTTTACTTCACATAATGCATACTGATAAACAGGTAATGTAATGTAAAAATTAAACCAAAATTCAGATTTTAGATCCAATTCATTAAAATAAGTTATTAAATATTCTCTACATATAGACAGTTATTGAATGAGAGAAGTTCAGTCTCACTCAGAGGTAAGATGGCCAATTTATTTGCATTGCTCAAAGTCAGAAATGCAAGAGTTCAAATAAAAAAAAAACAAACATCTGAAAAAATTATTGCTGGTTTAACTCTCTGAGTTATTTAGTAACATAGACATGAATATATAGTACTATATTTTAATGAATCAGCAAAATATTTGATGTTACTATATTCTAATTAATAAGCACTGCATGTTATGCAAATATTGATGTAGGTCTCTTCTGTAGGGCAAGAAAGAATTGTCTTTGTTGCATCACATGAAGAAAAAGATTTGATGCCAGTGTCAAATAATTAGTTTGTTGTTTTTGTAGGGTTTTTTTTGTTCAGTATTTTAATATTTTCTGTTAAAGTGTCTTCCCACTTGCAGCTCAGAAAACTAGTGTAGAGAAATATTCAAGCAGCTTATATGAACTCTCCACCTTCTTCTTCCCTGCCATATCACGAAATTCTGTTTAGTAAGATGGATACAAATGGACAAGGCTTGTTGATCATGACGCTGTATTTCAGTCAGGAAGCACGAAAACTGAGAACGTAAATCATGGCTCTCTAGAGTAAATCTGCATCAGTCCAGACTACAGGTAAGGATTCTTTTTTCCCATTTTCATGTGAGCTGCTGAAAATGTATTTCGAGCCCTGAACACTTGCTTCTGAGATCTTGATACACCCTGCTGAAGCTTTCCAAGAGATGAACAGAACAGTCACAATCTTCTTACTTTTCCAGCGGAAGATTGTAGGTTCTTTGGCTTGCATGTCCAGACCTCAGATGAGATGAGCTGGCTCGGATCTACCAATGCACACTCCAGTTTACATTGCACCACCTGAGGATCTATACCTGAATACTGGGTTCATGGCCTGTACTGCCAAAATTCCTGCTGAAGTGTTGATGCAGTTGGCATGGCTCATATGCTTATACCGGTGCTTTGATCTGTTCATACAGAGGGACATGTTTCAAGAAAATGTCCATGCTTTAAGAAATGTATCTTTAGAGAGACTGCTTGAGCTGCCTTGAGAACTAATATTGCTGGAATCATGGTCAGCACTGATCTGAAAAGCTTCTCTGGCCTGCAGCAGAAAACACAGAGGAAAACACAGCTAAACCTCAGGGTCCTGAAGCAGCAGAGCTTGCTTTCACTCATTTCTCTTCCAAGGTCCAAAATAATTTTTGAACCCATTATTTATTGCAGCCAAATTTGACTGATGGCAGGGATGTCACAGGTAATTCTGTCTTCAAAGGATTTTAGAAAACCCAAGAACATTCAGGTAGAAAAGGGAGAGCCAGTTCTCAGTTTCCCAGGTGAAAGAATAGCTGCCATAGGCTCACCTCGTATTAGAAATGAGAGAATCCATCAGAGACAGAAGCTCTGTAATTATGTGATGTGCAGCAAAAGGATGGCAGAAGTCTACCCCTTTCTGCACACCAAAGTCAATCAGCCACGAGGGACAGATTCATAGGAAATCAGGCATAATTAGGTCTAGAGCTCAAAGGTCAATGAACACAGCAGAATGAAGTGTTATATAAATAGAGGATGAATCCAGTCTCATGCCAGGAAGTATTGGTAGAACCTAAGCAAATACCTAAATGCGTAAGCATCTATCTTTAGCTATGTCAAATAAAAGCTTTGTCAATAGTTACAGGCACGTTACTTTGCTTTGAAAAGCAATGTTTTTCAAAACAAAAGCACTGCTTTTATTTTACCTCCTTCACTACCTCCCTTTCAACAATTCCCAACCCAACTTGCCCTTACTGTAGGAAAAGAGACAGCTAAGCATATATTGTTCCACCTCCATGTTGAAAGGACTAATGATACCAATGCAGAGGAAAGCCAGCCCTGTTTTGGGGTGTATGTGGCCTTTTCTTCTCCTGTGTTTCACAAAGCAAGAATCCACTCCTCTCCTACAATTGACAAAGCTTGGCTACATTAAAACTAAGAAGTACATTCCTATGACTGTTTTTTTCAAAGACCTCCAAGATCTTTTAGTCAGTTCTCTGCTTCATAGAAATATATGAACCATATCATTCCTCCTATGGAAAATGTCTCTATTTAGCCACTCCATAGCTCCAGAAAGTTTTGCAAGGATAAAGACAAGGATAGAAATACAATATGTATCTGACAAGGGATCCCTAATGAGGGTTTCCCAGATCATGCATGAAGGGGGTGCAGGCCTCCCTCCACCTGGAAGTGCAGCTTTTTATGACTCTTCCTTGAGCCTTCCTCTGTCTCAAAGCACTGCAGTGGCAGTCAAACAACACTACTGTCCTCAAAGGTCAGAAGCTCAGACAGCTTGCTCCTTCTCATCACACAAAATGATATTGTAAGGTAAGTTTTGGAGGAGGAAAAAGGCAAATGAAGATACCCAAGTACACACGAAAAATTACAACTAATTTGTCCTGTTGTTGTATTCAGTGGAGGCAGACAACACAGAAATTTGGGGAGCAACAAAAGAACCATAACATTGAATCTGTGAACAAAGGTAGCTCAGACATGAAGAGCATCAGACAGAAGCCAAACCCTAGGATGAAAGTCTTCTGCTTATAGCTAGTTCTTTAAACAGCAAATTACACAAGTATAATGCTGGTCCCAGTACTAGGTAAAGAAGAGGGAAACATTACTAGAAATGCAGAAAGTTAATTGCAAAAAGCAGACTTGTTTACAGACTTGTTTATGCTGAGGGAGAAGAACAGCCTACAGTCAAATCAAAGGAAGTAAAAAATTGCACACTTAAATATGGTGGAAGAATAAGCACAGAGGATTTATTTTAAGGAAAAAAATTTTATGGGAAGAATTGCATTACATTAAGATATGCAGATCCACTTTCATGAAATTCATTTTCTACAGAAACATCAATGTGGAGAGTTTTTCATCTATTTTAAAAACAGATTAAAAAAAAATCTGTGTGTAACCTTTTTTTTGATAAGTCATACCATCACTAAACCAGCTTTGAAGACTGGTTGCTCCTGCTGAGCACAGTGGGAGTTCTGCCATGGCCTGAGAGCCAACAGCCTGTTCCTCAATGCAAGCTGGAGAAAAGAATGTGCATGTGCTGGAGCAGCGTTTGTGAAACATGGTGCTGATTTTAGTGATGGCTTTGTCCATGCACCAAGCATGAGATCATGTACAGGGCTGTATTAACATGGTGATGTAATTTTGCAGCAGAAGCTGGAAAATCAAAGAGGGTATATTCCACAACTATGCAGTTGTGTCATATATATGTTGGCAAGATGAAATTAAGATGTGGGACAACCCTGCCCCAAACTTCTAGACAAGCTTATGTTTTGGCTGCAAAATCAACTCATAACTCTAAAGGGAACTTTCATCAGGCAATTTTGGAGTCAAACAGCATATGTACTTAATTGAATGCTTACAAAATCACCTTTTGTTTTATACAGATGTTCTGCCAACAAAAGGAAAAATCAGAGATGCCTAATAGAGATGCCTAACAACATGGCTCCATTTATGTTGTGATCACATAAGATCAGATGCTCAAATACAATTATTTTCCAAGTAATGCTGTATGACAATGTGGTTTACAAACTGTTACACCCACTCATCTTCTGTGGTAAAATCTCACATTTTTTTCCTTAAAAAGAATGCCATGGTGTGTCACTGAGACATAAAAAATTGAAAAATAAATTGTTTGACCTTGTTTACATACAGAATGCTATTAGTTATAAATAAATAAAACAGAACTGTTTGATTAACCAGTGAAATTATACATCTACTTTTTGGAAAATCTGATCAAGTTTAGTCTATGGTTGGTTTCTAACTATGCAGGCACAGATCTCTGTATGAATTATACTTAATATAAGATCATAATTGTTCTTCCAGTTCATCCACATCCATTTGGGAGCTGACCAAAATAAAACTGGTGCATCTCTGAACCTCTGCTGCTTTAATAAGAATTGGTTTAGGTTAGGAAACTGGGTGAGTCACTGACTAGAAGCAAGAGCAAATCCAACTATAAACCACATGTGCCTTTTATCTACAAATAAAGTGAACTGACAAAATAACTTTAACAGTATTTTTAATTACAGTAAACTTGGATGTAACAATCAAAATAGTGGCTGAGGATGCTTTAAAGGGACAACATGCAGCTGAGGATGCTTTAGAGGGACCAATAGAAGAGTGTCCCAGGACACCTCTTTTTTCCTTCTTCTTGCATGTCAACTGTTAACTCATTGAATTCTTAGATGAAGGCACACAAATGCAGAACATTTTGGGAATGAGCACAGGATGAGGTGGTGCCTCAGAGCAGTTCTTCAGAGTGCTGCAGGACCTGTGTGCATCTTGCACAGAGAAGCCTTATGATCTCCTCCGTGTGTCAGCAGTTAACTCTCCTACAGACAGCACTACACAGAACAGGGTTTGTTAGCTGGAATTTTCTCAGAGAAAAAAGTAGGAATTGAACTTCACTTTGAGATGCTGCTAAACATTAGTATAAACAATTGGGGAAAAAGGAATATTTGCTGTTCATAGATTTTATTATAAACATATAGATTAAATATTAGCATAGCAAAAAAGAGACTAGTTAGGCCTTTAGAAGGGTAAGTGTCCTAAAAGAGTCCCAGAAATCCTTTTTATACAGCATCCACTGAGTTGGCAAACTCTGTAGAACCACTGCTGTGGTAATTGAAGTATACAAAACACTGGGATATTCTCTGTCCTCTCTTTTAAACAGAACAGCATTCTGCATCAGGAAACAGTTAGTTTGCACTTTTGTTTATTGCCACAATGAATAAAATGTTCAGCCACAATGAATAAAAAAGATCCATGAATTCAAATAAAGATACTCCAAAAATATCAGTAGCCCACTTCATTTTTTCATTTGTCCCAGCAGGCCAGGCTCCTCCCGATTGTTTTAACTGGTTGAAAATTATCAGTGTCAGTCAAGATCCTCTGGGCCTACTGGCAGCTTTGCAAAGAGTAAGAGCTAGAACCAATGTTTGTTCTCCAAGTAACATGCAAAAATTTTTTCAGTTCTTTTATAATGACTGGCTGAAAAGCATAATATGTACAAGTCTGTAAAAATCCTTCTGTTTTCAAAATATTAAATTTCAACAACAACAAATTGGATGGTTGAAGTTTTGAAAGTTTCAGTTATCAACTGATGAAAAAAACATTCTAAGCTATTCCATTTTTTCCTGATACTCAAAGAAAAAAATCTTGAAGTAAAGATGCTCTGAGCTGTATGCTTGGAGAGGATGTGCTTTCCTGTAACAGCATTTTCTCTGCTCCCCATGTTCTTTTGCCTTCCAGCAGCGAGTACTGTCACTGCTGCTCTAGTTCGTGTCAGATGGTGGAATTAGATCCAAGTTATGAAGAAAGGTAGATTTATTCACCATGTATACCAACATACATATTTGTACAGTCCAGACAGCCAATAGTACATATGTAAGCAGTGGAGTTAATGAAATATGTATGTATTTTTAATCAGGTAGTTGAAGTAGTGCTAAGAGGTCTGTGCTTTTAGATTTATACATTATCAATTATATACTTGGTATTTTCCCCCCTTAAAAATAACTGTGAATAAACACCTGAAAATATGGGAACTAACAGAAAATATAATCTTAGGGTTTTGTTGGAAAAATACAATTTGCAATAAAAAAATGTTAATTTCTTCTTACTAGAAACAAGTAATAAAAATATACTCCCATACATAATTTTTTAGCATCCTAGACACGTAACAAATACTTCTGCAATAGCAGCCCATCCTTTAAAAAAGTCTGAATCCCTTACAGTGCTGCATTTTAACTGATATCAAAAAGCACATAAGTCAGTAAATCTTTGCTTACTCCTTTGTACATGTTAGCCTGTGTTTTGGCAATGTAAGCAAATGCTAGACCATGTTGACTAGATAGGAAGTGGTTTACATATAAGTATTCTATATAAGAAAGCAATCTAAAAATACTGGATCTGATCCTAGGCAGGGTCATTGCCTCCTTGTACTATTCCATTGATTCCAGCCAGAATTTACCCAAACAGAGCAAGTCTGGAGGGTCCCTCTTGTAAAGATCACTAAGTCAGAGGAACTTTTATCTTTCCATCTCTCTGTTTTGAGAAAAGGATTTGGGCTAGCTCAAGCTACAGCCTTCCGAACAATACTTCATCCAAAACGGAGATTAGAAAAGCGTATGCATATTGCCTTATTGTGTACTTCCCTTTATACCTTCTCCTGCTGCCACAGCTTCCCCACTTGCTCAGGCACATGTTATTCTGATCAAATGGTGTCAACAACCCCAGATGCTCACAGGTACCCAGAATCAAGCCACTGACATGACCCATTCCCTCGACTTTTGAGTCTGCCAAAGACAACAATGCAGATAAGCATGATGTCAGTGACTAGTGAAACAGAGTTGATTCAAGCTGCTTCTTCCCAAAATTGAATTTCTGTGCTTTTATGAAATCCAAAAGGGGCAAACATCTTTTTTTCCAAGATGGATTTTGTGAAATCAAACAAGCACTTTTCCTAGTTCCCAAGTCTTCTTTTTAGTAGTATTTAGCCAGTATTTATCCTGGTGAAACTGAATTTTCCGTTTCCACAGAGGCATGATGCAGTGGAGAACTTCTGAAGAACTTGTATAGACAATATCTTTATTTTTAATTTATACTATTTTAGATAGCATGTGAATTTCTGTAGAAAAATTAGTTCTGAATTTCATCTCCAGTCTTCAAGATGGGCCAATGCTGTACGATTTAACAACAACTTTTTCAGGATTTGCAATGGTATCTTTCCACTGCTCTACTGCTTCACTGTTGCTGCTATTGGAACTTAACCAGATCTGCATTAAGGAGAAAAAAAATATTGAATTTATATGATATAACAAAACCTAGTATTTACTAGTTCAAAATAAATACCATGGAAGTGTAGAACAAGATACAATGTATAGACTGTGACCAAAGGATAACAGCAACAAATACAGTTCTGCTAGTACTAACATTTTGGCTTTCAGCTGGAGTCTGTGTTTAAATTTAGCCTCAAAAATAGTTTAGAGAACCCGTACTTAATAACGTTTCAGTACTTAATAAGATGTTTTAAGTGAAGCATTCCTTGCTGTACTCAAATGCACATGCTGGGGTCAGGGGCTCCCCAGGCCAGTGGCGGCTCCGTGTGTTCGGACGCAGTTGGCTCCAAGCCATGCAGCATCCAGCACGAGCTGTCCAGCATTTTCATGAGCATTTAAAATTGCACACTCCCACAGGCAGGGCCAAACCTGCATTCCACAGAGGTTACTAACATGCCCATACCACACATAGTCACGTAGTAAGAGTCCGTTTCTTCTCAGTATTCAGTTAGTGGATAGTGGCCATTAAATGAGGAAATGAAGTACAAGTAGATTTTTCCCCTTAACATTATCACCAGCCTCCACTGCCAAAAGAATTCTGCTTATGTAAGTAGGTAGCGTTATTTACAGGACTCTATTTCCTCAAGTCTTCCAAGAATGAGTCCTTTTAAGACTTCTCAGAAACCTTGACCATGAAGTACATTTAGCCTATACTGCTGGGGCATGAGTCCTCAAGAAGTGAGAATAATGTCTTCCAGAATACCATAGACAGCTGATGTTTCATCCACAGAGATTCAATGTACATCTTGCTCATGATTAAAGACATGCCTGTAAAAGCAGCCTAATCTAAGTATTGTCTGCTTAGAACAGCATCCAATTAAACACCATTCTCCAAAGAACAAAGTTAATAGATCCAGCTATATTCATTTTTTTCCAGTTACCCAGCCAATTGCTCGAAGTACATTTTTCCCTGAGCCATATTTTATGTCTTCATGTGTTATGTGGCAATGTCTGCCTTCATGAGCTAAAACAATCTTTTCCAAAAAACCTCTGAGGAGCACAAGTTTTCCTCCCCCTAAAAATAAGATCCACAATTAAATGTAACTCATCAGATTGAGATTAGCTTACATATTGCTAGATGACTGCAAAATCATACTCAGTTATTTCTGCCTTCCCCCCCCCCCCCCAAGGCAGTACAGCTAAGAACAACAATTTTTTTTTCTCTTCCTATTTCAAATCTAATTCCACCAACAGGAAGATGGGACATGTGCAACATGAGGTTACAAAAAATGGAGGACCTTCACATAACTCTTGCCCGAACATGATTTCTATATCTTATAGCACATGAGCATCTCCTGTAGATGCATGTCTTCAGCAGGCACAAAAAATATCACCAGAAAAGGACAGTATCATTTTTTGTACCTAAGGACAGCATAGTCTCTATCTGACATGGGACATTACAGTTGGGGTCTCAAAATCAAGTCTACATTATTAATTTATGCATTTATTAAAATTCTGTTACTGCATCTAACTGGGTCAGGAAAAGCACAGAGCATTAAGAACAGCTATGGCTCACTATATCAAGAAGAAGAGAGATAGAAAGGAGAGGATGATGGTAAATTAGAACAAGCAGGGGAAGAGGATGGAGAGAATCATGAGACCAGACTACTAAGTTTTATGGTGGCCAAATAAATATGATCACACAAATGCTTTCAAAGCGATACTACTCAAATCATGTCTGTTAACTAAAAAACAAGTGAAAAATATTTTGTGTTTTGACACTTGTACTATTACTTGATCATACATAGACTATTTTACTGAATTCAGCATTGTTTTACCCGAGAAAGGAGTCTCACTGTAGCTGTTGATATTTCCTTTTACACACCTCTGTTGTGAGAGTATTGGTAGAGTAAGCCAACACCTTGTACAGGACCTTGTAGGTTATGGAGCTCCTGTGGGTGCTATATTTTTCTTTAGGAAGCTAAAGGCAACCAGGAGATCCTATATCTCTTGGAAGAAATCTGTCACATAGTAATAATCCACACAAAACTGACTTTAAGATTTCTTTTTGAAAGAAAAATCAAGTGTCAACTCCCATTCTCATGCTAGTACATGTTTAAGAGCCCAGTACCATTTCTGCTTGGATTACATACAGAAGAGCATTTAGTAGAATTTACTATTTTGTTATATGTCAACTCATATTAAGTATTTTAAAATTCATACCAAGAAACCTGTGGAACTGGATTTTAAGTAAAGGGTATCAGGCTGTTTAGCCAAAACCAACCTGTCCTAGGAAGCGTTTTCTTCTCACTGAGCTTTTGCTGTAGAGCTTGATGAGAAAGCTAATTCCTTGTTCTGCTTGGCTAACTGGAAAAAACATCATTTCTCCCCACTTCACTTGGCCATTAGTGGACTTCAGAAGGCGAGTCTTCTTTTTATAGATAATCCCTTCTGTACTAAACATTCCAACTTTCACAAAGAAATCTAGCACAAAAGGGAAGGAAAAAGACATAGCACACAAAGGGTTACTCACAACACACCCAAAAAGGAACCAACAAGATCCATATGTATGCTTCAAATTGCATCAATTTCTCAAAAGTCTGGCCAAAAGTACACTACAATAGCTTTCCTGACCAGTTGCATAAACAGAGTATGTTCGGCAATATTGGACTGATTAACACAGTATCCAAACAGCAAGTGCAAGCTAATGGTCTCGTATGTCAGGATTAATACTGGGATAAAAATCTTCCAAAATACATAAACACACATCTTCAAACCAAACAAAATGTAATCAAGTAAGACATCTGGGGAAACAGGCCTTGGCAATGGAAATCTACCACACAATGTGTTAGTCTGAGGTTCGTAAAGAATGTTATGAATTGCCAACCCATTTGAGCAGCAATTTACCTGTTACAAGTGCTTTCAGAGAGGAGGCATGAAACAGCTGATGTAACTTACTTGAAGACAGCGGTGTGGATGAAACAGGAAGGTTTTGTGCTTCAAGAATCTGTAACTGTATCCTCCTGTTTATTGCTTGAAAACAAGTTCCTATTTGAAGTTCTGCACGGCACACCTACAAGCAGAAGAATGTTGCCATAACATCTGGATTAAGTTGCTTATAAACTCAGGAAACACAGGAATTTTGTCATATGTTGGGCTCCCACATTTCTATCTGGGATTTCCTGGACAGAAATATAAGCATGTGTTGTATACAGAACCTGCAGATGCACAGAAAGTGCATCTTGCACTTGTCATAGCTGCAGTACATGTGCTCCGCTGATGAGCTGCATATGTGTGGTGCACAAATGGCCTTCGTGGGCTGCAGCCAGGGATACTGGCCAAATCATCTAGTGCTCAGTTTTCACCTGGTACAGATTCTGCAGTGGTAAGAGCAGACACATGCAGGGGAAACCAGATGTGCCATTGCAACTTTACTAAATCTGGGTGTGGAAGTGAGAGAGCACGTGAGCTCCACTGACACAAAACCCTTCAGAGTTCCCCTCCCACACTTTTGAATTTTGCAATATGGAGATATAAGCAATGGTTTCCATTGATACAAGGCCCTGTCACTTAATGTCATGAGTGCTTAGGGTGACTGAGCACTGTGTAGTTTCCTGTGTTGTGAAAGTACTTGTGTTTTAAATGCCCACACACATACACCACTGCCACACACACAGTGTATGTATCAAGATCTCCAGTCTGATTCTTGGGGGGGGTTTTAGAATTTGTGCCAGTGGCAAAGAAGCACTGAGTCATCCTCTTAGCTCTCCTGTCACACTCTAATGTCCTCAGAACACTGTAAGAGCAGCAGGAAAAGGCCAATGGAGACCCAACTTTCCTGACAGCCTTCATTTAAATGGACTCTGCTAGTCTTTGTTGCCTTCAAGTTTTAATGCACTTCAATGAACCAAAATGCACTAAGCAAGAGAGCAACAGGTTAGATAAAGAAAAGTCAGGCCCCAGTTCATCAAAGAGACCCAAATTCTCTTTGTAGCTCAGCCGCAAAATTTCTGTGTAACCCTGCGAGGAAGCCACTTCATCAACTCTGAGCTTTGGCTTTCTATTGGCAGAGAGGTTAGGGTTTGCTGCCTCACAGGTACTACAGGGATGAATCCCAGAGTGCCTGGAGGGCTCTTGGATACCACCTTCCTCTGTCACTTTATCTTACTGCTTTTGAAGCAATATGGTTATTCACATTAGAACTAAAAAATGTCAAGTGTAACTTACGTTAGAAATCAAGAGTATCATTCATATTACTCAGACACACTTAAATAAAATTTGCTTTTGAATTGCTAATTCAAGTTTAATTTGTTGAAAATACAAATGTCTAGACACAACTATAAAAGAAACAAACAAAGTGAGGGTAGGGGGAAAGGAAATCCCACTGTGAAAACCACCTGCTTCTTATTACGCTAATGGAAATGAACTGTCTGAATTATTACTTCACAGCATGCAATCTGAACATTAAATATATGGCTGTCTCTGCAGTTTCAGGCCACTGAAGATCTTAGCACTTTTCTTCCATAACAAAAGTGGATTCCATTTGCTCTGAGCTCTTGCTGTGAGCCCTAAGGATCTTCTGATGCTTTTTTTGGTCAGAAAAGATAATTACCCGGTGTTCTTTGCTGAATATTTCCCCAGAATGTCCCTCCCTCAAGCTGTGAGCCATGGTGTGGAAGAGTTTGCTCTAGCTCTTTTGCTAGAAACATCTGCAGTTTATGATGAGAACAGCTATGTGCAGAGTTCAAAAGTCTGCACTTTTTCCCCATCCAAATGCCTTTCTCCAAGGAAGTAAGTAGGGTAAAGGAAAAAAAAAAAAAAAAAGAACCCCTCCAGTTTTACTACTGAGTTATTTTACTTTAATTTCCAGCAACCCCTTCTAGGAGAGATAAGAACATACTTTTACAGTACTGGCACTTACAGGTGCTTTGGAAGGAGGAGATATATCCAGCCAATGATTGGACTCCTGTGAGCTCAGCTCCCGCAGTGCCAAGGAACATTCTCCAATAGTTTTTTTCCTGGGAGTCTGTGTCTGGATTTTAAATACCAATCTGACAGCCTGCAGGCTTTGCAGTTTAATGGCAAAAACAAAAGTTTCCATAAATTCAATGTCCTAGAAAGAAAAACAGATGAGTAACATTATCATTTTAAGAGAATGCCACTGAGCCCAAAACCTAGAAACCAAGGCATCCTGCCTCTATAGCCACTGCTCCCAACTACCACTTTAGGTTGCCATGGAAAAATGTGCTTTTATAGTGCAAAGTCCACACACACTCACCCCTGTGTTGCCACACCCTGGCAGGGCTCAATTCTGGATTATTTTTCACTACCATAACAAGTTGTGGCCATCTCTCCTGGAGCTTTACAGCAGCACACACACATTGTGAAACAGATTCTCTAACCTTTTGCTACAGTCATTCCAGCTAATTTTATTTTCTTTCACCTTTGGCTCACATTATGGAAGATTTATGTTGCTTTACTTTCCACCCCCTTAATATTCCTTTACTGCCACTATCAGGAATCTTGTCCCATGTGACCAATTTTTACTATTTTCTGTAGAGACAAAGTGTGAAAATTGTTTCCTGCCAAATGAGAGGCATCTACCTTCCCTGGGATAAGTGTGCACCTACAGGTATGCCCTGTCCTCCTCTGGTGACCCACCACGGAGGTGCCACAGCCTGCAGCTCATGGTTCAGCCCCCATGAGCATATCTGTCCTGCCAGCTTGTGAGAGAAGGAGGGCAAGAGTACTATGCCAGGTAGGATATAGGGGGAGGAAGTGGAATAAGGCTTTTAATAGGATTTTGAGAAGTTGGGAGAAGTAAAACACACCTGGACAGTTACCACAGCAAATATGGCATAGGAGTGGATGTTTGGTCCATTTAAAAAAGCCATTTATCTGTCACATTTATTTTTTTGTGGGGAGAAATATTTCTCAGTATTTTGCATGTCTCTACTTACATTGCAGCCCTCCTTGGCAGAAGATTTGAAATGCACTGGCTTGGGCAGTGTGAGAATTCCCTTGACACAGATACGAGGATTTTCCCCACAGCTAGAAGGCCAGCTCAGGTCTTTGCACTGCAACATTGAAAAAAGTCAGTTTAGACATTGCAAGATTTACCATTTGATGTACTTAAAAGGTTTCTGTCTACTCAAATTTACCTTGGCTGAAAATTATTCACAGTTCTGGAAGTATATACAACCACCATAACAGTGTCACATTTACTGACAAAAAAGCCTCAAGAAGCCACCTGTCCTCAAAGTTCTGTTAGGGTTCTGCCCTGAAGGAACTGTTAGATTTAAAGTCATAGAATCACAGAAGTTACTTAAATGGTGCTTCCACAGCTGCTCCCATTTACTGCCTTCAAATTTTCACAGGAAAATGTCCATAGCAGGAGCAGCCTATCACCAGCTCGGCTTTCTAGTATGTGCTGAATAGTTCCTCACTTCACAACTGGAACATATGTTAAGATATGTGTAGTAACATAATGAGATATATACTATTTCTTCTTATTGAATGCAGTAGAACAGAGATTGCAACAGAAAAAATATTAAAGGCGAGGAAGGTGCTTTGAAATCTAGTATTACATTTGACTGAACTTTGTTTATATTAACACATACAAATAATTTAATTTTTTTCCTAGAAGTATTCATTGAAGTAACATAGAGACAAATTTTATGGCAATTACCACTAAGTATAGTAGAATAGTCATTGGTTATTGAATAGTCATTATTTGAATAAATAACCAACTTATGTGCTTACATGTAAAACTGTGATCCAAATCTGTTCTACAGAAGAAATATAACACAACTTCACATTCAGTCTTCCAAAGTCTCGTTCATCACCTGATAATGTAATAGTATCTGCGGAAGAAAGCCAATTAATATTTTTAGAAGTAATGCAGTATCTTAAAAATTCACTCCAGAAATAAAGGAACTCATTAATAGGTGGACTGCTTATCTTTGCAAACTTCTCTCAAAATAAGTTTGAAATATTTTAACAGCTACATTTCAAGGACAAAATATCCACCAAGTCCAGTAACCTGATCTTTTTCATGGCTAAAAGCCTTCACATTTCATGGAACAGAATAATGTAATCATAGAATATCCTAAGTTGGAAGGGACCTTTAAGGATCATAGAAGTCCAACTTCTGGCCCTGCACAGGAGACCACACCAAAAATCACACCATGTGCCTGGGTTATCTCTACTGAATTTAATAACTTGTGTTATACTCAAACAATTTTTAGAAAGAAAAAAAACATGTGCCTGATACACCCAGAACACATTTATCTCCTATCACTTCCCTTAATCTCTTTCACTGTTAAGTTTATAAATTGGTCTCTTCTTTCTCAAATTTCAATTCCAGTCTAGTAAACATTTTACTATTATGAAGTCTCCAAGTCAGAAGAGCCATTCAATATCCAGCATTTCTTTGTTATGACTGGAACCAGGTCATTGCCTCAGTCTTCTTGTAGAAGGAAATGGTTCAAACTTTGACTTATAGTAGGGTGACTTTCGTGGGGACTTGATTAATTTTTGAGGGTTTATTTTGCTGTATCTCCACTTCTTCAGCATTTTTTTCATAAATAAGGATACTGGGTTTGCATGCCATATTCTTGCCTAATTACCAGTGTAATATGGGTATTGGATTCCAGGCACTTCTCACAGAGAAATACTGATACATGAAAAAGGACTAGACCTGGGACCTAGTGCTGCATTCTATCCTAACAAGGTATCTGTTATTTCTTAGTTCACTTGGGTAGAAAATCCAAGTATGAACTTCTCTAAGTCTCATTTGCTCAATCTCCAAACAACAGGACAGAGCAAGTCCAAAACTCTTAATTTCAAATTGCCAAATCATCTCTAGCTGACCTGCTAGTCAGATTAATCTCAAAAAAAAAAAAAACCCAAACCAAACAAAAACATCAACAGCAGAGTAGAAACAGCTTAATGTTTCATGTGCAAGGGGAAATATTTCATTACAAGGTAAACAAACAAAACATTACCCAGACTCCTGTTACTGCCTTGCGAATCCTTCCTGGAAGAGGAACTGCTAGGTACACTGGAGACTGAATCATATCTCTGGGGATAGGAAAAAAGGAATCACCTAATTCAGAACAACAGATGCAAAACCCAGAGATTATAACATCAGACACGATATGATGAAAACTAAATACTCCATTTCAAATAATTGCCTCATTCCTTACTAGTTTCTTGATCCAGCATCATGCAATTACTGTTTTGATGCAACGAGCTAATAGAGGACCCATCTGACCACCAGACTTTTTTTTTGCTCATGAATAGATACACAAGTTCATTGCTATGTAAGACATGATTATTATAGAAGAAATAAATAAACACAGTGTTTTGTGTCAATGGAAACTTCCACTGTTCCACTTTCAACTGATGGGGGACACCACAAGATGATGAACCATGACATGCTGTCTGTCCTGTCCCGCCTAACAGCCTACTTGGGTTTCTCAACAGCCCCGCTGGGCTAGAACAGCAAATGTCAGAGGAGACACCAGGAAAAAGCCTCTAGAAGTTGGTCAAGATGTCGAAATTTTCCCTCCAGTCCTCCCAGTGTACAGTGCAATGCCCTCCAGTGTTTACTCTGGAAACAATGCAGCGGGAACAGATACACTGAGTAAGCTGAGTTTTCAGCGTGACCTTGGCTACAGGGGGAACTCACCTTCATGAATCGGTGAGGTGGGCTCCTGAGATCAAACATCGAACGACTTACATCAAGGGATCCAGGCAAAGCACTGGGTCTTAAATCACTAACTAATGAGACAAAAAGAACAATAAAAATCATGTTAGCACCACTGCTAGGGAAAAAACCTAACTAAGAATAACTTTCACAAACTGCTGGAAATTATCTGTTCAGTCCTATAGACTACAAATGACCAAAATGGTTTAAAGATAGTATGATCTGCTGTTATCTAGCAATGTTTGCCAGGAACATGGGGATGGGGCAGAGGTAAAGAGATGGTGTCTTTTTCAAAAAATTAAGTTTTTAATGAAAAAACCCTCAATTTTTAGACAGAAAGCTGTCTATAAAATATAAAAAGCAGAAATATTTTAATAATAAAAATATGTTGTTTACCAATAATAAGTAGATTTTCAGAAAATCATTAATGAATTTACTTTTCAGTTTGTGTGGAGTTTTTTTCTTTTAAGATGGAGAGAAGGGGCTTCATATTTAATTCAAGAATTTAATTTTGTACCTTCCAAATAAACACATTCTGTAGTTCTAAACCCACACACATGAAAAATATCACAGCATTTGCTATTATAAACGAGGTTTAGAGTTTTGTTTTAATAGTTTGTAGATGCATGAAGTTTTAAGTTCTGAAACAGCTGTCAAAAAACTCTGGAGGAAAAATTTTAGAACTGTACTCTAGACACAACAGAAAAACCTTTCTTGTGTTTAAACTTTCTAAGACAAAACTAGTAAAGTGTTCACTTAGCTTGAGGAAAAAATGGAAAAAGAGATGATGAACTGAAGGGAAGATGTTCAAGACAGTTTAATAAAACCCATTTGGCTCCCACCACAGGTGCTTACAAAGCCTGGTAAAACCATATGTGTAAAAGGCTGCTAAAATTCTACTTGAGTTTTGTTCTCTTAAAAAATATATATGGAATAGTCTTTTCATGTAGTCTCTATGGTGATTCAGAATTCTTTTAAAACAGAACACAGACTGAGACATTTTCCCCCAGCTGAAAATAAGAATGCTATACCATTCTAAGTAAAACACCTTTAAAAATGTGAGCTGTTGCCAGCTTCCGATTTCATGGAGAGCGTGTGCCTTTCCTGGAGTGTTGGAGTTTTCTGAATGCATTTGCCTTAGCAATCACAAGCAACAGCTAGTCATTTACTTCGGTCTGACCAGCATTCACTCCAGGATACATACATCAATGAACAGCACAGAAGACAATTTTTACCTAGGTAGCCAAACACTTTCTATGTGAACTTTTACTATCTCGCAGCCCTCCCTCATTCTTACACAGTGAGAAGTGGGGACATTGCTGTAGCTTCAAAAGCAAACTACAAAAAAGTTGGCATATAGCATCACGTCCCATTTTGCACCTGTTCTTATCATCTTCTCCTGAACATTTCTTGGTGCTTGCTCCTCTCCCCATATATGTACTGCTCAGGCACTCCTCCTACTCAACATACTGCCTGGCTTCCTTTTTCCATCTCCCTCACTCCTCTTACTGGTAGCTGAAATCTCCAGTACTGTGTGCTGGTCTGGATCAGAGGCAGCTATGGTACCTTACTTTGCTAATTTCTCTACCTTTGTGTGATGCATGCAAGCCTGTTAGGACCCTAAAAGACAGAAAGTAAGAGTGTAGCTGAAAATGAAGCAGAGCTGGCTCTGCAGATTGATTCACCAATCAAGGAGTGTCTGTAGCACACTGACCAGCTTGAGAAGTGCGATAACCAAACAAGGCTTCTGTAGACTAATGGCTTTTATTCCTCTTGCCTATAAACCCTCAAAAAGGGAGGAAGACAGAGAAGCAAGGGTGTGGTCCTTCTCACCTGATCCATACAATTTCCTACTATTTGGTTTTGCTGGGAAGCGCCTGATGAGATCTGGTGAAACCCGATGCTCCAGATAGAAGGGGTTGTACACGTCACAGCCGGGCCACTGGTACGCGCCGTGCAGCTCTGCCTTCCGCTCACCCAGCGAGGCTCTGGCTGACTCTGTGGAGCACAATAAACATCAAATGCAAGAGTTCCAGACATAACACATGCTCCCTGGTTTCATAAGGCAGGCAGAGTGCCTCCAGGGCAAAGGACAAAATATTTCAGTATTATCTACTTTGGGTAAAGGGGAAAAAAAAGAAAAAGAAAACACACATTCACATTATGTCAGGTGTCCACAGTGTGTGAGCAAACACTGGAATTAAATTTGCCAAAAAAACTATGCATAGCCTCTCTTGGGTTTTTGCAGTAAATGCCTAAGCAGTTAAATACAGAGGGCTCCAAAGACAGACAGCAAGACAGAAGTTAACAGGAAAAGTAGCACTCTGTGTACAGAAAACCTCCAAGTTATTTAGCTACCCACCCCCAGCATATTCTTACTGAACTAATGGACCCCCAGACGTTCAGGAAGATCATGTATGGAAAGATAATGCAGCTTGTGACTGCAGTCTTCTTATCTACTTTCCATGGCAAGTCTGCCCATGGTAAAATCACTGGTCCAAAATTACTTGAATTGTTGGCTGAGACATTAGTAGACATATCTGAGACTGCTTGAATCCCAGCCCTTTACTCAGCCCATAATAATTTCAGAAAAATCATGTATGCCTTGGTCAGCAAAACAGTGAAGAACATTGCTGTAGTGTTCTTTACTGTCTGGACTGAAAAGAAGCCATATGTAACAGCACATTAGAGAATGGGATGACCTGGATTCTGCCAAACTCTGATACTTGCTTCCTTCACTTCACTTCCCTGGACTTCAACCTATCTCTTAAAAAGGTCTTTAACCCACAATAAAGTACCTTCAGTTCTGCAGGTGTCTTGCACCATAACAGGCAAACTACCACTGCTTAAGAGTCCTCTTCCTCATGTGTTAGTAAAGAAAAAAACTAAAACACTGAGATGGAACATGGGCAGTGATAAAGCAAGAACACAAGCAAAATGGGCTTGAGCATGATGTAAATCAGGATAAATACTAAAAGTGAGGCCACGAAGAATTGCTGCACAGCAGATGATGGAAAATCCAGTGTTCCAGACCAGGAGCACTTCTTCCTGCTAGCTTACTTCTGTGAGAGCGCGAGACACACTGCAGTAAGCAGGAGAGAAAGGCTGCCAGAACTTAATTGCTTTCAGAAAGGTTGCCAAGAGCTAACACTGAGCATGTCCTATTTCACTAAAGGAAAATGGCCAGACATGCACAGAAAATCGTGAGGAACTGAGAGCAGGACTGGGACTTCTACAGGTATTTAACAACAGTCTCAAAAAAGTACTCTGAATATGTTTTTTGAGTATGCTGGTCCTTTGGCTAATGTGAAAAAAGAATGACAGCTCACTTCACTCTATTTAGTAAATCTCCCTAAAAAGTAAACACTGCATTTTTAAGCACAACTTTATACAGATTAAAAAAAATTAGTATTTGTATTTGGAAAGAGAAATGAAAGTTAGCTACTTGACATAAGAGTCACTTTTCAAATATTTGTTCAAATATTTAATATATTTGCTTAAGAGACTCAATTATGAAGAGTCAGGTCATCCTGCCAGAAGATCTAACAGCTTGTAGCCTAAAGGACCACATCAGGTCCCTCAGAAATTATCAGGAAGCAGAATTCTCAACATAGACAAAGTCACTGACTGTTAAGATTGTGTAAGAACAGTATGAACAAGAAAAACATTCATAAAGGCTGTTAGACACAACTTCCTTCTCTCTGGAGAACATCCATGCCTCAGAGTCCCTGATGAAATTCTCTGTACTGTATCTTGAGGATGAGATTAGACTAAGCAAGGCAGAGCCTAAACCTAGACCCAATAAGAAAGGGGATAACCAGGAGCATGTCCTGCTTTTCCATAGCATATCCAACTATGGACCTACAAGAACTAGCTACTGAAATAGCAGGCAGCTGGGGAGAGCAGGCTCAGAGATGAGGGGGCCTCACAGGTTCTACCTCCAGCTCTTCAGTTGCCTGTTAATGGCTGCTGACATGCCAAATGAAGCCCACTAGAAGATGGGGCACAGAATGGCCAGTCTGTACTAAACAGCTCTGCTAGGCTGCTTAGCTTGGCGGTGGTGCCAGTGGTACATGCTGCAGTGGGTGGGGAAGAAGTTTGGTAATAGCCCTGCAGGAGCAGGAAAGAAACAACAGCAGGGACCTAGGGAGGAGAAGAGGGAAGGGTGGGAATAAAACCCCACAAACACAAAAAATGTTAGGTAGTACTGCATTAGTTGGTATGCAACATATGATTGATTTCTTTCAGTTATTAGGCTTTTCACCTTCAGAAAGGAAATAAAGTCACATAGGACTAAGAACATACTACCAGCTTATCACGTCCTTGAGGCAGAGTAATCCTAGATAAAACAACTGTTCAGTTATGTCTCCGTGCCAAATTTTTCCCTTACCTAATTCTATGCATCTCCTGGCAGGACTAAAAGCCTAACAATAGCAAATGCTCTATAACTCACTTTTTAAATGCCACTGTGAATAAATTACATGTACCTAATTTTGGCAGTTTGAGTATGGGAGTAACAGGATGAAGTACAAGATTGTTGTGAAGCAGAAAAGAAATAGTATCATATGAAACCTCATAACAGGGGATCTGTGCCCCCATGCCTCCCAAAAAACAGCAAAAAGAGCAGAAAGTAGCAAGGAAAAAAAATTCTGCCAGATAGTAGCACCTCTCATCTATTGGCAGAATTTGAAAAGGACGATATGTTAGTATGTTAAAACGTACCAGAATATTAACCATGAAAGCCAGAACACCCTCCTTCTTTTACTTGAGAGCTATGGATACTGGGGATATGTTAGGTCTTTCCTCGTCTCCAACAAATTCAATAAATTCTTTCTAAAGATTCCATTTCTTTTAAGCATCTTCCACTACTTTTGAGTATGAGCGCTGGTGTGCAATTGTCCCACTCAGTTTTATTCATACAACATCACAGAGATTCATAGTTGGATGACATATTTCCCAAAACCTCTCTGGGTGTCCAGAGAGAAAAGAAACAAGCTCCCCATTCTCCCCTGGGACGTGGTCACAGCAGCAGCCTGACAGAGTTCAAGTATTTGGACAATGCTCTCAGGCACATGGTGTGACTCATGGGGTGTCCTGTGCAGGGCCAGGAGTTGGACTCGATAATCCCAGTGTGTCCCTTCCAATTCAGCATAATCTATGATTCTTTGGAACAAGACCAGGCTTCTAGCTAAGTTCTGCAAACATGCTTTCAGTAGGAACACTTAACAACGTTCAAGGTGCAGCAGAATCTAAACAACAATTTCAGCAACACTGTCTGTATTTTACCTTTAATCCCTCCAGCATGTGAGATACTGGGAAGGTTCTTTGGCTGTACATAAGCCAGTTTGAATGGAGGGACCACAAATGGAACCTCTTGACCATCCTGGGGCAGTTTAGAAAGCAAATAATCCTCAGAACAGCCAACTTGACGCTTCACTGACACAGAAGACAATGGAGGCTGCTCGACAATAGTTGGCTTGCTTGCAGCTACTGCTTCAGATTCCTGCACCATGGAAACTGCTAAAAATAAAGAGCAAGACACAGTACACATGTGCATTAATTTTTGAACAATGCTACTAACAGATCCCTTTTATTTAATAGTATCTCTCCTTGATACATTACTTAACAGCTGCTAGTAGCATTCAGGACTAGCACCAGAAAAAGATATTCATCCTCCTGACACCTGTACTGATCCAAACTCTTTGTTGCCCAAGCTTCTATATTTATAGCTACTTTCTTCTTAAGTGAATTTGCACAAGAGCTACACTTGTATCATAGATGAGTTCTTCAAACAAATAAGACACCACAGAAAATCCTAACAGAGTTAAAAATACCCCCAGTTAAAAAAAAAAAAGCAGTAAAATTCTGAGAGCTTGAAAGATATAAGACCTTTACACAACCTTGGGTAAAAAAGCTGGCTTTTTTGGACAGTATTCTAGACTGCAAAGAGCAGACTTCAGACAACTGTTATTTTTCAGTTCCAATTCATAATACTAACAAGCATGGGTTCAATCTCCAAGTGGAGGTATAGAAAGAATTTTGGATGTTGTAAGAGAAATCAGGTTTATCGGGGTAACACAGTCATTATATTAATGGGAAATCTCATCAGTAATGCAGCAAAACTTTTATCAAACCCTCATATGTCAGAACTCACGATCATTTTTTTCCTTGTCCATGCAGAAACACATTTTACAGCAGGTTTTTATACATTCTGTTGCCATTGTTTTCAGTGTTATAATTTAGAGGGGACCTCAATCAGCCGTCCAGTTCAGCTGTCAGACCTGAAAAACACAATAAAACAAACCATAGTAGATGGGAGTAAGTAAAATCAGAATGCAGTATTATCAGCTATTTAATATGCAGCTGCTTTTTGTACACAGTCCCAGAATCAATCAGAAAGTTACTTCAGTCATAAAAGTATCAGAGCCATCAGATTTCTCTCACTGAGAAAAATCACTTTTATATAAAACCACAAGGAAAGAGATAGTTTTAATATATGGCATTCAAATACTCCAGTGATCCACGCAGACAGGTCCCTGTCTTTTGGGAACACTAAAATTTTCCTCATATTTGTGTGTGCCACTGGGCTTTGGAGTTTACTCAGCTTTACAACTGTTTTGACATGGTATTGTCAAGCCATTTGCAAGATGTGTTTTTAATTCTGTTTCCCTTGCTCATGTTTCTCCTATCCTCTTTCACTCCCCTACTATTTTCACATACATCTATACGTGTTTACATTTTTCACTCAACATACTCCATACTTTTAACTTGAAAACAGGCTTTATGAATGATGCCAAAATTGCCTTCTTTGAGAAGCTACTGCTTTCTCATAATTGTATACACATGAAACTGAAGACCTGGTTTATTATATAATTGTTTGCTGTGCACGTAGAAATAAAGCATGCTGACTTTCAGCAAAATGAGAGGCATGTAATCTACAAAAGAATGAGAACAAGCCTCTAACAGCTGGTTACCATTATAAGAACTTTATGACAATGCTAACTGGCCTCATTTAAATGTCTTTATTCATATCCTTATGTTCTCTTTTCAGAGAGACACAGACAGCTGTGCTGCCTCCTGTCCAAAACTTCAGCTAAGTCTAGTCCTTTTACATCCACCTAAAGTACACAAGGTTCTTAGAAGAACATACCCAAGACACAATGAAGAGTAGAAGACACCAAACAGAAGATGAACATAGGTTGAAGGGATGAGGAAGACAAGTAAGACAGAGGGGGGAAGCATGGAGAAAATAAGCAGTTTTACTGAAAAATGAAAAATGGACATGTTTGCTTAGTTACTTCAATTGCAAGAAATTTCTGAAAGCATCTGTGCTCCAACACAGAAACCGTTCATTCCCACTGTAGCTTGAACAGTGCCATAATTTTCTTCGTATAGTCAAAGACAGCTGGAGAATCACACAAAGTCTATGGAAATAACTGTAATATCCTCCAAAATTTTCTTGCATTAAAAACCCCTCAAATTCTGTAGATGTTAGGTGGAGATACTAAGCTATGGACACTTCCTCTAACTCAAACACAATTACTTTGCACAGAATCCCTCTCTCGGTACTTGCCTTCATCTTAAAATTGCCCATGAGTGTGAGTACAGCAAGAGACCTGCATTAAAATCTTCAGAGGCAATGCCACCAGCTCCAGAACCTGCTCTGCATCTTTACAGAAGCATGAAAGGAGGCATGAGAATTTCTCATTAAATTCTCCATGGTTCTAATGATCAGATTTTCACTGTTGCTCCTCCCTTGGAGGCATACTCATGATAGCCAAGGCTGCTAATTTACTTTGGGTTCCCTTGCAGTGATTTTCCTTCCCAGCTGTTATCAGTACACAGCTGGAGTTAATATGCTTCACTCTTGTTCACCATGTTTAAACTGGACTGAAACAGCTGCTATGTTTGCTCTAAGCTTTGCAACAATGGTATCTAAGCCTCAGTGGCAGTTTGCACAAGCAAAACAGACTTTTATCTCAAAATGTCCAGATAGAATTTATTCGCTACTGCTGGTGAAGAAACCAAAATGCTGCCCTAATTTCTAGCTACATAAAGTAGAAAAATTCATTTTTCTGCATCAGATAAAATTCAGTTCGTGGTAGGGAATTCTTTAGCTGGAACAATTAATTGAGCAAATAAACAAATGGAAATCATCTGTCACAAGCAGCTGCCTTACCTAGAAAGAAAGGGCTTCCTATGGATATTGAGGATTTAAAAGTCATAATGCAGTTCTACAACTCCTGTTCTTCTATCATTAAAAAAGACCATGTTTTTCACAGTAATACCAAGTCAGCTGTGATAGTCTTTAACCATTACATTTTTTCCCCATTTATCAATATGCAAATGTTCATATATTTTTCTTCTATCTAAAGACAAATATAAAGCAATTCATTACTGCCTACTGTAAAGAAGAGTTAGGATTACAGATTGCTCTTTATCAATAGTGAATGCCAAAGTATATAGACACACATCTTAGAGCCTCCATTTCAGTTTTAGCTTAATTATAGGAATTTGAGAAGGAAGTTCCATGACTAAGAGACTAGAACACTGTTTACAGTTCTTTAACCTTACAGTTGTAATGGGTTTAGTGACAAACCTTGCACTTGGGTCCCTAGACTTACACCACAGCCACGTTACAAAAAAAAGATTGCATTTGCTGAGGTAAAGACCATTTAGACACAGCGCTCCCTCATTCTGCTTAGAGCACTTTATGGAATCAGTAACACGGATGGTCTCAATTACTTTTAAAAGTTTTAATTCACTTAATTAAAATACCATGATAAATATTGTTATTTTTTTGTTGTTGTTGTTTGAGCAATCCTGGCAGTAAATTAGACAGCTTGGCTCCCACTTAATATATTTTCTTGTATCTATATTTTCCAAGCTGCCTACAGTTATTTATACAACTTTCACTGCATGCAAAAGTTTTCTCTTAACCGTGTGGGAGAGAAAGAAATTTAGCAGGTTCTGTTGTGTATTGTATTAACTGAAAATAAACACAAGCATTTTAGAAAATAAAGCAAGTGTTTAATGATCTTTACAGAAATTGACATTTCTATCAAAGGTTAAACTTATCCCACATGCCAGATCCTTTTGCTGGTGTTGGCTACCCAAAAATCCTCAGCATACAATTTAACAGTTGTTAAAAGATTGTACTAACATGAATTTATCTGGGAATATATTTATGAAATAGACCATAACCGTAGAGATTTTTGTAAGGTGCACCACCAAATCCCAAAGAAGTACTGACTTCCCAGCAATGTCATCCATTTTAACAAGAAGTTAAGACTCCTTGACTCTACTCTACTTTTTGAAGTTAGTTTTTGTTAAGAAATATGCACATAACAAGGGCATCCTCCATTTTTGTGATTCTAGACTGACAAAAGGATGGGGAAAAAGAGAATTTGCCCTCATTTTCTGACAAATGAACAGAGAGAAATCAGTTTGCAGAGGAGAGAACTGAACCCAGTTTGTCACTCGTGTGTCAAATTCTCTCTTTCTTGGTGTTTTTCACCAAATTCATTAAGCCATTTAATTTCTTCCCAGTATCAAGTCAAAGTAAGATAAGCAAATGTAACTCAGCAAGAGTACTTCCACACTAAGGCAAAAAGAGAGCCAACCTTATTAGAACATCCTGGAAACAGCAGTTTAAAACCTAACCCCACACATACACTGAGCCTAGAGAATTATAATAACTGTTATTTTAATGGGTTTAGATAGAAAACATAAATTATCTTAATGATTTCCAGATTCCTCTGATAGAAATTTTGACTGAGCTAAAATCAGATAAACAGAGTATCAAAAACTTTAGTTCCAAATGCCTCCAGAACAATTACAAGACAGAGATGTTTAGAGAAGAAAGTAAATATTTTCAACAACTCATTAAATAAAAAGAACATGATAGAAAACGGGTGATCACAATATTAAATATTAAAAGCTGAAAGCAGTCTGAAAAGAAATGTCAGGTCTTTGCTGCCTTATGAGGAAAGGGTGTTTTGCAGCAAGGCTGCAGGTTGCCAATGAATTTTACTGCATTTAGTCACAGCTCTGCTCCATAGGAGTTGAACAGGTAACACATTTATAACTACACAATTGAAACAAAGGTGAAAGAGCTGATCTCAAACAGGGAAAGCTGGCTAAGCCAGTGGTTTCAAAAATTTTGAGATTTATTGCCAGTCATAAACATATACAATGCATTCTCAGATCTGCATTTCAGAAACATAGCACAGCAAAATTCTAGTAGCAGTAAGTTCTCACAGGGCAGGATGTGTAAAACAAAATAGCTGGAAATAGGGATTATCAGTTGTTATAAAGCATTTGGGACAGATCTTCGAATGACATAAGCGTCTACAACTCCAGGAGCCCCAGAAGAGCCAGGACACTGCAACACATGAGGATCTGTCCTCTGGAGAAAGTCAGCTCAAGCTTGCTAGTTCACACCTCGGTCAAACACCTCATTTATGATACCTCTTCTGCTACCTGTTTATGCTGCTCTATGACTTTCTGCCTTTTGGATCCAGAAGACGCAGTCAGACCCAGTCATATAAATCCTTCAGAGAGCATAACAGCACCAGCTCAGGTCTCCAGATGTTTTACAGAATCACAGCGCAGCAAAAGCTGCTTCTGATGCAGGTCAGATGGATTATCTTTTGATGGTGCAGATGCGGCTCAAGGCTAAACTTCCACAGCCAGCTGTTTTGTGGTTTTACTTCTGGGGGAGAGTGTCTGGGAGCTGTGCCTCTCAGCACAGCTCTTCAGCTGAAGAGAGGTAGCTGATGGCCACCACGTCTCAAAACTGGTCAACCCTCGTAAAACAGCTTAAATGGTTTTGTGACATTTGCCTCCTGGTACTTTACTACTACAGCAGCAAAACCAGCATATGTACCCATACACACTTACCAAAAACATAAAGCCCACAGTTTAAAAAAAACCACACACTGTTTTTTTGGGGTCTGTAGGCAGATCTGACTTGTACTGCCCCACAGGAGAGACAGGTACTTCAAGTGGGCCTGAGCATGTGAAAAGAGAGGAAACAGCTTTCATTCCTATTCATTATAAACTTCAGCAGTAGCAGGATGTCTGCAGGAATTATAAAAAAAGGAAACCAAAAATGTCATGCCAACACACACCTACCAGGTGCATGATAAGAAGCTCCTTTCTATACCTATTTCTGGAAGAAGCCCACAACAGTGATATATGCAGTAACTAGTGGGTGGATGTGTGCATACATACACCCTCCTTCTCTGCTTGTAGCCACAACTCTTGGAAGAGCACAAAAGCTTTGGAAAATTGCATACAGAGATTATTCCACTCCTTCTGCCTTCCAAGGAAATTAAGATAATATGAGGCTTTCTCTTTTTTTGTGACCGGAAAAAAGAGGGATTTCACCCTGAAACCAGTGGATCACAAAGAAGATGCTGAAATAACACAACAGAAAAAGAGAAGTTATGAGGCTTTTGAAGGACACAACCAGAAAGACATTCTTGTGAGAGACATCTTACAAACAGTTCAACAGAAACATAATGAAGAGATGCAAAACTCTCCCAGTCCAGCAAATGAGGACCATGCATCATTAACCTAGTTTAGCTGATGGAGATTTTATGACAGACCATTGCACAGCCTGCCTTGGGCAAAGAGGCTCCCAGTGTTGTTTAAGCAGTTATGCAGTTGAATCAGGTACAGAAATAGATGGTAAAGTCACACTCCATGATGCAAACAAACCACCAACTGCCCAAGCTCAGGAAGCATCTTCCCACATTGGTAAATGTGTGGACTGCACAGCAGCCCATCAGGGGAAGTTTTACATGTTCCTCTCACTGATCACAAAAACAGGAAACTGAACAGAACAGATCATGGCTCTGAACTGTCAAGGTCCCCTGCTGCAACCTCCTCTCATTCACTTACAGCTTGCTACAGCAGAATTTTTCTTTTGAAGACCAGAAAGCCCATTATGACCCTTATCTGACTCCCCTCAGCTTCTGACACCACTGGATTTCAACAAGTTATGCCTGCACTACACTCAGAAACTTAAGCAGAAAGACATGTTTTTATTTCAGAAAATATGACAATAACTAATTTCCTTCACTACTAATATTTTAATTGTTATCTCCAGAAACTATCCACCTCAGACTCAACAATATCACAAGATAATCTAAGGTGAGAAAATATTTCATTTAATAACACTTGTAAAGAAAAGCTTGCTCTTGCTCTCACAGCACTGTATTGACATTCCAAACTACCAATCCACTATTGGCTCTGCATCCTTCTGAATGTATTTTGAGCAAGTGAAGAAGATCAGGAAGGTGGGAACCTGCAGAAAGCATCTCCCCACTCCCTTTGGTGACTGCCACAGCATTCAGGTAAGATACTGTTTGCTGGGTTCTCCTACAGGTAACAGTTGTAGGCAAAGTTTAAAACTCTTGTAATCAGCAGGAGTGCTTAACATGTTACTGCTATCAGTCAGGATGTGTCAACTGTACAAAAATATTATTTAACTTCAGCAAGCTTCTTCCGAGGGAAAGAAAAACACCCCACATATCAATTCTTAGCTTAGGTGTTGTCATAGCAGTAAAAGCAGAACTCACTGTGAGCCCATGAGCTGTTTTGCATCTTCTCTTGCCAATGAGGTCTAGCTCTAAAAGTGCCAGGGCAGAAACTTCTGGAGCAGCCACATCTTGCAACATGCACTTTTGAGGGAACATACCGTGTCCCACTCCAGCTTTGCCTTCTCTTTCCAGCTTCTCTGCCCAGACAAAGATGATCTAATGTATGTCTCTCTTTGTGCAGGCCCTGAGCTGAACCCTAAAGATCACTTGTGCAATCTAGCTGTGGTCTCATTCAGCTCAGCAGCTGCTTCTTCCCAGGGCTCCAGCCTGGAGGAAGCCAAATGGCTTTCAGCACATCTGCACATGCAGCCCAGGCACAGAGCACCAGAGTACATCACAAAGAAGAACTAATTGCTCCTGCCTACTTCCCCAGAGAAAAATAAAGCTGAGCAGGTGTGTGTGTTTGAGCTGTTGTGCTACAGGAACAACTGCTTCTGCTTTTCAGGCACCCCTTGGAGAAGGGGAACAAACCCTGGCATGAGTACAGGATCCAAAGTTGTCCTTCTGACAGGGGCCCCAGGGACACCCTGCCTCTGGTTTAGCACTACAGCCTTGCACCTGCAGCCCTTAAATGTAGACCTAATCCAATCCTACCCCAGTATGCAAAACATTAATAATATCATTTACAAGTGCCAAAAGAAAAATTTCCTTAAATCTGAACCAGTTTTTCTTGTGTGAGATTTATATTCGAATTAAGAAGGAAACATTATAAATCTATCCCATGACAAAGCTTAAAACTTGGGATTTTAATATGCTGAATCCCCTCTGCTCTGGGCTGTAAAAGTTGATATAATGTTTCTTCCTAATGTTGCATTAGGCAAGTAACCAATTCATCCAATTACTGATCTGACAACACTGTTCCTGTGAACTGAAGATAAATTCACTGACTTGGACAAGAATGTACAATATTGTATGTATTGGGGCAGTAAACAAAAGAATAAATCCATTATGTTGGACTGCAGACCCTTCTGGATTCAGATGGAAAACGGCAAAGCAAGAGTTGAAGTCAGGACACCAGAAAAGAAAGCTGAAGAGACTAAAATATCTGTAAAAAAAGAACTTGGCTTTTGATGAGAACATGGAAAGAATTCAACATAAGATAAGTCCTTTGCTCTAAGCAGATTAGGAACAAATCACAACAATCACCAATTGTTACTTTATAATCTAACTTAAAACTTAAGACTTTCTTTATGTATTCTGTGTCAGGTTTTAATCCAATTTTTTCTCTTTCTGCTGTTAATGCCAAGAAGCCATGAAATTAGAACTGTCAGCAGTCCTTCTATAGCTCTGATACCAAACAAAACTGGAAACATCTGGATTCATTTTTCAACAAGACAGCCAAGAAGAAGGTATTTTAGGCAAGAGCATCTGCCTGTGGAGTTCCCTAACATGGCTAAAAGTGTCTAGTTTTGAAAAGATGGCCCTTGGAAACTAACTCAATGCAACACTGAAAAAGAGCATTAAATGGCATTCGGGATTCCTCAGCTGCTACCATGACCACAGAGTCATACAGAAAACACATGGATACACATATACCATCCAGACAGCTAATGCAAACAGCTCTTCTGTATATTTGGAGTGAAAAAAAGAAGAAAAGAAAGAAGGAAACCCAAGCAGTTTTGCATGGAAAAATAGTTTCATTACTATTAAAACAAGAATGAATTTCTTGTTTTAATTTCTTTACATATACTTGGGCACACACTGCTTTGTTTTAGGTGAAGCAGTTTTTTAATAGTTTTTTACACATAACTGTTATCCTGTTTCATGATGAAAACAAAAAACCTGTCAATTATGGAGTTTCCAATAGGTGAGGATTCCCAGTTCTGCTCCATACTGTCACTGCAGAACCAGTTACACAGTGGTGAGAGGAAGCAAACATGTAGGTTGTACAGATAAAAGCTGAAAGACTGTGTCTGAGATTAAGAAAGGAAAGGTGACTCAAGTACATTTCATATATGAAAACAGGTTAAATGAATGAATCAAGAACAGGAAATGGAAACTGATCTTAAATAATTCAAATCCAAACCAGATTGGGAGTATGGCTCTGCAGGGCATCTGTACTGAGCTCAGGAAGCTGCCTAAACACACACTGAAATAAAAGTCCAGAAGAATACTGTCCTTATTAATGTACAACTATTTATTACTTTTTGCATGAAATCCACCCAGACCAGGAACCCAGAACTACTCTAACAGCCCCAGCAGTGCCTCTTGGAGAGCTGTACTGGCTGGAGCTGTTGGCAGCTGCCCAGCCAGATGAGTGGTAACCAGGCATTGTGTAACAGAGGCATTTTTCAAGGAGTTTGCACAGACCCAGGGAGAAACAGCAGAAATCAAAACTGTCTCAATTTAATGGCAGTATCTAAGATCCCAATCATTATTGGCCAAATGCTGCTACAACTCTGGGGCATGGTGGTGGGGCTCTGCTCCCTTCTGAGAACACAGAAGTCCTGAGAGCAGAAGTTGGCAGCATGAAGCTACCATTCCCTGTTTTCCCTTAGGACAGAACTGTTTAACCACACAGTGAACAATAGCTATACCATAAAGGTATGGGTTTTTAAAAAAATCCTATTGAGTTTAAATCTCTCTTCCTAAGAGATTTCGGACCCATGATTTCACACACTGGTGAAAAACTAGATCTGGAATTGCATATACCACTGAATGGAATGAAAGCCAGAGTAATTTAGGCAGACGCTCTGTGTTTTATTAAGGCTTCATGGAAGAAAATTTTTTGCAACTCTGGTCACTGCTGAGAAGACAGAGAACCTGAATGGGAAAGTCAGAGAAAGTTCCCAGTCTAGAGGCCAACAACTCCCTTTTGCAAAAGTAAATCATGGAGAAAGAAAACCCAAAAAAACCAACACAGAATTAAAAGTTTTAGAATTTCCCCCTACTGCAAAATTAAACTGGTCTTTGAGAATGTTTTGTTGTCACTTAGGAGTGCTAAACAAGAGAATTTCTCTCAGAAACAGGATACAACTTGTTTTTGCATCAATTCACCACTAACCACAAAGGCACTGCTCAAGTGACTTTCAAACCTTATCCTGACTAACCCTTCTCTCTGCATGGCAGGTGCTTTCCTTATTGGGAGCTGTACAAACACAGTGGACTGACTGCAGGCCTGAACTTTATAGAGAGTTCTGCCACAGCCTCGCATTTCTCCAGCCCCTGACAAGTCCTGGTCAAGGGCTGGGCCATCTCTGGCCACATGACCCACCTGACCCAGCTTCAACAAGCACGGTGGGCAAAGCCACATCCAGCCCCTCTGCCCAGAGGCACTAGAACCCTGTGGGAGAGAGGGGTTGCATTCCTTCAGGGAGAAGCCCCCCCCTACCTCCAGCTCTGATGGTGAGGCTGTCCCACCAAAGCCAGGCAGCCTTAGGCTCCATGCTTCAGCCAGAGCTGAGGCACTAGAGGTGTGCATTCACACACCCCTGCAGGGGCTCCGGGGCCCAGAGGCAGGCACCCTGCCCAGGCTGCAGCACCCTGCACCAGCTAAAATCCAGGCTCAAAAGCATAGATGCTAAATTAATGGAGTGCCACGGAGGTTTCAAAGTCATTGGGACATGGACCTTCTAGAGTGCTTTTTTTCAAAGCTGGTTTAATTGCCAAAGGAGTATCTCCAGAACTCACTCTTCAGGCCATTGCAGTGACCACAAGGACCCCACAAACATCAACACCCTTCATTTGGGACCTAATTATCTGTTCTCTCCAGTTTAAGTCTGACTATTAGATCACTGAAAAACAAAGATTCAAAACAAAATCACCAGGGTACAATTTACAGGAAAGATAAGCACCAGATTGACGACATAATTTCTTTTTGGCACCGAATTAGTGCAAACTTCAGCTGCAATGACAGGCAAACAAATACTCATACTAAGCTTAAGACAAATATCTTCACCAATTCTGCATGGTTTGATATATTAAGATCATTAGAAAATATAATGGAACACAAAGAAGCTCAAGCAAACCCAGGTTCTGAACCTCTTCTCACATGAGGCTTCTCAGTTTAGATGTGAAGATCCATCCTGGCCGCAAAAGTCTATCAGCCTAACTTCTCTCTGCGTAATCAATCCTTCTGATTAATTAATCCTCAGCAGCATTACTGACTAGAATGACAACATGGCTTAACTCAGAGAGTCAGAGCTTGCTCTGCTTTTCACTTTAAAGAGATGAGATCTTAAGTTCTCTGCTGACCGAGATTTGGGTGTTGTCCTACTTAGATTAGAGAGAATATTTACCAGATTTAAGGTATCTGGGGAGATAGCAATTCAGAGTAAACAAAGCCATTCTATAAAATTAAACAAGAGTCCAGAGAGAGGAGAAATAGGTCAGGATATGCATCACATAAAATTCACTAAATGAAGTAAATAGCACCTTAATCAATCAAAAAGGTTCAATAAATGTTTCACCAAAGTCAAAGTGTTCTGCTGGTATAAGCCACAGCAGATAAGAGAGACAAGATAAGAGGCCTCAGCTAGCCAAAGTCTGGCTTCCTAGTTGAGGCTGTCCTGGTAAGGCAGGTCCTCTGGCTCTGCCCAAGCACACGGGGGCTGCATCTGCCCGTCCCAAACTTGCTGAAAGGGCTGGCTGCTACTGGGGGGGCTGCTCAGCTCTGCCTTGCCAACAGCTATTCCTGCAGGACCCAGTAAACATGCAGCTGCACAGTGAGCTGGCCCAGCTCACTGATTAGATACAAAATTAAATGACCAAAATAAACAACCTTTTTTTTTTTTCCTTTCAAAAAATAAGTAGTTTTTCAACTCTCCCTGTGGTTGACTGCACAAGGTGGGGTCAGAATGCAGTGGGGAAAATGGGGGGCCAGAGCAGGACTGCCCATTTCACAGCCAAGCCACAGCCCTGGGGAGTGCATTTAGAGTAACTTACAACTGAAACTAAACCACCCACCAGCAGGATGAACAGAGCCTGAGTGAAAAGCAAACCAGCAGATACTAAACAAGTGACAGAACAAACAAGGAAAACAACTAAGCCTGAGGTTTAGGACAAAGAAAAAGAGACCAGTGCCTAAACTTTTTTTCCAGCATTGTAAATTAATAGCCTACACACACATGACTGACTGAACAATCCCACCCACATTCACTCTTTCCACAGCAGAAGAAGAAAGAGGAATTAATCACCTGGGGATCCATCATCTAAATTAAATGCAGGGGAGGACAGTGGAATTCATGTGACATCTGTGAAGTCCAACATACCCTCTGGGTGCAACGTTTTTAGTAGGTGTCATTTTTATAAGTATTGGCAAGAATCAACAGACACTTTAGTAATAAATGTGTTCTCTTGAAATTAAGTATTGCTTAACCACATGTATTCTGCAAATATATATTTTAATATTTAGCATACAGCTGGAAAAAGGATGAAAAATTAAACTTCCCCATTCCTGGATTCAGGATTTATGCCCTAGCCACTGAGCTGTAAGATCACAGCTCACCTAATGAATATTTGTGTACTGAAAGGAAGGTGAAACAGTTTCATAAGTAAGAAGCCAGAGAGCACCAGCCTAGAACAGCACAAAGGTTTATGGGTCTAGCACTCTCTTGAGAAATGAAAGATGCAAAATCAGAACTTGATTCTTCACATGTGTCTAACAGCTATAGAAACAAACTAGAAAGAACAGGATGGGGGGGTGGGGGGAAGGCACGGCAGTGTATTCCCTTGCATGGTTTTTAAGTAGTCCTGATTCCCTGATATGGACTTGGACTCTCCAAGAAGAACTTATCAAGGTACATCTCGCTTCTGAACGCCTGGACAGCTTGGACACCCAACTAATCACCACTGTAAAAATGAAAGGCATAAAAACACAAAGCATAAAGCAGCAAACCTCAATGCATTCAGCAAGTGTCACTGGGAAAAACCTGAGCCTGCACAGATCAGAGACTGAGGGTTAGGACTGCAAGGGTCCAGCTCCAAGGAGCAGGTGCTCACAGGATCTTTTAGATGGGGAAGGCACTGGACAGCTATGGCCCTGTGGACATCCTGAGATCTTGTTATTTTCCTGCACAATTACAGCAGACTGACTGGAAGTGTGTATTGTAGGAACAGTCACAATACCGACCTTTTCGTTCTTATCTAAAGAAATCAAATCCCCATCAAAGGAGAGTTACAAGGCCAGCTTAATTAATGACAGTATTTATTTCAGATTGCTGTTTAACAACCAGAGTGATCCAAAACACCCAGGAATCTAGCTTCATGGTATGGATCAACAACTGTGAACAGGACAACGTGAAACAGCTTACAATTATACCTGCTGCATTAGCAGTGCTCTTGGGTACAGCATAACTTCAGTAAATGTGTGTTTTCTGATGCTAATTTCATCCCTCGCAGAGGGAAACTGTCTAGCTATATTCACAACTTCCTTTGGAGTTTTGGCTAAACCACATCTCTAATTACTGGAAGTGTAGATGATGATGATCTAATTAGCTATTGCTGGCCTGTGCCAACACTTAGCTGCTAATTCACACAAAATAGTTGAATTTTAGAAGGCCATTTTCATACAGTAATATCACGTCGAAACTGTGCTAAGTACAATTGAACCTCGGACCTAATTTGTATGAAGATTCAATTCTCCGGTACTTAAAAACAGTTACTACTTTCCTACCTGCCTACATCTCCCAAGGTCGATAGGAATCGCAGAAACTCGGCCGGCCCGCTGGGGCAGCTCCTGCTCCCCGCGGCCGCTGCCCGCAGCTCCCTGCCCTTCCCGCGGCCCCCGGACGCGGATCCTGCCCTGGCTCCCGCTGCCCGGCCCGGTACCTGCTGGGATGGCGCTGCCAGCCCCTCTGCCCGCCGGAGCTGCCGCAGGATGGGGCCGGAGCCGGAGCCGGGGCCGCCTTCGCTCTCCCCGCGCCGCCGCCGCTCCCTCCGCGCCGGCCGGCCCCCGCCCGCGCCCGGCAGCCGGGCCCCGCCGCCCGGCCGGCCCGCCAGGTGCGCTCCGCAGCGCTTACTCACCGATCGCTATCGCGCCGCGGGACTTTCCCCGGCGGCTCGGGACTCTCCCGCCTCACCTGAGCTACTCGCTGGGGCAAACTTGCCTCCAAATGGCTGCCAGCAACTCTTCTTTGGCTCTTGCTGGACCGTGACACCTGCGAAGTCGGTCCAGAGCTGCCCCTCGCTTTGCTAGAAGCACAAGCAGGCTTCTGTTTTAGAGAGAAAAAGCGATTTTTTAATGTTTTACAATGTTCTTAGAAGACGGCATGTCCAGTTGGAATATGGATCCGTGTTAGGCTTCACATGGACACGTGAGAAAGTCCCTGCCGCTAGAGTGCATAGTTCGTAGGGTAATTTAGGGACCACACACAGTTGATCAGTGTAGAATTTTCAGCAGGAAGTTCTGGTTTGGAAATTTCTATGCAGGAAGGAAAAGTTCTCTAAGTCTCAAGGTGGTTTCTCCTTGATTCTAGTTTTTGGTTACTGGAAGTGCTACAATACCCCAAGAGGCAAATATGAGGAAAAGGTTGGGCTGGATTAGTAGGGAAAAGTGTGTATTTCCCCAAAGAAATGCTGTTTACACTCTGAGAGCATTTAAATTTCCATTCATTGAAGTTTTGCGCAGTTGTCCTAATAGGTCTTTGATTTAGTGGCTTCCCCATTCACCAAGACTGTATTTTTTCCTGTTACAATATTTTTCATTTTAAATTTAATAACACCACAGATCTGCTGCTAACTAAGAATTTCATGCCTGTCATCATGCAGTGTAACACAGCCACTTCAAGCTCCAGAGCCACTGTAAGGGGAGAGAGACCCTGAGCCAAAAGCACAGACTTATAAATTTTGATCTGACAAAGCATCTCTGTTCATCTCTGCACAGAGCCAGTTGCAAGTACTGGTATCACATAGCAGAGAGGCTGCTGCTAATGGAACTCATGAGATTATGCATGGTCACTGTTTTAAAGAAATACCAGTAACCTGGTACGCTTCCAGTTATCCCAGTCCTCCTGAAGTGCACGTTAATCACACATTTCAAGGCATCTCACTGGATTAATTTACACGACCAAACAGCTTTATTTTCACTGTTCACAGAAGTGTGTTGTTTAACTGCTGATAAGGCCTCTGTATGCAGCTTGCTGCTATCAAGTTACCTCAGCATTGTCATGCTCAAGTTTTTCGGGCTCTCAGCGACTTCCAGTCCTGCCTGAACAGCTCTCCAGCTGCTGGAGCTGCAGTGCAGTAGCAGCCGTTCATTGGGGCTGCAGGTTGCCTCTCTGATGAAGGAAAAGACATTAAAACCAGTATTTTTGACAAGGCAGTTAGAGGAAAAAAACCAGTTTGCAATCTGACCTTCCTTCATCCAGGCAAGACTGTGCCCTGTAATTTGAGAGGGCCTATTAACACATCTCTGTGGCTCTTTTGATGGTTTGGGACACCTTTCAGTCTTTTCAGCTGCTTGATAATTGCAAATTTTGTTTCAATAAGCAAAAAATTCAGCTGTGCATGGTAAGGGATGTGGACAATGTGATCTTGTGGGGATGGGGAGAGCATTACTGTCCTGTGATGTTTTTAGCTGGGATGGAGACAAACCTCCCCCCTTCCTTGAAAGATTTTTGTTGCAAACAAACTTAGTCTGAAGATCAGCAGTGAAACCAAATTACCTCTTTTCTTGTTAGCAGCAAATATGATCTTCCTTCCCTGCCAGCCTCCTGGCAGCACCCAGAGTGCTCCATGCTCTGCTGTATCTCTCTGTAACTAAACCTTGCTTCAGAAAGCTGGCGATGTTCCCTTGCCTCACTGACTCCTGCTGTTGGCTCCCCTCTCCTCTGGTGACCATTCCAGACCTGTCATTGCAACCACTCATCCTCACTCATTCCTGGTTCTCTGCAGCTGCTCTTGCTCCTTGTGCTGCCTCCACTCCAGGCACCCCCGGTACTCAGAGCAAGCTCATAAACTGGGCTGCTTTTGGCTGGCTCTGCCAAACCACAGCACTCTCAGCTCCAGAAATGCAGGGCTGAAATACTTGAGCAGACCCATGCAGGGCCAATAGAAGAGAATTTATTAGTCTGGGCTACGCTTCACCTCTCATATTCCCCAGTGAGGCCTGTCTCATCTGTTTTGAACCTCTGCACCACAGACTTTTTCACTTGCTGCTGAGCCTGTTTATGCTATTGGATTACAACTTCCCAGTGTTTTTCTTGTTGAAAGAGAAGTAGCCAGAAGACTATAGAAAGTAGCTACAAGCAGGAGTCTTTATTATCATCTCTGGGCCTCAAGCCTTTGGGAACTGAACCCGAAATAATAAAAACCCATGTATAAATACTGACAGAAATCTTGAGTAATTATTTACATCTGCAAACACTTTCAAACAGATTAAGACCCTTTTTCTTCACTCTCTGCAAATGCTCCAGTGAACAAAGTTTTCAGCAGGAATGCTCATGGAGGCTGCAGCTTTGTATAAATTGAGACTGAATATTGAATTCTCCCACGTGATCCTTTGCATCCGAAACCTGATCCCACCACCTGTGCACACTTACTGACATGCCAACTTCCATGTTAAAAATCAAGCAGTTCAGAGGTTGAATCAATGTTTGCACAGAGCACACTGAAATCTTTTAAGCACAAAAGTGGAAAACTTAATTGCTTAGAAGTTCTTGCCTAGTTTATGAAGAATTACATGAAATTAAGCAGCTGATGATTCCAAATAGCTTTCCTAGCTCTCTCCCAGCTGAGAATCCTTCAGAGCAAGCAAGCATTTAACACTATTACCTATGAAATATTTTAGTTTCAGAAACTAACATCAAGTGATGTGCTTACGATCAGAGTTAAATTCCAGTGTATATTTCAATAGTCAAGTGATGAGCTCAGCCATCAGGACCTAAAAGCAGGGCATTACCAGGACAAGTCCAGCACACAGCCTACAACACCTCATAGCCAAGCTCCGTGTGTAACCACTAAATTAAGTTTTCTGAGGCAGAGACCTTTTGAGAGAAAAAAGGATTTCACAACTTAGATTTCAGTGAAATAGCAGAGTAGTTTTCAGCTAAAGTCTCTTAGTTAATACACCTTCGTTACAAACAACTTCTGCAGCCAGAGGATTTTACTACCATTAAAGTTTTTTCAGCAGTAATCTTTGTCCCCTGAGGGTTTTTTGGGAGAAACATGAAACTGTTTCCTCATCTTCCTTGTCCTGCTCTCAGCTGGAGCCTGTTTTTTTTTCCATTCCCATCATAACCTTTGGGTTTAGCTGACACCTTCCCTCCTCTGCCACAGATGATGGGTGTGGTCCACACACTTCATTATAGAAAGCTGCTATAATTCAGTCTGTGACTATTATTTTTTATTTTCTCCTTTTATCAAATGCATGTTTAACATCACACTTTCTTAACATTACCTGCTGTAATTCTGTCCACCATCTGAGATTGCAGCCAGTTGCCTTCTCCCACAGAGCTGCAGAAGGACAGCTTTATTGCATAATGTCCAGTACCATTTGAAAAGGCTGATACAACGCCTAGACAAGCAATTACATGGTGATACTCTGCTGTTCAAATTAGACACTCTCTTTATCTCATTCAGATTTGATGTACTGCGAATTTGAAAATAGATTTTCTGGCTTATTGTGTTTTGCCTTATGCTGTAAGGCAGATATTCTTTGCACACACACACCATTAATACATTCTGATCATAAATCCAAGGAGGGCTCATCCTTTGTGCACCAGAACACTTTGGTCCTGTCTCTCCACAGCCAGTCCCACATCTGTGTGAGGTGCAGCCGTTGCTTCTGCACCACACAGTGGCCTTTAACATTGTCAGTGGCTGCTAGCCCCAAACTGTCCAAAGGTGGGGAAAGGTTCCAGGGTGGGTAATCACTGAGGCACAAGGGTGCTGCTCTGGATAGGCCATCAGCTTCAGCCCAGAGTGATGAACAGAAGTGACTGTGGGTGCAGCTGCAAATGGTTCTATTTTCTCCTCAGGAGACATTTGTTGCTGCTGGTAGTGTCTAGGGGTCCAAGATGATGAATCCAATAAACTCAGGAGGTGTTATAAACCTTTATGTGTAGCTGAAAAAAGTATGTAACAGAGCCAAGGCATGCTCCTTGCAGTGTTTTCTAATTTTATCCTTTTCTTACCTGACTTCATTAAGAGCCAGATGCTCTTAATCTGGCACAGGTTTGTGAGGACATTGTCACATCTACTGAAAAAAGACAAGACTAAATGTTATCAGCATACTGACATCTTCAGTTATTTTCTATAGGTCTTATACCTGGAAGATTGTGGCTAGGTGGCTCTAGCCCAGCTTTAAAATGAGCTTGCTACATTGAAAATCAGTTGGCATATCAAATGTATAATTTAGATCCAAACAATTCCAGTAGTTTCCTCATTGATTTGATGCTGAAAGACAATCTATTTATACAGTCTGCAGTTTAAAAATTAAAATTTTCAGTGTTCAGGGTAAAAGAGAAAGTTAGAACCTTATCTACCACTGATTTCAGGAAAGATGTGAAAAATGAATTATCTTAAATGTTACTATCTACCTTTCAGTGCAGTAGTTGCACTTGCTTCAATAACAGAGTTTCAGATTGTTCCCAAACCTTCATTGTTAAGGGAAAAAAAACCCCTACAACAAAACAGGAAAGACCTGTTTCAGGAAAGGCTCTTGTATCACTGAAAAAGGGCCCGTGCAACACCTGACTCTGAAATATGCTTATTTATTATAAATAATTTCCATGGCCTCACATTAACAAACATAAAAGGTCATGAACTCCTGTATTTGAAGAAAACGTATTTGACATCTGGGATCTGGCAGAAGATCCTCCTGTGGGATAGACTGTTTGCACAGAGCTTTGTTGAAGAGTAATATTAAGAATGAATTATGAAATATTAGTGTAACCTAGTAAGAAATTATTGTATTTTACAAGCCAGAGACATAAGAGTTCTCACAGAACTATTTCGATTACATCTGATGTAAAAGCACATCAAGGAATGCTAGCTGTGACCAGTTTGCAGTGAAAATCTGTGGGGCTTAAGCACTGCAGTTAGAATTGGACTGAAGGGAGAAGTCCAAATGCAGGCAATGGCTTAAACGTTTGTCTGTGTTTTCGTATGCCCCTGCTCTATGAAAGAAGCAAGGAGGGAATTGGCAGGGAGCCTCAGTAGCTGTGGAAGCTGAGGGCTGAGTGGGAAGCCAGGCCACCCCTGTGCACCCCCAGGCAGTGAGCTGGGCAGCATCCCCAGCCCAAGGCATCAGACAATCAGACACCTTCCTGGGGCTGGGGGGACATCAGGGCTGTGGGGAGCTGGAGACTGTCACTCCTGCACTTTGTCCTCTCTCCCCTCTCTTACCCATGCCAGTGAAAATCTCATGGGGACAGCCCTTTCCCTGCCTGGGGAGTGCTCCCTGGGCTGTTTGTGAATCCCAAGAATATGCTCTCCCACTAGGCTGGGATCATGCCACCTCGTGGGGTACTTCTGGGATGTCTTCCCGAACACTGTTACAGCCCCACTTGCTTGTGATACTGCCCAGAAATGCCTGTTTCAGTGTGGAAGAGGGGATAGGAGGCAGCTTGCCCTGTCCTCCCAGCCTGCTCAGGGCCTGGGTCCCTGCCTGTCCAAGCAAAGGGCAAACACCTGCCTGGGCCCTCTCCTCCCCTCTCTCTTTTCGGGACCTCGGGGCCAGGTGCTGCTGCCCTGCCCTGTATTTTCACACCATCATCTCTCTAGAGCCTGCTCAGAGCCTCAGGGTTGGCCTGTCTCCCAAAAGCAGACACAGGCCTGCCTGAGGAGGAGCAGACGTTCCTATCCCGGGGAAGGAGAGGCCAGCCAGGTGTCACCTGCGCACAGAACAGGGGCAGCACACAAAAGATCCTTTCTGAAAGGCACCGAGTCAAGAAAAAGGCCCAAAAGCACAAAAATATTCTACTGTTTCCAGTTGTAAAAGACTTTTTTTTTTGTCTTCTACTTCCAGGTGAAAGCAAACCTCATTTACCTTGCTGAGAGGGGATGATGACAAAAAGCCATTACAGAAATCAGTGCAATTTAAAGCCTCCTGGTCCCATTGAAGTGAGGGAGCTGGGAAGAAGATCCATGGAGGCCAGTGGCTGGTTGTTCACAGAAGCTGGAATACTGTTCTTCCATCAAAAATTGCTTGGTTCAAAAGGAGAACACACACTGACCTCCAAGCTGGAGGTCATCCCCCTGGGAAATGCAAGGTACTTAGGGCCATTCAGAAATGACATAACTAGAAACAGAAGTTACCAGCCCACTCTACCCTAATTTTAACGCTTTAACCCAGCTGCAGGTTGTTCTGCTCTGCTCCCAGGCAAACGCACCAGAATACAGCACTCCTAAGGTACAGGAAATAAGGGAAAACCAACCTGCTGCCCACGTTCCCAGCCTTCCCTGTGCTGCAGCACTGGCTGCTCCTCAGCCTTGCGCCCAGAATCACTGGGAGGTAAATGTGCCACAGCCCTTGCTGATATCACTAGGGACTGTAGGGCAGGAGTAAGGAGGAACTCTCACTGCAAAGGTGAGGATTTGCCTGTTTAACCTCTGTTTGGTTACATACATAAATATTCAGAGAGGAGAAAACATACAGCCCTTGAGAGACTTCTCTGCCAAACAGGCTGAAATGGGTTACATCTTGGTACAACTCAATGATACATCTGAGTGGAGGGGTGCAGGTGTCACAAACCAGTGTCTTACCATGAAGTTTAACAGCTGAAAATGGCAGGTTGTTTATTCTTGGCAGTAATTTCTTCAGAGATTATTTTCAAGAATCCTGAGTCAGCACCAGTAACTGTAGGTACAAATATTTGTTTGTGGGACACAGTATCTTTGCTATGCTGTTTACCTGTACTCCTCAAGCCCAAAAGTTTATTTATGTATGACTAAGGCTGGCTTTCCATGGTGACCAAATACCCACTTGCCTCAAGTATTTTCAATTGTCACTATTGCTTTAACTCTTAGCTCTATAAAAACTAGATTGTATGGTAGCAAGGAATTCAAGGGCAAAGGGTTAATTATTTCACTGCAGCTCAAGGATTTAACTTCACATTAAAACCACGTGCATTTGTATCCAAGTGAAATAATGAAAAGCTTGGTAGAAGATGGAAGGTGCAGTCATACAAGCAAGCAAGGATTTATTAAATTAATTCTTCAAGATCTTAGAAAACCTGACCAAACACTTCTCAGCCAAAGCTGTGGCTGTTCCTTTGCTTAAACTGACATGGTGATCCCATGAGCAACAAGGATTTTCATTAGCAGGCACATGGAGGATGTGTTTCAGAACTGGATTTTAGGAGGACTTGATCATGATTTTGGGATGGTATGGTGACTGAAGTGTGCCAAAGCCCAAGAAGGAGGAATAAAACAGGCCAGAAAGAGGAAAAATGGGAGTGCAGAAGTGCTGTTAAAGATCAGCAGCCAGCTGCCATTCAGAACAGTCCTTACAAACAGTGGCACAGACTACAAACATCATTGTGATATAGCTGAGATCACACTTGCTGTCCTAATGAGTTACTGGCGTGAGAAAGTGTTCACCTGTATGAGACAGGGAACTGCTGTCTGACTTCCTGGAAAAAAACACGTAGGCTCATTTTTTCCATCACTGATTTGGTTATGTGCAGGCTGACACCGAGGACAGGTTACTAACATTCAGCAGTACTTGCAGGCCTGAGGAGGAAATGGTGCCACCAAAAACAGAGAGGGAGGAGAAAGCAGGAGTTCTGGTACACAGAATACAGCCCATGGGACTTCTCAAGGAAATACAATTCAGTTTACCCTTAAGGAAGTGCAGCAGGAGGTTAAAGCCCTGCAGGGTGTCAGTTTTATAGCCCAGCAAAACCCCATCTCTCCAGCAGTGCAGTGTCCTTTACCAGCTGGCTGGATAGCACTGAGAGAAGTACAACCTATTTCAGGTTTGTCCACATTCGTGAGTCAGCTTTGGAGAGACAATTTCCTTATCCACAGAGGTCTACTCCCTTGGCTGGGAGGACACTGTTAGAAAAGATAGGTCTTGCATAGTAAAAAGAGCAACAAAGGAGAGGGGATCACACTATTCAGTCCCCTGTGCAACCCCATGTCAGACAGACATGGTAGCATATGTAATAACAACCTAAAATGCAAATTCTAAACAAGTAGAGAAAGAAGGATAAAGTGACTCAGGTGTGGAAAACCTGTGTTGGGCTACTTCAGCTGTGTGTCAACAGCAAAATCAGAGCAGCTGTGTTTTGTGAAGTGTCCATTCTCTACATTCAGAGAATGTAGAACCAGCCCCTTGTTACCTTCACTCATCAGGCCACTTCAACCAGAGTGGACTGTAGAACCATAAGTCTTTGATCAAGGGTCACACCTACTTTCTCATTTTCTTTGAGTAGTTCTAGAGAGTTGTTTTCTTCTCTTGAGAAATTTTGTAGCTCAGCATTCCTGCCCTTGGCTTCTCTTCTTTCAGTTTGCATGTGTGCTCATTTCAGTGTAATTTCTCTTGAGCATGTGATTCAGAACGTATTTGTTTGCAGTGTAGTGAAGGGAAATGACGCATTCCCGTGATACTGGAAATGAGCAGTGGCGCTTCCTTTGAGTGCATATCAGCTTTCAGAGTGCCCTGTAAATCATCACAAGCCAGTGAATGGCGTATTACCTACCTCACTTTGCAGTGAGTTATTTGAGTGATAAGAATGTGAGAGAGCAACTGTGTGACATAAATTCCTTCACTTTCCACAAAGCAAACCAGAGCCAGTTTTGGCTGTCCTTGCAAATTGCTGAAATAAGAACATTCCACCAGCAAAACACAAACCCAACCAACAAACTCAAACCTCATTAGGCATGGGTCATTGAATATCATGTGGGTGGAAAAGCCTTTGTCGTACTGAAGTCAGAAGAAACGTAGTGCAGGTGGGAGTGAGAACTAGCCACTGGTTAATGATTTATATGTGAGGAAACCAGTTCAGTCTAAATTATCTTATATTAACACTACTTGTTATGGAGACCAGTTTATTCTGCCAGTTGGTAGTCAAATTTTGGCCATAGCTTCACGGTCACTGTACAAACCCCTGCCTTCACTGGCTCCAAAGACCAAGGACAACTGGGAGAGGAGTATGGCACCATGTCAGGCTGGCAGGAGAGCTTGTCTCCTGGGATTCTCTGGGAATACTTCCAAGGCATGCGGCCTGTACACCCTCCCGTACACCCTCCAAATGTGCTGGACAAAGCATGGCTGCTGCTTGAGGGGGAACTGGCCAAAGGAGCCGTCCCCACCCTCAGAAGCAGTGACCTTCTCCATCCTTCAGTAAAATTGCAGGGAAAAGAAATGTCTCAGATACGTCAAGCTGCTAGTACAGATAAAGTAGTGTTACATAAAATGTTAATTTGAGCCTTATCACACATAAACCCACCAGGAAATGAAGGTAAAATACACACAGGTACCTCCAAGTATGGGCAACTGTACAACATAAAAACTGTGAAAGAAAATTAGCCTCTGGAAAATTAATGGTATTTTGCTTTGAAGTTTTTTCTACTATTGCCTGTATGTCACTAGTGTTTATGACCAGTAGGTGTACCAGTATCACTGATCCTCATTCACCTTGCTTTCCAAACAAGTTACATCATTCTGTCATGCATACTTGCAGTGATCTTGTATGAACACCACTAAAACAGATAATGATCAAAATAAACAAGAATTAAATTCTATTTTTTGTTAACAACATATTTATTTTTTAAAAAAATCCTTTAAAATAGTCCCTATTGGTGCATTCAATGCAAATTGTTCACAAGCTGTTGAACAATGCAAGACTTAAAAGCTCATTTTCTGCTAGAAATGAAGTAATGGTTATATGCTAAAGGGACAGGATGAGGGACATTGAAACTATCCTTTTAAAATTACAGTACAAAATTATTCTTAAAAAAAATAAAAGAAGAATTCAAAATATAACATGTTTATTAATCCAGACAAGCTGCAAGTAAGAGTTAGGGAAATTACTGTTTCAGCAGTAACACTAAGGAGCATCCTTTGAGCTGGGCAGCGAGTTCTCCTCCTTCCATCTCTACTGACTGCAGGATAAACTCTTGGTATAAGGTGATACTAAATGTGCTATAGCTAAAATTGTACTTAGAGGTTTCTGGTATCCCGTGCATCTCATTAGGTGACAGATTGGCCAGGGCATCATTTTTTTTGTCAACTGATTCTGCATTCAAGCACATGAATGCTGCTGTCTTCCCCAATGCCCTGCCACCCCTTTTTATTGAAGTGACTGTTAGTATTTCCCAAGCAGAGCTAAAATGCTTCACACAGCATGAGAGATCTGTCTCAGAGATCCTGCACACCAAGAGCATTCTTTAGGACTTTTACATTATCTTGGTCTCTCCCTTGCCTCTGGCCATGCCTGCCTCTTTCTTGGCTCTACCATCAAACAGCCATTGTGTCTGTATCCTGATATGGATCAACTATGCTTAATCCTGCTGTGGGAGACAAGGATGCTAGAGGCCAAGGAGTGAATTCTTCCTTTTACAGATGTTGTCTAGATGTCTTAATTTCAGAGCTATTTATAGGCTACATGGGTACTTATCTTTCTAAGGAGATAATCTCCTTTTTAATATTTTGTGTTTCTGGTTGAATATTTTTGTCCTTGTCAATGACATCATAACCAAAGCACTGAAGGTTAACTAATCAGTCAGCTCCTTTTTATTTACTTTGTGGTTCAATTGTAATTGTATCCCTCTGTAATTCTCTTGCATCCATGGATATGACTACACTGCTGTGAACCAAATGCTGTCACACCATTGTTAACTTGCATCAAATCAGGCTGGGTAATTCCAAATGAGCACAACCCTGAGGAAAGGCAAAGGGATACACTGAAGCTTCCTGCAGGCATTATATGTGTGGTAGGTAACAGCTTGGTCCTTTTAATTTTGGTAATTTTAAATTTTCCATTTCTATAGATTATAAATGTGGTGAGAAATTTTATAGACATTATGATATAAATCTCCACTTGATATCATTCAGAAGTCAGTGAAATTACGTCTCCTTCAGCTCTATGTCTCTATGAGCTTTGCTTCTTCCTCACTGACCTAGTGTGTAGACTTGGGCTAGCAGGTGTTTCTGGTCACTGTAGGAGCCCAGGGATCTCTATCGAGCAGCTGCTATTGTTTTGGAAGCAGTCAGTTTTTCTATCCCCCTACTCTACTTGAATGGCATCAAATGTCAGGGTCCAAAGGGATATTTAAAAATGATGAATTATATTCCACTATTCTTGGGGATACTGATTTGAATAACAAATCTGTGTCATCTTGGCAGGCCTTCTTCCTCTTTGTTTGCATTTCACATAATCTACAAAGCAAGTTTACTGACCAAAATGTTTCTGAAGAACAGGAATTTCTTACAAAGACTGAGGAACTCTGGTCCTGGATTTTTGAATTATCTTTGCATTATGTGTAGGCAGCCAAGAAACAGCATGCTTTAAAGATTTTTGTCAAAGACGAACCTTTGTAGCTATGGTTTCACATGTTGGTTGGAGAACATGTGCAGAAAGTTGCTGATGAACAGTCTCCAGACTGAGGTCCCAGTCTGCACAAACACATGTACGGAACACTGCAGAATCTCAAGGAAGTCAACATAATCCCTCATAGGTTACAGAGAGAAACTATTCCTATGAATGATGTGACTATGCAGAGGCTTGGGTGTAGCTTCATGTTTTCACAAAACAGAACCTAGTGCCTGGGCGGGCCTTTGAAGAGCAGGAGTGAGGAATCATTCATGGAAATGCATCAATGAATGTCTTGAAATACCAGAAGAACATTTGAAATGCTAAAGGTTATCTCAGGAAATCTCAAAGAACCCAAATATAGTGCCCACAAAGAAAGAGATACTGCAATCATGCTGTTATTTATTTACAGGAAAGAAGCTTTCAGCTCTACTCTGAAAATAATACATATCTGCTTACATTTATACAACTGACACTGAGATTTGAGACTTAAAATAAACTGGGCTAAATCCAGACCTGAGGTGAGGTGTTTAGTGATCACTGACTTCAGCATAGTGATGAACACATTTAACTCTCTCTGGCTTGGGCCACATACTCTGTATGCAAATTGTGAAGACTGAGGATGATGGCCATAAATAGACTTTTAGAGATTCTGCAGAAAGCCTGCCTCAGAAAGGTGACATGTGCCAAAGGGGCAGTGCCACAGGGAGTGTAATGTATTTGTTTGGGGATGTCAGTGATAGCTGACTGTTATCTGCACCTGCCCCTTTCCTCACCTGTGTCAGTGCAGAGTGTAACTGAAGTTTTTAACTGTGCACATCAGCTGTGGAAATCTCACCTATTCCCATTCTTAGCTCAAACTTCTGAGATCCCTCTAGTGGTTTGCAAACTGATCCCCCTGGGTAACTCAATAAATACTGTTGAAGCTACAGGGAGAGTTTGGGTACTGCTTTTACACCAGGAAGTAAATAATGATGCAGTAACCTCATTGTAAGAATTGAGGACTGTATTGAGTAGCAAAGGGATCTATAGGAAACACTACAGCAATTAATAACTCCTGAAATATTCAATTTGTTTCAATTCCCTTTCCCATATCCCTGAGGTCACTCCTTTTCCCTTTGTGGTTTGTCCTGGACAAATGATCTCATTACGCTCATGCACTGCAAGCACATGTTGAGTGAACTCCACTTCTTCTCTGGCACTACCTAACACTTGCTTTTTGGAGATCAGTTGTAGGCTATTTGTCTTTTGTAGGGCCTGACTGATTCAATTACACTTCTTATATCCAGGGAAGATCCATTATTTTCCCACCATGTTATTCTGCAGCCACCACCTGTTCCAGCTTTTCATGTGTTTCACTGGAGATGCAGGCCATGTTCTAAGCACTCTTACAGCAAAGTATTAGCTATGAATGGCCCAGCCTGCTGATAGAGCCTGGCTTTATGAATAGGATTTTAAAAACCCCACAACTCCTCTGTTTTGAAGGTGAAAGATGCTCTTCTAGTTACGTATTTTCTCTGGAAATGGCATCTGTTATTGTGTTGGTTTGATACTCTGAAGGCTTTTTAAGAAGTCTGATAAGGACATGCTTATGCAATACACCCTTAGGCTTTACAAACAAACACCTGTCAGGATTGAATAACATTAGGGCATACTTTTGTTCCTTTTTTTTTTTAAACATCTTTATGTTATGATATTTTCATTGTGCTCTGATACAGCTACATGCTGTGGAAGATACTCAGTAGCATATTCTGTGAATAAGCCAGACTGGAGAACTTGCATGACCAGAAATTTTACTGATTGTATTTTTCTGCCAGCTCTAGAGAGAGAAAAATTATTATACAACTTCTGCTGATGCTGGTACCATGTTTATAAAAGGCAATAGAGGCAATAAAAGTTGTCTCTTCTGAAGGCTAAGTCAAAAAATAGGTAAATATGAATACAGGACCCCAACTGAAGAGCAGAGAGCTCATATGAATGGCCCTGTACACTACACTCAGTGATGGTGGGTGACCAGGTTCTCAAAAGAAGTTGAGTTTTTTTAACAAAGGTATTGTAGTCAGTGAAAATCACCAGTTGAAAAGCGATTCTGTGGGATCCAGGAAACTCTTGGGTGAAATAACATTTTGTTGTCTATGTCAAAAAAGTCAATTCCCTAAAAATATCTCAAAGTCAAATAAGCCAGATAATAGGATTCATTCTACTCCCTCTGGCACCTAACCCAACTAGCATGAACCAATTTTTTCATTTATCAAAATAGCTTCTCCTTCCCAATACTGTGATCTGTATCAAAGATTACTGCCATATCTGCTTTCTTTTACCTTTATTCCATATATACCTTTTACCATATCTTATTTCTTTTACCCTATGGCAATAGGTGCTGTACAAACACACAGTGGAGGACAGTTTTTCTGCTGAGAACCTATGTTCAAACAGACAGGCAGGAGAGGCAAAGAGCTGTCCCTTCGTTGCTTGGCAAGGGAACAGCTCTGCCAGCCTGAGCAAGCAGAGCCAGAGGGAAGCCCCACACACCCAGACCAGGGTCTGTGCTCTCTGTTGGTGCTGGTCAGAACACTGGCCATTAACCATATGGCAAAACTCTTCATTTAGAAAATTGTCAGCAGTGGGTTAGAATAAAGAATAATTTTCTGAGCAGACCTGGAATTCTGTCTGCTTTTGAGGAGTCCTGGCCTCAAGGAGGAACATCAATATATGCAGCAGTTGCATGTTTACATTTTTAACTTTCATGCTGTAAAAACTTGACATGCATAGTCTGCTTTTTTTATTTGGTGAGAATTGCTGTAATATTTGAGTCTGCAATGGTCTATTGAAAACAGACCCCTGACTAGGAAATAGAGAGTTTAGATGTTATAAACTGCCAGTAATTTATTATTTTGAGATTGGCATATATTTTGGCAAAGTTTAAGTTGGCTGGAGTGATAGTGAGTGATGAAAGATGTTATGGCTGTTGAGAAGTGGCTGAATTCCTTTGTTTGCAGAATTTTCACTTTTTTTTAAGGCGCAGAATGTTTATATAGAAAGTGTAATATTGTTTTATGAGTATTTGCTGGACCCTGCTAAAACCAAGCACTCAAGCTTTACTCTTTTAACAAAGTGTTTTGTTATGGAATTCCTCTGGGTTTTGATTTTTCTAAATTAGGGTTAAATCAGGTTGGTATGTGGGGGCCATGGGAGAACAGGCCAGAAGTGACAAACTGTCTGATGTCTAACGGGGTGTGCTTCCACTCCAGGAGGTGATGTGGTGGCAACAAGAGAGGACTCCTCAAGTGGGCATGAAGAAGCCATAACACAAGGGCACAGAAAGGGGGGAGGAGGGGATTTTAAGCACTGGGAAAGCTGTCAGCATTTTAAGAGTTGGACATTTTCAGCGCAAGACCCTGCCTTCCCCATGGCTGCTATCTGGTCCACCAGAGCCTGCATGCTTCCCATGTTTTATTTCCATCATCTGGAACAGGAGCACTTTTAGTCCCATGGTTATAAATTATCATTCTTCCTTCCCGATCATCTCTATTTTTCCCTCCAAGACTGTGGTACTTGATGAGCCATGATATACTCAGGAAACAAATTCTTGTTTCTGATATTTCTCTGCCCATTTCCTCTGCATTTATCTCCTCCAAGTCGGCTGCTCATAAAACTCATTGGCTTTCTGCCTTCAGCTTGGCTCACTAAACCCTGGAGTCAGTCTCCAGCCTTTTTGTTTTTACAATAAAGGACAGAGCTCTGAGCCACAGCATCCTGGGATGTTATAGCAGCAGAGAGAAAACCTTTAAAGCATTAAGAAACGGAAGCTGCTAAACTCAGTGTTTCATTGCTGAAAGCATCAGGGCTTCCTTCAAGCTGAGTACAAGGAAAAAGAACAGAGTTTCTACTAATTCACAAATCTTACTAGGAACAAGAGGCAGTTTTCTGATTTTATCACGCAGTCTGTGTTGCAGTAACTTTCTAAGTCTGTATTCTCCCATTTAATACTCCACTTTAATGAAGACCTCACATTGCTACTCTGCTCCTAGTTGCTCACATTATGATCTTTGTAAACCTCTCCCAAGTAGCACTGAGCACTTCCAGTTCTCAAAAGACAAGCAAAGGTTATCCTTCCTGTCCTAGCAATGCTAGAGAGCCAAAAAGCCAGTAAGGAAAAAACAAAATAAAAGAGCTTGTTTCAAACAGATTTAAAATCAAGACATATAAACCCTCATCCCTATTAAAATAAAAGGCCAAAGTGCCAGTGGCTTCAACACACATTATACCTTCCAACTATACAATTTTAAATTTTTTTTTCAAACTATTAAACATATACATAGATTTAGCTTAGCACTGAGAGGGCTCAGCTGGAATACTTTTCACAGTTTTGGGCACTGTGCTTCAAAAAAGATGTGAACCAACTGGAGAGAATCCAGATGAGAGCAACAAGAATGATCAAAGGTCCAGAAAATGTGATGTATGAGGAAAGACCAAAAGAATTGGGTTTGTTTAGACTAGAGAAGAACAGTCTGAGGGGAGACATGACAACAGCCTTCAGACACGTTAGACTGCTGCAAAGGGGAAGATAAACTGTTCTCAATTTCTACTGGAAGTAGGATAAAAAGCAACAGATTACAATGGAGATTCAGATTAGAATTTAGAATAAACTCTTTTTTTGGTTACAGCAGTTATACCTGAGAAGACAATGCCCATGAAAACTGTGGGATCCCACTGTTTGAGATTGGGGTACTGCTATACTCCGGTCTGCTTTGTGGTAGAAGCATGAATAAGACTGGTCCTAGTCCTTTTCAGCTATTTCCCCCCATGTTAGAAGTGTAGGAGAGAGATTGCAAGTGAAAAAAAAAAAAAACAACCAAAACAATTCATATTTTCTGAAGGAATTTGGACAGGTCTGACCTAAGTGGTCTTTGAACAGGAGATTAATTGCAGCCATAACTATAGAGTTAGTATTACTACCTTGTAGCCATTACAAACTGTTTGCAACTGTTATACTCAGGAAAACAGGGAAAAATAAAATTCTGATTCTTATCTGCTCCAAAGTCCCTACTTATGCTGGATACTATTCTGGCAGTGGAGGCCTGTGTCAAAGATTTTGAGTGTAAATAAGCATAAAATCCTAAATGCTGTAAAACACACCATCCAGTGATAGATTTCTATGAACTCTGTTATATAGAAAGATTTAATACAGAAAGGAACCCAAACATGTGACACTTTGTCAGAAAGCAAAAGATTACATAGTACAACATGTTTTTTGGAATGAATTTACAATGAATTTTAACTATAAAATAGAATGAAAAAAACCAGGTGAAATTAAGACAAATGCAGGGTGAATTGAAACAAAGTGCCTGACTGATAATTCCAGAGATAATTGGGAATGCAAATTGGGACTTCTGAGGTCCCTTGTTTCAATAGGTGGGTTTTTTGTTTCTGTTTCTGCTTGTTTGTCTGCTTTTCATTTATAATGAAAAAAAAAATTAAAAAGGCAAGATTGCAAAAGCCAGCTTTTTCCTCAGTTTTTTTGGTGCTTTCTGCTAAGCAGCCTTGGAGCTACAAAGGTTCACAGTCTTTCACATAGACTCATGCCCTAGAAGTATTTGCAGTGAGAAGAGTCCTTAAAATACATGACCACACAGACAATCATATGGGATCTTCAGATGTTTGCATCCTGGTTGGGATTGTGCATGAAGAGGCCTCTAGACAGGCATAGGTCACCTGGTTTGTGGAAGTAGTGATTTGGTCTGCAGCTGTTATAGGTACTGGCTTTTGAGGAGAGAGTTCTGCAGAGGAGGAACTGTCTCTTTTGGCTTAATGTTTCCAGGGCACAAACTCGAGGTTCAGAAGGAGTACTGTGATACAAATATCCTCAGCCGGATGACAGAGCTTCCTCTGAAGTTGATGACGGTGTTAACAGTGATCATTTCCAAGTCCAACTCGATAGTGCGGGGCCCCTTCACGGGCCGGGTCATCACCAGAGTAGCACTGATTGGTCCCGTTTGCTGTGCATAAAACAAGAGAAAGCAAGTGAGATTGCCAAAACTAGTTCTTCAAAACTACTGTCTCACTAGTCTTCAAGCAGCCAAAATAGGTGTTTTCTGTTTCATTGTTTGAAACCACTGCAGCTGATGGGACAGTTTCATTTCAGCATTTGGCTCTTTTCAGTGTGAACTGTCACCTTCTACAGTTTGTAAAGCCTTTGGGAGCCCTGCACATTAAAGTAGCTATTGAACATAGACACTTGCTATTGCCCAAAGAATTAAAAATTGAAAACATGGATTTAGAGTATAAACAAGTAATGATACCTTTTTGTATGTTTGTTTGTTTGAAGTACTCTTTAGTTGGATATAAAGTTACTGTGAAGCAGCAGACACCCAGAAGGGCTTTTGTTAAAGAACCTGGAGAACAGGTGTTCCCATGTGAATGGGGTCTGGTTTTGTGGTACATTGTGTATGTTAATGGTACAAACCTTATGCTCCAAAGAGAGCTTTGAATATGCAATGGCACTTCAGAAAACCAGTCCTTTATTAAATGGAAGCGGACCTTTGCAATATCTGACCAGAACAGTGGATTACACACATTTAAAAATCTGAGCTGCTGATGTTAAAACCAAATGCAGTTTGTTTTCCATCAGGAGCTTACACAGGCACAGTGGGTCCTGCTTTACCTGTCCAGTTCTACCTCAAAACTGGGCGTTTGTTACCTTTGATCAGAGAAGGCTGACACAGCCATGAGGAGGTGCCAGGCATGTTGCCTGGTCCATGCCAGGCCGGGTCCTGGTGCCTCAGCAAGGGCACAGTGTCCTTCCCAGCTGGCCATGCCCTCCCGCTGCCCAGAGAACTGCTGCATGGTGAATCACCGGGACAGCAGGCTCGGGCAAGGGGGTGGGTGCTGGGAGCACCTGCTTGATCGGCCCAGATGAGGGGAAAAGGTCAGTGGGATCAGTAATGACTTTGCAACAGGAGAGCTCTTGTGAGATGTAAATTATTGTAATGGGACCACTTGTCAATTCTGGATTTTGAAGCATTTTACTTTTCTTACAGTGGGAATCTGAGGTTCTTGTGAGAAATGTGTCCTGGAATCTATCCCACTACCCATGTCTGTGAGGGATGGGAACCTTCAATAGCCACAGAACAGGATTCAGTGTGGATGTCAGAGCCAGGATTTGCATGGGACTGAAAATCAACCTCCTGAGAGTCACATCCTTGTGGATGTGCCCCATTCTCTGCAGACAACCCTGTAATCTCTGCATGTTGGTGGTGTGCCAAAGATGACTGGGGAACACAGGGGTCTTCTGAGAAAAACAAATTTAAAAATCTCAGGTAATTATGTTTTCTCTAACATTGTCTACATGTGTGCTCTCAGTGAAAAAAAAATCATAGCAAATGAAAGCAAAGAACCCAGAAAGTCAAATTTTGGCATAAAGGGGTGGGTTTTTTGGTTACTTTTTTGATTTTCATGTTTCTTTAATTTCCAATGAAGAGGTTTAATAAAACAGACAAGAAAGATTGAGTCTTTCGGTGACAGTTTTTGATTATCCATCAAACAGTTTGGCACAATAGTTTCTCTTGAGCTTGGGAAACCTGAGCTATTCTTAGACATGGGTATAGCTCTGGGCTGTCCTAAACCTACTGTCTCATAGGAGAGGCATGTTTGTTTTGGGTAGGTTACTCTCCTTAGAGATCCAGCAGTTCCTACAAATCAGCACACTGCTCTGCACATCAGTGTGTAAAAGAAATGCCTCATACTGAAGGTTTAAGTGATAGTCACGAAAAGCTCAGTTGTGCTATCACACATTCAGCTAACGACAAGATACTCCATGTTTTCCCCCAGTCAGCACTAGACTTACCCGCATGTAGAATTCCCTGCCCTCATTCCCTGATTTGATTTGGAAGATGTAATATGCTCCAGGGTAGCGAGTTGTTGCTTGCATCTGAAAAATATCCGAAGGCACAGACCTCCCAGACACCATATCCATCACTCGGTACAGGATGGTGAACGGCTGATCTCGGCACCCAGGGTTTTCAGCTGGACACATGCAGCGGCTGGTTGTCAGAGATAGAATGGTCAGCAAGGGTTACAAGTTGCTGTAATATTTGATTCTTTATATGCTAATATAGATGCATAAATAAATAAACAAGTAATGTTGGTGACCAGCTAAAAGAATCAATGAAACTTGCAATGCATTTTCTCACTTTTAGTATTTTCTGTGTTGCTGTTCTGGCCTATATCCTGCCTCCTTTTTCTTGTCTTCTCAGCCAAAATACCTTGGTGTTCTCCTTAGATCACCCAAAAACATGAACTTTCTTTGAAGCAGCCCTGCAGGTGTAGAATACTCGGTACATGTTTGTTCTGATAGTAATTTAAACTGAACTGTCCCCAGAATATTATTAGATCATTTCACTGATAATACTACATAAACAGCAGTGATTTTTGTTTCACTATATTTTGTATACTACATGAAAATATACAGTAGACATCCTGGATCAAACCAAAGTTCTAACATCAAATGTAGAGCCTTAAGGAAGAAGAGGATAAAACAAGCATACGACACTTCCACCAACAGTCTCCAATTCACTGTGACTTAGGGAATCCTTGAAACAAAAATTTCTTCTTTCTATTTGTCAGGTATTGATGCATTTCTTATCCATGAGCTTTTCCAGCTTCCCACATGAATGTTTGGCATCCAAAGCCCCCTGTGGCCAGGAGCCCCACAGCCCCCTTCATCTCTCTTTGCATGGCCTCTTTCTGACTTTATCTGATGCTCCCAGCTGTTCACATGAAAGGAGAGCAGACAGTCAACCCCTGCTCATCCTCCTCACGCATCTCAGGGCTTCATATTTGACCCTGTTCATGACTCAACTGCTCTAATTTGGCTGTTACCCACAAGGAAGATATTCCATACTTTTGATCATTCTCATTGCTTCTTATGAATCTTTATCCAGTTCTATTTCTTTTGACAGGAGGGGAAGGGACTTCACAGTCTTAAAGATGTGGTACACAATATCATGTGCTCCAAGGATATTCTCTACCTATTAACATTTGAAATTCAGATTGCTTTTCTGACCTGTAGTGAGTACTGCAGATCATGAAACTATAACCCTCAAATCTCAGTTTGCATGGATTATGATCAAATCAGTGGTCCTTATTTAATTTGTGAATTTGGGATTTTATTTTTACTTTAAATTCATCAACACTGATTTTCATCTGCCATTATTATTGTACAGTCCTTGAGGCTTATTCTGTAATATTTTTCTACCCACTCTTTTATCTACTGTCTTCAGATAATTGTTGCAGACTTTTTCCATCTCATGGTTTATTCTTTTCCCCAGGTTGTTTATGATGGACTAAGTAGGTCCAGCTCAGACCTCTGCAGAAATTCAGCATGAAAGTTGACATTTTAATACTATCCTCTGTTTAATTTTTATTTTTCAGCTTCTTATTCTTCCGTTCCAGGGACTTTTCTCTGTTACTTATGACTCCTTAATTTCCATAATAACTATGTGAGGGTCTTTTCAGAATCCTTTGGAAATGCGAACAGACTGCATCAGTCCAGGTGCCCGAGCCACATGCAGCTGATTTCTTCAGAGAAAGAGCTCTAAGGAAGTTGTAAAGCAGGGTATCCCTTTATAAAAGCAATGCTGGGGGAATTTACTGGGCAAGGGTCTTTTTGACTATTTTTTCTATGACCTCCACTGCTGACATGAATTTCAGACAATGCATCTGGCATGTCCCCCATCAAGAGGCTCCTGGCACTATGAACACCCAATTCCTTCCACAGAAAACACAGATGCAAGGAATTCACTTGGCTTTTATACTGACCACTTCTGGGCATATGTCACAAATTAAGTGCAGGCCCACCTAGAGATGAGCCAAAGCCACCAAACACAAAGCTCAGAGATCATGTTCTGATGCAAGCTGCTCTGCAAGGACTCTGTAGCTGGGCTCTGGGGAATTTAGATACAGAAGATTCAGTTATTTCAAATTCCAATCTATGACTCTATCACCAAGGTAGGAAAATCCAAAACTAGACAGATACTAGGTGTCCATTCTTCAGCTGCCCTAGTTCAGAAAACAACGTAAATCGACTCATAAATTCTAAAGGAAAGAAGCTAATTATTAATCTCTTGCCTTTCTATAAAATATATGAGGCTACCAAGTAATTCCAGGTTATTTGATTTAGTGCAAACATTGTGGATGAAATAATGTGGACTGCAGTATATTGAGATCTGTCTGGAACTGAAATATTTTGAGCCCAGAAAATACATACAAATGTAAAAGAAACAGGCTATTTTTAGAAATGTAGAGTTTATTGTTTGCTCGCTCATATGATTCCCAGTTGAGACAGTAACAGTACTAACAGCCCCATCCAGACATACCCAATTTCTAGGCAAGGTGGATCAGCCTGTGAACTATTCAGAACTTTTAACCTTTAAGCAATAAGAAACTATTTGTATCCTGCTCTAATGATCATCTAATATTTTAAAGTACTTGCTAGGCTAAACTAGTTATGGTTTGCAGGAAATATTCCTACTAATAAACAGGCTGCATTTAAGCATATATGAAGTCAGTTAGTTATGTAAGTAAATGTCTCTTATTACATCACAAGCCTTGCTGTTTTCTCAACTAACTGAGAGCTGTTTTTCCAGTCTAAATTCACATACATCTAAGTATGATATATCATATCGTATCAATCATATCATATATCATATCATATCTTATCACACCTGGTAACCTGGTAAGGAATTGCAATTTATTATTTTTTATAAAGCTCATCAGTGGTAAATTTAGCAATAGAATGTATGTATAGCTCTTTAGACAGACTTCATGGCTGCAGTGTAAAATTGCAGCTTCTTTGGTTTACCTTGGATACAACTTTCACAGATAGAATTTGCTTTTTTGGCTGTGGGTATGTTACTCACTTCTCATTAATCTGGAGATAAGGCTCCTCACATCGTACTGGGTCTAAACATTTATATTCTCCTGGGATATTGAAACATGTTTGCTGTGAAGTGCAGGTGAAGTTTCTGATTTCACATTCATTGATATCTAAAATACAAGGAATGAGAGAATGGCTAAAGCAGGGAAATATGTACAAGATACCACTCCTACAAGCTGGTTTCCATCTCAAAGAATTACCCCAAAATTCATAAAACTCTTGCACTGTGAGAGATGGTCTTCTTATAACTGTCCTCTCTTTTAAGATCAGTTTTTACTCCATTCACTTCTGCTAATTAGAGTGCTCCCACATGCTAAATGCTGCAAAAAGAAAAAAAAAAAGGAAAGGAATTGGCTGCTCAAACTCTTCGACCTTAGAGAACGGGAAAAGTAGAGATGTACAGCAAGGGGGAGAGCATTTGAGGTCTTTCCTGTGTAGCTGTTTCCTAGCCAATAAGGTCTTACTTAAAACAACACACCAATTCACCTCAGCAGGAATACTCACATGATGACATTCTTGCCAGAATTGCATAATTGGCCCCTATGAGTATTTCACTGTGCAAGGCCAAGAACAAGCATCTCAATTCTTGAAAATCTTTCTAGACACAGGATCTACTTTCTAGTGCCCATGGGTTTTAATCAGTGCAGAAACGTTACCTTGGCAGCTTCTACTGTCGTCAAGCAAGTTATAGCCCGAAGGACAGGTACAGTAGTAAGAACCAGGCCCGTTCACACATTCGTGCTGGCAGAGGAACTCTGAGAAGCTGCATTCGTCCATGTCTGCAGCAGTAACACAAAAACCAAAGTTTAGTGCCTTTGGCATTACTGTCAGAAGAGCAGTCCTGCAGGCAGGTGGCCACCCAGCCTACCTGCACATTACCTCAGCTAGAGGCTGGCACTCTCCAGCTCCCTAGAGCTCTGCAGCAACCTGACAAAATGCTATACAAGTTCTTCATTGAACACTTTTTTTCCTAAGGAAACCACAGCTGCTGCTGAACACAATGTATGGCTTTTAATTATTTATTTTTCTTTTCTAATACCTGTCACCAGTTGGCCATGTTTTCATTTCTGTTTTACGTCAGAGATAGAGATACTCTGACAACAAAGCTGCAACTGTAATTTAAAAGGAAAGACTTGGCAGTAGTTTTATTTTATTTTATTTTTTCCCTTCTTTTGGAGAGCAAGCTTCACATTCCCAGGGTTGCATGGGTTCCAGCAGAACTCCTGCAGCCAGCCCTGTCTGTTTCATGTTTTTTAGCTTCTAGTCAGTTACTTCCAAGTCATTCCAGCAAGACTACAAGAGCACATCCCAGCATGGATCAGACACAGTGGAAGGTCCAGCCCTCTCCCAGACACCCAGGAAGCTAGGCAGTCTGTCAAATATCTGATTGAAAGCAGAAACTGTGCTCTTTCCCCCTTGCACCCATGAACTGACCAGTCATTGTGTTCTGCAGAGCTGTGCTCAAGTGAGAAAGACAAACTTCAGAGGTGCACATGGAGGCATGGCTGACTGAGGGAAAAACACATGCAAAGGCACTAGGCCGAGGGAGGCTGCCACTAATCATTTCCTTATTTCCCTGGTCAGGGGAAGAAAGAAACAAAGGCCAGAACCCCAGCCAGGAACTCCCAAGTTCTTATTCCCAGCTCTGACATTTTGACTCTCCCAGGAAAATCACTTTTACTCTTCAGACTGAATTTCCCTTTCTTCTAAATTGGGCTTGGTCCATTTATCCACTTCTGGTGTTTTGTGCAGATGGATTGGAAAGTATTTGAAGTCCAAATATATCCAAATGGCTTTAGGGCTGAAATCAGCTTCTCAAAAGGGAGATGAAAGGAACTCTACACCTACACAGTCCTGTTACTGTGTGAGTTTGTCCCCAGTGAGTTCACCAAAACAAACACCTTCCTGGAACTACATGGACTGAGGGCTGACTCCATAAATGGCTGAGATATCAGCCACCCTCTGGCATCCTAGCCCAGACCTCCAGCATATTGGTGTTTGGCTGCTGTCAGGTGCTGAGGGACATAGAGCCCCGAGGGTCCTACATTCCTGCTGTTGAGCCCACAGTGTTCCTAAACACTCCTGGCATTCTCCCGGCTGACTGTGCGCCGACAGCAGGGTGGTTGTAATTTCAGAGCACATCTAATGCACTTGGAAGACCTCTGTGATTAGAAAATAATGATGATGCTGGGAAAGCCAGGTTGAAATCTCTGCCTCTCTCCTTGAATTGGGGCAAGAATGCCTCCCAACTTCAAGGTAAGTTGGCTGCTAGGCCATGGACTAACCCCACTCCTGTTGAAGTAAATCTGAACCCTGGGTGTCTCTTAAGAGTGTCGTAACCAGGCATTCCCTTTGTGAGCCTCAGATGTCGAGTGATTGCTGTGAAGTGGAAGAAACTCATTCAGAGAAACTTGACCTGCTTTGTCAAACATTTTTTGCACAAGATTGTCAGGCAAAGATTTTCTAGTCTATATCTAGATGATGGAAAGACCCTTTTGCTGGCTTAGCTCTCAGACATGGATGAGGCTCAAGAATCACCTTATTGGACATTGCAATGAACTTACCTGGTTCAGACCCCCAGGTAGCTCAGGAGGTGAACACATAAAAAACATTCAGGAGTCTAACTTAGAAGAAGAAAATCCATCAGAACGCAGAACACTAAGTTAGGTGTTTAATTCTTAAGACCCTTTAGATATTTAATATTTGTTCTTCCCCTTATAACAAGGAGATTTGCAAGAAAAATATCTTGGGAAACACTAATCATGTACACTGCATCTCACATGTCTTCTGTCTCAGAAACAGCATATTACATCTGTTTACTGTAAATTAAAACTCAAATATTTTCCAGTGCATCTTTCCTTCCAAGAAATATTGGCTGAATTTTCTAATTTTATCAGGCTGATGGTATAATAAGCAAAGAAATAAGTTTTGCCTTCAATTAAAATAAAATAATAAAATAAAAACAAAAACCAAAGAGGAAAAATTACAGAGACATAAGCACAACTTATTCTGCTGTGTGCTGAACAGGTCAGCAATAACTGTACTAAGAAATCATATATTGTTTTTAAAGTGAAGCCAGAGCCATACAGGGGAAACTGGGGAATTTTTCAGGCAGAAGTGAGCAGTCGTTAAGAGCAAGGGAAATACATGCATTCAACAGACAAATGGAAAAGTGCTTTATATAAACTATTTCTTTAATCATGGAAGAATGTCCTCAGACTATCTCTACTTGCTCTAATAAAGCTTCCTGTTCAGCATTACAAAGTGCTTCCTTATGTTTTGCTGTTACCTTGGAGCTTTTGAATATTTAGCTTATTTCTTTAAAACCATTTGTGGCCCTCCTCCACGGAGCTTTCCTGGGTATTTGCTGAGTGCTTTAGCTGGAAAGAAGATCATATGAGTTGCAGCTATCCTGATGCTACCATGGACCAAGGAAAAAACCTTTTAAAAAAGTTTGTAAAAACAATGCCTTTGAAAAAGTAAATATAATAGAATTAAAGAAAGCAAAACAGTAAATAAGAGAGTTACCACTGCAGTTAACTCCATCAGCTTCCAGTTCATAGCCAGGTTCACAGCGGCAGAGAAAAGAGCCATATGTGTTGACACAGGTCTGAGTGCAAGGGTTTTCACTTGTACATTCATTCACATCTATGGGAAACCAATGCCAAATTCATCAGTGACTTCTCCCCAAACTCCATTTTCATTTTTTCTGCAGAGCATTTCAAAGAGATTAGCTGTGCAGTCAGAATGATTTGTTGTGAAAAAATATAACCAAGTCAGTGTTGTTTATTTGGATTCAGGTTGATGCCTGGGAATAGCATGCTGGAAACACAACATGTGTGGAAGTGAAGCATTTTGGGAATGACTTCAATAAAAAAAATAACATGGAAGATGGGAATGAAATTTTTTTTACAAATGTTTCTCTCCTTATCCTGCAATTTGAAAACTGTTGAACCAATATTATCATAACAGATCTGAGAAAAAATGCATCAGGATTTTCCTGAGAAAGATAATGCAATGATGAGGGGCCCTTATGGAAACCTCAGGGTAAAACAAAAGCAATATTTTTTTCCTTGCAGGACATTAACAACTTCTGGGCATCATGAGCACAGACCTTCTCCTGCAGCATGTGGGAAGATGCTCTCTGCTTTGCTAGGGAGACTGTGGAGAAGTTGTGTTGACTTTGAGGTAGCATATCACAGCAAAAGGTGGTCTAATGCTTAGGACTCCAGTCTGGATCTCAGGAGACTCTGATTTACTGATCTGACAAAGGTTTCCTGTCTCAGTTGGGTCAGACAACCTCAGATTTTAATAATAAATTCAGTGTCTGAACACTTGGTAATTCCACTGAATTGAGTGAATTGAGGTTTGGGCCTCTGTGCATATTTCCCCTGATACACCAGTCATGTTGCACCTGAACCCCTTCAAGGTACTGTGAAACTACAGAAATGTCTGTCTGACAAACCCGTCAACATTTTCAAAAGCAATGCTGGGAAGGTTACTTGTGTTGTAAAAACCAAGCAAGTTTTAAGGGTGTGGCTGAGGGGGGACCATAGATTTCAGCCGTGGTTTACCATACTCATACCTTGGCACGATCTCCCATCGTCGTTGAGGGTGAAGCCTGGGTTGCACGTGCAGGAGTAGGAGCCGGGCACGTTGGCACACAGCTGCTGGCAGTAGCCGTAGCGACATTCGTCTATGTCTGTGGGTGGCAAGGATGGAAAGTGGAGTGGTCTGCATTTTCTCATGAGATACAAAGCAGCAAGCACACTGAGCCAACAGTACTGATAACACAGAAATACCCCAGCACACTGGTCATGCATGTCACAGCCAAACCTCCAGGCATTCAGACATGCAGTTAGAGTTAAAATATACCTCTCCCCAGTAGAATGTGGCGATGTGGTTTTATCCACTTCTGGCATCTACCAGTGTGTCTGATGAATTGATTGGCATTGCTGTAACCTTCAGTTTAAATCAGGCAGCCCAGTTTGTTCCTTTAAGCAGCTCCCTCAAAGGATACCTGACAGCTGGCACGGGCTGCCAGCAGAACCACAGCCAACATTGCAGTGAAAATTTGGCAGAATCGAAATAAAAACCTTCTTTGCCTCCACATATACCAAAGCTGCTCACTGGAATAGCAGTGTTTGTTACTACAGGCTTCTTTTTTGAGTGAGGATATTTTTCAAATGTATTTTTCCAAATAGTCACATTCTCTTTTAATATGTATTTTTAACTGACAAATTACAAACTATATAGACAGTTAATTTAATGCCAAAATAGCAGTTTGGGCTGAATTGCAGCATTGGCAATTCAGGCAACTGAGTGCTATGAGCACAAGAAAATGCTCTAAGACATGTAAGACGGTAACTGCTAAAATATTTTTGCCTCAGAACTAAAAACTAAAATGAAACACCTGGAATAGCTGTCCTTTCAAAGCCTTAACATTTCCTTTGGTATAAACTGGCTTTTGATTTATGGAGATTTTTTAAATGGCTGTGTTAAAGCTTTGAAGCTAAATTTATGCAATAGAAAACCCAGTATTTTATATGCAGTCAGCAAGATAACCTAAAGGCCAGGTCAGTGGTGATGAGTACACTAGCAGCAGGCTTCACCAAATCCTGCAAAAATAACATGGGTTTTAGGTAAATGAATACTTCATTCACTGACAGAATGCATTACATTAAGTACATGCTTTGTCTTTTTCAGGACTGTTATCTCAAGAGTGCTACATTTTGAGGATAAGGATTTCTGCAGGGCTGCTTCTCTTGTGGGTGGGTCATGTGGATACTGCTGCACTGGCTTCTTTCTCTGTGTAAACTTTACAGGATAATTGCAACAGATAGGTATGTAGGTTTTTGTAATGGTGATTTACTAACAGTAATTGGTAATTCCACTGAATTCCACTGCACTACTAACAGTGCACCGAAAAAATGTGTATCTAAACCCCAACCTGGCCCTCTGATTACAGTAAGTATTGCTTTTCTGTTTTATGGCAGCAAAAATCACTTCTCCAAAGCCAGGATAAAGTATGGAAAGCTGAGACTTGTTTGAAATTTAGGGGAAAATATAGTAATTCTAAACACAATTTGCTTTTCCTTTTCCACATTGCCTTACAATAATCCACCCCATGATTACTTAAATAGGGCAATATTCTGATGTTATTCCTTATATTAGATAGCATAAGCGGGTACTCAAATCAATTCATCAATGCAGCCATTTCAGTTCTCTGCTATAACCATCAAGAAGAAGAGTCTTTTAGATTTGTGTTCAAATCCTGAATGCTGCATACAATCCTTTCACTTGGTCTGTAACTGGGAGAAGTAAATGGGTAACAGAAGGGGTGATGCAGAGCAGGATCTGCCTTCCTTCCCTCCCTCATCACCACCCTATCACATATTGCTGTACATTCCCCAGCACAAACTTTGAGAAGTTGATTTATCATAGATTAAGGAGCAGGGACCTTGGAGACTTCTTATCCCAGGGGAACTACAAGACAGTGACTCCCTGAAGTGGCTATGGCTGCACAGACCCCAGCTTGGACAGGGCTCAGCCTGGTGCCTGCCAGGTGAATTGCACAGCAGCTGTCAGCAGTAGTTAGGAAAGCAGCCATGAATTCACGGAATTGGTACTTGGGAGGAGAAAGCTGGAAAGTAACTGGAGATGCTCCAGGGACGAATGGGCAGGGAAAGCCCATTCTCCTTCCAGTGGAGGTGTGACAGGATGGTCCATCTCTGCAGAGCTGGCATCAAAGAGCCTGCACTGCAGGGAAAAAACTAATAATGGGTAAATTTTCTTTTAAAAAAGTTGTATGCTGATTCCTAGGTCCTACCTGTATACCTAAAATTAACGACTACATCATCATCCCATGAGCATGTCAAGTGAGGGGAAAGAGCTGGAGGAGAGGAGAAATGGAAGGTTTGTTTTCCTGTGCTGTTTTTTGAGTGATATTTTTTCAACAGGACTGAGCTAAAAGGATGAACAGGACATTGCTGCAAGGAAAATAATAAAATTGAAATAAAACTGCATGGAAGATTGTGAAATGGCACCCAGTTCAGAGGTAATTTTTTCTCACCCCCAAACAAAAGAATTGGTTGACTTAGGACTTACTGTCATTCCCATTTCTTGGTATCAAATGTGGATCCCTTCAGGTCCATACTGTCACAGTAAGGAAAGCACAAGTCTGGGCAAAAATCTTTATGCACACATGCTTGCAATTGATCTTACATGAAAGGGAATCCTTCAGACTGGGAATATGAAAAGCCCAGTTATGACACTATTATGATGCTAGTCATATGGCATTTACATCTACAGTTTTGTTTCGTGAGGGAGTCTCTCTGCCAAACACCTCACTGGCACTTACAGAGACAAAAGACAGTTTCCACATAGCTGAAGGTTTAACCGTGTACTTGGCAAAAGTGCTTAGTGACATTAATTCATGGAGTCACAGGTACACACACGCAGATACTCAGATACTGTAGCAATTGAAGATTTTACCTAAACACTGGCCTTCTAACAGCCAGTAGCCTTCAGTGCATGAACAGGTATAGCCCCCTTCAGTATTTATGCAGATCTGGGTGGGGTTACACTGGTGAGAATCTGAAGCGCATTCATCCACATCTGCAACACAGAAATACAGAAGGAAAATGTTAGAAATAACAGCAGCAGAAGATTTTTCATATTGTACAGTGTGTACACTGCCTCTGTGCAAGGAATTAGAGTTTGGAGGAGTAGGGAGAATGACTATAACCTGAAGGAAAATTCACAATAATAAATGTCTGAGGGCAGTGAGAACTGAGGATGCACATCAAATCTCTCAGTTTTGCAGGTGACCCAGTGTTTCAGTTTTTCTCCTCAAGGAAAGTCTCTCACTGTCTCGAACTTTTTGTGATTTCCACATTTGCTCTGTCACTGAGCTGGGATTTCCATTCTATAGGGCAGTGCTCAGTCCTAGGGAGAGGCTGCTGAAAGGGTTGTGCAACCCCATTGGAAAGTAAGAGATGAAGGGGAGTTCGAGAGATGTACAAACGCAACTCAGAGACATAGAAAAACAACTTCCTACCCCAACCAATGCAGACCATCTCACAGTAATTTTTCAGACAGAAAGTTCAACCAAAAATCAACCTTTACCTGGCCAAAAAATGTATAGTTCCCTGGAATCAATTTCCTGACAATAATACTATTTTCTTTTAATTTCCACCTCTCCCCCACCCTGTCTTTATTGGGTTTAATGTATTTGGGTTTTTATTGCAATCCCTTAGGGTGTTTTTGTTGTGGGCTTTTTCCCCCCCCCTTTTTTTTTTTTTTTTTTTTTTTTGCAAAGGAGGTGAATAGCATGCTTACAATTATATAAGCCAGGACCCTGGAACCTAACTGATTAAAAATGCCTTTCAGAGTCAGAATTTCATTTTGAATCACGCCTTGCTCAGTATCTTTCCTGATGTTTCAGGCGTCAGGTTTGCCTCTAGATGTCAGAAATGGAAATGCCAAAAGATAAATTGTGTCATTTTTCCAGCCAACCTAAATTTCTATGTTTTATTTATTGATACCTAAACTATTTTTCATTCCAGCATACTATGCACTGGCCTTTGCTCAAGCACTATGTCATCCTAGCAATGCTACTCCCTTGATCCTCCCCTGATTCTTATTAACCCAGACTTTGTTAGGTCATGACTGAAAGTGTCTCACCAATGCCCTGGGCTGGAGCAGGCAGCAGAGGGCAGGAAGGCAGCAAGCAGAGCCTGAAATAACTGATCCAGTCTACCACAGCAGCATGTCTAACATGTTCAGATATATAAATAAATACATAAATATTATATGGAGGGACTCTAGAGTTCTTATCTTGCCAACATCTCTACCAGAGCAATTTATGGTGAGTCAAAGCTGGTAAGATAACAAGAGGGGCACAATTAGAGTTAATTAACTCTGTCAGAAATCGGTTCCCATGTATTTGTTGGCCAGATGAAGACTGGCAAAATGGTGGGGGAAGTGGGAAAAGGGTAAGATAACAAGTCTAGACTATATAGGTTCATAAATATGTTGCTCAGTTCAGCTATTGCTTCTGCGATGGAGCTAAAAAATTTTGATCCTCCCTTCATAGCATATCACACATAATTGGTAGTATCTGAACAGAGATTTTATCTAACCATAAATTTAATAACAATGACATTAATGTTTTCTAAATGTAAAAGCTTTCTATTTGTCATGCTTGCTTATTGTTTTAGGAGTGGTACCTTGGGATCTGGCCAATTCTACTTTTTCTAGTCTGCGCTAAGCTTAAAAAGGAGATTTACATTTTCCATGTTCCCTTCTTCCAGTAATTTTAATTGGTGAAAAAAAGTGAAAACAAAATGAGGATCATGGTCTCACCACATATGATAGCAAGACAGTTTGAAAACAGATCCTCCACTCTTCTGTGGGGCATTTTTTTGCAGGGGTGCAGTGTCTTTCACTTAAAGCAACAGGTGGCTGTGGGATTAGTTTTGTTCCCAAGTCATCCTTGTAGCTGTTGCTTGAGCTCCACTCCAGAGAAGTAAGATGCTGATCCTCTTCCATTTGCTTTATAGCAAGCAGATTTATTTGCTTAGTCCCAGTCTTCACCTTTTGTGGTGGTGTTTGGAAGCATATTTCCATTTGAATGTGACATTTTTTACAATGGAGGCCTCCTGTGGAGTTTCTGCCAGAAAACCTGATGATGCAGAAGTTGTCTATGCAGAACACCTTGACCCCTGACATTTTGCACTGAACAGTACTTTAGTGACTTCACTAAAGAAGTTTTATGCAACCAACAGGTGTAAACAGTAAAGTCTAATCAGCTGGAGAGCAGAAGAGTTATTAAATGAGAGCATGCTAGCAAGAAACCCTAGAAACCCCACTGCCCTTCATTCAAGATGTTAACAAATTGTGATATTTGATGATCTCAGCTTCAGTGTCATGAAAGCATCAGATGCTGTCATCCATCACTGATAATCCAAGGATGGTTTTCATTATACCAAACCTGCTTTTAGTATCTTTCATCACCAAGATCCCTAGAAAATCTTACCTGCATCCAAACAAGTCTAGTCTTTAATAATAGCTACTGTTAAGGGATACCTCATGATTTTGGCTAGATGACTCAGTATGTGGCAACAAAGAAGAATTACCGTGAGAAGGAAATACAAATTAGATCTGTCCTCAGTGAAGATAAAGTACCTGGTGGTTACTGTGCAGGACAAGGAGCCAGCACAGATACACTAACCACACTGTAGCTCATGGGCTGAGAATTTATCTTTTGGGAACTCTTCCTTGCTTTTCATCTTCCATCACCCTGCTTCCTATTTGAAAAGCAGGGATTACAAAATCCATAAAAATCCATTATCTCTGCCATAGTCCAGTCTCCCTCACTGTTTAGCACCTAAAACTGTTCAGGACAGGGCTTGCCCTCTTATGTACAAAACCTGTTCACAGTGAGTCTATTTTTAATTGATACCTTCCAATTCTAATACAAATCAAACTGGACTATAAAACCCTGCAGTATCCCACTTGGTGATAAATTTCAGTGCACCTGGATTTTAACAAGGAAATTCAAGATTAAGGAATTAAAAGACAAGCCTGTGACCATTTAACAAAACAGAAACAGGAGCAGGTGATAAACCTTTCTGTCTTGTAGTCTCTCATGTCCAACCTGCCCCTCTTATATGAACATTTCAAGATATCACTTTTTCAGAAATTTTATGCAGACTCTACATTGGCTAGTGAGATCTAAAATAAAATATTAACCATCATTCTGAAAGCATTATGTTCTACTAGAGGACCTCGGAAGCACCAAAGTTTCTTTCAGCTAAATTCTGTGGTACTCAGAATGCTGTTGTTCTACCCTAGTGTTGCATGGAACCTCAAAGATTCCAGTAGTAGCTGAAGCAGGAAGAGAATTATTGATGTAGTCTCTGGCAAATTAAAAGTGTTATCTGGTTTTCACACCTCTTATCCTGACAGACAGGACTGTGAGAGTTGCTGTGAAATTACATATGAAAAAAGTGATGATGTTAAAGGTTGTCATACCTAATAATTTTGAATAAGTTCAGATTTTTCCAAATGACTTGTCACTCTGGGTGACTCCTTTGAGAGAGCAGTTGTTCAGCACTTTGTAAGCACACTAGAGAACCAAAGCAGGATAGATGGATCATTGTTCAAAACTTCTCTTGCCAAGGAATGCTTGGCCAAAGCTGGTTCTAGTTGTTTCAGCACTTGAGAATCCTGCTGTGTGCTATTAAATTAGTGGTCATCTATATTCTCTCACCCATTCTTCCAGTTGTTGTATTCACTTCTCTTATCCATCTTTCCAGTTGCTGTATTCACATTACTGCTCCCACAGCTAATTCCAAAGGCAGAAGTTCGGGCAGAACTCCAGATAAATTACAATCTGACTTGAAGTGGGAACGATTTACTTTGTTACTTCCCAGATGAACACTGAGAGCAACCACATGGCCCGTCCAGACCACTGCTCTCTGCCTCCTAAGAAATACCACCTACAATGAACAGAGCCTCGTGGCTCCAAGCCATGAGATTTAAAGATCTCTGACAGAAGGAGAGAGTAGGTAGATGGCATCTCCATATCCGTTTGTAAGGAAACGTGCTGCAAGAGCCGAAGCCTGAACACTCCAAAATTAACCACATCCCTCTCTCTTAGATCAGTGTGCTTGCCTTAAAAAATTATGGCTGTGGTGGTTTGGTTTAGCAGCTCTGGGGTGTGATGTTGTCTTTACTTGACATTTTGACAAGAGGTGAGGTGGCTGGGGCAATGGGATTTCATTTGGGGATTGCAAGGGAGGAGAAAGTTTTTTTTTTAAATTTCTGGCTGGCTGCCTGCCTTTTGTAGGATGTGATGTGCTGATGCTTTGTTTTTATTGGTACAGATTGTATTTTTAATGGATGGCAGGATGCCTGGTGACTGGATAGATATAATTTACAATGTCAAAATAAATACAAGAACTAATGGTGTTTAGCATGCAAATTACTGGCTTTGTGTTTTATTATCTGTAAAAGCTAATATTAATAGATATTAGTGGATTCTTTAGAATTTAGCCACATCATAGAACAATGAATGATATTTTTCAATTCAGGGCTCATAAATTAAAGAAAAAAGAAATAATTAAAAAGCCATCCATACACAAAAAATGGGGCAACATATTAATATAGAAAGGAAACCGAGATGTGAAACTGCAGCACAGCACTACATCTCACTAATGCATATTCATGTTCTCACTGACTGATGTTCACCAAGAATGCAGGACTGAGACCACTCTTATTTGTATTAATAATACTGCAAGAAATCACAGCATAAAAGGAAAACCAACACTCTAACCCTTTGAATTAAGGCCAGATATATTCAGTACTTTTCCAGCCAAAGATACTAAGACTAAGAGTTCAATAATCTCAAGAGAGAATCATAAATGTAGAATTCTGAGGATCTGGTTTTGGCTTACTCCTTTATCACATTTGTGATAAAATGCAGAGGATCACCGGTGCTGGTGCAGTAAAGAACTAAAATGTGAAGTCTTATTTGAAAGTATTTCACTAGGTATGGTAGGCACATTTGAAAGTGCTTTTCAAGACAGACAAATGCAGGGTCATATATCAAGAGTAAAAAATGTAGGTCAAAAAAACCCTCTGAGGTTGTTACAGATAATCACTTGAACATGAACTTTTCCTGACATCATGTTGCTGAAAAGACAAGCATTACCATGAGAACACTGAGTAGACACAGGAAATTATTCTTACCACTGCACCTTGCATTAGTGCAATAATTACTGAAATGCATTTTTGGTGTCAGCACTTCAAAAAATTATATTGCAAAGAGATACCAAGAGATTCCAAAAAGTTATTCCAAGCCACAGAAATTTATCTTAGAGCAAGATAATGTTTCATTTAGTAATCTATTTAAGAAAAGTTTCAAGGTATATTTGCCTGTGATCTGTAAGCATCTTCATGGAAACTATGTTCTTACCTGGAGATGGTCACTAAAGCTAAAGCAAAAGACAATGAGATGTAATTCAGTGTGTAGAAGACAAATTCAAAATAAAAGCAAGACACATGCTTTAGTGCTTGTGATTAAGCACCTGAAAAACATAATAAAACATATGCTAGATGGTGGATGGAACCTCAAAGTTTCCAGTAGTTACTGAAGCAGAAAGAGAATTATTGATGTAGTCAGTGGCAAATTGAAATAATTATCTGGCTTTCACACCTCTTCTTACCCTTACAGATGGGACTGTGAGTATTGCTGTGAAATTACATATGAAAAAACTAGGATGCTAAAGATTGCTCCTGTATTTTAGGGTCTTATACCTCAACAGTATTTATTCTTTCAGACTAGTTGTAGTGAAAAACTGTCTCTTCAAAACACCATTTGATGGGTAAGGTTCTGTGTCCTGGGTCACAAAAATACAGTATGTGGTCAAAGCGGTGTCTTAAAGTACTCACTGAATAATTTAACACCTTTCAATGTTTAGTTATTTTTGTCTATATCCATAACCATCATACCTGAGATTTTCTGTTTGCCTTACCTCATTTTACATTTCCTAGGCCATTAGGAAATCTAACTGGGCCAGTGAAAGTACTGAAAATGGGGATAGGAATTTGAAAAGTTCTTCCAAATTAGCTTTCCATTGCAAATATTTTAATGTATGCATATGCACTTTTTATTTTTTATTTGTACTTTAATCAATAAAACTGATTTTTAGTGAGAGAAATTGTACCTCTAATGCTTTTAGTAACTTCAGAAATATGTAGAAAACATAGAAAATGTTAATAACATTTTTTGTGCTAGAAGATGTTAATTCATCAGCCTAAATATGTTGGGCATGCCAGCCACCTTCCTTTCAGTACACACAGAGTGATTGCTTCTTTATGAAGAATGAACCAAGTAAAAGAGGAAGAATCTAAGTTATTACCACAGACAATTAATAGAATCAAAGAGCCTCAAGAGGATTAAACTGCAGCTTAGAGGATGTGGTCATGCAGGAAGTAGTAGATTTTTTCAGCAATCTAAGTAACTTTACAAGGTGGATAGCCAGGAAAAGAAGCCAGCAGAAAACAGGAGAAGGAGCAGAGGTGTTTAGGAACTGGGAGCACCTGCCCTCTGGAAGGTGTTGTTCAAAAACTTGGTAAGCAAAGACACTGCCTTTCTTCTGCTCAGAAAAACAGAGGATTGTGCATGAACAGGACTTCATGCACTAAAGAATACAGAAGGAAACAAAGTCCTTAAGATCAACTCATCAGTTAGAGACTTTTCGGAGCCCTTCAGGTAAGAAAATATTTTCTTGACAAAAAGCTATTTTTAAAGGATAAAAAATACTCCTAGTACTTATGGGCACGTGGTTAAATGCCACATGACAGAGTGGAAAGTTTACCGGGGGAGTCCCATCCCAAGGAGATGATTTGCACCTGCCCAACAGGAACAAGGGAGGCTATTGTCCTTCAGTGCATCCACTGGTGTTGAGTGGTGGGATCTGTGGTTGTGCTCATCCCCCCAGAGGTGTGGTCTGTGCTTGGGGCACCGTGACCGTCCCACTCTGCCATGGCAGCTCCTTTCCCAGCTGGCTGACAATGGAATAACAGCACTAGCAGAGAGCTGTCATGGAAGGATGTGGGCTTATCATCTCTGAGCTAGAACCATGCTCTTGGAGACCATGACAATTAGAAGTGAAATTTTGCTTGGACTCTGTGATGAAGGGGGAAGCCAACGTGGACAGCAAATTTCCAAGACAATATGCTTTTGGCAATGTGTGCTGTTTCGCAGATGGACTGTTACATTTTGTTCTCTTTGGAACATATTTAGCATGCATGACTTCCTTTCTTAAGTAATGAATTCTGATAATCATGCCACAAATTTCTGTGGGTCACAGTAGTAGCTAAGGCTGCGTTTCCTTCTTTTGGTCAGCCATTGACAAAAGTGGGTATGCTTTTGCCATCATGATTATTTGAGAGACACTAGCACCATGGGGTTCAACACACTAATACTGAAGATTAATTTGACAGTTGCGAGAGCACAGGTCTTGCAGACTGGAAAAAGTTTACCGTGGAAAATCTTCTTCCCCCTTTTACAAGGAGGTGTGGGTGATTTTGGGGCCCTATGTCGTTATTTTATTCTGTCTGTCTTTTTGTCCCACTGTTTTACTGTCACAACCCCAGGAGCTAACCTGGCTCTTAAGATGCAATGATCTGGAAGAGAGGCTCAAAGCTGACAGTTCATTCCAGAATCTCTGTCTGCTCAAACACTAAAGCTCATTCAGTCATTTATAACCCTCAGGGCTCCATTTTAAAATAATACAAAGATTGGATGTCTGTTTTTTATAGGCATAATTGCAGGCCAGGACTAAACATCCGAGCTCAGTAACATGGGTATCAGGTCCAAGATTACTTGGAACAGAGCACTTTCCCCAAACTTCTCCCCCACTCCTTATTTGGACACTGAAAAATAATTTCCTCAGTAGTAGATTTTTACTCAGTGAAATCACATGTTTTCTCAAAACTTTTTTTTTCTCAAGATAATTACATTTGATAAGAAAAGGGAAGAAATAACAAAGCCACATTCCTAAAGTGCAGACTGAAGCCAAATTCAAACTGCTGCTGTGTGGGGTCAGTGTATTTTCCAAGGACAACTGACCCCGCTGAGCTTGGACACAATCCAAGATCAACTCCCTAAACACCTGTTTAATTGCATATTTCACTGTCTGAGGGCTGGCCATTGATTGCTGAATTAATTTTCTATCTGCATCCCATATGCATTAGGTTATTGGCTGATGACTTAACAAGGATTAAAGTGGTTTTTTTCACACAGAGGGTCAGTCTGGAAATGGATGCTAAGTAAGTGAGAGGCATGAATCTGTAATTCTGCTCCCTCTGCCTGGTATGAAAATTGCTCAACATGTGTCACAGGTTCTAGGTCTCCTGCCAGCTATCTGAGCCTTTCCTTAGCGAGCACACTTTTCACATTACTCAAAGATGATAAACAACAGCTAAACTGTGAAGGACTTTGCTCTTTGAACACAGTTCTAGTCCTGCTTTTGTGGCTGAGATTTACAGGACAGCCATGCAAAGAAGTGCATAGCAAGGGGACTAAAGGGCCAGCAGCCTCTCCCCCCTCTGCTCAGAAGAGACTTGTGTGTGGTTCATACACTTGGCACCACCTGCATGACCACAGATCCTCACTCCCACCAATTCCCAGGGCTCTCTGTTGGTACAAGATCACAGCCACTTGTGTGGACTACTCCTGGTGTCCCATGAGAGCTTTTGCACAAATGCACAGTCAGTATGCTGATTCTGGGATCAAAAATAAGACAAGCTACTAATTTCAACCAAGAGCTTTGCTTAAAGACGGAAACTCCATGGGCTGGAACATAACTGTACTCTCTTGATTCATTATTTCCTGCTGCAGGTTCTGCACATGCATGATCAGTGCATGTGATTTGGAAATCTCAGCTATTTCTCTGCTGCACTTATTCTATGTCAGATAGCTGCAGTATAGCAGAACAAGAGTGACCCAAGTGCCCTGAGGAAGTGTGGTAGACACATTGCCATTCCACTGATGACACTGAACCTGCTGAATTAGAAGGTACAAAGAAGATTTTGCTCAACATGGTTTTATCTTCATCATCAGGAAATATATTTTTCAGCTGAATAAATGAAGTATTATTGTGGTTTCTCAAAATTACCTGTTTTGTATGACCACATGTGATCTGCTGGTAGAGTAGTAAGAGGAGCCAGTGAGCTTTTATTGAGAATACTCCCAGCTGCTGGGAGGTTATCTAAGTAGCACTTTATATTGCAATGGAAACAAAAAATGTACAGTCAGAGCCAGGAAATGCATGCTCAGAAATAAGAAAAGAGATCCTTACAATCATCAGTTTGCTGCATGAGATGAAATATCTCAGGCAAGAATCTCTAGAGAAGGCTTATAAAATTTTACAGAAGATGAGTGTAACTATTAATAGTGAAGAAGTGAGTTTTCTATGGCTGAAGTGTACATTTTCTCTGCATTACTATGGCTTAGTTTAAAAAGACCCCAAAAGAAAGAATATATCAAAAATATAGGTGTTTAAAGCATTATTTATAAAGCTTTTAAACATGTCGGTCAAATGCCATTGGCTTCTCCTCCAACAAAATTTTTCAAAGACTTTTCTGTTAGGATACAGAACATGAGAGAACTAAAAGCAGAGAACTGCTATTCCCACTTTAGTTCCCTGGGGAGCTTTGAGAAATCTCAAGCACAAATAGTCCAGCCAGCTGGTTTAGCCAATTGGTGGTCAGTTTACATTTCCTCTAATAAGTGAACTTCTTGACCGTACATTTTAACTGAGTCATTAAGAGCTCCTTTTCCAAGTGTTTTGGCAAGCTAGAGAGGTCTGGGACTGTGAATAAACTACAATAACTAGTAAAGAAGAGAACAGTCTGACTTTTAATATGGCAGAAGAAATTTATCAAAATGGATCCAGAAATTAAAGCCACAGTGAAAACAATGGGATACAAATATCCTCCTGCAGGTTATAACAGAAACTTTTATTGGAAGGACTACTTCTTCCACTAAAATTCAGCCACTTTAGATGTGCAACGTCAAGTGTGTTATGCAAAGAACTGAAAAAACAAGTGAGATTCTAGGTGAGAAATATATACATACCCGTAGAGAAAATTCAGTATGAATGCTGTAGTCACTCTGACAAGATAACTTGAAATCTTCAATATATATGAAAAGAAGACAACAAGAGATCTCTGTCATGGGATATCATGATAGAGATCCCTTGTATGGGATTTGTCACTAACTGATCTCTCACAAAAGCTTCAGCAATAATCACCAGCATCTCATTCAGTAAAGGACTGGATTCAAAACCACTTGGCTTGAGCTGATGCAAGGAGGCACCAGCTGGAGGTGGCATGGCTGCAGATTGCCTCATGTCACTTGAAACAAACACAGATATAACGGGCACTTTGACTTTCTCCAAGAGGCTAACACCTTACTCCCTTAACATAGCCATTAAACCAGGGAAAAGAGCCTGGCTTGCAGAATGTGTGTCTGGAAATTCCTATAGTGAAGTAGAAACAATTACCAGAAATGTAGGATTTTTTACTCAGATTTTCAGTGAAATGAATCTTCAGTTTCATGGAGAGAAAATTCAGTCTAGACCATTCAGATCAAGACTTCTGTTTTATGCCAGGATCAATACAGAAGAAGAAGATCTGCCCTTATCTCAACTGATTTATTGATTGACAGCTGGGGGACAGGACTCCTGCAAATGTTAGGTAACTTTTATTAGAAATTTTCTTTGATGCAGTTTCAGCCTCACCTCTTGTCCTGCTTGGGAGTTTTGCAACCTTCTAGAACCGGGTCATGATCCTGCTCAAAACTGGCAGGTTTTGGGGTTAAGCAAAACACAACTTTCTGCCTCTAAAGGCTCAGCACATCTCCTTTGAGATCTTGCTGTACCAGAATTTCCCAAATCTAGAAATTTTCTGACTTAATTTAGGCCCTACAGGTAACTGAAAGGGATTACTGAGAGAAAGAGAGAGAGGGAGAGAGTCAAAAAGTCCTCTGAGATGAAACACCTCTTTTTCCAGGGAGCCATGAACTGAGAGTAAGGAGAGCAGGAAAACTGCCAGTAGACATCCACATCACACACTAATTGGAACAAAGTAAACCTCCCATATCCACACAGTTTTCATTTATCCAGGACAGTTTGCAACTCAGTTGGCTGGCGGCAATTTTTGGAACATTGCAAGAAAATGTGGTTCAAGCATTATAAAGCAGTGAATGCCAAATCTGAGCTAAAGCCAGTTATTTGAGCAGGGCTTATAGGCATTTTCCAATGATCACCGCCACTGAAATAAATAAATAGATGGCTTGCCATGTATACACTCAGGGGGGAATGTTGCCCAACATTCATAGCTCTTTGCTATTAAGAGTAATGAGGACACAGCTGTCTGAGTCTGGAAGCCAGTATTTGCAGAGATTTTTCTTCTCCACTGGCTTTATTCCACTACCCATTCTTTGCTTATAAAAGAGCCCAAAAGGTCCTAACATTTATACAAGAATTACCTTAGCTTTGTGGCACTTTTGAGACTGTTATAAAACATGCTGACACATGGATGGACTTGAAACTGAGATGAAATATGAAAAACAATTTTCTCCCCTGATAAGGTCCCCAATGCCCTTAGCGCCAAGCATAACACTCTCTTTAGTCAATCATGACAGCTTCTGGAGCAGCTGGCAGGAATTGCTGCCATGGGCAGAGATCTGAAGGTCTCCCTTCTTAAAAAGGACCTCTAATTCTCACTGCAGACCCTGGGGTCATGATGTGAGTTTTGAGTCACACTTAACTGGTCGGCTCTACAGAACCTCCAAAGCAAATATTAAAGCACCCCACTCCATTCAAAGACCTTACAGCACTTTAAAATCAGTGCTAAAACTCATAATCCATGTGACAAAGAGAATATCACTTTAATTTTATGGCAACCTTCAATATATTAAAGACTTGAACCAGTATCAGACACAGGCTACTGCACTTCAGTCACTGCAGTTTCAGAACCATGGCACAAGGCATGTTGAAGTTGGCTTTTGTAAGTCATCTGGTCTCAGCCTCCACTCAAAGCAGGGACAATTCAGTCAGGCTGCTCAGGGCCTTTTCCAGTTGAAGTTTGAAATTCTTCAAGGGTACAACCTTTAGCTACAAAGTTTTTGAACCCCTGTTCCAGTGTTTGACCACCTTCACTGTGATAACATTTCTCCTGATAGCTAATAAGAATTTCCCAAGTTGCATCTTTTGCCCATTCCTGTCCACATGCATGTCTGAGATGGATCTGGCTTCATCTTCTCTACACACTCACATTAAACAGTGGAAGGCATCAAGCAGTACAATTCCCTCATAAGTCTTATGTTCTGAAGGCAGGTTAAATCCAGTTCTCTCAACCTCTCCTTGTATGACATGTGCCACCACCCTCTAACCACCACAGCGGTCCTTTGCTGCATGTCTTCAGTGTGCCCAGGTCTTTTTTATGCCAGGAAATCATAATGATTGGGAAAATTGGGTGCCTATGAAGGCAACAGAAATTGACTGCACTTTGAATTCTCCCCTGGAGGTAGTTAAGAGAAAATAATTAAAATGTGAAGCTTTGCTTAATTTAGTAGCAACTGTTGAGGTCGGTGAACCATTTCATTGGATGCTGAACAAACACAGAACCAGACTGCACTACTCACACATTCAGACCTGCACCCATTTGTCCCAGGATCTCCAAGGAAAGCCTACCTTCCTTATACCAGAACTCAGAAATTCCTGACTAGTGATACAAGCTGACAGGACTGGCCACGTGGCCAGTGTTGCAGGCAGTCCCACCAGCTCTCACATTATCCGTGGAAGCTCAGAAAGACACGTTCCCACTGAGCATTCCAAAGCCAAACGGTTTATTTTCAAGTTGCCTGGCCTGAAAAAAACCTCTCTGTTCTCTTTGGGTAATTAAAAAAATGAAAAAAAAATAAAAAAACAAACAGAAGAGACAATGTTCCCAACCAGCAGGAACATTTAATCTCTGTGATTTTTCCTGGAGCAAACTCCTGCTTTTACTCTCTAGAAGGTACATCCCAGTGCATTTTCCATCATGTGGGCCTGCGGTACAGTAAAGTTAATTTACATTATTTTCTTTATCATAGTACATTCTTTTATTAACCCTCATCACCACAAGGTCTCAGGTCATAGTGAGTCATGCAAGGGAGCAGCTCCATTTTAGAAGGCACAGTCTCCAGGACAGAAGAGGGCCTAGCAAATTCTTAGCATGATTAGCATTCAACAATTCATAGTCTTTCTAATCATCTCCAATCAGATACTGCAGACAATGTTTAGTTTAGCATTTCATGTCCCTCCCCAGGTCAAAGGGAATGAACCATGGATGGATCATGTATTTCTGAAACAGTTTCATGGCCCAAGCTGTCCCAAGATGTCAGCTTGTGATTTTTATGGAGCAGAATATGATAGTATTTTGTATCTAGACGATGAACATCACTTACCAGCTCCAGAATGCATGTGATCTGCTGGGCCATTAATAGATATACTGCAAATTGTCAGCCACTCATTATCTTTAGAGGTATTCTCTAGTCTGTGTAGGACACACCTATGCCATAGTTCTCTGGATTCAAATCTATATGTGGGCTTATTGCCTGAGAAACAGGGAGATAAATTTTTTATTTCTTTCAGGTAAGCTCATGGGCAGTGTTTGAAGTCTTATGTGCAGCCATGTAAAGTTCTCTATGTACAACTCTGTAAAGTTCTCTTATTCCACTTTTCATCTATGACTAGTTAAGCCTCTTGAAAATGTTAACGGGAAAAAACTTTGTCCCAGAATGCAATGTACCACCTGAAAAACACAATCCGGGTTTTACAGAACTGAATCTTCAAACAGCACTGATTTAGTGTGGAAAAGCACCTCCTTTCTGAAGTTGGCATGCTACAGTCATGAGTGCATGAAATCAACTGATAGCTGTCAATGCACAAGTCTGGGCTATTCCATCACAAAGTCAGCCCTGCTTTTAATTAAAATAATTTCAATCTGCTTCTGAAATAAAGCTCCAGATGCAGTGCTTAGTGAATTGCTGGCAATGAGTGTTGTATATATTGCTGCAGTCTACCTCTGAAGAACAGGAGCATGATCCAAGGCTGCTCCAGCCTATGCTGGGTTCGGGATTCCCCACAGGGTTTGCAATAGCAGGAAATTAGTAGCATGCTATGGCTTTCGGATCACATCTCCTCTCCCTGGCCTGGTTCCTGCTCCAGGATTAAGGAGTGGCAGTCTGGCAAACAGACTCTGCACTGCTCCAAGATTCCTCCTTTGGAAAGGGGATGTCAGGCTACTCGTTCAAGCTATCGCAGCTTTGCGTTGCTCAGCCACAGTGACAATAAATGCTGTTTAATGGGTGGAGGCTCTTAGCCATACTATGAGCTTTTCTCTGCAGAGTTAGATAAAGCATGCTGATTTCTTTTGTGCCTCTGTTCACACTGGAAGCTGGAGATATATCAAAGGACTCAAAAGCACAGCAAACCACACCTGACAATATCTATTGCACCCCCAACTTGTGTGAGACTCTTTCTTGCTACATTTTTCCAGGCAGCTTTTAAATGATTCTACTGTTACATTTTGTACTATTCCTCCACTAAAACATACCTAGTGTGTTCTTGTATAACCTGATACACTGCAGTGCTATAAAGGGCTTTATTATGTTCAGTCTGAAAGTAATTTTCCTTCCTTTCAGCAAATTATACCCTATTCAGCAATAATCATTCTCTTGTACCACCCACCATACAAACTTTTACTTCTGTCATTTACAGTTCCAATTACTGTCATCCTAAGTTTTAAAATACATTTTACTCTTTTAATTAAAGTCAGCCTCAATAATCACCCCAACTTGATGCTGCTCTATACTGAAATTTCCATAAACTTGTCTGCATTTATCTGGTAGTAAAATACTTACACCTAATGTCAGTAGGTTGGAGCCATTCTCAACAGAACATTCTGAAGTACCATTTGCTCTCTGTTATGGAATGAGAAGTCTTAGTAACACTGCCAGAAACTGCCTAATGCTACACTGCTCTTGATATCACTGCCTTCTATTGATCATCTTCCACCAGATGACCCTGTGTTCGGTTACCTTTTCACCTACTGCTGCATTCCAGACCCTTAATTTCCTGATCACAATTGTAGCTTTCCTAGACTTCTGTGTATTACTGTTTATACAATCTTCCCAATCAGTGTTACCTACAGATATGTTGGTTGTATCACAAAGCCAATTAATGCCTTTAATCCAACCAGCAATTTACTGACTCACAAGTTAATACTTCATTTACTTAGGGGGCTGAATGGAAAACAAAAATTTTACTCTCAAAAAAAAAAAAAAAAAAAAAAAGCAAGATCAAAATATTATAAAAAAGCAGATGTTAAAATTATTTTGTAGAAAAAACCAAAAGGAAACCAAAATCAAACAACACAGTCTCAGACTAAGTAGTAGATTGTGGATTGTTTCAGACCCTGCAAGTTTATGGTGCGTTCTTCTCCCTCTCCTCCTAGACTCTCCCTGTTTAGCTGAAGCACTTCTTTTATTTTCAGTATCTGATTGCTTCATGAATACAAACAGATTTATTCTCACTGTAGTAGCATGTAACTGATGTAGAGCTAATACATAGAAAAAACAAGAAAATTTTCCAGATGGACTTATGAGTTTGTATGTTCAAACTTGCAGATGCCCAAGAGAAGACACCATTCACACCCCAACTTTCAGTAAATGCTAAAGGTCTCTTCCTGAAAACCCAGACCCCTCAAGGGTTTCCAGATGATTGCTTGGATATTGAGATTCCTCAGAGAAGTAGTCCGTTCTGGAAGCAATATTGAGCAAAGAAGTCTGAGGTTGTACTGCCAGCCCATGACAAAGGCTGCAGACCAGACCAATGGGCATTTATACACTGAACTCCCATGGAGGATGTAGGTCAGTGAAAGCAGGGGACGTAACCAAGCTTCAGGGACCTGGGCCTGCATTTCAGCTGTCCTGACACCAATACTACTGCCTATCCTGTGCACCATCCTTCTCTTCACACTGCAGTGTAGTCTTATACCACAGAGCACCTGCAACCATGACTTACAGTTGAAAGAAGAGAAGGTTTTGCTGGTGTTAAAAATGAAGATGGATTTCAGCACATCTTGTCATCCCCAAGGGACAGAACATCCCAGAAAAGAGGCAGAATGTTGAAAAAACTGCCCTAAGCTGGGCTGGTTGTAACTCACATTTATCTTCTAGTAGCTTTATTTTCTTTGAAAAATTCTCTCATGTCATTGAAGTAGTAAAATGGGAAGGCAGAGAACTGGCAGATTAAGGGGCTGGAGTATGTTAAACTCCATGCAACTTCTTACTCCAGGCAGCTCTTCTATTTCTGTGTGGCAGCTCTGTCATGGGTCTGGTGTTTTAGGGACAGGACAAAAGAACAGTGCCAGCACATTATCACTTTCTATAGAGTCTGGCAAAACATATGGTCCATTTGGCTGATTTATACTGGAAAATAAGAGAATTAATATTTTCTATATATTTTGGCTTAATAGCTATATTGTGACATATAACCATGGCCAATTTCAGGCTGGAACCAAATGAAAAGAAACAAGACTGACCCAAAACATATAAGGGAGAGGCCAAGAAAAACAGTGACTTTTAAGTCATTGAGAACACTGCCATCTCTAGGCATTGTGGGTGATGCAAATATATGCAAAAATTGACAGAGGCCTGAGTAGAGTGCTGGTGCGATAAAGGGCACTGAAATAAATCAGCCTTCCAGGTGAGGAGAGAGTATCACATACTGAACTCTGCATATTATGCCACAGGAAGGTAGAGAAAGTGCCACTCATAGGAAAATGAGAGAAAAACAAGCCAAAGAGCTGACAGACTGGGGCAGTGTACTCATGACACCTGTCAGTTTTTCAGCACTGTTAAGTGATTTGATTTTCTTTTAAGCCCTGGAATTGTCTAGTTGGTGGGACTGCCTTGCATGACAGCTATTCCATAAAGGAAAGCTCATGAAATCTACCCCAGAGCAGACGGAGCTAATCGGTACATAGTGGCCTTAACTGATTTGGCACTGCTGAAATCCCTGGAAGCAAGACATAATAGAGGCAAGGCAGCAACAAAGCCCCACATATCAAACCACTGCTGGCAGTGAGTCTAAGGAATCACTCCGAGATTAATGGCAGGGTGCGAGCCCTGCCCTGGCCAGCACATGCCAGAGGATATGGCAGGCTGGGCATGATTACTGCTCCTCTGAATTGAGTCAGATGTAACCTCCTGCCAACCAGCTCTGGGTGACAACTGAAGCCTGTGTATTGTTTGGCTCAGAGCCCAGTGACCAATAACCCCCATTTCAGAGACCAAGCATAACGGAGGCCATTAAACCAGAGTATCAGTTGAACTTCTTTTCCTTGCATACCCTTTCCCTCTGTAGTCTACAGATCTCAAGGGAGATGAGATTCCTGGGTTCTTGCCACTTAGTATACCAAAGTATCATACAGTTCCAAGAAAGAGGGAAAATTGAAACACATGATGTGATAGAGAGGTCACAGTCTAGAAAGATTTCGACTTTCCTGTGTCTGGACTGCAGCCTGCACATCTAACAAGACGTAGACACTGTCCCTTCTGTGCTTATGCCCCTTCTCTGCACACAAACCCATTATGGTTTTTTTGTGACATGACCTGTTCTCATTCAGCTGTTCCCCTCAGTATACCACTGTGCTTCCCTCCTGGCTCACAGCTCAGTAGAAAAGAAACTAGAAAACATTCAATCACTCCCAAACAGCAGATGCACACTTCCACAGACAGAATCAGTTTAGCTCAAGGTAAAGTTGAAACCAAATTCAAACACTCCTGGTGGTCACAATTTTTAATCATAAGATGATGATCTGACCACCCGTCTATCCTGACCTTGAAATGTCAAGGAATGACACAAAATCTAGGAAATCCTTATTGTGGTATCAGTATTTTAGCAGGAGAAAAATATGGTACCTGACTGATCTTATGGTCTTACTGACCATAAGATACTTAAGGTTAAGTTCAAGACACCTTAAGTTAAACCTAATAAATTCACTACAAGAACTTCTGCTTTAAGATCTTCACCAAAGTCAATAGGGACTCTAATCATGGGTCTGAGTGTTTTTGTCTCCAGTTGTTGTTGTCCAACTACCTACCCAGTATGACTGTAGTTCATTCAAGATCAGTTGTGGCTATACTGTAGTTGCATTTATTCTGTTTTCACTTTTCACTTCATCACACATAAATACAGTCAGTCAGTGGTGCTTGACAGGCACTGACACGCAGAATGATGGGCTTGCTCCTGCTGTTACACTTTGGCTACTCAGGAGCTGGCTAGTTTTCATTCCAGTGAGGAGTGCCCATTTGCTTAATAACATGCCAGCATTATTGGCTTGCATGTTATATTTCTTGGTTCAATTCTACCCATTCCTTTGTTGGTAGTAGAAGTTTCACAAATAAATGAAGCACTTGCCTGTGCTTTAACCACCAGACTGTGTTCCTCCCACACTGCACTTAGGGAAGAATGAAAGCAGGAGCAAGCCAAGCCACAGAAGGTTCAGTTTACCATGCTACAGATCGACATGTACAGCAGCTTTTTCTATCAAGCTGACTTCTCGACTACAAATGGATTAACTTCAGTGAAAAACAGCATTTCGACCCTCATTCCTCATGGTAAGCTGGACAGGATCCTTTTACTGATGGTCAGATTTCTGTAGGAATGACTCTACTGATGCACCCTACTGTAGTGGCTGGATGAGTCTTGCCTTTCCTCAGCCCCTGCCCATTCTCTGTGCTGGTGCAATGGTTTCCTGAGGGAGGAAGGAGCTCTGACTGTTTTCAGATGTACCTTTTAACCCGCGATTATTTTATAGTTAACTCGTGATTATCTTTATGAAGATTGTTGGGATTGCGAATAGATCAGACCATCAGATCAGAAGCACAGAAGCTGGATCTAAAATATTTATAGTTATGTTTGTCTGGAGCTGTATAAAGTGGGTTTCTCCAATGGGGCAGGATTATGTTAAGTATGTCTGCACTCCAGGATGTGAATGATCCTTCTTTCATTACTCTCCTGACTTATGGTCTTGAGCCTTAATGTAAATAGTTTGTATTTTCCACATGTTTATTTTACCTGGCTTGTCTAGTCTCATTACATTAAATAATCAAGGGGAAACCAGCTTGAGTTGTGCTAAAACATGGAACAAATACAGCATAAGTAGAAGACGATTGAAAAAGTCCAGGATCAAACAGATACTGAAAGATTTTGTAGCACAGATATTCCTTGAAGCAAATTGGAGATACAGATAAAGGGCTTGGACTTCCCCTCTTCTCTGATCTATGCAGAAACACAGATAAAACTGGCCACTGAATTCCAGCCAGGTTAGTGCACTGATGTTGTGGCTTAGGAATGGCACTTTCCAATTTAGTACTTCCACTAAAAAAAACACAAGCTGCTCTCCCTCCCCGACTCCTGCTGGAGGCACAAAAGGCATCACACGTTGAGGTAAGAACAATGTACTGGAAACAGCAATGAGATAAGAAAATGAACAATAACAGCAATAATATTAATGACAAAAGTGTACAGAAGAGAGTGATTCACATGCAAAAATTCTCATTGCAGCCTGGACAATAAACAACTCTGGATGAATTTTCTCAGCTGGAAGGAACCCCTTCTTCCTGGAAGACACAGTCCCTTTGCCCACCCCCAGCAATGACACGAGGGGGTATAGAATAACTTCTGGGTCCTGGCCATGCCCCCTCCAGCTACTGCAAAAAATGAACCCTGTCCTGGCTGGAACCAGGACAGCTGGGGAAATAACTGTTATCCAAATATCTCACCTTGAGCTTCACTGCTGTAGAATTATTAAACTGGACCTTTTTCTCTTGTTTGTGTATCTTTACATGATACTCGCCTGGAAGTCACCTTCCCACCTATCATTCCCTTGTGAAATTAATCTTGATATCATCCTGAAAATGAATATTATTTCACTTTAGCCCCAAAATATCCAGTACAAAATCACAGAATCACAGAATCATTTGTTGGAAAGGATCTCTGAGACCATCGAGTGCAACCTTTGACCATGTTGTCCCCTAGACCATGGTACTGAGTGTCATGTCCAGGTATTTCTTGAGCACTTCCAGGGATGGTGACTCCAGGAATGGCATGCTTTATGGCAAAGCTGGGAACTGAACACAAACTCCTCCAACCCAGGCCTTAGCCACCAGCCATAAACTCTTGAGATGCTTGAGAGGAAACTTTCCCATTGCTATGGCAGCATAAGGTTTCAATTCACATCTCCTCCTACAAAGCCCACCAGGAAAACCATACTACAAGTAAAAGCTACATATCATGGCCCTTAATTTAATCAGGAGCTGTCAACTATTACCTATACTTTCAGAGCTCAGCCTCTCACAGAATCTGTTCTCATGTAATCTTTCCTTCATTTTTTGGTTAATTTGGACATGATGGCAGTCATTCCCTAACAGGGATCATGCATAACCTTCAGGAACTGGCCATCTGGAGCAGCAAAAGAGATTGTCCCACAGACCTCTTCAGGAAAAGAGCTGAACCAAATAGGGTTAAAAAAGGACATAGTGGGAGTGGATTCCATTTTTATTTACTTTATGCAAACCCTTGTAAGGCATAATCTCCTTGCTGCGTTTCCCTACTTTTCTTCCTCCTGTTTCTATATGCACAGAGAGGTCACTAGGAAAGTCATTAGGAGGAGGCAGCCTGGCTTGATGGCTAAGCCATTGGATAAGGAACTCTGGGCTCTATCCCAGCACAGCCATGAGCCTGATGCAAGACCTGGGCACCTCCTTTCAGTTCTCTGTCTCTTCATTTCCCTCCCCTTTCCCCACACAGGAACATCTGTTTCCTTCATTTTGCTTGAAAACTCATCTAGACATAGGCTGCTCTTAATGAGGTTGGGCACAAGTCAGGGCAGCACAATTGCAGCCTTGGATGTGGGGTTTAGGTATGCTTGCAATATAAATGATAATGATCTAAAACCCATCTGTGCAAAGGTAATCTTTTGAAGGAAGGAGTTTCACTCCACAAATGTAGGACTGGGGACCTATAGGTGGAGAATGTAGGAGGTCCTGCCAATCTCTGAGAAACGAGGAAAGCTGAAGCAATAACTACTGCACAAATGGGGCATGAAAACCAATTCTCTCTTGCACTTGGAGACAGCATCCTTCCATTTCCTTCTTCCTTTACCTTTTGCTGTAAAAATAACAATTATGTTTTGTTGTTTTTTTTTTAATTACCTCCTCTGCCCTCCTCCTTTCTCTCTGTATCTAGGTCATACTCATCTCACCTTGTTCTTGTACTTTTCCTAGCATTTACCTCTGTCTTTGAGGTCTGCTTTCTCTGAACTCTCTATTCAACCCTTTCCAACTCCATCATCTCCTCACACTGTGAGTTCACATTGTGAGTTTGCATTAATTGGAGAGAAAGCAATAATAAGAGCCCACCCAGTACAGTTCTTTCCACAATGCCCAGAAGGATCTGTGTTTGAGGCATGTTTTGAAGATCATTGTAAATCAGGAAACAGCAAGGTGGAGTGAAAGGAAACTGGAAAGAGCTCTCAGCTTACAAATGTATAATGCAAGAACACAGGCCCTCACTCCAGTAATCTGGAGCCAACAGTTACTAGACCAAGTTCCTTGTGCAAAAAGTCATTATTATGACTAACCATTCTGTATTTATAGAGAAGTAATGTTAGAAGACAAACAGTTCACACAGTGCTCTTGCACTAGATGTTCTTTGCTTTTTTCTGTATGTGGTCTTTTATTCCAACATTAATTAAGGCTATAAATCATTCCCAACCTGCTTTGGAATGATTTACAAAAACTCTGTGCTGTTGAAAACACAGACCACTTACATATACAGAATATAAAGCACTCAGCAACTCCAGGGGTAAAAAATACCACATATTAGGAATCAAACCCACAGAAGACTTAAGAAGTAATTATCATTAAAATATTTCTCTGTCTGCTGCCACAAATGGCTACAGGTACTTCTGCAGCACACAGAGGACACTGGACTGAGCAAAGCCATCACAGACAGGTGTCTTTGAGAGGCACTTGACCTAGGAAAGGTTTTGTTTTCATAAACAAAAGATCTGGAGATGAAAGAATCTTGGCAAGACTGAGTGGTGACCAGGATAGGGAAGGATCGTGGACACTTTACCACTATTTATGACCATCCAGGCCAGAAAGGATGAGGCCAAAAAGCTTGAAAGGGAGAAGAATGGATAATATCTCTTTTTTTGCTGCATGGAAACATATCAGCCCCACAAGGGGGAATGTTATGTGAACAGCCAGGGGTACACATTCCCTTGAGAGCCAAGGAATGTGGGGCCTTGGCAGGCAGGCCAGGTGCCAGACTGGGACAGAGCAACCTTCTTGCAGCCTCCCTACATTTTGTGGAGTGGTAGAAAAAAGAAATAGAAAGAACTTGTTAAAACTCACACAACTTTCAGATCAAATTTTTGTCCTGTTTCACTTTGGAAGTCTCTTGAACAACCTCAGTGCTCCAAATCTCCCAATCTCCCAGAAAATGCTTCTGTATTTAATAAGCTGTTTTGACTGAAATTCAAAGTGAAAGTAAAGATTTCTGTTGTCCTAGCAGTAGAAAATGCGACCCTGATCTGAAACTCCATATCTGACCAGACAAAAATGTGTAGTTTGTTAAAATCTGCAGATTGCTCAGACACATTGGCATGAGAATTCTGGTTCTCCTGTTGTCAATAGCAGAAAATATAATTATCTCTAATGGAAATATCTTTGACTAATTTTATTGGAAAAGAAGATGCTAGAGGGTGGTGTCTGAATACCAACATAACAAACCTGTTACATAGTGGCTCAGCTACTGGGCAAAATTACTTCTAGTTCATTCTTTTCAACCATTCCACCACAAAATTAGCCCTTGGAGTGCTTTTTAGCCTAAGAACATGCTGAATATGGACAAGGAGGTAAGCACAGAGCAACTGAAATACCATTAACATGAGTGATGCTTATTGGCTCATGGATGCCATAATCCTGTGGGTCAGATATTCCAGTCTGAATGACCTGGATAAAGTTTTGGTTGCTCCTGAGGATACTGTCAAGGTTCCCTGATGTCTTTACTCCAAGGACTTCAAGCATGGCACTGCACATAAGCCTGTTAACTGCTCCAGGAATCCTGACACACACAGATACAACAATAAATACTGCATCAAGATAGTGAATGTCTCCAGAGAATTTCATTAAATAAAAAAAGAAATCTAACCCAGCAGAGACCCCTGACAGGTCTTTTTTTCTTTTAGTTTTGTTTTTCTTCCTTTGTCACATCATCTACACAAATTCAAATCTGATATAGACTTATAAAACTGCTCCCAGCTTGCTGTGGTGCTCAAATGGCAGCCTGTCCTTTCCCATGCATTCTCATTAATGTCTCTCATCACTAAACTTTTTTTACAATTAAATCCCAAATATTTGAAAGTTAAAATGACAGAAGTGAACAGCCCTGGCTGAAAAAATATTAGTCCTCCCATTTCTGTCAGCATAGATAGGAACAAATGTGCCCTTTGAAGGCTGGAAATTTCACTGTAAAAGTTTCCTAAATTTTCCTGTTTTGATTGTTCTGGTTTGCATGGAGCAGACCAGACAGTATAATTCAGAGGTTTCATTTCCGCTTGCATTTCAGCACTTCTTTTCTACTAACTACCCCATTTACTGAATCATCTACAGCAAAGTGAGCAAAATGAAAACACTCCTGGAAATCTACAAATCAGTAGATAAAATAACAGGTTGATCAATTTGCTAAGATGAAAAGGACTAGAGGCCATTTTCAAAGAAGCGGATAGTGAAAATGCTTGTTTTTACAACAAACTCTTCAGTGATCCTAGGATTAAAAATCTCCTCAAAAAACTCCAAGATTTATGATTTTCCTTTTTTTTTTTTTTTTTAATTTTCCAGTCAGTATTACTGAGTATTACTGTGAGTGCTGATTAGAAAAAATATTTTTCCCACCTTGGAAAGGACAATGATTCAAATACAACAAATATGTCCCAAATTTTAGCTGAATTTAACTCCAGACTTTCAAAGCTCCTGTGAAGCTCTTGTGGTCTCCTCAGTAGGGCAACAAAGAAAGTGCATCATCTGCAACCAAGTCTCACCAGAAATTTCAGACATTAGGGTAGAATAAGCCCAAAAGACAAGTCAGTTTTAGCTCTTGTGTTTTTCTGCAGCAGTTTTGAAGTAACTGCTGTTCCTTAGTCTAAAGAGAGGCAAAATTCTCTGTTGAAAGCTCATGGCTTCTCTGGTTTAGGCTTTTTTTCTTGTCAGAGACCAGTTCACATACAGCCAAGAGATGAATGAAGTTTCCCCAGGCCCCACCTAACACTTCAAATGAAGGGCCACCTTCTCTCTCATGGACAGAATCATAAGCATAAAAATCATGCTTTTGTTGCACTGACAAATCACCTGCCATCAGATGGCTGTTTATCTCATAAAATCCTTACTTCTTTCATGGAAGTGGCTTTCCTGCTTAAATAATAGGACTGAGTCATATCTTAGTTTGCATTGAATAATGATGATATGAAACATACAGCTCGTATCCTTAAAAAAAATTTGACTTCAAAATACTGGGCTTGCAGCATTAGCTGAAGGACAACTGCAGGACAGTTGTTTCTGCAGTGTCAGACAAGCTTTAATATAAATGAAAATCTAGAAGAACGACTTCTACTACTTACCGGCACACTGATTGTTCTCATCCAGCTGGAAGCCGAAGCGGCAGATCAGAGGCCGGGTAACAGTGGGGTAGTTGGGAACGGGGCCGGGCGCTGGGGGCGGAGGGTAAACGTTGGAGTAGGGGCTCAGGTACGGTGATCGGTACACCGGGTTTGTTCGGGGCACACATAAATAGCCACCGTTCTGGTTGACACACACCATGTCTCCTCTGCAGGCTTCAGGAATAGTCCGACATTCATCAATGTCTGCAATGAAATTGCAAAGGTTTAAAGGGTGATTGCTCCTTAATGGGACCTATCAAAAAACAGTTAGCATGTTTCTTGCAAAACATTGCAAAAATAACTATATTCTCCATCAAAAAGGCTAATCCTTCCTTGTGGAGCCTCACTTTGAAGTTCAATTGTACTAAAACAGAAAACATCCCTTATATGCAACATACTCTGTGATCTAGTCTTTTTACTCCACTATTAGAGGATAGAAGGAGAGGACAAGGCCTGCTTTGCCATTCCATAGAAGTTTGGTTTAAACACTGATTTACACATGGCTGCAGCATGCTACTGTTCCTGCTGGAGGGTCTGTCCAAACCACAGCATGCAGATCAGGATTTCAGAAACTGCTGGTTTGGTCTGCTCAGCTGTGAAATTTGGATCCTGCTTTGGAAGTCTCGAGTTCCCTCCCTCTGAGTTAGGGATGCTTGGATCTGGGGACATAGTTCAGGCCTCTTTCTTGCTTTGATTGAGATTGTTGCTGAATTAAATTTAGAAAGATACAACTAGTTTAGCCAAATTGAGCATTCCCCTGGTTCTTGGGCCACAGAAACAGTAGGCTATAGCAGGGCAAACAATCTGCTGCAGGTTTTTCCCTTTCTGTTTGGGTGACTTTATTGCATGTAGAAGATGCTGCCCTGGAGACTGATTGACATTGACAAAAAGATGCTACTGGGCAAAGTGCAGATTTCCTTACACTACCTCAACTCAGTTTACTTGGAGTTTCAGTTTCTGAGGATGGAAGACTTTATTTGAGCCTACAGGTGGAGACAGGCAACAAAGACAATAAATCCTGAGTTTGAAGGAGAAAGAGGAGAGTGAAGAGCCCTCACCCTTTGGCAGCTACACTGAGCTCCTATCAAAATGCATCATTGTTGTTTGAGTAGCCCAGACAGCCTCCTGTTAGTATCTCAACAATGTCAAAGATCAGTGCTATGTAAAGGCACATACACACACACACACATATTTATATATACACATATTATTTGTATATACATGTATACAAACACATATTTGTCACAGAGTAAAAACTTTTCATCTAAAACATAGTAAGAACAACACCATGTTAACTCAATAAATTCAGGATTTCTGAACCCAAATTTAAATGTATTGATTTAACTGAAGTCCTACCTAAGCATTGCCCAGAGGCACGGTCCAGGTCAAACCCATTAGTGCATTGCTGCTAAAATGAGAGAAAAAAGGACACTCAGTGATGGTGAAATAAGAGGTTGGCAGAATCAAATGCTCATCTGGATTACTATGATTAATACAATTGTTCAGCATGATACAGTACATCAAAATAAAGTCCCTTCCCCAGAGGACAGTCAGCAAGCCATGAACCCGAGGCCTCAGCACAGGTTCCCCTTAGCTCAGGAGTGGCACCCTCAGGTGACGGCAGTGTCAGGCTGTTCCTCTGCCCAGGGGTCACCAATGTGTTAAGAGTACAGGGGTACAATGTGTTATGAGTTGTTAGCACAGAATTACAGTCTTCCAGTTTGGGGTCTTGTTTTTGCCAGAACAGGGGGGTTCATCCCAAGGTACTCGTTACATCTCTCACAGGCTCCCCAGACAGCCCATTCAGCACACAACACGTCAGGCATTGACTGAGCTGGAGCCACAGTGGAAACATAACCATCTTAAAAAAATAATGCTCTTCTTGTCCACCAAACCTTGTAATTTTTAGAGGATAAATCTTTATACAACATGTTATAGGCATTCAAGGTTACTGGAAGCCTTGTTCCTTCCTGTTCTGTGGTGTTAGTCATTATCAGGGCTGCAGCCTTGAGTCTTCAGTACCTCCTCAGTGACATCAGCATCTCTAAATTGGTGAAAGTCCTGGTGATATTGGTTTCAAAGCCTGTTAAAATTATTCCCTGCTCTTCCTAGTTTTTGAATGGGCCTCCAGCTATTTAGCAAGGGGCCAAGCAATTGACACAAGCACAAGATCTTCCAGTAAATAGGTTTTACTAGGCAATGTAAGCAAGAGATATCCAGAAAACAGGAACCACTGAAGCAACCAGAGGGCAGAGGGATGGAGTGTGTTCAAGATTCTTCCTTTTTTGTTGTTTATTAATGATAAGACACTTATTTTTGGACTTTATAGAAGAAATAAATAGAAAAGTAAAGTACTTGATGATTTTGGAAAAGTAGTAAGGTGTATATGGGAGACAAAGGGTTGGAGGGGTGAGTCAATGGAAGTGGGTCCTTGCAGGAACCAGGGACAGGACATGAAGTGAAACACATGGCACTGTTTGGACTGCACCTGCCACTTGCACATATGAATACATAAAACCACTACTAGAAGTGTCAGACAAGTATGGAGGAATTCTGCCTTCATTTGTTTTGGCATTCCAAGATGTTTTGGTACCATGTTGTGGAAAGCCAAGATAGTCTAATGGGAGAATGTATAATCACCCTCATGTTTTAAAGAATGTATGTACTCTACCTTTTGCTCTCCTTTTTGTGTACATACACTATGCCTAGGTTAGCTGGAAAAGCTGAAATAGTTAACAAAATAATTTTGTTTTGGTCAAAAAATGAAGATTCAGAAACACCGAAACTGCTGTAGAACTGGTTTCAACAACTTTCTAGAGCTTTATTCTAGAAAAGATTCCAATATTGTCAAAATTACCAGTTTCAGTATCTTCAGAAAGAACTCATTGCTGTCGTTTCGCTTCAAGTTGCTTTTTCAAAGTAACTTCAAAAATTAATTAATGCTACAAGATGTTTTTATAAAAATTCTAATGTAAACAATATTTTTTAAATTATAAAAACAAACCCTTAAAGACATCTCAAAAATTCTTCAGGGGCATGAAAAGCATTCCCCATACAGATCCAATAATCACAAAAATATCAATAAGCATGACTTGTGCAGGAAATTTTCAATGTAATAGAAGAAAAACAGCTACATTTCAGAGGCTTTTGGCAGAGGTATTTAGAAACACAGCTCTGGACACCAAATATATCTGGACTATCAACTAGAAATCCAAACATCATGCCTTTAGGAACAGTTTTTCCTGTTTTAAAGTTACTTGGAGCCCAAGCACACAAAGAACTAATGATTCTGCTATTTCAAGAACTGGACTGCTTTACTTCCACCCTCTTGAACAGAAATGAGTTTGGGCATAAGTGAAAATGAAAACTGGGATACAGTCATTTAGGATCACAGTCCAAAATGAAACAGTCTTAAGACTTGATCCTGCTAGACACAGAAAAGATGTATTCATATGAATGAATTTTCCAAATATGGATGTTTCTCACAATAGAACTGAGCAGTCTCTGGTTTCATGGAAGAGTTTTTCTTATTTCCTGTTCCAGAAGTGTTCAGTTTAGAGGCAGAATCAGATTTTCAGTGAGGTCCAGGTTTCTGGATATTTTGCTGAACTGGCAAGGATGAGTCAATAAGCTCAATCCATGTTCAACTCCAGAATCCTGCTGGCTCCGAGTTCTCCCCTCTAAACCCTTAGACCACACAACTTCCTTTCCATGTAAACCCCAGACCACAGAGCTTCCTATCCACCTGCTAGCCAGTTAAGTTTCATGCCATACAGCACTTCAGTACAAACCAGTACACACATCTCTGCATGCACCTCTCACCTGTGCTTTTCCAGGGCTTGAAAGGCAGACAGCCAGTGTGAAAGCAGTCAGAATCCTGTAATGCGCACAGAAAATAGGCTGAAAACCTTCTGACATCCAGGCTTATTGCACAGAATTAAATACATATGGACAAATGAATTTCTAGTGACACTTCAGTGTATCCCACAGTTTTACTAACACAAATTTGGCCTTTGGAGAAGGAGTAATATAATTCCAGATAAGGGCCAGATAAGTCTCAGAGCCAGTGACTCTGATGGTACTATGGTTTTATGCAACTGGGATTGAAACCAGACTGTACATGTCTATGGACTAATCTAATTTTTATGACACCCCATGCAGCAGCTGTTGAATGAACAAGTGTGCAATATTCAATAAAGAAGTTTCTCCCCTCTCTGACACCTTTCTTTTGCAAAAATGAAAGCTTCTCTTGCACACTGTGCATGTTTTACAGATGGGTAAACCCAAGCAAGGCCCTGCCTAAGCTCCCAGCGTGAAGTGTTGGCAGGGCTGCAGACATGTCACGCAGGAGGTCCTGAACCCAAGCCAGCTGCTCCAACCGCTAAACCGCATTTCATCCCAGGAGGCTCTATCTGAGATGAACCCATTTTCTTGGGGCCAGATTCTGTCCCTTTACTTAGTCTTGAAGGAGACACGCTGTGCCAGGTCACCAGCTACCAGAAGCTGTTATCTCCAATGGAACCTTCCCAGGTATATCATCTTCACATCTAGTGCTCCCTACTGGGTCGCCCTCCACTGCAACTGAAAGATGAGGATCCCTCTCTAAAAGAGCCCTATGCCTGTTTTTGGAGCTCCTTACCTGGAGCATAAAAATTATGGTCAAGTAACCTCCTACCTCCAAATATTTACTAACAGATAGAAAACAATGAAAGCACAGTCAGAAACTACTTTTTTCTAGGTCCTGTGGATTTCAGTATTTTGCTGCTGATTAATATATATCTTCCTAGCACCATTAGACCCACACCTTGCTTATCTTGGATTGTAATCCTAAATGGCAATTGGATACAATACATTCCCACAAAACCAGTACAGGAAGCAGGGGATATTTTAGGTAGCCTTAGTTCTGCTATCCATGTGAGCTGCCAACTTTCTCTCTTAGAGCTGTCCCTGATTTCCAGAGTGCAGACTGAGCTGCTGAGCAAGACCTACAAATGCATCAGACAAAACCACACACAATGACTGACACATTACAACAAATTTGACAAGCACTGAAAAGTAAACGTAAGCCCTAAAATGGTTGTTCATAGTGGTATGGAGACAGATTGTGCTTGTTGGCAACTTTTGAGTGACAAGGAAAGGCAAATTCTGCACATAGTTTTCCTTAGAGTCCCTTGTAAAGCTTTCAAACTACAATTTTATCCATTTAAGCTTACACTTAATTTATTGATTCCTCGGATCTTTCTGAAGATATTTTAAAATGTACACTTCTATAAAGACTGCATACTCATTTTGCACAGAGTGAGAAAAGCATTGGGAGGGATTACAACAGGTTATAGCAGAATAATGACATATGCAGCAACTGGGCTGTGCTGCACATTGCTGCAGGACAGTGCACGATAACAAAACCCCCCATAAAACAGTCAGACAAAATGCAAACATTTTTAGACAGTCTTTAGTTTCCTTTGCTACAAGGTGATATATTCTTTCCTCTTGGTGGGGGAGTGACTTTACTGCCTCATCCGTGTTCTGTCTGCACCCATGATCTCAATTTGCTCGTTACTTTAGATCTAAAATCCCCTCAAGAATTATTAACACACATGCAGCACAACCTATCAACACTACATGCAGCTGGTCACAGTAGCTTGCCCAGCAGGCAAAATATTTTAAACTAGTAATTAACTTCTGCAATAGTAACTAATTAACTTCAATCAATCACTGTAGCCAGTGGGATCGTTGCGGCTGCAGTTCAGCACTCCCGCAGATGCGCAGAGTACAAGCACAGATCAAGAAGGAACTCGTCAGAGACAGCGCAGCTTTAATAACAGGCAGATCGTCTTTCCCCACCTCTGACCACTGAGATCCCATCTTTTGCAAATGGCTTTTGCAAGTGGATTGGCATAAGATGTCCCTGCCACAGCTATTTTCCACAAGTAGGTTTCCCGTCAGTAAGCAAAGAAGTTTCATGCATACCACTTACCTTCTTAATCCTTGCATGTCCAAAACCGTTGGGGAAAGGTGGAAAAAAACCAGAGTCTGTGCTGATGAATAACTAGAAAGTTTTCCAAACATTACCCTCTGCTAGCACTTCAGTTCCTCTGTCATTTATAGTCCAAAGAATGAAATGGCAAGTAGTGGAGAAGATCGGGAGCCGTCTGTACCTCCTCAGACACTGGAGAGAATACAGAGAAAGCACCTGGTTTTGCTTAGTTCTCTTCTGTAATTCAGCATTAAACCAATTGGAGGAGGAATGTTAAAAATGAACACTTCATTTTCTAAGTATGTTAAACAATGCAAATGGGGGCCTCAGCCTGGGACAGCTGGTTTAGATTACAAAGCTCACCAACTGGCTAGACTCCTCACAACAACCTCGAGGAGCCTGCCAGGATAAAACACTAACAGCTTGAAGGAAAGCCTCTCCCGCTGCAAACTTCACAGTTAAATGTGCCTCAGAGCAGAGAGCACCGTTATTGGACAGAAACCCTTATCAAGGGACTGGAGAAGGGAAGGGATTGTTTTCCTTGCTCTGAGAACAAAAAAAAGTCAGGCTTTTTTGGAGGGCCTCTAGCTGGTGTCCTGGACAATGAATATGCAACACTCGCAGCTCTGTGCCAATGGCATACTGATGAAAGGTCTGACCCTCTGGGAGGTGAATAACTCGAATTCATGATGATCACAGCTACAGGAACTATATTGCTTGGGGATTATTTGAAAACAGGAATAAACAAATTAAACATTCAAAGGAAAACAAATGGCTTGTCTGCAAACACTGGCTCTTTTTAAACTGACCCCATGCTTAAGGGAGTAGTTTATGATATGAAATATTTCTTCAGGAAAAGCATAACTTGCAGATCTCCAGTTATGACTGAAGAGGAAGGAAATAAAGTACTTTTTCAGGTGTTTTGTAACTTTGCCACGGGCAGAGCTTTAGTAGGTCAAGAAGAACATTTATGGGATGTGAAAGGTAAGCAATCAGATGCAGCAAAAATTGTAGTAGATCCAAAGATGAACACTGAAATTAAAGACAGATATGGACATTAAACAAGTACTTTGAATTTCTGTTGAGTGTCACATTTGAGAAAACCCTTTATTTCTAAGGAACCTGAAATTATTATCATACATCTCTGTGTAACAGATTGAGAAACAGAAATACAGCTGATATAACAGATAATAATAAAATTTGCCTCTAAGCATCGACATCCAGCTTGAGATACAAGAACTGAGCTGCTTTAGGGGTGCTGAGCCCCCACAAGTTGTATTGGAGCCAAAGGGAAGCTCAAGACCTCTGTATCATGTTAACTGGCTGTAATTGTCCAAATTACCTTTCAAAAATGACAGCACCAGAGGCTCCAGGCCATTTCTGACAGTTTGTCTCTCAGTGATTTGCTTGCATCACTTGCACTGCATGGAAAATTAAACACTCACCTGGAATCATTCAAACAGTGTCTATACATTTGCAGATAAACAAGAACCAATTTACTTACTTTATTTAAAGTTCCCAAAAGCCTAACAAAAACTCACACAAGGGACTTCTGAAGAAGCTTCTGAGCATGTTGTGAAGTTTTGTCATGGTTCAGAAAACAGGCAAGAGAGGATAGAAAGCAAAGACCAGGAAAATTTTCATTGTGGCAAATGTTTAACAGTGAATATTCTCACTGCTCCATACCACCAGAGTTTCTCAATACACTGAATAACCTGGAGAGCTTACAGATCTAAGAGTAGCAGTGCTTACTGTATGTTGGAAGTGTGAAAAATCTACTGAAACAATGAGAAACAGCTTTACAGGAAAGCAAATGCTCTGTGCATCCAGCTGTGTGGACGAAGAGCTTGCTTCATCTGATAATACTTCACTTGCTAATCCACTGAATTTTTCTACAATCACATGGTAAAATCATTGCATGCATGCCAGAATCACTGTATGAGTGCAGCACCAGTCTGCTCCCAAATAGTTGCCTCAGAGTTCTGATCCATCAGCCAACTGGCAGAGGTGCTCCAGCCCTGGAGACAGGAGGTGAATCCAGATCTCACCACCTAAGGGGCTCCCTTAAGAAGAAATACTGTACAAATGTTTTGATTTTTCCTGTCTCCATCTGACAGCTGGAGTGGATAAAAACTAGCATATAATAAGTGTACCAAACCACAACCTGGGCTAGTTTACAGCTTGGTGACTGTTTTTTTTCCAAAATAAAAGGACTTGATGTTGTGGCTAAGTGGAATTTCTGCAGTACCTTTCTATAACTACTATCAGTCACAAAACAATGAGGTACAGCCACAGCCTTTTCACAACTCTGTTTGGTATGAAGGGTTGTATAAAGGAAGGATTTTGTGGTGCATAAGCCCCCTTTTGTTCACCCTATAAAAATGAACAATTTGATGCATCTTTCAACACCCTGTGCTGACACCTGCAGCATTTCTGCTTAAGATGGTGGTTAAACTTCACGTGTAGTGGTGCTCTCACTTCAGTGGTCTCAAATATCCCTCTGTGTTATAAAATCCATTACTTTATTTAGGTTACCTTGACACTGTCTTTGTCTTCACGAGAGGTGCAGAACTGTCCCCAGTATAAAATGGGGCTCTGTTAAATAACTATGTTCTCAATATTTGCTTTGTGCATAGCTAGGGTTGAAACCATATCTCCAGTTAAGACTTGGATTTTGAAAACTGTGTTATATATAATAAGGGGCACATAAAATGTGTTGTATAACTTTACTGTCTTTGGATGAGACAGCTGCACATGTGAATTGAGCTATCCTCCTTCAGATAAAGCACAGCACTGGATGAACAGGAGCCCTCAGCACTGGAGAACACAATCTAACAGATTCTAAATGCTAAGACAAAAGCTGTAAATAGGTCAGGGAACTTGAGAATAGTTAATTACACTTAGCACCCCTGAACAGAAAATCTTCCTTGCAGAAACAACTAATCCTGTAAGTTTCACAACATTTCATCTCATTTTTTAACTCTGATTTTGTTCTTACATTTCTCCAGAACCTTCTTGGATGTTCTTGTCATTTTTTAAAATTCCCCCACTCTGAACATTTTCAAGAAAATTTTCAAACTGTGAGAAGAGTCAAAGCATACAAGTCTGTATGGTGGTAGGTGAGCCCAAAGTCATTCTACATGCCGTCACAGACATCTTTTACCCAGCCCCACAGACTTAAATTCATTAAAGGAATTTCCCAATAACTGACACTTTAGGCCCTACATGTCCAAGATTTAGACACCAAAAACATTCATTTTGCTCTTACCAAATCTTATGGAACCAAATGTTTTTATGAGCAAAAATGGTAAAGCAGCAAAACTGCTGAGCACTTGCAGAAACAACTGTGTTTTGATAGCATCTAAGCTTCATGAGATTCACAAGTTGAGCTTTTGCCTGACTGAGGAGATTGATCTAGGTGTTCTTGGAGACTGCCAAGTAAGCAGGCTTTTGATATTGTCACATGTTGGTGTTACAACACAGGCAGTGATTTGACATACACACATCTCATCCTACTGCCCCTTGAATAGCAGCACATGGGAAACATGGTCTCAAACCCTAATTCTGCCTGAGAAAGAGTAGGGCTCATTTCTTCCACCTCCCAGGAAAGAATTTCTTCCACCTCCCTTGCAAACTCCAGGTGTTTGGGGAGGGTTGCCTATAATTTTTCAAAGACTACCTTAGATTATCAGCTGAGGTCTGCTTCATTCACTGTCTGAATTATAATTGCCATCTCATAACATGACTGATGAAATAACCTGTTCCAGATGGCTCAGGCCAGAAGCTCAAAGGCACAGTGCTACACATATTTTCCTTTCCTAGCCAAACATAACACAAGCTAGAATTAACATAGTATGTATTTATAAAGACATCAGTAGTGCTAATTAAAATGTACTGGGAATGTAGGATCCCTGAGATGTTGTGGTATGTTGATCTGCAGCTCACAGTACAATTTTTAGGAAGGAGAAAATGTAACAGTTCCTGTTGTGCTGCCATCTCTTGGGGCTCAGCTGCCTCAACAGTTCCCACCTGCACAAGATCGCCATGCAAACCAGAGCCAATAAAGCACCCCTTCCTTTCTCCTGAACAGAGATGTCACCTGTCTGTCTGAGGCATGTGTTCCTTTGGGCAGAGCATACTGCTGATATCATTGCTTCCAAAGACCAGCGTGCTGAGCCCCACTGCAGTGTTGTACCAGGTGGTCTCATAGTGCCCAAACACATGGAATAAACACTTAAAGTCCTTGGTTTACTCTAACTCTACATCTTTGTCCCAGTTTTAGCTGGGGTTACAGCACACCACACCATAGCTGTACTCTCTTTACAGGTCTGTGGTCACTCTGATGCCAGTTTCTAACTGGCAACTTCTTTTAGGACAGAAATTAGCGGAAAACCCAGGAATCCCTGTATCCATTCTGAAATGCAACAACTCTAAACATGGACTAATATCTGACTCCCCTTTACTGCTTTGAAAACATTATTTGTCCCTTAGGATAAGGAGTATTAGGATCTAGCAGGTACATACTAAAACCCAAACAGTTTAAAACAGTCCAGTGAACTGCATCTACTGTAAGACAGAACAATTTCAGGAATATTCCCTCTAGTGAGATCAGGTTTGTTGTTCATGATCACCTGTTTAGCTGTAGTACTTCCTAGGACAGTCTATGAAGATGCCCGAGGCAAAAAAAGGGTAATATTCTTGGAAGAATTCTTCAGTATTGATCAGGCTTTTTTAACCCAATAAAACTAAGGTAAACAAGCAAAATAAATTATTACTGTAACTTTCTCAGGAAAAAAACAGAGCCTTTCACAGCATTTTTGGTGTATGTGACAACTCTCAGCAGAGAGGAATAATTATTCATGGTAGTAGTTTGCAACAGCCTGCAACATTCTTCTTGAGTTTTTAATCCTTAGATGACTGACATTTCTACTTTTAAAATACTTTCCTGTAAAACATGTATGAAACATCATCCTCTACCTAAAGACAAAAGATGTACTTGAGAACTCCCATCTCCCCCTTGATTGCTCTGTATCCAAGAACAAGGTGCCCCAGCCCACTGTTCATATTTTACGTCTTTTTCTGTTGAATCTCAACAAAGCTCTGGTAATTGCAGTTCACATTTTGCCTGAAACTGGACAGATATTTTAGTTTGTTTTTGTTTATTTTATAAGATTGACATGTACATAAACTGGGCTGTAGCCTTCTCTGCATTTTTGTCAGATGGTCCAGACAATGTGGTTGAAAACAATGCTCTTTAATCTTGTGACAAAATGTTTACCAGCCCCTTTTAACAGCAAGCATAAATTCTTTACAGCCTGTTTCAGCTAATAATGACCTTCCATAAATAAAGACCTAAACCTCTTAATACTTCTGGACCAAGACTAAAGTCTGTTTCACTGTTGGAGCATGCCAACATTCAGTCTTCACAAGTGCCTGGGATACATAAACCACTGGGCTCCAATTACGACCAGACAGTTAGAAGTATGTACTAAAACCCTCCTTAGAAATATTCAGGACTGATTTATTTTACGCTAAAAAGCCTCAAGACTGCTGAGTCTTTTGCAGTTTCCCAAGCCCTTTACTAACACAAGCACCACACTGGGCATGTCTGGCAGGATCGGGTGGCACCTTAGAGCAGCTGACTGGAGACAGTGGTTCACCTTTACTGGTTAACCTGGCCGCTTTCCCTGGCTACTGGGCATCAGTGCCAGTAAAACATCAGCTTCATCTGTGCTTCCTCAGCTCCCAGGTACTTTAATTCCACCACATGGAACTTATATTTTAGGTGGGTTTTGTGTTTGGGGTTGTTTGGTGGGTTTTTTTCCCAGATTGACTTGGGCATCCTTTCTCCTTTTTATTCTGCTTTGGCAATTCACTTTGTTTTTATCCAGAGCAAAAGACCAGCCACTGTAGGATTGAGCATATTCTGTGTTTTCCATTAAAACACTTCAGGTTCTGAATAAACCCAAACAAGTCTGTGGAAATGCCATCTCTCAACAGGGGTGTTTGAATGTTCACAAGTATGTGCACTATTTTTAAGGGCACCTGCCAGAACCCTGGTGATGAATCCAGAGTAGAAAATTTTTGACATCAACCCTCTCTTCCAGAGCTTCTATTCTTCCAAGTGGTGAAAATCATTCCCTTTTTAAAAATGCTTCACTCTCATAGATGAATGAATACAATATAAGCAAAGACCCCTGCTTCTTTTTCCAATAAGACACTTGGCACATTTTTGGGTCTTTTCCTTATCTTAAGATTTTTGGGGTTATATGTTAATTAAATACAGGAGTGGCAGAAAGTTTCCCGATAAGGAGAGAAATAATTTTGACTGTTTTGTACTTTCTCAACTGTTTTCCGAACCCCAGAAGACATTTATAAACTTTTATTCGATTTAAGAACGACTGTATTTAATTTACTTATTCCCACAGCAGGGATGACACCATTTCACAAATTACCTGTTTACTTTTGTGACCTAACCATGCCATTCATAAGAATTGGCTGGGAAACTGGGTGGTAAACATCATGTATGTTGTCTGTTTGTTTTCAGACTTATTCACTCCTCTGCAGCAACAAGTGCTGCTGTAAGGCAACAATTTAAGTGTGCCGAATGTAGAAATTCCACTGAACAGGGATGTACTCCCATTTCCTAGTTGTGCTGTATGTGCTGCAGAGCTTACAAAGTCTTGAAACAGGATGCAGTTTCTAACACAGTTTTTTTTTTGTTTGTTTGTTTGTTTTGTTTTTTATCTGCTGGCCTTTGCCTTGAGTTGCACTGGTTGCCACAGCAGGAGGAGATAAGCAGTACCAGGAGTTCCCCGTTCAGAAGCAGCCTGGCCAAGCCCAGGGCTCCCATCCATTCAGGAATTGTGGGGTACCAGAACCTCCAGCAGCCATGTGAAAAGTCAGTGGAACTAGACCCATCTTCCAACAGAGGCACTTGTACTGTGAACAGAGTCCATTGCCAGAGCCTGATAAATCAATCAGTCCCCATTTTGTCCACAGTTCCATAACAAAATTCAAGAAGTTGTGCCAGATAAAGAAAATAGAAAAGAACAAAAACTCTGACAGGTTAAATGTGAAAAACAGAGTCAGGCCAAGAAGGTTTGAGAAACAAATCATAAGAAGCATAAAAGCTAATAATAAATTCTTTTTCAGACACACCAAGAGCAGGAAAACTGCCAAACAGTCTGCAAAGCCAACAGATGAACAAGGTATAAAAATAGTGCTTAAAAAAGATAAAACCACTGTAGAAAGTGAAATGTTCCTTCTTCATCTGCATTTGCTAGAGAAACTTCAAGAGATTACCATAGTGGAATAAAAGGGGAAAAAAAAAAGGAGAAAAAGAAGTAAAACCAAATCCAGTTTGGGAGGATATGTCTGAATTGAAATGCCAGCAGGAAAGGTTGTAGAACAAATCAAGAAAATAAAGAAAAAACATTCATCAGAACTCACTTGACATTTAGAAATTAAGTGTCATTAACTGAATTAAATACGACCATTTGCAACAGCTGAATTGTTTATCTGAATTGCAATCTCTCACAAAATTGCCTTGGTGCTAGAAGAAAGTACCAAATATAATCCTGTATTTCATAGGTTTGTATTTCACAAGGTTAATAAAATACAGAACAGTGAACCCAAAATATCTGGAAATCAGTAGCACCGCACAGGAAACAGTGAAATTTGGGAAGAATTTCATCATGGAAAGGGTTGCTAAATCTTGAAAAAGACTTCCACAGTTAAGCATTAGAATGGACTGCCCAGGGAGATGGTGGAGTCACCATCCCTGGAGGTGCTCAAGAAATGACTGGATGTGTCACTCAGTGCTATGGTCTAGTTGATGTGGTGATGATCCATCAAAGGTTGGACTCGATGGTCTTAAGGGTCTTTTCCAACCTTAATGATTCGGTGATCTCTTGGGCATAGGTTTTCTTGGAGACCATCCTTAAGAACTACATCTCTCAGAAAAATAGTTCTGCTCCATATAGAGGTATAGAGGTTTATTTTTGCATTTACTCTAGCTCTGTGCATTTGAAACTGGCTCTAGCCAACTCCATTTGAGTTTCTAGTGAAAATCTTTTCTTTCATGAACTAGATTGCCTAGTCCCATTTGGCCAGGGCAATGAAGGCTTCAGGTTGCCAGCAAAGCATCAGGCTATTTAAGTATCTGTACAAGGCAGTTGGAACTACTGGTTCAGTGTAGGAGAAGAACATCAGAGTGCAGCAGGGTCCTGGAATCTCCAGCCCTGCCTACTTGGCAGGTTCTGGGAAGCACACCATAGTTGCTGTCCTGTTCAGAGTCCAGTAAGGACAGAGGTACCACCTGCAACCCCTCTGCCTGCAGTGGTGCTCTGAAGGTCCTTCATCAAGAGCACTCTGCAGACAATGTGCTATTCAGTCTGCAACTGGGTCCAGACAGATCTGGCAATCCTAGCTATGACTCATTCATTTTCTTTAGAATTCTGTACTCCTCAAATTTTTGTAGGTTCATAATAAGCCTTCTCTAAGTTAGCTGAAAACTGTTACATCTGTTACTGCTCCTATTGTCAAAAATAAGGCAGTGTTCTGTTTGCCTTCATTTTTATTGGCACCCACTACTTAAGCATAGAGCGACGTGCAGTCTAAATATTTTCCAAATCTATTTCCAGAAAAAGTTTCAGTTTTAATTACTATTTTTCAATGCTCCAGTCTACCATTCAAACCACTTTCTTTACAATAGTTTTATTCCTGCTACAATTTAGTGTTGTTTCCCTGGTATAGCACGTAAACCAAAACACACAGGTGAACCAGAATCAACTCAGTAATTCGCTTGTAGTCCTGAAAATACCCTTTTATTACAAACAAAAGCATCACTCAAATACATTAATACCTTATAACAATAAAGAAAAGTACTGCAGGAGATAAGGAATCAGTTTTACATAAAGGTTAATTTTACAATCTGTGGTTGGCTTTCTCCATGAGTAGCTGAAACCTGAATCCCTTATTTCCCTTTCTCTATGCAGCTTCTTGGACACCTGCCCCCAAACAGTGTCTGGAATCACTCTCATGATCTCTATTCTCCTGAGGAAGTGACCTTATCACTCTCTAAAACTACCCCAAAGGAGGACGTTGCCAGGTGGAAGTCAGCATCTCTTCTTCCAGGTAACCAGATGAGAGGACAGCAGCCCCAAGCTGCCCCAGGGAAGGTTCAGGTTGGACATCAGGAGGAATTTCTTCACAGAAAGGGCTGTCAAGCAATGACACTGTGCCATGGTCTAGTTGACAAGGTATATTTGGTCAAAGCTTGGACTCGATGATCTCAGAAGTCTTTTCCAGCCTAATGGATTATGTGAAATAATGTTTGCAGCTTGCATCTCTTATACTTGTTTCCATTTAGGAACTAATACTCTTATCCAGCTTCTTATTCCTGATTTACTCAAAACTGCTACTACCTCTGTTGCTCTATTTACATCCAGTTGCCACTTTGTTGCTTAGGCTAAATATATTCTTTTGGTCATGCTACCACTAACTGATCAGGAAACTCATGGATTCGGGCTACCTAAGTTGTACAAATGAGGGTAGCTTTATTTAGTTCTAAAAATCCATCTGCCTCTGCCAAACTTAATGTGGGCTTCTTACTTTCTCTGCAGCCTTGTAAAGGTCAAAATAATTTTCAAAACCTTAGAATAGCCTTAGCTCCCTACTCCCTAATTTACAAAAAGTTAGATTTGAAGCCTTTTAACTCTTTGAGCATTCTGTTCTCAGAGGGTTGTGTCTAACAGTGCTTCTCATTCTAGGGAGTCAGGAGATGCCACCGGTCAGCTTTTACTACCTCAAAATCAATCATCTGACTTTGCTCACCTTGTAGGAGAGCCTTGGCAGAAAGCTGCCAAATGACAAAATATGCAGCACTTGGAGTGTGTTACACACTTCTTTTTCCTAACCCCTTCGACTATTCCATCAACAGTTAGATACTAAGTGGCTGTACTATAGTGCTGGCTGATAGCTACTATTTCATAAGTGACATGAAATAAATAATTCCTAGCTGCCTCAAATCTGTAAAACCTCCTTGGTCTGTACTCCCATATCTGATCATGCTGCCATTCAATCCACCTTGCATGACCATCTGGAAATTCACTGGGGGGAAATACAGGCAGCATCTGATGTCAAAAATGAAAAACTTGGGGTTAACTACACGGTACTGCCAAGATTCCTTTTACCTTTGTGATACTGGCTGATATTCAAACAATATCCAGGTAGCTCTCTGAAGAGTTAGATATCCTTTAAACTAAGGGAGATAGAACATTCCAGGTTGTTCGTACAAGGGTCAGCTCACTCATTTTGTTAACAAACACAAAACATGGGTATAAATAACTTGTTTCCCTGATACTTGTTTCCCTGATCCATTGGTCTGTGGCCTGTCAGTGCTTGTTGCAATGCCACATGTCACAGGGCTTCTAAACTCTCTTCTATCAATAACTGGCAAAAACTTCTAATAATAGTTGACCATAATTCAAATATTATAATACTTTTTTCGCTTTTCTCACAGACTATAGCTTGAAAGAGGGTAGGTTTCATTAGACAGATTGAAAGAGGGTAGGGTTTGATTAGATATTAAGAATAAATTCTTCCCTGTGAGGGTGGTGAGACATTGGAACAGGTTATGCAGAGAAGCTGTGGATCCCCCCCGCTGAAGTGTTCAAGGCCAGGTTGGATGGGGCTTTGAAAAACCTGGTCTAGTGAAAGGTGTCCCTGCCTATGACAGCAGAGTTGGAACTGGATGACCTTGAAGGTCCCTCCCAAACCAGGCCATTTCATGATTCTATGAAAATACCAAAAACCCAGCAGTATATCAACACAAGCTATAAGAAGACATTAAATAACTGCAAAGTCTTCATGAGGTATGTAAAAATGTGAAATACTTACATGGCAAGCACCTTCCATTCTGTCTCTTCTACTTTAGCTATCAGTCACTCCAATACGTAGTTCAGATCGCCTGCCTTATTGCTAACTACTTATGCAAAACAGTCAAGAATGGCAAAAAGAAACAATAATAAAATGCAGGGAACTGGCACTTGGTAAAAAAAACCAGTTATTTCTACACTGTCACTATAATGTGTGAAACTATATTGCTGTGACTAGCTGGTGTAATGCAGGAACGTTCCCAAACACCAGACTGTGCATTCCTTTACAGCGGCAATTAGAAAGATCAACCAGTTACTTCCTTCTCTTTTCATGGAATGCAGGAGAACAAAAGAACAGCAAAAAAATTAGAAGACCTAAAGAGAAGAAGGGAAAATCCTAACTTTCATTTTCCCCCTTACATCAAGCTTGCAAAATGAATCTGTTTCTAGAATTCTGTTACCTTACAACTAATGACAACTGACAGCTTGTTAGACCAAAACTAGGAGAATCAGATACCATTTTTTTCCTTGTAAAAGTCACAGAAAACAATTATGTTAAATGAAAGAATGAAAAATTTCAGCTGCTGCACCTTGTTCATAAATTCCAGAGATTTTTTTCCTCATGCTGCTGTGTGAAAGACCTACACAATCAACAGGACAGACTACATGAGTCACGTATGTACATGTGGGAAACTGGAAAGGCAACTATATATGGAACAAGTTATCAAGAACAAAGTAAACACTGAAGAAAAATTAGAGGAAAAAATATATCTACTAATCATTCAATGAAAACAAAGCTTGAATGTTTGTAATGGTCTGTGAAACATTCAAAGAAGGAAGAAAGAAACAAAATAATGAAGTTGCTCTATACTTTTCTGCACAAAAGTACTGCCTGGAACACAGAGTCCAGTTGATTTCTAACAAAGCATCAAACCTCACCAACGTACCTGTGGAATAAGCCTTAGAAAAAGAAACCTCTAAGCCATGAGGGCAGAGCTCACCTTCAAGGACTTAAGGACTGAAGCTGTTTGTATCTCTGCTGTAGAAGATTTTTGTCTCCATCAAGGAGCTTAATGAGGAACTCTGAAGTTCTTCAGTACCTCTGCCTGGTATTAGATTTCCCTGTTCAGACTCATAGCTTAGTGTATAAACAGAACTGATTTACAGCATGCAGAAATAAATGGTCTTACTATGTCTTCTTTATTGGAATTTAGAAAGTTTCCTGAAAGAGAAATGTGTACATATTAAGTTCTCTGCAGTTAAAGAAGAAAAAAAATGCATTAAAAAAGTTAAGAACTGCTCAGTTAGTATCTTCAGAGAATTGTGAGCAGCATGACTCCATTTGTAATTTACAACACACAAGTCACATAATTTTAAAAAACTAACCATTTCCTTCTGCTTTGGCTCACCAAAAGGCAATTTTATTGCAAAGCAGCTATATACCATTAAACAGACATGACTACGAGACCAAGAGAGATTGCACAGAAGCCATCTGATTTCACTTTTCTTTATAATTGCTGTATAGAAAAAAAAAAAGGTAGCTGTTCCAGTCCAGTTTAAATGAAGATGCACATTTGAAGTATCTAACTGCAGTATTCTCAGCTGAGGTAATTTGAGATTCTCATTACATTTACTACATAACACAGAATTTACTTTGGTAAATATCTGGCTGCTATCTTTTCAGAAATCAAACTGCCAAACTGCCCATAATTGGGTAAAAAATTTAAAATCAAAATCCAATATGGTAGGTCAATCCCGTTACAAATTTGCTAAGTCTTCCATGAAACATTACTATATTGGAGAAAAGGGTTTCAAACAGCTCTTAAATTAAGTACAGCAAATAAAAAACCTTTGCTAGGTTTCAAGGCAATCAACAAAATTCACTATATGACCTCTATATAAATAAATGCAAAGATTTCTTGCATTATTTTGGCTGATTCTGTACAAGTTCACTAATTACTTTTATTTAAATATAACTCTTACAACAATTTTATCCAGAACTGTAATGAAAATGAAGAAGATTGACAGTTCTAATATAGAACTTGCACAACAGTTACCTTAACACTGAATTAACAAGGAGAGGCATATAAAAAGACTTAGAAATTACACATTTTAAACCGAAGATGTTTTATCTCAGATTCACTATGAGGATGACTCTTATTCTTTAGTATGCAACTTCATTCTTTACCTGTTAAACAAAGTGCACAAGTTATCACAGCAAAATTTACAGAATAATTGACTTTGGCCTTGGTTGTACAAAGACCTATTTACACATTTGAGATAAGCAAGCACCTTCCTCCCTTTTAATTTTATACATATGTTCAAGCTTTAAGTTTCTTTTTGGATCTATAAAATCTTGCAAGATAAAAAGTTTCTCATATATACACCTTGGACCATTAGAGCACAGTGTCTTTATATATATGAATGTATCATCTGCTAAATTACCCATTCTTCACATGGATGTGAAGCCTCACTTCCATAGTTAACTCCTTGGTGCTGATGGGCTTGACTGCTGAAAACAGCTCTTAGTCTGTGGGGGGTACCTCAAATCATTGGGCAAAGAGATTAATGTGCCTCAAATTGCCCCCAAATGTAATCAAACTTGTAAATAAGAGATACATGTCCAAAAGTACCTTGAATAAACACTATTAATTGGGTGTTTAATTTATTTTTTTAGTTCTGTTTCTTGAAGGTAAGTGGCAGATAATTTTAATGGAAAAACAAATCTCAACATCAAAGAGCTAATGCTGTCTATGCATATCTGAAATAACCCAGTATACCTAAGGTTTAAAAATCCTTTAATTTCTCTTGTGACAATCTAGCAACAAGATAGATTTTTTTCTCAGTTAAATATTTAACCCACACCCAAAATGAATGCCTGCTATACAGAAGGCAATTATTCATTCCACCATAAGAATTTCTGAAGCACTGATAAGTTTGTAAGTACAAGAAAAGCAAGGTACAATTGCAATCAAATAAATGACTTTTTACAGAAGGCCTCATTGTGGTAAATTATATACAACATAGTGTTCTCATTTTCCTTAAAGTGCTACCATCATTATCCTGATATAAAATCATCTATTGTTTTAGGAGGTCTTTCAATACAGCACCAGCACTGGCATCAGGGGACACTGGCAGTGGTGTAAAAGTAGGCAATGCATCAGAAATAGGTTTCATAAGCAGATGTCCAGAACTACTAGCTGGTGTTATGAGAGGCACTGCTGCAGATCGAGGTGCTAAAAATGGATTTGCATCTGGTCTTCTACCCATTCCCGAGACTGGGGAATCTGGAATACAGAAAAACCCAAACCAACAATGAGAACACTTTGTTAAAAAGCATTCCTAAATCTATCCGAATTTTCAGCATTTGTTCAGAGAGATGTTTTAAAACTGCCTATTACTTCTGCAACATGTAATGCCTTGAAAATCTCCCTGCCATGGACTGTAGACACCTTCAAAGACTTTTATTGTCTCTTGACTACTCTCATAGAACCATAGAATCCTTTAGGTTGGAAAAGACACTTAAAATCAAATCAAACTGTTAATCCAGCAATGCCAAGTCCACCACCAAAACCCTGTAAAAACAGCTCAAGCTACCCAAGAAAACAAGCACACGTGACAGGCAACATGACCACCCTTTGCAGTTCACTTCACCTTTGCAATGACAGACATGAAGAATGTCACACCGACTCCAGCACTGTGCAGAGGTGTAAGAGCACATGCACAACAGTGCAGAGCACAGGAAGGTTTCCCAACACAAGGCACAGCTTCCCCAGGGTCAGCCCCAAGAAAACCCCCATAAATAAACAGCACTTTGTAACATCCAACTGCTTTAGGTGAATTGAAAGAGGGTTTTTTAGCATCTCTCTCTATCTCTGTACTCATACAATATGTAGGGGTTTGGTGTTCAGGGCTTTTTGTTTTAATTTTCTTTTGAGTTTACAGCTAAGTTTCAAACAAAACAAGCTTCTGCAAACCAGCAGGCCTATATTAAGGTGAAGTCTTAAGCACATGCAAAAAAATTAAGAACAAACTGGACCAGCTAAATTGAAGATTTGAATTTTAAATTATTTAAAACAAAAGTACATTAATTTAACACGCATAATATAAGCTGAACTGTTCTCTGTCTTAGAAAAAGTCAACAGTCAAAGTCAACATTCCTGCACAGCTCACAGAGATTTCATACCAGGCCATATACTTAGCTGATTTTATTCTGGTCCTCTCTGAGAGATCAGGTTCTACACACCAGAGAGACACTGCAAAGTTGTATTACTTGCATTCTTCACTCGCTTCAACACAAGCTGATCAATAGGGATGCTGAAAATCAGGACTAGGTCCACTGCGACACCATATGAAGTTGTCTACACAGCAACTGTTTGGCTCTAACAGGTGCTGTTAAATCCTTCCTATATCAAAGAGAATTTGGTCCCTCTAATCTTCTGTATTGAGAGTTTAGAAAGTACGGTATAGATGTAGTGGGAAGGAGAGATAGGAGAGGAATTAAAAAAAAAAAGTAGGACATGGTTGGGGAGAAGAAATCAAGTTCATAATTTACAAGTGAGGAAGCACAGAAGCATTAAAATCCTCTTGAAAATTCTACCCTTAGTTATGTTCTGTGTAAAGATTAGAATGTTACCTTGCATTTGACTGCTGGGTGGAGTACTGCTAGTTTTACCAGTTCCTGCTGCTCCTAAAGGTTTCATGTGATGAACAGAGAGCTTGGGTGGGGGAAGGCTTGGGCAAGATTCAGTTTCAAGGAATTTCACAAACAGTTCTGAAAAAGACTATAAGAAGCTACTAGTTATTATATTTCACTGATACTCTGGTGAAAAGCACTAAGTCAAAAATACATATATACATAAAATAAAAAGCTGTCAACAGCCTGCAATCAGTTTTTTACTTGTACTTGGTACTAAGCAGACCTCAGTGAGTGGCAATGAAATTTATTTTCAAAATACACTCTCTGTTGTTGTCTCACTAAGAGACATTTATATAAAATTGATAAACTCTAAAGATAACATGCATACTTCATGCATACTTCTACCATGGTTCCATTATTGATTTAAGCCAGTTATTTCAAGAATTCTATGCTATTACTGACATCACAGTATTTCCTTTGTCTTTGCTCAACCAATCTCTCCTCCAGAAACACATAAAAGCCAATCTTTTCTCTTATAGCCCATGTAAGCTTTATTTCATGAAGAATCTCAAAGGAAGCATGGAATGATTAAGGTGTCCGTAGCATGACAACATAAAATTTGGCTTAGTAAACTCTGTACTATTCACACAAAATTATTACTTTTTCTCTTTTACTTCTACAGTTAATCAGACCACAGTCCTTTAGTGGCCTATGTGCCTGCAGTATTTTAGGGAGAAAAAAACAATCCCTATACTTCAAGATGATTTACAGGGTTCCATTCTCAACATTTCTAGCTCAACTGAGCAAAAAACCAGTCAATCCAAAAACCCTAATCCCTCAGTGCTCGGTCCTTGAGTACTTTATTTACTGGCCTGCAAAATGGAAAGCTCCATAGATAAACTACTGCCATGGATCATGCTATGAGATTTGCTGCTTTACACTATTTGAAAACTTTAAATATCAGTTTTATATGCTATACGTAAGAGGAACTAGCTGCAGCAGCTGAAAAAGCTTTTCAGTTTCAATTTAAAGGACATATGGGAACACAGTCATGAAAACACAATGCCATGGTATTCTGTACTGTTGAGAATTGTGTAATTCCATACTCTCACATACATTTAACTTTCAGCATTCATAATTTGCAAGATGAAATCCATACTGCAAGAATAGTGATGCCAGGAACCAGTGGAACAGTAACTGTCTTCTGCATTAGAAGACAAGATTTATCACTGTATAATTTTCAATGTCTAAATATTTCCTTAGTGCAGGAAAAAATCTTTTGCCAAAGCAGTTGCACAAAACAATGCAAGATACAGCAGCACCAGTAAATGCAGCTCAATATACTGATGAACCAAACATGAGCAATAATATGCAACTTCCCCATTTTTCCACTCAAACCAAGAGAATGAATGATTAATTCTTACACTATTAAAAATGTTCTGATGAGTTGGTCTCAAAGGTGTGCTAGGAACACTCTTTGACCCAGCTCCTCCACCAAGCCAGCCAGTCACCCATCTTGTAACTCCTCTTTGCTCCTCAGATAGTAACTAGAGAAGTATTTAAAGAAAACAAAGTTAGGAAACAACAAAAATAAAGCAGCACATAAAAGAAAGTGAATAAATGAGCTGCAATGCCACATAATATGGCAGTCTTAGAGATAAATACAAATTTTTATTATTGTCAAAAGCATATTCTCCACCTCCCAATGAGGTGGCAGTCTAAAAACTTGCCTCTTTATTTAAAAGCATAAGCCTCACATTTTTCACAATAACTACTGGTAAATATTTAACAGGCTTACTTTTCTGTAACTGATATATTACAGCTACTCTACACAACAGCACAAAATCCTTTCCTTTCTGCATTAGCATTCCTCAGCAAAATGAAATCTACCCTACTAAAACAACATTATCGAAAGATTAAGATCATCGTATAAAAAACATTAACAAGTCCCACATAAAAAAAAAGGTGAGACGAAAGAAGAAAAAACACACTTTCTCCAAAAAATGTGCAGGGACATTTAGTTCAGCAGCAAGTCATTCCATTTTCAGGTAAGGATACTGAAAAAAAGAAAAAAAGAAAAGAGAAAAAAAAGGAAAAAGAGAAAAGAAAAAAGAAAGGAAAAAAGAAAAAGGAAAAAAAAAAAGAAAGAAAAAAGAAAAAGAAAAAAAAAAGAGAAAAAAGCACCTAGTTTTCTGCAAAGTATTACCTGATCAAGTTCCTCCTTTTTCAGTCCCAAGATACTTCCCATTAACCTTAACACTTCAAGACGTTTGTTTTTTGGAGTATGAAAATGTCCAATAAAGAGATTTCTCATCAACAATCTGCAGAATAAAAGAAGGTAGTTATACAAGCTGCTATTGTGTAACAGCTGACACCACAATATCGATGCATTTATTTCTCATACTCTCGCCTAATTTACAGTAATACAAATAAACACATTAAATACAAATAACTAAAGGGTACCTCACCAATTTCCTCTAAGTTATTACATTTCTTACACAGTGTGGATTTGGACAGTAGTAGCAATACTGTAGGCAGTGAGGTGAAACCGAATGGTAACACGAGCAAATCTGGATGTACATACTACTGTCAGGGAAAATGCTTGTTCTAAGATCTTAATTCAGCAGAGCATTTAAAAAGAAAACTCCACGTAGTCCCAAACCAAGACTTAATGAAGGGGGCAAGGGAGCCCATGTGCCTATTTCTCTTTCAGTTCTATTGGGTAGAAAGAAAAAAAAAGGACCAAGGAAGAGATTTACATGACATCCAGGTGATGCAGATACATGAAAAGGCTTGCTGTTCACACCCTGAACATTATAAAATATGTTCATTAAGAACTCTTATCTCCATTTGCAGAGCTCATGCTAGAGAAGTGCACTTCTACTTAAGAAACACATCAGTGAGCCAAAGTCACATATCTATTGGTTTTACTAATCAAAAAGACTATTTACAACCACCAAGCAATTGAAAAATGTCAAAATAATAAAAGTGTAATTACAAGGCAACATACAGAAGTACAGTCCTCTACTACACCTGCAACTGTGAGTGCCACATCTGCACATTGCGAGGAATAAACCTAAAAACTTAGACCAAATCTTTCATTAAAGACTTACTTGTCCACTTTTCCTTCTGTGCTGTTCATAAGGTTCATTAATTTATTTTGCACATCTTCTAACATTTCGCTTTTGATCTCACCTATAAATGTAATGTCACAGCAAAAGAAACAAAATCTTTGAAACACTGTTGCAAAATTGATCAGTAATACATACTTCCATAAATATTGCTATGATGCTTTTAAGTAAAAAACAAAACCATAAAATCAATGAGATTTTTTTTAAAAAGTGTCAACTTAGTAAGTCATTGCTACTCAAAACCACAAGCTGAAATTTCAGGAATGATACTCAAAGCTGAGGTACAGACCACACATTAATTATTGCAGAAGGTCTGATGAGCTGCTCTTTTCTATCTAAATAATACAGAACTAGAAAGAAACTCTTCAGCAAGGCCTGTAGTCCTGTGGTGGCAATCTTTTTCAAAATGACGAAACTCCATGTTGGCATCAGGTCTTTTGGATCTCTGCCCATAACCTCCAATATTATCCAAGCCCAGGTATTCTGTGTACCCTACTATCAGGTTGGTACAGCCTTTGAAACACCAAGGAGTTCTCAAGTTTCCTAGATTAATTACTGGCTAGCACAGCAACATCAGGAGCTTGTTGAGGGTGTGTTCTGCTTGGAGCCTTCCCACTCCTGTGACTGATGCAAGCCCTGGAAACAGAATGCTGGGACACACTAACGCATTGTAGAAACAGTGTTGCGCTTCATAATTCAGTATACTAGCAGGAGAGGCAGACTTATGCAAGATTACTCATACTTTCAGGAAGAAAAACATGAATGGGAGAGATGAAATGCCACAGCTACCATGAACCAAAAACAAGACAGAGAAAAATGGCAAACACTTCAGTCAGGCATCATGGCCTGAAAGCTGAATAAATAGGCCAGAATTCTATGTCAATGAATGTGAGGTGGCCTAAGGCCATAAAGACTCCAAAAGCATCATTTCTCACCAAACAGGGGTTCTGCAACATACTACCTCTGAAGCCTAATAAAAGTACGATTAAGCCTTATTCACACACAAAAACTTGACAAATATACTATACCATGGACTGTCCGTGTGAAGACCAACTCTACCTTACAGATATAAGCAGAAAGGAAGAACTTTTTCTCCTCTCTCCCTAGGAGGTGTAATGATTACCGCCAAATCCTTTGGAAAAACTGCTGATCAGCTTAGTTTTTAACAACTTTTGGGCTCATGTTAATTAAAAATACTTCATTTAAAAGCCACAAAAGATACACTTTTGTTTATCTAGCTCATAGTTAATTTCTAAAAAGCTTCAATGTCTTTATAAGAAAAATGACTTCTATGGATTTTTACAACCTTCAAATAATCTGTGGTGCATAGAAAGGATTCCGCTCATTTCCACAACTTTCAATCTTTACTAAATGCATGCCACAACTATGTTGACAAAACATAGTTCTCAATTAACACTAATTAATTAACTCCTTGAGAATTCACACAAAGATTTCATATATATACACATCAAAGAGCCAGTCTGTGAAATGGATACAACCTAATATGCCCTGTTCAAATACTCCACATCTTTATACAAACATTTTACTTCACAAATATGAATTTTAAGGAGTACACAATAGAACAAACTAATGTCATGCTGGGAAAGTTCTTATTCAAGGAACACACAGAGTAAGCTCCTCATTCAAAGCAAGTTAAAAACTAAAGCAAAACATGTATTATACAACAACATATCTTTTAACTTCTATATCCATATGCATCAAAATCCATTCCAATAATGTGACTGCTCTTCAGCACTCCTCCGTCAATACACCAGTGTAAGGCACAGGAGAATTAATCCATGGTTTCAAAGCTTACATTTACTTAAAATTTATGCTACTTTGTAAATATGGTTAAATAGAACACCAGTACTTGAAGGAAAACATAGGTAATATGATTCTAGAATGATACAGCTGCAGGAGCACACATAAGTGAGTTGTTATTTGGATGTCCACAGAACAGAAGGGAATAAAGAGAGTTATACTACTAATGCCACAAAAAGATAAACAAGCAGCATTTGAAAACAAATTTCAATTAAATTTTACACTGTTGCTATTTCTCTACAAAGCAGGACAATTGTGAATTGCTTTTCCAATTTTTATTCATTTCATTTATTCCTTTATGATGGATTTTAAAACAAAAGTATTAATAATTTAAATGAAAAAAACATTTTATCAAAGAGGATCAACTTTTCAGGACCACTACACAGCTATATTCCATCCACAGTGATTATGCAATTTTATCATTAAAAATATTTTTAAATGGAACATTTCCCTCTAAAATAGAATCCTACAGCTGAAAAGGACTTAACATGTACTTCGACTGTATGAAAAGACTAAGTAACAAAAAGGTCCTGAGCCAAAATTCAGCATGGACTGCTGTAAACCAGACATTTACAGTCTCCAATAATTTGTTAACCATTTATGGCAATCCAGAAAACTGCATCTGGTACATCTTATACTTTTCCATTAAAATCACTTCTTCTGCCAAAAAAATCCATGAAGAAATCCTTCAAAAGATTTGGCTAACAAAACTGTGTCTGGGAATGTATTTGGCCTATTTGCAATAAGACATTTTATGTTTTCTTGTATAAATAGAGAATACGAAGTGTTATTTTATTTTCTATAAAAATCATGATTTACTGTACAAACAACATTAAAGTGCTGTGCTCTTTATGCAACAATTCCATTTTATAAAGTAAATTGCTTGCCAATACAACACTGCTTGATACTCAGTATTCTCTCTGAGCTTAAACCCCTCCTGCTTTCTTATGCAAGGGTTTAACATCAAAATTAAACAGTAATGAAGAACTTCCCAATTAAGAGTGCAGTATTTGCCTATGCCAAAGTTAATTTCAATCCAGCGTGCTTGTGAACTTTTGCTGTGGATGTCAGTAGTGAGACATAGCTATACAGATCAGTCAATCCAAAAACAGATCAATAATTGTACGTTATGCAGCAGTTTGAAATTTAATTTAGCTTATAAAATTCATATGTGAATTCAGGGAGCACTTCTATGATGCCCACCTGGATGCCAAATTGCACTTAGAAAGATTTAAGTTTAAGTAAGTACACATTCAAACATGTAGCAGAAACGCAATAGACTCTTGTAGAGTTCTTGCTGGAATCTTGAAAACTTTCAAATGATATCTCACATCACCTATCTGTCATAACCAAGAATGCTTCAAGAAAACATCACTTATTACAAGAGTAAGACTTATTATCATTTATAAAGGTGTAGCAATAATTAGTTGCATATGTTCAAAGCAAGAGGTACCACTGCATCCAGCAGAGATGGCAGTCACATCTGTGCAAGAGCTGCTGCCTCTATGTCTCTTACCAACTGCACACCTTTATCTCTACCTCACTGTACTCCTGTATCTATGTCAAATGTGCTAACTACTGCGGAAAATCTGACAACATTTGGTATTTCACGAGCTTTTTAAAAAGATACTTACAGAGCTAAATCAAGTGTCTTGGTGTTTATAAAGGGAAAAACCCCCAAACTCCAAAAATCTTCTACTGGTCTTTCTTTTGAGAAAGATCTCTAACAGAAGGTAAACATACTTTTTCATGTTTGTTTTATTAACAAAGAAGTCCTCAGAATATGGCACAGAATTAGTCTCTCATAGGATATGAATTTAGTTAAGTTTCTAGGAATACTACATTGCCTCCTCAGCTGCCTGAAATATTTTAAGCAATAATGAAAGAAATGTAGTTACCTTCTTTCTTAAGCTCTTCAATTTGCTCCTCTTTGATGTCAAGCTGCTCAGTAAGCCTGGATGCTGCATCCAGAGCAGCATTTGCCTCTTCTAAACTCACCTAAATAGAGGGTAGGAAAGGGACAAAAAGAGAAGCAGGGAGATCACTATCACAATTACCCTAATACCACACACATCAGACATAAGAGATGAAGAGACTGCAATTACTTGTTCTTTCAAAAAACTGGATTGTAAACACCCTCAAATATAGAGGGTCAGCAGAGGGTCGGGTACTTTGCTTGCTCAGTGAAAAATTACAATTTAGTTTCACACGGTTCAATTTCATTACTCAGCCCACCTGCAATGATACAACTTTTTCTTCTAGGTTTTCTGCTTTCTTCTTCCATTCTGCACTCTGTTTTTGGTGTCTCTCCAGCTCAGCTGAATACATAGCTTTTTCTTCTAAAGAATTAAAAATTAGAGACAAAACAAAACTATCTTAATTTACAACATGTAACTCTTCTTGGGACATGCAATTGCAAAACCTCAGCATTATCATATCTGGTCTTCACGAGGCAGAGGTGGAATTCAAATTTCATAAATGTGATATTGATCAACAGTTTTCATAGAATTGCTTTTTGAAGTTTTTTTTACTAGACAACAGATTCTGGAGTTCAGGCTATCAAAAAGGAAACGAGGTAACTAATACTTCAAAAGCACCAAAATGTGGTAACTATTCCAGTTGCAAAATACTTGTTGCAATCTTTGCTACTTCTTGACAAACCTTACCCTGTTGGAACTGCTCTAGTACCATCTGCAGGTTGGCCAGAGACAGTGCATACTGCTTCACTTGGTCCTGGGAGATGGTCAGCTGCAGCACAGTTTCATCTCTCTGCTTGGAAACTAGGTTTAACTGCTCTTGCAAAGATTCAACTTGCAGACTAGCCTGATGACTTAATGAAAACAGGATACATTACTTAAATAACAGAAGTTATCACAGTGAAAATTAAATCCCACCAAAAATAGCTTACCAAAATTTTTGAGCTCAATTTACAAAAATTATGGCATTTTCCCCCCGATTCCTCTTTAAAAAAAACCAAACAAAACCAACCTAAAAAGTGATTTAAAAGAAGTCTGGCAACAAAATTTTGGCAAAGAAAAAAATCCCAATTAACTTCTTTTGTTTGAAATGCATTAGAAAAAAATCCTAGTTTTTATTCATTATTATAACAGTATCTTTACAAAAAAAAAATCCATATCTTCCTAATTGTCTGCTTCGATTACTATGAATCAAAGGTCTTTCTACGAGTTTTTACTTTTAGCCCCAGTCTCCAAGAACTCAGTATATCTTGCTACTTACTAACAACTAAAAGCTCCACTTGGGTTCCCATTGTGCAAAAATATTCTAGCCCCCCAGATTCTGCTGCACCCGAGGAATTCAGTGCACCTTGCTCCATATGTTTACACTATGAAGAAGGAAGTTCTCAGCAGTGTATATTTTCCATGGTATCAGGCACAAAGTACAAATGTCTATGTGTCTTGAAACCAATTCACAAGGCATGACAGTCACAGACAATGCACATCTGTGCACTGAAGTGTATAAAATAAGACTCTTTCAAACTTTTTTAACACACAACTAAATTAATGGGTTAAGGATTTTTTCTAGTTCTAAGCAGCGTTGATGATGCAAGGTTGCAATAGTTGCTACTGAAAGGACAAATACATTACATTCTCGACAATAGCCAAGTATATTTCAAATCACCCTTGTGATTCTGAGTAACAAAAGTTTGTATCTTTTTGTTTTTTCAAGTGCTGAATATGTTACAGGATAGCAGCTCAGTTTAATAGAGGCATCAGCACCAGTTTAGTTAACTGTGATATTTAAGACTACCTGGCATTCTCCACTGCAGTAGATGAGGATGCAAGTTTTTCTTCCAAAATCAAAACCTTTTTTCTTAGCTTGACCTCTCTGTCTTCTGCAGCTAAAGCTTCTCTGGTGTACGAGTCTTCCATTTCTAAAAGGTGATTCCGCAGCCTCTCCAGTTCCTGATTTAGGCGCTGCTCCTTCTCATGCAAATGCTGTACCTGTGTAGAACATACCTTAAGTTGCTTGGACTACCACTTCATACAAAAAAAAAATTAAGCAAAAAATGTAACACATATCCATTGAAGCGCACTGCAAGCGTATTAATTTTAAGTGCTTTTAACAAGTGATTGCTACTAAAATAATAAAAAAAAATATTACAGATGCAATTTCTTATTCTTTTTTCATTTATTTCTTGCAACTATAAATTATTTGGTGGTACCTCACTCTGCAGGGCACTGCTCTCCATTTGCTTCTGTTTGAGTGCTACCATGACTTGGTCTCTCTCTTGCTGAAAAGTAACAGCCTTTTCCTGCATTGATTTAACTTCATTTAACAGCTGATTCAATTCTCCTGTCTTGCCCTGTTGAAAACATAAACAAGTATTTCAGACATGGCCAGTGATTTTACCAGAGGCATAGTCTTTGCTAGGAAGAGCATAAAGATGCTACTGATCTAACAAGGAAAAGAGCAGGACATCTATAGCCTTGCAACGCAGAAAAATATCCAGGAAGAATATTATTTTGAACTTGTCTAGTTTTAAGTATGAACGTACATACCTGTTCTTTGTCTTTCAACAGCTTCTCAAAAGCAAGAGCTTTTTCCTTCATTGAGTGAGACTCAAACTCTTTCTCTTTCAGCATCATTGAAAATTGCATATTAGTCTCCTGAAGAGCACGGAATTCTGTTTCTTTTTCCCTGCACCTTGCAACTATTTTTTCATTTTCTTCTTTCAGTTTTTGAATATCCATTTCTAAAATTAAATTTCTTTCTTTTAGATTAGTTACAGCTTGCTTCAAAAGCTCATTTTCATTTTCTTTGTTACTAAGATTTTCACTCACAGAAAGTAACTGATCACTTTTAGATTTAATTAATATATCTTTTTCCCTTAGTGACTTCTGTAACACATCATGTTTTTCTTTGATCTGCCTAATCTCTGATTCAGTCCCTTCTTGACTCTTTCTTTCAATTTCTGATGCTGTAGCAACAGAATCAGATAATCGCTGATTGTTTTCCTGAAGAATCCTGATAGTTGAATCTTTTTCTTGTAGTTTTTTTTTCAGTTGTTCCAACTCATTTTGAAGGAGTTTACACTCCTCACTGAGTGCTTCAGGAGGACTGCATTGAACACCTGAAAGCTGTGAAACGGTGGCAGCTGTTGCCACAGATGGTGTTACCAAATCCAGTTTACTCAGGAGAAGATCCTTAGTGTTATAAAGCTGTCCTATGCTGTGTTGAACTTGTGCTAATTCCTGACTAAAACTTTTCAGCTTTTTCTCATTCTGTTCATAACTCTGAATCAAGCCGTTATAATCTACCTGCAGCCTTGAAGTACTATCGCTTTCAACTGAAATTTGTGCTTGCAGCTTGTGCAACTCTTCTTGGAGGTGAGCTGACTCATGCTGCATGTTCTGGACTGTGGTTATTACTTGCTGTTTCCACTCTTCCATTTTCTTGACTTGCTGTTTTAGTTTATCACGTTCTTGCAGAAGTTCCTCAAACTGGTTACTGTTCACACCTCCTGCCCCGTTATCAGCACCTGTACTGGATGTCTGCAAGACAGTCAGTAAGGTTTGGCATTTTTGACTTAGGGCATCTATTTCAATATCCTTTTCTCGAATGATACGGGATAGATTTTGAATAGTTTCTCTAGACATGTCTTGACTGCTGTTTTCAGATCTACTGGATAACCTGCGGTTCTCCTCTTGCAACCTCACCAAAGCCGCTTCTTTAGCGGCGACCATGTCCATGATATTACGATACTCTGTTTTTAACTGACTGTTTTCCCTTGTTTTTTCACTTAGAACTGCTAGTACTTGTTCTCTTTCCAGAACATAAGCTTGCAGCTGCTGCTGAAGGGAAAGAACATCCTGCCTGTAGGAAGCTGAGGAAACTCTAGCATTAAGAGCTTGTATTTCTAAGTCCTTCTCTTGAATGATCCGAGTAAGTTTACCAACTTCATCCTTAGACAACTGATCAATTTGCTGACTTAGAGAAACATTCTTTTCATTTAACAGCTTAATCTCCATCTCCCTTTCCTTGATACCTTTTACCAGTCTTTCAATTTCAGCTTTAGATAAGTCATGTTTCTCATTTCCATTTTCTCCATTAAGAGTCTGAACTTTGGTTTCTTGAAAAAGATCAGAAGAATAAGTTTGAATAATCTGTCTCTCTTTGTGCAACTGAGTTTTAATTTGTTCAATTGTTTTCTGCAAATTTTTGATTTCCTCATCTTTTTCTAAAAAGAGTCTTTCATGTGTGACATTCATTTGCTCACATTGCAATTTGGACTCGTCTATCTCCTTTTGCTGCTCCTGCAGGGACTGCTGAAGTTTTACTGTTGCTTGATTCTGATCTTCTATTGTTTTTTTGTGAACTTTTATTTCTTCTTCAAGATTATTCTTTATCACTTTTAACTGTGTTACCTCACTTTCAAGTTCAATAATAATATCTAAAGTTTTGGGCTCAACCACAGGTGTAGATCTACTTTGCTGATCCTTAAGCCGTTCGATTTCTTCTTTCAAATGATTATTTTCTTCCTTCATGACTGCAAGACTTCTGTCTTTTTCCTCCAAGTTCTGTTTTAAGACATCCTGCTTTTTGGAAGCTTTCATATATTCCTCAAGTTCCTGCTTCACCTGTAAAGCTTGATTTTTGTATTTTTCAATGAATACCTCTTTCTCTTTTATGAGATCTGTCAGCTGCTTTTGTCCTCCTAAGCTAGTAGTCAACATCTCTTTTGTTTCTTGATGGTCAGTTTCCATCTGCTCAATGGTCTTTTTAAGTTCAGCAAGCTTAAAGTCTTTCTCTTGATGAAGCTTAACCAGGCGCTCGTGTTCAAGGTGCAGTGCAGTGGTATCCATACTACGTGTGTTTGATAACTCCTCAATAGTTTGCTTATATTTATGTGCTTGTTCCAAAAGCCTCTTCTCTGTCTCCTTTAATTCACTCTCTAACTGCCTTTTTTCCATTTTCAAAGCCTCCACAAGAGAGTCTTTTTCCAAATAAACTTTATTTTTCTCAGAAATGGCATCACTTAACTCCTGTTTTAGTTCTTCAATGGCTGCTATCAGCTTTGAATTTTCTGTTCTGAGATTAGACAGAGATTTCTGTAGATCTTCATTTATTTGTTTGTTTTCTGAAATATCATTCTGTAGTTTTGCAATTTCTGCTTCTCTTTCTTTCAGAATCAGACCTTGACAAGTGTAGTTAGATTCCTCATTACTTTTTTCTGTTAACTTGCTCAAGGATACACGAAGTTCCTCCTCTCTTTCTTTTAGTCTCCGCTGCAATTCTCCAATTTCTTTTTTACTATGTGAATTACAGTCCTGGGCTTTCCTTAATTGTTCCTGAAGATCTTTAATATTGTCTTGTAGCTGCTGCTTAGTTATATGCAAATCATTAAGTGCATATGAACAGTGGCTTAGTTTTTCTTTCTGACTATCTAACTCTTTAATAGTTTTCATCTTCTCAGTTTCTAATTCTGATACTTTCTTTCTTTCACAATCTATGTCAAGTTTCAGCTGTTTGATGATACTATCAGTTTCTGTGTGTTGCTTTGATAGCTGCTCTTTCAGTGTAATCACATGCTGGAAATGAACACAAAACAGAATTCATTAGGGCAGCAAAACCAGCTGAACTACGAATTTCACTTCTATCCTCTAAACAATAAAAAATTGAGAGATCAATGTTAAATTAATTAAAATCAAATATCATATAAGGACAGATTACATTTGACTACCAAAAAAAAAAAAAAAAGAACACCATCCCGAAAAGAACTTTAACTACCTAAATGAAGAAATAAAAAAAGACTTACTTAAAAAAAAAGAACTGTCAGAATTTGTCAAGACGTTTGGAATTCAGCAAACATCCATTGCTTTAAAAAGGGTGGCATTACATTTAAATTATCTGTATATTCTATTTTCCAATTTTTGTTTCAATTTTGGATTCATTTTATAGGTTATTCATTGGTAAATCAATAATTGAAAACACATGGCTTGCAACTCAAATTTACAGGTCAAATATACTGGAACTCTGACAAAAAGGTATAATTTAATTCTGATTATATATAATTGATGAATTTTTTACTCCACGAATGCTCATATTACAAAGAACTTGCAATAAAGTAACTTAAATATTCAACATAATTAAAAACTATAAAAGAAAAAGTTTCAAAAATCATTGTAGTGCATACTATCATAAAACAGCTCAGACTATTACCAGGATAAATTTCATCAGAAATGTTGCAATGAAAAACCAGGGACTATTTAACTGGACTTTGTAAAGTAACATCTCTTATGGATAGCTGACATGTTGTATTACTTCTTGTCTATAACAAGTGGGTTTTATTTGCACTTCTGAATTTCACAATGAGATGGTAGAGAGAAATACTGGCCCCAAGTACTTGTTTTTAGGCCTCAAAAATAACTTATATTTTCCTGCAATCTATGTTCAAACATCAACTTTAAAGACAAACACACAGGCACAGAATTCAAAACATTTATTCAGCAGTTCAATAATTACTTGTTGTATTTATTACCTGAGTAGCTTCTTGATTCTGCTTGTCTAGTTCTTCCAACTCTGCTACTAATGTCTCTCTTTCAGCAACACTTTCATCTAATTCCTGTTCTTTCTTTTCCAAATCATGTCTTAACTGATTTATTTCTGAATTCTGATCCTCTGTATTCGAAGAAAGAATATTCTCATGTTTATGTTGTGCACTTGTCAGTTCCTTCTCAAGTCCCTCAAAATTAAAAAAAAAGGTAAATATCAGACTTTATCTTGCTGAAATTACATTGGAATCTCTCAGCCTACATAAATACTACCCCAGTTAAAAATTCTTTGCTGGGAAGTATTTCTCTCTGCTATTCATACATACACATTTATTTCTTCATCACCTGGTTTAGGAGTGCAGTTTATAAACTTCTGCACAAAAATCCAAGGTATGGTAAGAAGTTATATCTACCTCAGAGGTATGGATTGACAGCTGGGGTAAATTATTATAACTGCAAGAGCCACCCTAAACATGGCAGGCTGCATGGTGAGACACAAATTTTCATCAAGGGCATCTAAATAACATCATTATGAACAATGCTGTGGGAACACAGCATGTGGGAATGCATGCAAAACACAGAAAAGCTCAGTTGAAAAATACTAATGGATACAAAGTAAAATAAACCAAATCTCTCATATCTGAGAGTTCATAAAGGACCAGGACAACAACACCAAAAACTAAAGGTGTGATATGCTCCACTGCTTCACTTCATCAGTAAGATAGAATGCAGTATTATTATGAGTACTACACAGAAGAGAAATATTTCACAACTGCTAAGTGCAAAACTGAAACATGCTAAAGCAGAAGTGAAAAATGACATATTTTACAGAATGTACTATTAGTACTTTGAAATCTATGCTACAGCTTTCTAGGTAACAAAGAGATAGGTGGAACTTGAGTGGTTTTCCTAATAGAATACACTGTGGAGTTTCACAAGTAAAAATGCATTGTTTCTATAAATTCCACATATAATTACAGAATTAAACGACAATTATTTCCTTTTACACTACAATGTTATTTACGCAGAAATGCAAATGTTTAAAAAAACCCCAAAAAAATCAACAAGCCACCAACATGTGTTTTCCATTAGTTACTATTGTTATGAACTTTTTTGTTGGCTTAATTTAGAAATTACTTTACCTGATTTACACTGGAAAGTCTTGCTATTTCATTTTCTGCTTCTATAAAGGAAAATGAAATCAAAAAGATAATTTACTACTTTTCAAACAACAATACAACAAAAACATTCTCCCACCTTGCCCAAATAGAACTCTGATGCTCCGAAGAGAATCGTTTCACAGCATTTTGTGATGACAAGCATCAGTGCCATAAAAGACTCAAACATACCATCAGTCACCACCTCAAAGCCGAGTATTACTTTCACAACTCATCCCACATTAGGGGGACTATGGCACTCGAGTTTATCAGTTATGAAATATTAAGTATTTTCTACCTACAGATATGTTTCTTAAACAGGTATGTTAGTGTTTCCTTAAGAAGAAGATATTAGCAACTGAGTACCTTTATACACACACACACAAATGTATTTTTGAATTTAAACAAACAACTTCTACTGAGGCTTACTTACTTTAAAGAAAAAACCCCTACCAAACAGTTGGCAGACATGATTACTTCCCTAATCAGAAACCCCTATGATAACTATGCTAGTCCTAACAACATTCTCTTTTCTGCTTCACCTAACTTCAATGGATAATCCTTCTCTAAAACAGCAATACTTTAAAGGTACATAGTCTCATATTCAGTTTTAAAATAAAATTTATTTTATTTCATAAAATAAATTTTGAGTTTTAAAAGTGAAAACCTGTGAAAATATACTAAAAATAAAAAATAATATTTAAATAATATTATTATTTAAATATTATTAATAATATTTAAAAAATCATAGTCTTAGTACCTAACAATGCTTGCTGTAGGCTGACAACATCTTGTGGTAGTGATGTCTTTGATTGGAGCTGCTTCTGCACTTTCAGGAGAGCATCTTGTTCTGTCACAGATCTTTGAAGTGCATTAAAGTCAGATTTAAGCTTTTCATAATCTTGTGCTAGTTGGATTTTTTCCAGCTTTGCAAATTCTTGCTCTTTTAGAAGATTGTTGTTTTCAGCTTTGGCAGAAGACAATTTGTGATTTAATTTTCTTATTTCATCCTCTAGGTCCTTTACAACCTGCAATTCTTCCACCTGTCCTCCATCTAGACTCTCAGCTTTTTTTTTCTGTTCAGTAACTTTAGAGTCATCCACAGCATCAGTGCTCACACCATCTAAAAGACAAAAGAGATTATTTGTAATATTAACCAAAACCACCACTCTAGATCTTTTACTTCTCTTCTTTCACCTCTTCTCCTGATAGAGGGAGGTAGACTAAAATGAAGACATGGTCATCATCAACAGAAAGCTTGGTTCAAAAGGTTTAACACTTGGAGCTGTGCTATACATATTAATGGTATGACAAGGAGCTTTTTGAATACTTTCACATGCCTGGCTCAAAATAATTTTAAATATATCTGTAGCAAGACATATTTTGTTTGCAATTTAATTAGAATATACTCAATCCCCACCTCTCTTGGTGAGGAGATGACAGTCTAATTTATCAGGATTTGGAATCTCTCAAATTTCTAAGAATAATTTATCAAATCCCATCTAATTCAGACTGATGCAAAATCCATTTATAATTTAATTAATTACATTATAAATGTTTGCCAAATTGTTGTTATAGGGAAAAAATTGTTCCAAATAATTTACTGAATGATGCACAAAGGTTTTCAACTGAAGAAAAACATTTTTCAGAATTAACCTTTTTACTGATCCATCATACTGTCATACTATAGTGACATTCATATTTCTCTACAATCTTCTATAATTGTCAGATAAGTTATAGAGTACAAAACGGCATCATAAAAAGAGTGCAGGAAAAAAAAGTTAAATGAAAGAACACTACTTTTGAATTCACTTCTGTGTCAGCTCAAACACTTGACCCTGCCCTAGTCCCTAGTATGTTGTCAGATAGAATGAACAAAACAAAAATATAAAATACTATAGTTCTTCAAAAGCCACTAGCAGTATTTATTTTACAGATAAGTGGTAATGTAAAAGATAAGAGACTTCTGCCTTCTACTTCCTTAAATTAGTCCTGCTGGTGTACGTATGTGAAGTGAAAAAACATTACATTTTAACAGGCATCTGAGTTTAAGGAATAAATTCCCTATCAGTACTACCTTTAAAGTTAGAGAAGCTGTAAAAAAAAAACTTCCCTTCTTTCCAAGAAGGAAATAGATCTCCTGCTCCAAAAGGAGAGTATATACTCTCTAGAAGTCCAGGTAAATATAGAGGTTTACAGGAAAAGTTTATGTATTTGTGCAAAGAAGCCTCTTGAGGAGACCTAACAGACATTACTATTTTTAGGGAGGATAAAATACTTACAAGGCAACAAAAAGTTATTTGTGTGAACGACTGAGCCTCTACATTATAGTTATGCCACACACTAAGGTGTGATCTTATGGCAATCATAGAATCACAGCATAGTTTGGGTTGGAATGGTCTTTGGAACGTCTAAAGGCCCTTCCATCATCATGGACAGGGATGCCACCCACTAGATCAGGTTGCTAAAGGTCCTATCCAATCTGGCCACAAACATTTCCAGAAGTGGGGCATCCCACTTGGCAACTGGAAGTATCTTACGACCCAACATTTGAGCTTTTGTCAAGTAACCCAACTGGCACATAGCACTTCTCACTAAAGTTATTTTTTGTCCTGTCGCTTTCTCATCTTCAACTCAGTATGTCTTACCCCTAGCTATATTCAGTTTAAGTTAAAAAACCAATCCAGAAAGTGCAAAATTCAGAGCACAACAATTGGTATGTATGGAAAATGACCCTCCAAACTGATACATGCCACAGATGAAATGCTATCATTCCAGTGCTCAAGCCAACCAGAGTGAATAAAAGATATGGGACACGTGTCTTAAACATGAAGCTGAACTGAAGTTGATATTCAAATTCTAAACATCATGTATTTGATATGTATTGTATTGCTACATGCATATTCAACATTTTAACCCAAATTCACTCTGCATAAAATAAAACTGAAAGCATGTGGTAACAGAGACCTTGCTGTAACCGATTCTCAAGCTCTTCAATTCGCTCTTCATATTCACGCAGCTCTTCTCGGTGTCGACGACTTATCTCCACTAACTTCTGTCTGTGGGCATCCTGCAATACTGACAGCTCATGCTGATGTTCATCTATTTCTTGACTTAAATTCTGTTTGAGCTCCTAAAAATATCATTAGAAAAACAAAATGGCAAAATACAGCACAGTGTCTTCTTATGTAAGAAATAATACAATACAAAAGAAAGAAAATAAGTTTTCCCCAGTTTAATTAAAGGTTTTATTGATGTATTTCTCATAGAAGTCATGTTTCTTGATTTTTTTTTTTGATTGGGATTTTTTTAAACATGTGGAAAGAAATGCCTTTAAAAAATATGTTTACACAAGTAGTATGCTCTAAACAACACCAAATATTAAACCAGTGTAGAGCAGTTATAAGTCTTACATACAAAGTGGATACACTAGAATGCATTTTTAGTAACTTTCTAGGATGACATGTAAAATCCTTATTTTGCACCTTCAAAAAAAAAGGCAACATGTTTCTGAGAAGGGAGAAATTTTTCAGCGTATCTAAAATAGTCTCATAACTCATCAACAGCTTCACAAAGTGATTTGCCCTTTTAAGTACTAATGTCACTATTTCAAGCTAACAAACTGTAATATTCAAATCATACAAACACCCTTTCTCAGAGTAACTGTTTTTAAATATTGTACTCCTGACTGAAGTGTTGCTATGCTACTACATGTCCCCATGCAGTTTTAATAATGTTATAATAGTGCTAGTTAAAATATTTACAAGTCATGTGACCAAATGCAAAACCATGAAGAGTAAAGCACAAGAAGACTAGTTTGTCATCTTACCTTAACAACATTTTGTAGCTTGCATATTTCACTTTGTTCAGCATCATGTGTGCCTTGCACTTTGGAAGACTAAAAAAACCCAAACCACATATCCATATGAAAATTGTGATAAACAGATGTATTTTTTATCTAAGTGGTTCCTCTACTGGTACTCAAAAGTGGAAAACAACAAAACTAATATGAAGCAAAATAAAAATCCAGAGTAATTTTCATTAAAAAAAAATACATTTTAATGGAAACCTTTTAATTTTTCATGGATTTTTATTATTACATTACTACATATAATGGGTAAAAGTTTGGAGTGAGGGTATTATTGCTTATAGTAAGACAAGAGGGTTGCTTAGTTTTGAGTATTTTCACATGGGAAAAGTATACATCCGAAATCAGGCTACACCTGAAAAATGGTAACTCACATCAGCAGTAGCTTGAAAGATTATATCCATTTTTGTCTCAACAGACCATGAATTATAACTGACATATCAAGGACTGAGGGAAGAGAAAGTATAAAAGCATGCAAGTATCCAACTAATACTTTGAAGAGTACTGTGCTATCAATAAAAATCAGTAACATAACCAAGAGGAAGGGAAGTATTTTTTTGAAAGGCTGAACAAAACCAAAACCCTGAAGTAGCATTCTAGGTGAATGTTCATGAAATCATTTACCTAACTTGACAAATCATGCATAAAAGCACCACAAAAAAGCGTTTGGAAGTTAGTCACTGAATGTGTCCTTAGTGATGTGACAGAACAAAAGGTTTCAGCTTTTCCATAACAACATGTTGCTTCTAGAAATTTTTCTTCATGAACTTTCAAAAAATCCACTAAATGTAATGAAAAAAATAATTTGGAGGGGAGAGGGAAGGGCGAGGTAGAAGAGAAACCACTCACCACCGCAATCTGCTTCCAGTGGTCGACTTCCGATTCGAGCCTGGAAACTTCATTAGACAATCTGTTTATTTCTTGTTGGGACCAGATTATATCTCCAAAATCCATGTCATCTCCTTCAAAACCTGAGCAATGCCTGACCTCTGGAACATAGGAGGCCGATGCAGTGGCTGCTGGCAAAACACCAGCTCCCAACTGAGCAGTCTGAGCAGCTGACTGTACTTTCTGCAGTTGTTCCTGTAGTGCATTCTGTCTGGCTTTTAGATGGCTGATTTCCACCTGCATGTACAAAATAAAATGCATTGTCTGAAAAAGAAGAATATCAAAATACACTCTACCCATTGTGGCCTTATGAAATGTGAACTAAATAACACCCCCAGCACAAATAACTGATCACTTCCACTAAAAAAAAGAAAAAAACTCCAAACATTCTCATAATGGAGAAAAAACCACCCTTAGCTCAAGTGCTATGAAGTACCTCAGCCAAAGACACAGGGTTTTTTTAGCAGCAAAGGTACACAAGCAGTACAGCAATATCCAGGCTAACCAGTTATAGTAAAAAAATTAAATATGTAAGAGGATATGAAAGTTAAGCAATATATGATGATTTTCTAGTTATTTTTATTACATTTGATTTCTTTTATGCTTAACAACTCAATGTAGTGAAAATTTACTTACTTACAATAAAGTGAAATTAGCTGCATGTGATTTTCTTGTAACAACTCTGTTATTGTATTTAACAAGCAGAATTTCAGACATCTCATAGTTCCACTTCCTCTAGATCCCACATGAATTTGTGAACAAAACAGAAATGAAACTCTTTTTTGTGTAAATCTCATCATACTGCCAACTTTCTTTATTTAGGTCTACGAAATCTCGTACAACAGGCTATAAAGCTCCCATCACAAAGGGACATTTCCTGAATTTTGAAAGCTAGCTCTGTTATCTTTAGTTCTGTATTGTTAAGATAAATAATGATACCTAATAATTATTGTTAAGATAAATAATGATACCTAAAGACAAAATATAATGGGAATTTGTTCCTGTTGCCTTCTTTTAAAGTAACTACATCAGTAGTAGTAGCCTACTAAAGCAGTAGAGTGTCTGTTCTCACAGTCATCCCAGAAACAACAGAAATTCTGACAGCTGCACGACATTCCCAGAGCATTTTCTCTTGTCTCAACTATCTCCTGGCAGCTTGGCTTACATTACACGATTTGATGAGATATGTCTTAGTCTACATTATCAAACCAAGAAGCCATAGCTGTGACCAGTATTTCCACTGGAAGAGAACAGACACTAAAACAAAGGCATTAAACAGCACAACAGGTAAGTTTATTGGACATACTTACTGAGAAATTTTACTCTGTGTCCTACCTCTTTCTGTTGAAGCTGATTGCGGTACTCGATAGACAACTGCTTTATTTGCAGCTCTGCTGCTTCATGCTTTTCTTCTAAGTCACTACAGACTTTTTTCAGTCTATCATTCTAGCAAAAAATTAGAAATGAATGGTGGTAAACTCAGAACAGTACTTAAAGAATCAGAAAAGCACAAAGCTACTGGACAGCAAAGAAATCAAATTGTACAGATTTCTCATGTTACTTCATTCAAAACACACAATAACAGCAATGTGTGGACCCAAAATCACAGTCATGTCCAAGCTTTCCATTTTTATATGGCATGGACTCCAGCTCACTTCCAGAAAAAAGGGCTGTGACAACCAGAGATAAATGCCAAGAATTAAAAAAGTCAGGCTGAATCACATCACACAGGGCAAGATCCACAGGCAGAACTTAAGAACAACCACAAAGCACAAAATGGAGCTAATATCCATTGTTTTCCCTCTGACCTCAGCCAAAAGCAGATGGCAAGAAACTAGAAAGAGGACAAGCAGGAACAGTTTTGTCCCCAAAATAGTATCTTAACTTCACAATGCTCTTGAGGCTTGAAGGCATACATGAAAGTTATTTATTTAGAAACATAAAGAAGGTCACAAGACCAACAAGTCGTTTATAAGAGCGCAGAAAGTGACTTTCCATGAGGGTACATGAGATTTTTAAGGAGTTTTGGAGAGGCACAAGCACCCTATGTCAGAATGGCCAAACAGCAGGACAACAGAGAGAGAATAGAACCCGGGAAAACACCCACTCAATTCAGAGCCAAGCCTACTGCTGCAGTCCAAGTCCACCTGACAAGGCAGGAACAGTCACAGCAAAAGAAGAAAACTTGCAGCACTTGCATACACCAATAAACATGTGTGCCCCTAAATAAAATGTGTGCTCCTAACTGTGATGGCAGTTTGGCATAAAACCAGAGTCACACTCTAACACCACAGTAACCCTTGTTTCTGGATTTACTGAGGGACAAAGAACTTCAGTGCAATATTTCAACTTCATACAAAACAAATCCTATGCACTGCTTTCAATTACAAAATAGTGATCTAAAATTTCTTACTTCAAACTTTTGTGCTGCATTAATACTTTCTATTTCTCTGAGTCTAGAATTGGACATATGGAGTTCTGCCGCTGCATCTGAAAGAAAGTGAAAATTTTCATTTTAATTACAATCCTTTCAATCTGTTAATACCAGTTATTAATACTTATCTTACTTCAGACTACTTTCATGTTCATTCCTAGGGAAATATCAAAAGCTGTTTTTTTCAGAACACTGTAAGAATTATTTTATTATTTTTCAGACAGTCTTTATTTTTCAGACCGCATCTAATTTAGTTCACTCTTATTTAGACTTTAAATCAAATCCAAATCCTAACAGATTAGTATGGATTTAAGCTTTAATGTAAGGGAGGTAAAAATGTTTTGCTTGACTATTTTGTGTCCCCGAACCTGTTTCTCATTTCAGACTTGTTCCTGACCTAAGAGTTGTGTGTTTCTCTGTAATGCAATGAGAAGTTTCAAAACAAGTATTAATTCCATTAAATACACAGAACAGTGATTGAGTTTTCAGAAAAAAACCCAAACCACCCACACCCAACAAAACATCAACTCCATAAGACTCATTGTGTCTAAAAAGGTGATACATCTACCATCCTAGTTTATCCATTTTATCCCATTTTACTGATCAATCATCCTCAAATTGACTATGTGTACTTCTCCTATGTCCCACCTTTAACGGACAGAAACACCACATTTCCTTTTAGCAATGAGAAATCATCCTGAATTGACTATAAAGCAACCTTGAAAATACTTCAAAATTTGAAGTTAGTACAACTTCCAAGTAAATACTAAATTTCATAATTTCCCATGTGCTGTTTAAAACTGGGACAGCTCAAGCACTACAGAAGAAACAATCTACACCTGAAAACTGCAAAATGGAACACGTGGAAGTCCATAGGAAGGCCACATAGTATTTAAAGGATTTTACAGAAGAGTACTTGGATGGCACTAGATTTTTTACACCCTGGAGTCTAGTCACCCATATGAATGTACTACCCTGAAATTTTTAGGAGACTGAAGTTGTTCACAGCAGAATCCAGCAGTGAAGTGCACATGGAAGTAACTACTAAACATCTCTGGCATAATCTCAGCCACCAATATGTGAGTTCACAATTTATCTTTCAAAAAAGCAAAGCAAACACTCTAGATGACTGCACAGCTCAGTAAAATAAAATAACTTCCCTAACTAAACTACTGTAGATTTTGAAATTTAAAACATTTCTAAGTAAGTCTTTCAGGAAAGTGGAAAAAAAAAATCACAGCAGTCAGAACTTTTCTCCTCTGAGCATTTTACCTGTACACCAAAAAGGCCATCCATATGAGACTCCATATATCAGCCTTCCAACAAGGTTTATACAAGATATGATTCTATAATATTCTTTCACAATGCTTCACAGATGAGAGATTGTAAACGAAGAAGAATTGCTTACTTTCACATTTAAGATGACTATTCAGAAGTCTTAGCTGCTCTTTGTATTTTCTATTCTTGACATTGTTTTGAGAAAGCTAACTTAAAGTAATTTATAGTTACAAGATGATAATACTAGGGATATTTATCTATCGCTACTTATACACATTATACAACTGCTTAACTGGAGTTTTTTCAAAAATTTGCAATCAAAAGTCATTATTAAAAATACGAAGAAAATACTATATTCTAGAACAGATTTACTATTGGTTTATAGAATATCTTACTCTGATGTCTCTGGTTTTTTTTTGTTCTAACTTTCTGTTTTAAAGATAAATCGTTTGAGCCTCTAATCCTTATAAAGTAAGGGCCATATTCTCCTACTTGGCTGCAGGGGAACTGTAGAACTCGGCAAGTTTCTCTGGGCACAACTGAAATATAAACAAAACAACGACAAACACTGAACCTTTGCCTCTGTGACACGTCAGACTTAGATCACACCAGTGGCAAAACAACCTGTGTACTAAAACTCTGCAGTTTTATGGAACCGGTGTAAAAGCACCTAATTAACTGAGAGTTTAGATAAACTAAGCAAACAGAAAGGAAAGAGTGTTGTTTGAGTGCTGTCATTCCGGAGCAACATAACACTCCACGGAATTCCGAAACCTCTAAATAATAAGCCTAAAACAGGTTCACCTACTATTAGAGCCTGAGACTATATTTGTGTATTCTCCAGATTCTGAGATCACAAGAGCGGAATAAAAACAAAAACAAAGGCAGCAAAGGCAGCAGCATTCGCGAAAGGCACCAAGGCGCCAGGGCTCCCTCCCGGCCGCGGCGGGCAGCGCAGGCCCCGCCGCTGTCGGTCCGGAGGAAGAGGAGGCAGAGCCCCTGGCGGAACCAGGCCCATCCCGAGCCCCCTTACCGCCCACTTCCTCCGCGCCTTCCAGGAGGATGTCCTTGGTGAAGCTGGAGATCTGCCCGGTGAGCGAGGACAGGCTGTCGCCCACCTGCCCCAGGGACTGGCCCAGCCCCGAGCCCAGCCCGCCCAGCCACGACGCCATCGCGGCTCGGAGGGCTCCGGGCCTCGCTCGGCCCTGCCGGGCGGCCCCTGCAGCCGGTTCCCGCGGGCCAAGGGGCCGCCTCCGCCTCCCTTCTCCTCGCTACAGCGGGTCGCGCTTCCTGCTCCGAGCTCAGCACACCGGGCTCGGCAACTCGTCCGTCAAAGCCGCGCGCATCCTCCCGGCTCCTCCGGCTCAGCTGCTCCTCCCGGCTTGGCTTGTCTTGTCTTGTCCCGTCCCGGCTCAGCGGCTCCTCCCGGCGGCTCCGGCCGCTGCCACCTCAACGGCCGCCATGACACCCCTCCCAAACACCACCGAGAGCGGCGGCCCGGGCTAGAGCGCCGCCTCGGAGGCGGATATGGCGTGTGGCGGAAGCACAGGGTGCCGGGATGGTGGCGGAGCAGCCGGCGGCGAGCGGCGCACGGCGGCGTGCAGCGCTGTGTTATTATCGGGAAGTCGCCCGCCGGGATGGATCTGGGCCGTTAGCGAAACAGTGCTGTGCACGAGATTACACACGATTTGTGTTTGAATATGGGCTCTCACAACACACACCAGATCCAGAAGCCCCGGCTGCTTTGGAGGTACACGGAGTGGATAGGGAAGGGAAGGGAAGAGTGAGGGGACCTGATCGATCTCCAGCAGATCCGGAAGCCCCGGCTGCTTTGGAGGTACACGGAGTGGATAGGGAAGGGAAGGGAAGAGTGAGGGGACCTGATGGATCTCCAGCAGATCCGGAAGCCCCGGCTGCTTTGGAGGTACACGGAGTGGATAGGGAAGGGAAGGGAAGAGTGAGGGGACCTGATGGATCTCCAGCAGATCCGGAAGCCCCGGCTGCTTTGGAGGTACACGGAGTGGATAGGGAAGGGAAGGGAAGAGTGAGGGGACCTGATGGATCTCCAGCAGATCCGGAAGCCCCGGCTGCTTTGGAGGTACACGGAGTGGATAGGGAAGGGAAGGGAAGAGTGAGGGGACCTGATGGATCTCTCGCAGAATCTCAAGGGGAGGTGCCGAGAGGCTGCGTCCGGGCTCGCCCCGCTGGTGCCCAGCAATAGGACGAGAATTCTGCAGCGGGCAGAAGCCGATGCGCAGGAAGAACCACCCGAATATCAGGAAAAACTTGTTTACTGTGCAGTGACCGCTCAGTGGAACAGATGACCCAGAGTGGCTGTGGAGTGCCCCTCGCTGGAGACACTCGGGGATCATCTGAATTCTGTGCCATGTGCTCTAGGATGACCCTGCTTGAGCAGGGAGGTTGGACCAGATGACCCACTGTGGAACCTTCCAACCTGACCCGTTCCGTGATTCTTGGTTGTATTTCCAGCCAGAACCTCAAAACTGCTCCAATTCAAAGTTCTTTTTGTTTTTTGATCAAGTGCGGTATTTAAACCTGGGACTACAAGGAATACTGCACTTTTACAGAAAAAGCACTTTTGTATCAGTCAGAATGATATTTGAAAAAAATATGCTGATATAGATATGGGGGAATGTATTTATACATTTACATATGTATTTATACATAGACATAATGCTGGAAGTAAAATACAGGGCAGCTGGATCATTGCCCGTTTCAAATTGATAACTACATAAAAAGACGCATAATTAAAGCACCACATCAACGGCAAAATGAAGCTGAGAGGAGCATTTTACAGGTGAAATCTTTTTTACAAGTCTGAGAATGCAGGAGGCACTAAACACGGGCTCTAGAGTAACAAGCTGGCAAACATGAGCAGACAGACACGGAACAAGCTGCTTGCTGCTTCCCCAGCAGGATCTGGCAGAGCTTGGTGAAGGGCTCAGGCTGGCCTGCAATGCTGTATTACCTTTTAGCTTTACTGGCCTCTGTCACTCACAGGCAACGCTAAGGCTGGGCATGGTATGTGGTCCAGGAGTTTAGCAGTTAAAAGTTCTCTAATAAAGATCGTTTTCCCTCTTCATGGAACAATTTTTCTATCAGGTTTTTAACTGATTTCACCAATATATTAATTTAATGGCATACTTGTCACTCTTATGATTATCCACAATAAAACCAATCATTCATCACTTCAAATCCCTTTCTGGCTTAAAAAAAATGGCATCAGAATTGTAGGAAGCACTAGTGCTGTGATAGAGCATGGAATGTAGATGTACCTTTATCAGTTTTATTAATTTGCACTATTGGGTTTAATGGAGATGAAAAGTTTTACAATACTCAAAAGACCCTTATCATTGGGTTAACAAAACCCCTATGGGTCCTCATGACAGTATAGATGTGTCATTTAGTGTTTGGCTAAGCAGTTTTTATGGGAAATTCTCCTAGCATTTTTTCAACTAAGATCACGGATGTCCTGCAGACATTTTAAATAATAAGGGATGATAAAGATGCGTTCTATGGTGGTTCATTTTATAATGCCAAGTAAGGCATGTAGTCAGTAAAGTAGCACAGAAGGCTTTTTGCACCACTCTTTTTTAATTACTACTCTTGCAAAACTAGAAACTATTTAGCATTGCAAGTCATTTTTTTAGCTGAATGACTTCATCAGCTGTTAGTAAGGGCACACAGGAATCATCCAGTATACTCTGTTTTGACAAAGCTACAAGAGCAATGCATTGCGTCACAAAAAGAATGAGTATTCTCGCAGCAAAGTAGGAAACTGTAGCTTTAAAAATTAGAAAGTAGACAATTTTTAAAGATGTAACATAACTATAATTGGCACCAACTTCCTTCCTTTACAGGAGTGTCTTTACACAACTTCTGGAGTATCAACAGATGCAAAGACTCAGAGATGATTAAATGTCAGCAACAGAAAACTATCCCACTGCTCTGTCCAAATACCTCTGGTGCGAAGCCCACTGATAACAGGGATGAGATTTCAATGTTTGATGATTCCATGCCCAATCCACACGTAAGGGAAAGCACATATGCAAATACTTAAGAGAGAAACATTAGAAGCTATAATCATATTTATTTAAAAAAGTGATATCAAATACAACCATATATATTCATGCCTATTTGGAGAGCATTTTCAAAATATCGAACAGTGCTGCCATTTTCCAGTCAAAACAATGACAAAGCATTTCAGCTTTCCCTTTTTAAATCTTTTCAGTATTCTATGCTTTATATACACAAAATAGGCAAAAATTATACAGGAATCCAGAGCCAAAGATGTGATATGAAAACAGTCTTGACAAAAACAAACTTACTGAAAATGATTTCTAAAATACACAACTATTAGTTAAAGAGATGAAAAATTATTCCGTTACAAAATCCTAACTCTACAGTGATTTGTACACAGGGGGTTTCATGTAGCAAAAAGTAAAATTTTATCAAAGCTTACATGCTTTAAAGACAAGATCAAGGTTTTTATCTTCTTTTGTTTAAATTTTGCTTTTGCACTGTAGCACTTAAGTATTCCATCCCTTTCTTCCCTCCTGAAGTTCCCTCCTGAAATCACACAGTGGCTGTACAGAGGATGGGGGGAAGATTAAAAGAAAGGTGTAGCTATAATTATTTTTTTAACAAAGAAAATAATATATAAGTATTTTGATTTGGTGAAAGCAGTTGAAAAGTCACATGTACTAACTGTCTGAAGAACTGTAACTGGGGAAGAAGGTGACTATGGCAGGTTAAATACGCCAGCATTCCCTCCATCTCTGAAATGCAAATAAGGCAAAATGTGTGTATGAGGATTAAAAGAATTTATTGCAGAAGAGCTCATGCTTTTAAGATGAAAACCTGGATAGAAGACAAAGCTACCAATTCTAAACTGAAGAAGTAGGGTTTGGACCCAGCCAGCTTGAATGTATTAAGTATTGTTCTCACTTGAAAAAGCGATTGTGTATATGGAATAGGTATGTATTTATTACATGTTGGACATATTTTCCTTTTTTTTTGGTAATGATTTGTGAATAATTATCAAGATTTTCCAGTACTTAAGTTTGTTCTATGCAAGACAGTAATGGCTTACCAAGCAAACAACATAGTTTTCTATCTAAGGCCTTAAAAAAAGTTTCCACATCAGTTATTGTCTTCCTTGGATTCTTATTTCAATTCCTTTAAAAGTGAAGTGCTAGTAATGTGAATTGCAAAACAACACGTCTTTGTGAGTCTGAGTTCAAATTCTCTGATACTATTCCCCTATACTGTATTTTTCTGTACAAAGGCCACCATTTTTATGTTTTCATTATTATTTGAACCAATAATTCATACTAGAAAATGTCACATTTTAGAACTGTGACATGTTAATTTTTAAGCCAGTTTTGTACTAAGACAAAACAGATTGCAAATGATAATATTTGTTTACTAGACACCTGCAGAAGCCATTTTAACCCCCCCCCCACCATTCTATAAGTTTGTAATAGAAGCAATAGTCCAACATTAAAACACATCATAGATTTAAATTTGTATTGGTTATTTTCAAGCAGTCTGCAAAGTAATAAAGTATGACAAGTCAGAAGAGTTAGCTGAAAACTACACTTAAATTTGCTGCAGTTCTTTGAAGGGCACAGGAAGCCCAAATGTTACAGCAAGCCAGTATCACATCGTATTAGTTTAAGGTCTAGAAAAATGTAAGCATTTAAACAACTCATATTTGTACTTGCTGTGCCTAACAAGAATTGCATGCAAGCATGCATGACTGCATTACAACTCTTGTTCCTCCTGCCTTCAGTGTAAGACCATGAAAGCAGTTTGCAGAATTATACTTAGAGAAGTAATTATGGAAGATATTTATTGTATCACTCAGTCCCCCTACCCCTTCTATTTCTACTTGCAAAAAACCATAATTTATGTCACATGGAACATTCACTGGAAAACAGTAACATCTGTTGAATGAATGAAGTCTGAAATTCCATCAAATATAATTCTATAATTAAAAAAACCCCACCAAAACACCAAAAAACAATGTCTGCTCCCTTACAATGGACTTTGGCCTATGTAACATGGGAAAAAACCCAACCCTTCAGCTTGACAGGGCAGGTAACACCGGAAGTATGCTCTAAATTAGTAAATTAGAAGCATAGTTAAGTCACACTGATAACTGTTTACCATTGAAAGAATGAACACCAGAAAATGACAGCAGTGTTTTACCGACAGCTTCTTGGCAGGTCCAGACATTTTGAACTTGAGACCTGGATTATGAAATACATACTGTCAGCAATTAGTATGAGTTTTTTCCTTGGGTACAGTCCAAAAAGAGACCCTGTCACTTCCTACAAGTCCTTAAAGGAGGTTGTGTGGTGGGTGTCAGCCTAATCTCCCAGGTAACAAGTGACAAGCTGAGAGGAAATGGCCTCAGTTTGTACCAGGGGAGGTTCAGTTTGGGTATCAGGAAATATTTCTTCCCTGAAAAGGCTGTCCACCATTGGAACAGGCTGCCCAGGTAAGTGGTTGAGTCCCCTCCCTGAAGCTATTTAAAAGAGGTGCTTAGGAACATTACAATTAGTGGTGGACTGGGCTGGATTAATTGTTGGTTTCTTGCAGGTCTTTTCCAGTGACAGAATTAAGTGAATTAACAGATGTACCTTAAATTTCTCTCTCGTAACTCCTTGTCTAGATAGATATGCCTACATTATTCAACTTGACATTTCTCTAAAAATCAAACTGGTATTTGTTGAGTGACAGTGTTTCTCCACGGAAAGGGGAACAGTTGGCCCTGTGATCACTGACTCAGCTGTGCCTTTCAGGCACTAACATTTTATATTTCTTCCATATTAAAATACTGGGGTGAGGAAGTGACTTATGATGTGACATGAAAGTTCCAAGGCAAATCTCCATGTTTTAGTGATTATAAAATCATGTAGTTGGCCAGGGTTACAGTCAGTGAGATTTAAGGGGCTGAGTTTTTTGGTTTTTAAATACAGGGTTGCTAGAGTTAGAAATAATATAGTTTTGTTATGTTCTTATAATAGAGAATAAAAGATCTGAGTTCCAAGTCCTGGCATCAGCTTGCCAGTCTACACCTATTTATAAAAATGAGTCTTATTTCAGAATTAGTTTATGGCACAACCAAGAAAGGAAAATTAAGCTGTGGTTAATTGACAGATGAGAAAAAAACCCCAGTGCTTTAGACACCTTTCTTGCTTTCAGTTTCATAGAAATTTCAAAACGAAAGCAGAAAAAAATCACACCCTGAAAAATACAGCATTTCAAAGTGGCATACACATACATGGACTTTTAAAGTAATTGTTTTGCTGTATTAATTTGAGACATTACAAATAATTATAATGTGGATGACAGGATTATTTTAAAAATACAAAAATCAGTTTTTAAAAAGTACTGCTGTCTCATGTCAAAATCCATATTGTGTAACACATACCAGTGGTTCTAGTGACATTGGTGAAAATCCACCACATAGATAAGAAAAACAGAATTTAGCCCAATTATGTATACTCTAATAATATCCCAAGCTATCAGGAAACCATTGCTGTAAACAAATCTTTACTGAGAGGTAAGAGCCCTTTCATGTACAGTACTACTTGATGCTGAATGTGTATTTCCATCTAGCTACCATTCATTTCCTACTAGTTTTAATTAAATGTTACTATTGTGCAAAGAAGTAACTTTAGAATATTTTGATAAAGAAATTTGGGGTTATCTTTGAAAGATTCTTAGAATGCCTGTGCTAACCGTTAATGCTTTAACTGGACTACAGCTTATATACTCTATCTACAACATATTTCCATAGAATTTATATGTAAACAGAATTTGTATTTCAAGCACCATTTAGGAAAATGAAACAACTCTATTTTGTTGCACTGAAGGTTAAGGTCAGGTTTGGTCATCCTGTTACACATTCATCCTGGACATCAAAGCAAATGTCTTACAACCAATAGCCTAAGCTATCTCACATACTTTGCTTCCCAATTTTTCTCAGGATCAGAAACAACATAATAAAAAATTGTAAGGTGCATGAATAAAGGCCATTCCTGAAAAAACTGCAACATTCTGACAGACACTCATAGAAAGCATTTCAGAAAGAACATCCACACAGGCATAAATATTCATTCTTAAAAGAGTTACTTGCACAGGGGTCATTTCAGATTGCAGGAGTCCATTTTATGTGTGTGGCACTGACTTTATGGCACCTAAATCCTTTCCTACTTTCTCCTAGACTCAGTTACAGCTCTTTCATACTGAAAGGCCAGAATGAAGGGTTGAGCTTAAAGATGAAAGTTCTCTGGAAGAGGTAGAAAAGAAAACCTATTCAACCCGATTAAGTATATGCTGCTTTTGTAGTAAAAAGAAAGTGGCTTTAACAAGAAAGAACATAAGAAAACAATAATTAAAACCAAACAAGAACAACAAAACCCCAAGCCAAATAAGGCAAGTTATCTGCTAAAAGACAGTATGTTAAACACAGATCTAAAATGTTACAACTGGAATTGAAAGTAAAACCAAAAATTGTTAGAAAGTCAGAAATCACTGAAAGACTAAGGAGTAACATTACAGTCAACAATACAATTTTGTCTTGAATTGAAAAGTATGAAATTTATGGGTTCTTGTTTCTCCTGCAGAATAGATCATTTCAGAAGTGGACAGCAGGATCAAAAAGATGACATCAAGTCATTCATAATAAACAATCACAAAATAAATTATTTAAGATTAATGGAATTTAATTACTCTCCCCATTTTAGAGTGATCTATTAAAATAATTTATGAGCATAACTTATTACGTCTATCTGTTTTTCCATTAGTACTGAAGAAAATAATTTGATGCTGTTTTCAGCATCATTTGTATCTTCTACAGAATTCTTCAAAACAATTTAAACTTGCTTTTTTAATGCAAGCTTTAAAAGCTTTACTTTTCTAAGTTACAGCTGGTACTCTTGTCTAGCTTTGTGTGAATGGTTCCAGTAATTTTAACACCACTACTCTTGCGAGCAGATGTTTTGTAGGAGTGCTACAGTTCTCTAAATTAGTGCAATCTTTTTTGTATTTGCAGATCCTCTCTAAACTGACCTCCAGCAGCCCCCCTTTCATTCCTGCTTCCAGAACACTGAAATGAACCCTGCTTGTGCAACATCCACACAGTAGAATTTTAATGGAGACTTAGCATTTTGACAATAAGAGGGAAAAAAATGATGTTATTTCTCCTCTTCTGAATTCAAGTGGTTTCTGACAGACTCCAGAGACATATTCATGGCTGCTTGAAGCATGTCTTCTTCACTCATATCACCTCCTAAAGACAATACATGCATATCAGCTGTAATAAATTCACTGTTCTTAATTACAGTTAAATGCATTTGTTGTTCCTTTTGTCCACACCCTCCTTTTCCTACCCCACTGACAAAACTGGTTTTGTTTTTAAAATCACTGAACATTTGCAACTAGTGTTTCACCAACGGCAATCAGTTTGTAACAATACACACCAATTTTGGATCACCAATACCTGACACTGGTAAGGTCTACATGTTCTTCTGAAAACTGGTTCCAGTAATTTTGTCAGATACTATTCCAAGTTGTCATATAACTTTAAAAGTAACTTAGAAAACAAACAGCTGGGGTAATAGCAATGCTCTTCACTTTGAAATAGGATATTGACATTCAAAGGGAAACAGACTTTTCAGGAAAGTGATCCTTTCCTTCACTGCCAATACAGTAATGGCTGTAATGCACAATCGGAATGGCTGCTGAAGTGACAAAATAGGCAGACAAGGAAAATTAACAAACAACACAAAGATGAAAAAGACACATTTCAGTGTTGGATGTAAGGTTAAAAAACAATACCTGAGCCAGGTTCTGGAGTGCTTGAACTAAGAGTTGCTTTGTCCTGTAGGTTTGGAGTCTGGTCTTGCTGCTGTAGCTGTTGTTGCTGTCTGAAAGTGTCATAAATTTGTAAGAGAATAAGATTAACACCAGCAAGAGACATGAGTCAAGTTCATTTCATTGTAAGGAAGGCCAGGAGTCAGAAGTAGAAGCTGTTTGGTACAATAACACCCCTGTGCCCAAAATCTCTTTCATCATTTCACCCTGCTAACCTTCAGATACCTATCTTCCCAGTATTATACTGCAAGCCACAAGACTATTTTCCCAGGATTCGGAAGCTCTACATTCTTATCCTACCATGTGAAGTCTAACTCCTCCCATCCATAGCATTTCTCCTTGGTCTTTATTTCCTCTATTACAATAAGAGAGAGATAAGGAAAAGCTTCAATAACTCAACTATCTATTAAGAAGGTATACCAGAATAGTAACATAAAACATGTACAATGCTTTTGTATGATGCACATGAGAAGCATCATTACCCAAAGTAAAGTCTGAGAGAAATAATACTTTTTGTTGGGAAGGTAGTTGCAGAAATTTAGAGGATTTCAGTTAAAATACTTCTATAATGTATGTTTTCTTTCTTCACAAGACTTGCAGTAGTAGCAAGACTACTGCATTATTAACAAACACCATCTTACTAGAGGTTTCTCTGTAGGAACCACCTGAGAATAGTAAAATTTAGGTACTGTTAGGAAATCATATTAAGACAGAAAAGTTGAGCTGGACCTCAGTAAGAAATCCATCCATACCCCAAAAGCACTGAAAAATACATGTACTTCCACATGCAGTTTTCTATCAGCTACTTTACTTTTCAAAATATGCTTGTCTTCTCCTTCGCAGTTCTTCTGAAGAAAGGGAGTCTGTCTGACTGCTGTGAGACGACTGAGGCACATTCTGTGGTAATGAGCCTGAGAGCTCACTTCGACGGCTACCTAAAAGCAGAACATGCCATATCCTACTACTTATAGTAAAATTAAGTTAGTAAATAAATTATAACTTTAAAAATGTCCTCAAACTTGAGAAGAAGAAAGACTTTTTGGAGAACTAAGCACTTAGAAGAACTTTGCTTCATGATTTTTCTTCTCACCTTAGGACTGATTCCCTTTCCTCCTGCTACCCTTTGCCAATTTGTTCTTCCTTCCTAATAATCAATGATGACATGCAAGTTATATCTTCCTTCCTAATAATCAGTGATGACAGGCAAGTTACATCTTCCTTCCTAATAATCAATGATGACATACAAGTTACAACTTTTCAAAAAGCAGGAGGGAGATAGTTATGGGCAATCCTGGATTGTCCTTCCATGCCTCAAACCAGTCTTTCCAGAGATATTGACACATGCTGGAAAAAATGCCTGACAAACTGATTCCAGGAACTGCTTAAAGTACTGTAAGAAATTTAGATAAGCACTGCACCTTGCATGCTGAGCTGAATGGCTCTGCGAAGATCAGCTTCTTCATCCTCCATATCAATTTCCTGCCTACTTAGAGCCAGGGCTCTCTGAAAATTCTCTTCATCTTCATCTAACATGTCTGTTCCATCAAAAGGATGGTTAACTTCTATTGCTTGGTCCACATCACTTCTGGGTAGCCTGTGAAATTCACATATTCACAGCAAAATTGAGACAGAAATTATATTACATTTTATCATGAGGTTTAAATTAGTACGTTCTGCCAATTTACCTCTAGGCTTAACTTTGAAAAAAACATTTTTCTCATGAAAGTCTTTTACATAAACAAGTATTTTCCTGAGAAATGAAAAAGCACAAAAGGGCCGCAAGCAACTGCAGAGCAACCTTAGCATATATTTGCCACACAATGACCTCTAAAGCAATGCACATGTTGACAAGAAGCTGTTAGAGAGTAAATTGTCAAAAATGGTAATGCCACAAAAAGCCGTGATACATGTTATTCAAACCTACTGCTATTTAAACAGTTTCATCAGCAGAAAAGAGTGCATATGGGCTCCTCAGGAGGCCTTGAAGGCCACACTAAAGCAACAGAACCCATGCAAACTGTACACACTTTCCATGTTACTGCTAATTATTCCATCAATTTACAACATCAATTTAAGTTTACAAAGGGGGAATAAAGTAATTAATTCCTCTGAGAAGCCTAAAGCTTTTTTATCAGTATGCAGTTTGTTCACTATGAAATTTCAGTGAAATCATTGCAGAAGTGCATAAAGTACTAACTTTATATGCTTTCAAGGATGTTTTATATTAGCAGAATGCATCAAAAGTGAGCAGCACCACAAGGTTGCAGTGAAATTATTCCAAAAGGGAATGCTGTATGATTTATATGATGTAGAATTCATAGATCAGTTTCTCATTCTATTCTACTTATGACAGAATGCACAAACCAGTCTTCATTATAAAAGAATTACTATTAACCATAGTTTATAAGATTTGCTTAACAATTTTCCTCCCTAAGTCAAAAATCTGCACTATAATATACTTATGCACGTGGAAAGACTCAATCCTTATCAAGGCAGCTTTTGCCCATTTAAAAATACACCATTTGTTGTCCATCAATTTGCTTTTGTTCTGTGCAACTGCACTAAACATTGAACTAAAGGTATTTCTTATTACTTCCAAATTACAAACCAATCATACTGAACATTATTAAAATAAAATCTTTATTTACCTTACCTCTGATCTCTTGACTGTGCTGCCTCTTCTCCAATCAGTTTTGGTCGCTGCATCTGCTGTACCCGAATCATCTGCAGCAGCTGATCAGCCTCACAGTCTGGCAGATCACCTTTTACTACAAATATGGAATAACCTGAGAAAAAGAAATTGTAAGTCTACAGCTTTAAAGTGCAGATATAAACACTCTAAAATGCACACTATATGGAATACAGCCATGTGCAATTTAAGATGTAAGACTCTACCTTTTATTATAAGGACTTGGGTTATTTCACTATTTCAATCATAAAAGTAAGGGTAGTTAACTGAATAGGTAAGTTCTAAGAAATAATGATTATTAACTACTTTTAATTAATGAGATTTAAATCTGCAAGTTACTATTACCTTCCTGTTGTAATTGAGCCAAGAAAAGTGCAAGATATGTATCTGATATTAGTTCTGGACCCATCAAGAGAGAGTTCAAGTTAAACCACTGTAATTAAGAAAAAAAAAAAAGGTTGAGAGAACAAATTAGCATGAAGATTATTTGGTAATCCAGTCCTGTACATTGTGGTAATTTTTTATTATGGAATATCTGAATACATCTAGTAAAATAAATTATCAAATAAAAGTCTTCGAAGCATAATACCTATACTGCTAAAAGTTATCCTTCAAATACGCTAACAGGACATCTAAAGTGTGGAGATTATTGCATGCTCTGTCCCATTACTGAATTCTGGCAGCAGGAAAACACATTAAAACAGATAATCTTTAATCACTGTATTTTGATTTATTTCAGACATAATTTTAAAATTACGCTTAATCCTAGTTTTAAACCCGTGACTAACGCAGTAAGAAACCCATCATCAGTTAATGCTATGTGTTAAGAAATTAATAAATACATAGGACAGACATTCAATTATTTCCATTAAATACTTTCATGGAACATTCCACCTCTAATAGCTGGTGATGCTGAAAACTAGTGTTTACCCGTCTCTCAGATAATTTTTAAACTTAAAAATTAAAAAAAAAAATTACTCAAATTTAGTATGCTGAGAGTACAGCACTACATTACAACAGGGGACACTTAATATAAACATACACAACTCGTTTCTAGTTGCCCAAAGACCATAACTAGTCATTTATAATGCTTCTAAACAGAAACAATATTATACTTACATAAAACTTCTAGAGAGAAAATATATTTAATGTGAAACAAGATATTCTACCTTTAAACCCCCATATATATTCCAGTGAAGCTAAAGAACATTTTTTTTAGACCTACTCATTCAATATTATCCAGTTTTAACCAGAATGCACCATCTGAGTTAGAAGAAAGAGAATTTTATCTCCATTCTCACAGAAATGCACTGATCTACCCAAACTTCCATATATGCACCCACACAATTGCAGCCAGGCCCATACAATAGTATAAGTGACTATCTACCACCCTGTCATGCAATCACTTCATTTGCCAAAACACTCTGCCACTAGAAAAGAAGACCAACAGTGTAGAAGAGTAGGGGAATAAAAAGTTCTGTAAAAAATTTGATGGACAGACTATAGCAACTTTTGAAGGATATTATGGAGGAGAAAATTTTGTTAAACTAATTTTGCTTTAACTGTAACAGAAAGGCAAGCTATTTTGTCAAATGTTCTCATTACCCTCTAGATAACAGACTCCTCGTCCTGCCTTCATGTGGTTACAAGCCACAGGTAAAAGAGGAAAAAGGCATTCCCTCTCTAGCTGAGGATGTCTTGGGTTAGAATGATCTCTCATAAAATTCCACCCAACTTGGTTGCATTGTATAATAAGCATGTTTTAAGACAACATCCAGTCTTTTAGATATCAAATAAACAAAAAAATGCCTGTAAACATTAGCCATAATTTTAAACTAAAGCAGAAGAGTTGAGTTTTCTCACTCACAGGTAATTTTTATTTTTTTAATCTGGATGACAACATAAGTAGCCAAAACTTGCAAAAAGGAACCAAATGGGCAAACAGACTCCTGTCCCACTATTACAGACTCTAAAAGCTGTTTTCCATGAATGTTTTCTATGAAAAAAGCCCTGAAAAAACCAAACACCAAATCAGCTCATGTATAAAAGCTCATAAACTTTTATACAACATGAGCTGCAAGTATGATCCAGGAAAATGATTGGCTGCTGAAATAAAACACTGAATTGGTGCTGTAAAGGACATGGATATGAACTGAGTTGGTACATATGTACCATATACTAATATGACCATCCCTTACCTTTAAAAACTACTTCCTGCTTAGAATACAATAGTTTCAGAGTTTTCTATAATAGTATAAAGTTGAGATTCTACCTCCCCAAACTTTATTCTAATGGATACTCTTTTGAATACCCATTATTATCCATCAAAAACTTGAACTTTTCCTTATATCTACTGTCCGTTTAAATAAAGAAAATTATTTTACAATGCAAATATCTTACTGTATTAAAATAAGTTCGAATTCTGTAGGGATCCCAATCTTTGTTCAGGATCTCCTACTCTTCCTGACTCCCTACTAAAACTTTTCTTCAGTATTTCATGCAGGAAAAAAAAAATAGCTTAAGAAGTTACATAAGACCCTACCAGAGCTGCAGCTCCCTAAAGGACAGATTCACTAGAGAATTGATCCTACAGTCTTTTCCCAGGCTAACATTTACAATGACCTGCCTGGCATTTTTGTGATACAACAAACATTTACCTTTTTTTAAATATGGGATACGATTAAACCAAACTGCAGCAAAAGCTTGCAAAAGGGAAGCACAATCTACTTGCAATCACTTTCCCACACCCATTTCTGAAGTCAATTTTAAAATAAAAAAAGACATTGTCACCTGTTTTCCTAACTTTCGAACTGTAAACCAGTGTTCCTTATAATTACAAATAAATGATTTTTCATTTCTGTAAAAAGAAAAACAAAATACATAAATAAAATTAAATACTCTAAAATCAGAGTACATAATAATGTTTAAGATCTTTGCTACCACTAATTCGAACTTAATATAATAAGGTTTCAGTAATACAACTGTTGATGTTACATTACAGAATACTCATACTGCTTTTATAACATTCAGGAGGTTGCCAATATCACTGAAATCTCCATATTACTGTGATGCCACAGATACTAAAATACCATGAAGGCACAGAGGACAGATGTTCCCGTGCACCCCAAAAAGGAAAAAAAAAAAAAAAAAAAAAAAAAATCAAGGCCAGGGGGTACTACAAACATCAAAATGCAACAGAGCATATAAACGGCAATTTAAAAGAAAGATTTAAAACACAGATTAAGAGTATTTTTACAGTAAAATAAAAGCAAGGTGCTAAAAGAGTCTTACATAGGATCGATCCCAAGTCTCTGGTACTCTGGGCTGTTGAAGAGGATTAGTTCTAAACCCCACACTTTCAAGGCATTGCTTATAACCTGTCAAAAAAGAACACTTTTCATGAGTCAGGCTAGTTCAAATCTAAATTCAAGCAATGCAACCATCTTAGCTATGCTAGACAATTAAACTGTTTTCATAAAACGTACATTTCAAAACATTGCCAGGAAACCTAGGAATCACGTTACTCAAAATCATATTACACAAAATGCAGCTGCCATGAATCCACATGGAAGCATAACACTCATATCTTATTTAAGGAGAAGTAACAAAACTAGGATTTAACAGACTGTGTTAATGAGCATACTCCTCCAAACAAAGCTATCATTTCACCTTTCACAGACACTTTGCAAGCTGTCATCTCTCCACTTGCAATGCACTGCTCTGCCCTTACTCCCCCCTCCCCTCCCCAGTGGAATCTCAGTCTTTCTTTACAGTAACTTTCGGAATTTTGCACCACTGGATCATCACAGGATCAGTCAGTTTATTGATCTGAGCACCAACTCTTTTACAATAACTCTTTAAAGCTACACAAAATAACCTGCAAGAACTTTTAAGTTAACAATTCAAGTTCCTTTCAGCAAGCCAACTGTGCCTCAAATGATAAAGCAATGATAGGACAAAACAGTAGAACAAGGAAGCATTTTTTTTCAGCTATTGAAGCAGCCCAAAGACAGCAGGAAAGCCAAACTGTTAATGGTTTCTCGCTAAAAAGAACAACAGCCCATTCGTCCATAAGGAAGAGAGGCTCCTGAGGGAGTCTGGAGCATTGAAAAGTACCACTGAAAGCTTGGGAGACAGCCAAAGATGCCTAGAGCTATAATCTAGACAAAAGCCCCAATTTGGTGCTCAAAACTTTTTTTGCTGTTGGTCTGGTTTAAGTATTTATTATTGATTACTTTTCCCCTATGGCCTTTTTAAAACAAAAAACACTCAAGAAAAATATGCAGATCACTGATAACCCTGTAGCCATTGTCAAGGGCTTTCCAGTCTATAATTTGAGAAAGCAATCTGAATTCTGCTTTTTCACCTGCAGTCCGTGGGAGCCAACTTCTACACCTAAAGTGCACACAAGAAACAACTTAGAACTCAAGCTTATTGCCAGCAGGTGTCATTTCACAGTTCCTGAATCCATGTTTCTCCTACGCATTTGAGGGCCCATGAACTGAAGAACTGCAAGTCACTGCTCTTAAAGAAAAACACTCTGAACATTTGGAAGTCCAGCACTTAATCCCATTAAGCCCATAAAGTGGTAACTAGATGGAAAAGCTCAATGCCATTCAAATTACATTAAAGAGCGTGTGTTGCATAAATAGAAAATGGTATCAGAAGAGAGCTGTGCTTACTTGAATTGAGAAGAATCCACTATCATCCATATTTACAGAAGGCTGCTGCTCGATGTGAAGTTGGGAGGGAGAAAAGGGAAAAATGGTATTAGCATAAAAGGTCAAAAATAATTGAGTTGTGAAAATAAATGTAACTGCAGATTCTTAAAGCAATGACTTATGTCCTTGTCTGTAAGGCTGATTACAATGACCCAAATAAGCATCTTAATTTAAAACTCAAACCTTTAGAGATGTTCAGTGCTTAAAGGGCAGACAGACATGTGAATTTCTGCTCCTATCTGACACTGGCTTACAAAAACAAAAGGCAAATTACTGATCCTCCTCATCATGCCTGATCTTTCTACTCGCAAGATGAAGGTAATGTAGCTTTTTGTAGAATTATTGTAAAGCTGTACTAGTAACACTTGAAAATGTCACATCTCAGATGCATGAATGAAAAGGCTTATAAATTTAAAAAGCTTTAGCACTAGAAAATTAACCTTGCCTAGCTATGCAAGAATAGCAGGTCTGTGCCAGACAATATTGCATTTCAGGCAATATCAAGCAACCTCAAGTGAACATAATTTTACCTGTAAGAATGTTCTGTATTCTTCACTAGATACTCCTCCCTCTGCCATTCTCATCCTTTCTTCCTCATCCAATTGCTGTGCAATAGAGGATAACTCAACAGGACTAAAGTATTCACCTTGCAGCAAATTATTCAGACAATGTTGAGCACACAATGAGCCTTCTTGCTAATAATGGAAGAGAAAAAAAAATGGAAAAAGAAAAAAAGAAAATAAAACCACCCCAGGTTAACACAAACTCTGTAAAATGACTCAAGTGTTTCATTCTGGCAAACTTCCTTCCCTCCCCACTCATGCAGAATACCATTTATTCTTTCAGTGTATTACACTGCAAGCTATAGAATACAATCCTCCCATCAACTTGACTGGAGAAAACCCAACATGCATACTACCGTATTTCCCTAAGGGAAATAAATTTCATGTAAAAATTGCTTTTGAAAACACAATTAATATTGCTAATGACCCAAAAAATCACACAGAGATTCTGCAATCATCAGAACAATGGATTCTATCCTCTTCCAAAACATCAATACATGAAAATCAAACAGTTTAGCTCTCTACTTCCTAGAACAAACATTTTCTTTAACAGTCACTCAATAATTTTCAACTTTTCTTCCCTTCCAGGTGTGGTTATTAACAATCTGCCCTCCATGTTATTGCTAAGAAAGTGATTAGGAGCAGGAAGAAAAATAAAGCTCCTTTTTTTACATGAAATTTACATATAGGAAGTAGATAAAGTCATACCACTAGTTTGAAAATCATGAAATCAGTGATGGGGGAACCAGAAAAAAATATTAAATTCAGAATATTAAACAACGGAAATATTTTTTTTAATTGATAGCCCATTCAAATAGAAAACATTTCAGATACTTTGTTACATATCCAGCACATTACAGGTAATAGAACTATAGTTCTACGATTTTTAAAACGTTGGCACAAATTTTAAAAGAGCTAATTAACAATGTCAGTCATGATTTTGTAGTACAAATTAAAAAAATCTTTGATCTGAATGAACACCTGACAGGCTCCAACATTTTCATATATGAGATAAAATACTGTCTCATTAAAAACAAACCACAATGTAAACCAAGCAAAGCAGTTTCTCATGAAAAGCAACCTTTTTCTACAAATAACTGTCACTCCATGTGCAAGACAAGTAACATCAGTTTTAAAATCCTGCTTTTCTCTTTTGTTTTAACCAGTCTTCATTTTTATTTACATTAAGAACTCTTCTATACATGCTCTTCATTAAAAACAAAACCCCTCAAGAACAAAACAGACACCACTCCCTCAAGCTAGACCCACAGAATCTAAGAATACAAGAATATGCCTTTGAGGAACATTCTTTAAAATTCCATAAAAGCAAATCATAGGTACAACTCTACAAATCATATGTAGAACTCTCCCATGGTCTTCCTTACAGCTGAAACCTCAAAAGTTTCCTTTATTCCAGAATCTTCCTATGACTTCATCACTCAGTTGAGCAATGAGTTACTAAAGCTACACTGGCTTGAGTGCTACAGCCAGGCTTGAGTGGAATCCAGAAGCCTCCTCCAGCTCATGCCTTTCCTGCAGCAAGAAACTCAAGACTAAACACCAGCTTCTGTCCCTCTGGGACCACATCCCTACTGCTGGTCATATGACCAAACTGAAGCAGAAGAACCCGCTCAACAATCACAGGCTTCCCCACGAGAATAATATGAAACTGATTTAGAAACAGAGATAGTAAAATACGGCTGAGAATTAGTTATATTACATGCTTACATACTAATTTCACTAAAAGGACCTTTCTGTATTTGTACAGCATTATCTGAAAGTAATAAACCTTAATTCTCATATGTAAAAGTAATACACATTAAGTGCCAAATACAGAAAACAGATCCTACAGTATTTAACTGACATGAACTTCTGTTGTTTTGTGCAGAGAACACTGCTTCTTCGCCATAAGCTGAAATGCCCTCATTGAAACCTCGCCTGACATAAAATGCTGCTCTGCTTTCAGTGTTTTCAATCACTTTTATCTTATAAAGGAAAGGACAAACTTCTAAGATTGGGACTCCTGAAGCCCCATACTTAAATCCTACTTTCTGCAACTGTTATTTCTCTCTAAAAATGCCACATCACTGGTTGTTTTATTAAATTTTCTTAATAAATACCATGTTCCTCATGCCTTTTTATCAAAACAACTGCGGTATGCAGACTCAGGAACATACAGCACTTCAAAGTATTTTGAAAGTACTTGATGGAGGAAAAAATACCCCTTAAGAAAAAAAGAGTAATTCAGTTAGATTTTCCTTAAAATAATAACAGAAAAAAAAATGTTTGGTTCTCCAACTTAAAAAACGTCGAGGTGCAACTTTTTAACTGTGTTGCTAACTTACCAGGGAGCAGGTATGTTTCACATGAGAGACTGTCAACTCACCTTCCCCAGAAGGAGGAGAAACTACAAGTTACCATCATCACTTTGTAACTCTGAATGTATTATGCTTTGTCACTTAAATTTCACAAGTCTTGCTATTAAACTAGAAAGCAACTCAGTTATAAAAAGTTAATTCCTACTGTGATAGGCAAGGCCACATAAGAAAAGTGTGCATTCCTTAAACTGTTTTCAAAGCCAGACTGAAGGTCACTGAAGCAGAGGCCATCACGGCTGAAATCCAACACTCACCCCCTGAACAGCAGCTCCTTAACACCACAACACTTGCCAAATTTTGCAACCCAAACCTACTCAGAAAGAGCACTCCCCAGTTCTTATGGATTTCAGAACAGCAATTTTTTAAAGGATAGTACACAGCTATCTTACTTGACTTCTTAAGGAAATCAATTCTATATAACAAAACAAAGTAACAAAACTACTATTAAGATTAACACAATAAAGTTGAAAAGACATTGGCAAAGTGCAAGAAAATATCCAATTATAATTTGAACAGCATTAAAATAGAAATAGGTCATATTTGGGAACCTGGAAAAAACACAGCAGTTCACAGCAGCATCTGTCCTCCAAAACAGGAATCACTGTTCGGCACACAGAAGTAGATTGCACGAACTGCGATTTCTCTAGCGGCTCTCCCACTCCGTGCTCATTACACAACCACAGCCAAGCCAGGCTCGGTGACGAGATGGCTCTGAGAGCACAGGGACAGCCCCGCCTGCCGCTGCTTCTCCTCGTACTCACTTCCCAGCCTTGCGAGCCCTCTCTGAAGAGCCAGAAGTAGCTGCAGCCCACACTTCCCCACACCTGGGGGCTGTTTCTGCGGTCCCCAGAACAGTCCCCGCGCCAAAGCGGACGAGGCTCAGCCCTGCCTCTCCTTTCCCTGGAGGGCTGGAAGGGCTGGCAACGTCCAGCTGGGACGGGCCATAGGCACAGGCACCGTCGCGCGAGGGCCCCGGCTTTCCCCCGAGGCAGAGGACACGCCACTGCCGCAGGTGAGAGATGCCAGGGAAGGACAGCGCGGCCCGGCCCGGCACAGGCCGAGCGCACGCCGGGGCCTCCGGGGGCTGCCCCGTGCCCAGGCACCGCCCCAGCACATCCTCAGCGAGAGCTCGCGCGCTCCCCCGTCTCGGCGGCCCGGACGGCCACAACCGACGGCGCTGTTCCCAAGGCGGGCGGGCAGCGAGATCCGCCCGGTGCTCCCTCACTCACCCGCTCGTGGAAGATCGACTCCATGTTTACTGTGGCAGCCACAGCCCCCGCCCCACGTGACCCGCCCGGCCAATCGCAGCCCCCATCGCCGCCCGGCCGCGCACGGCGGGCCCCGCTGGCTGCGCCCGGCCCGCCCGCCGCGCTGGCGCCCCCTGCCGGGGCGGAGGCCGGCGGGCTGAGCCGCCGGCGGGCTGAGCCGCCGCCGGCCGTGAGCGCCCCCGCGCGGCAGCCGTGTCCGCAGGGAGCGCCGCGCCCGCCTGCTCGCTCCTCCGCCGGAGAGCCCCGCGCCGGCCCGGCAACGGCACCGCTTCTCCCCGCGCCGGCACCGGCACCGGCACCGGCACCGCTTCTCCCCGCGCCGGCACCGGCACCGGCACCGCTTCTCCCCGCGCCGGCACCGGCACCGGCACCGCTTCTCCCCGCGCCGGCACCGGCACCGGCACCGCTTCTCCCCGCGCCGGCACCGGCACCGGCACCGGCGCCGCTTCTCCCCGCGCCGGCACCGGCCCCGGCGCCGCTTCTCCCCGCACCGAGAGGAGCAGGGCCCGGCACCGCGCGCTCCTGCCTTGTGCTCACCAGCTGCCCGCCCCTTAGACCCTCCTGGTCCGCTCACAAAGCCGCAATAACTGCTTAACCACTACTCCAAACAAGCCTACAGAGGAAATCCAGAAAGCAACTTAACCAGGTTCAGTACCTGTCCAACACACCCCAGGTTTATGGAAGTATTTCTTTAAAGGCTAGCTCATGAAATAGCTGTAAACACATGGATTCCACACCATACACAGCAATAACAACATAATTGATTTTTGCATAGTTTATTCTATAATTCTTCCTCTCCTTTCCAGAGTAGGGAAGAAAATTTTCTCAATGCTTATGGACTAATGGAATTCCTGAACACATATTAGTCATGTAATTAAATCAACTTCAAAAAAACAACACCAGATATTAAACTAGCACTGATGAATTTCAGATGTCCTTTACTATAGTATCCTCTCAGGGTAAAAATCATATTCCTGTTATTTCAATATGGGAGGTAAGACGATGAATCAAACACAAATGTCATCCTTTTCATCATCAGCATTTATCTCCAAGTTACTTCTTCACCAGGCTTCAACTCCCTGTGACAAAAAAAAAAGCCAAGAGGGAAGAGATTAAAATTAGTATCTTTATTTTTAGAATAATTATTAATAAATGTAAGTACTTATTTGTGTTAGTTTATATTCAACAATACCTTCAATTTGAGATTTATGTAAAAATTTAACTTTCCTTGCAATTTCTGTCAGTTAAAAATCTTTCCATACTGATAAACTTCCTCCTTTCTTTCAAAAGCTTCAATGGATTGAGTCCTCTGAATTTCCATTCATTTAAATGGAAGCACAGAATAGCTGGCTTCTAAGGAGTTAACAGACTTTAATTGGATCCAAAATGAGAAAATTCTACTTCTTTTAAATATAATAATTCATTACTTTAGTGGAAAGAGAGGTGTGACAGAAGAAGGGATTTTTACAAGGCACTGACATAGCAGCCCAACTTCACTAACAAATACATTAAGAGAAGCGCTAATGTATCAGTAATGTATCAGATTATGTCAAAAGCTTTCTTCCTCAAAATGAATTTAGGTGAGGCCAGAGGTGGAAAAACAAATCCACTAGCAAATTGATAGCACTCCTACTATCAGTTTATGCAACATGACTTTTTTCTCTGATGTAAATATTCCCTGAGGAGTCAGAGCCAGAAAACCCAAACGGATGAGTGCATATAATCACATCATTCACTGAAGATATACCAGCATGTATGCTAATTTTCAAGAACTTGGAAATTATTTTGAAGTAACACACATTTATAAAAAGTATTTGGTCGACAAGTGCTGTGATCATTTTAAATTTAAGAGAGAAAATTAAGACTCAAGAACTGTGTTTCCTGCTGAAGTCATAGAGAGTCAAAATAATGGTTTCCAAATTTCATGACCAAGAATTTTACAGTCATTAACAGTAGTTAATGATCGTTTCTTTCATGAAGATAGCGCCTAAAGATTCCATTTTCAGAGGGTATTACTGACCTAAACCACTTCATGAATGCTTGATACCTTTAGGCCTTTCTTCCCTTTTTTTGGTTTTGATTAGAACTAAAAAAGAACTGAGAAGCACTTTGAAAAATTACAATATATGTATATAAGAAGCATCATAAAGCAGACCTTTTATATAATAAGCTCTTGTTTCTGAAGGCAGACAATCTTTCATCATTCCATCTGTCCAAATAGCATCCAATCACAAATCCTAAGGGAACAAGGATGTGAACCCAGTGTTCACGCACAGCTTGGGCGAAATTCACCATGACTGCTAGAAAGAAAAGTGTAACAGGTAAGAGGTACTAATACATCTGCACTTGGAAACTATTGCATGCTTGGCACCGTTACTCTCACTTATTAGGATTCCACAATTACATAATGTACATGAGGGCTATCAAACACTTCCTGGGAGACACATACTGCTCTCAAACCCATACCTGGGTTTCTTAGAAATAATCCTAACCGTTGACCCAGGGAAAAAGGTTTTCATCCTAAAACAGGAGAGAAATAGAACATCTCTTTAATTTACTCATTAAAGCAACTCTACAGAAGTTTGCTGTTGTGTAAAACATTAGAAACACTTTCATAACCTAAACTTCTGTAGAAGGACACTTCATTATCTGTGTCAAGTCACAACTTGAGACAAGTTGTATATTTAGTGGGGAACTGACAGATAAGAAAGGACATTTCTAAAATAAGGAAGAACATTTCTGAAATCACAGAATGACAGAATCATTGCAGTTGGAATGGACCTCTGGAGATCATCCAGTCCAAGCTCTCTGTCAAGGCAGGATCACCTGCAGCAGATGACACAGGAACACATCCAGGCGGTTTTTTAATGTCTCCAGAGAGGGAGACTCCACGACCTCTTTGGAAAGCTGTTCCAGTGCTCCGTAACCCTCAAAGTGTAGAAGTTCTTCCTCATCTTGAGGGAGAACTTCTTGTGTTTTAGCTTACGGCCACTGCTCCTCATCCCGTTGCTGGGCACCAATGAAAAGAGTCTGGCAGCCGCTTTTGAGATATTTACACGCACTAATGAGATCCCCTCGCAGACTTCTCCAGACTAAAGAGGCCCAGCAAACCATTCCACCCCAACCAAAGCCTTCCAGACGAGGGAATTACACGCGATACCAGCGAGGTCTGTCACACACAGCCGCGGGCTCGGAGCCCCGGCCGGGTCCCGAAGCGAAGGCCGCACCGCTCCCGCCGCGGCCGCTGCGGGGCGGCCACGCACGCAGCCCCAGCGGAACCCCCCGCCCCGGGCCCGGCCGCCGACTGGCGGCACGGCCCCACCACCTCCCGGCTCAGCCGCCTCCGGCCCGCCCGGGACCCCGACCGCCCTCCAGGGCCAACGGCGCCATATAGCCCCACGGCTGAGGGGCGCTTCCGCCCGCCGCCGTGTCCCGGCCGAAGGGGTAGGGGACAGGGCGAGGCGCTCCCAGGGAGGTCCGGCAGCGGTTCCGCCCCCAGCGCCGCTCCCGACCCCGCCATTACCGCCGCTCGCGCCACCACCGGGACCCGCAGCGGCCGCGCCAAGGGCACCGGGAGCGGGCGGGCCGGGCGAGACCACGGGCTGCGCAGGGGCGGGGGAGGAGCGCGCTCCCCCCGGCGCGCTCGCGGTGGTGCCGCCCGCCACCCTTCCGCCCGCCGCCCCTCCTCCCGCCCCCCGCAAGATGGCGGCGAGCGCGGCGCGGGCTGGGGGAGGTTGAGGGCGGCAGGTACCGGCTCTTTCACGCCATCCTCCTCTTCCCCTCGTTCTCCTCGTCTCGGACTGGAGTGGGCTCAGGGCTCGCCCCCGTGACCCCGTCCCCGCCCGGCGAGAGGCCAGGCCCGGGCGCCAGGCCCGAGCGCCGGGGCCCGGTGCGGCGCTGGAGCCGCGGAGCCCCCGCGCGGAGCCCCCGGCGCTCCCCGCGCTGCGCCCCTGCTCGGGCAGGCCCTGGCTTTGCGGGGCCGCGGCCCTGGATGTGCCATCGCTGGGTGCCCCCATCCAGCTCTGTGGAGCTGCTGTTAACTGCGCTGCTCCTAGGGATCCTTTTCATAATTATTCTTAATGTTTATTGTAGAAAGTTAACCCCACCTCTTTCTAATAAGACCTGCAAGTGTAGAATGTTAATGTCTAAGAGTTAATTGGTATCGAGCAGCTGTACTGAACAGTATTAACACCGTTAGCCTGCATATTTTCAGGAATATGTGGAGCTAGATCTAAGTAAATGAAATTTTTCTTTGTGTCAGTCAATGAAACATTTTGTCCCCCATTCAGATTAGTTCTTTTGGAGATTAAACACTTGGAGAGGAAAATGACATCGATTATCAAGTTGACTACGCTCTCGGGGGTGCAGGAGGAATCTGCCCTCTGCTATCTTTTGCAAGTTGATGAGTTTCGTTTTCTTTTGGACTGTGGCTGGGATGAAAACTTTTCTATGGATATTATTGATTCTCTGAGGAAGTAAGTAGTTCAGTTCATACACCTATTAAAATAGGGCTTGGTCTGTCTTGAAAGTTTTCAAAATTCCACGCAGTGGTATAATGTATGGTGTTGCTAAATGCAAAATTGTTCTTTTTTTTTGGTTTTGTTTCGTGTATATTTTACATGAAGGGAATCACACTGCTGAAACATTTCCTGCAAAAACTTGGGATTTTTTTTCTTATCAGTCCAGTGAGTTGTGTCTCTTGACTGTAATTCTCAAACTGTTCAGTTTTTGTTTTGGCTTGGATGATTTGTTTGTTTTTTATTGCCATAAATGTGACACAGTTTAGGGGAGACTGACCTTGACTGTCAGCTAATTTAGAATAGTTAACTAAGTTTTAATGAGAGAGGAAGCTGTCGTGCATGTAGGCTGAATACAAAGCAGTTCAACTCTAGGCTCTTGTTTCAAGTTGAATAGACTGTCAGGAAAACACCTTCTGTCAGGACACCAGCCCTGCAAAGGGAAAAAAACCCCTCCAACCCAAAATCTGTCTAGACTTCAATACTGAACTTCTTCAGATGTACTGCAAGGAGCTGTGCTGATTGCCAAGTTAGGACTGAAACATGGAGATTTGAGAAAGAAACTGAGCTTTTTGATACTGGTTTTGTAGCATTGACACACTTGCAGTGTTTGAAAAGTGAGGATTGTTAGGTACTGAGGATAATTTATAAATTTTTTTAAGTGTCTTATCTAAGAAGCGATAAAATTCCCTTTATCGTAACAGCCATTGAGAAGAATGTGTGTGCCCCACTTACTATGCAAGGGAACAAAAAACTGTCAGTCCAGCTTGTATTTTCATTTGTTTCATGTGTTTTATGCCCTCAAGTTTTTCAGTTATGATACATAGAAAGGTTTTAGTCAGAGTTCTAATTTTATGCAACAATTCGCAAGGAAAACCAAATGTTTTTAAGAGTAATAAAATCCCCCAAACTGATGTGCTACTTTTCTTAAATTATATGTTTGATATTTTCTCTATTTAAAGAAATATATTTTGATTTGATCTTTATCAATTTAAGGATTGTTGTGTCTTTGGTCCTATTGCTTGGTCACTCTCATTGGAAGAAAAGTTGTAGTCTGTTTTGGGGTGTATAAGCAATTTGTAGCACATCTGTACTGATAATATTCTTGGTCCCTCAGTTAATTTACTTTCTGGTGTCCACTTATGTACTAAGGTCTTTCTCATCAGGAGTTTGATGTGAAACTTATGTCTTCAGATCTTAAAGTTATGCTTTCTGAAGTCACTTGTGTTATGAAGTACTTGAACATTAGGAAACACCTGTAAGTTTTAATTATGATTTTTCAAACTGTCCCAAATCTTGAAGGGTTTAAGTTTCATTGTTTGGCATTCAGATTGTGTATGTATTCTCAAAATATCCCTAGCAGGAGGTATACAAAACCATACAGAGCTCCTTTCAATGGCTTTTGTTTGCCCTCTTTTTATAGGCATGTACACCAGGTTGATGCTGTTCTTCTTTCCCACCCTGACCCTCTACACCTTGGTGCACTTCCATATGCAGTTGGAAAAATGGGATTGAATTGTGCCATTTATGCAACTATTCCTGTATATAAAATGGGACAGATGTTTATGTATGATCTCTACCAGGTATGTTTAAGTTGATACTTTCATACACAACATCTTTGATATGGTGGAGTATTTGAATGCTCTGTACCTCTTTGTTTGTTTTAGTCCCGCCATAATACTGAAGATTTCACACTCTTTACATTGGATGATGTAGATGCAGCCTTTGATAAGATACAACAGCTGAAGTTTTCTCAGATTGTGAACTTAAAAGGTAAAGTTGTCACCAAAACATCAAGAAAATACTTTTAGTGAAAGGCAACTGAGCAGTTAAGAGTTAAAGTAACTTTTTTAAAGGGACTGAGTTCTGAAATACTGTGTTTTGCCATGCTGAATTCATTAGCCTCATGTCAGTCTGCATCAATTGCAGTTGTATCTAGAAATGGATAGAATTTTTACTTAATGCAGAGAGGTAATGGCAAAGAATGTTTAGATGTGTGTTTCTCTTTTGTGTTTTTGTAACTTGTCTTGAAATTTACTGGTGTCTGTTGAAAGTATTTACTTACTTCGAGGGGCAGATACCTCAGAACTCACCATAACCAGTAACACAAGGGAAAGCTTTCTAGAGCAGGTTACAGAGATGAAGTTACAGCATGTGAATGATTTAATGGGGAGATCTTCTGTGACTCAGATCATACTCAGTGTAGCGTATTGCTGGGACCTGTGACAATCAGCAGCTTTCCACTAGTGTTGAATGTGAAGATCAGAATAAAACAAAAACTCTTCTTCTTGAACAGAGACGTGTACAGGCTGACCACCAGCAGTTTGTCTCTGAAGTGCAGTATTTTACAGGTTCATGAATAGTGCTGCCAAAAGACTTGACTTCTTATTTGGAAAATAGGAAGAGAATGTTGTCCTTGAAAGACTGTTGGCCCCTTTTTGAAATAGTTGTAGCAAGGCTATGTCTACCTTGAATTTTTTTACATTTAAAGAGTAATTTTAGCATATAACTTTTTTAAAACAACTAACTTATTTTATATTTAATGGAGGTGATTTGAAAAGACTCGATGGAGGCTTTTAAGAAGATAATATATGTTTAATTATTATTACTGTGCATTTAATGCAGCAGAGTCAGTGAGTAATGGTTGTGGGTGGTCTCATTTTAATCTGACAAACATGCAGGCTGGTATCAATGACAGGGAGCAGCAGTGCATTTGAAAAATGCATCAGGTGCTGAAAATTCTGTCATCCCTGACTGCAGCACATGAACTCCTTTTCTGCTATGGTTTGACTTGAGTGTTTGTCATTCTGGAAAGCTTACAGATTGTGTAATTTATGTAAGTTTTCCTAAGTACCTCAAAAGTGATTGATACAGTAAACATTTAGTGTTGCCCCAGAGAGGATCCTGGCTTTCATCATTGTGCTTGCTTTCTTGTGATATGTTTTTTATATAATTTACTGTTGTTTATGTCCATAGTTACAGCAGCTCTGCAGTGCCTCTGAGTATCAGTGGGAAGTGGAGGGAAGAAGTGATCTTTAATTTCTTTATTCTGGAGGAAATATAACAGTGAATTGCAAAATATTTTGATGTTACTGCTTAAACAGGAAGGACAGATATTACTGCTTTTTCATACTTAGTTTGATTTTTTTTCTCAGTAGTATTTTGGGTATTCAGTTGTTTAAAATTACAATGTCATGTTCAGAGTAATGGATTTTAATATGTGTAATCTACCTAAAATACTGAAAACCTTTGTAGGCAAAGGACATGGTTTGTCAATCACACCATTGCCAGCTGGTCACATGATAGGAGGCACAATTTGGAAGATTGTCAAGGATGGGGAGGAAGAAATTGTTTATGCCGTTGATTTCAACCACAAGAGGGAGATGTAAGTTCAACATAGTAATGTATTGTTCTTAGCTGTGTTAGGTGTGTATCATCTAGTGGGTGGTAAGGAGGTGTGGAAGTGCATTTCCAGTTCTAATAAGACCACTAATTTCATTTGCATCCAGATTAATCACGTTTTGAAGCAAGCATTAGCTCTGGGTTTCTTTATTTCATTTGTTTTTATTTATTTGTAAATTTGAAGCAGGAAGCACTCAGCAGCTGAGTAATTTGGTTTCTGTACATGCAAATATCTGGAATCTAGCTGTCTTATTTTATCTTGTAAAATAGAAATGCAAAAAAGTGAGATTTTTCCTTTTTTCCACAGCCATCTGAATGGATGTTCCTTGGAAATGTTGAGCAGGCCTTCATTGCTTATTACAGATTCATTTAATGCTACTTATATACAACCCAGGAGGAAGCAAAGGGATGAACAGCTGCTGAGTATGTATTGTTTGGGCTTCAAAAATATCAGTAATGTGATTTATTAGCCACTATAAATTATTTTTGTATGAGAAATTCATTAGCATTTAAACTTAAGAATCTTTATTAAAATGTAACATGTTTTGAATTACTCTTCTCTGATGATACTGATCCTGTGAGTTAAATGTTTTTCCTAACAACAATGAACTGTATTTGAAAACAGTATGTTTTACCCAGTATCCTTAAATCTGTTCAGGGATTTTTAAATTACCTTCCTCACCACTTTCTTTTTTTAAACTCCATTTTCTTCTGTTTTTTCATTTAAAAAAAACAAACAAACAAAAGAAAGAAATACCAAGGCAGAGAGATCTTCAGAGCTACTGAGGAAACTCCAGCTCCCTTTAATTGTGCTGGAAGTGTGGATTTGGATCTCTTTTGAAGTTTCATTTGTTTCTGTGTTCAGTACACTTTTAAATATGATTACTACTGTGATATAACAAAAAAAAAATCCAAGCCACACTACAAACCTTCTAACTTTGGTTCCAATTATAAGTAGGTTTTTGTTTTGTTTTTAATTCTTCTTAGCTAATGTTTTGGAGACATTACGAGGTGATGGAAATGTATTAATAGCCGTGGATACAGCAGGCAGAGTTCTGGAACTTGCTCAGCTTCTTGATCAGATCTGGAGAACAAAAGATGCAGGATTAGGAGTCTACTCTCTTGCACTTTTGAATAATGTCAGCTACAATGTAGTGGAGTTCTCTAAATCACAGGTTTGTTTTAATTTTAAAATCCAATTATGAAGAGTAAAAGAACATTTATGCAAAAGCTTTTCTTTTTAATGGTAAAAAATGGCAGAATACTGGGAAAATGTCCTTATTCTTTACTGCATGTTTGTGTCTCAGCTCTTTTGATCAAGTAAGACAATGTCCAGTTGTGACAGTGGGCATGTTTCTTGATACTGATTTCTGTCTTTACGATAAGACTTGTTATCATAGTTTATAGTTGTTAAAAAAGAGAGCTTAAAGTACTCGTTTCAGTGTTGCTTATGCTCAACATTATTTCTACATCTGCTGTGAAATACTGAAGTAATCATCCTGCACTTCATATGAAGTGCAAGTAAGCATCCTGTACTTCATATGAAGCTTGTACTGTTGAAAAACTTGTATTTGTATAGATAACATTTTCTAATACGTATTTTAGGTTGAATGGATGAGTGACAAATTGATGAGGTGCTTTGAAGACAAGAGAAACAACCCTTTTCAGTTCCGCCATCTCTCCTTATGTCACAGTCTGTCTGATCTGGCTCGAGTGCCAAGTCCAAAAGTTGTTCTTGCCAGTCAGCCTGACTTGGAGTGTGGGTTTTCGAGAGATCTTTTCATTCAATGGTGCCAGGATTCCAAAAACTCCATAATTTTAACTTACCGCACTACACCTGGAACATTAGCACGATTCCTGATTGATAATCCATCTGAAAAAGTTATAGATATTGAGGTAAGCGTTGTCTCTGTAGCTCCAGGTTTTTATTGTGGGCCATCTGGGGTCGTCTGGGCAAAACTGAGCAGAGTTTCCTTTTTGATCTTCTGGAAGTGCTTCTACTGGTGGAGAGAAACCTGAAATCTGTATGTTGCATATTCATCAGATTGTGGATAAATTTACATAAAAATAAGTTTCCTACTGAGAACTGCAAAATGCTTTTTCATGGCATGGCAAAATTAATAGAGCTGAGCATGAAGTTCCTTTTAAATATTTATTTTTAGACAACTCGTTCCTTTGTGTTTGCATTACAATAGAAAAAAGTCTGCTTGCAGTTGACGTACAGATCACCACATATGATGGGTTGGTCTTGCTGGAAAATTCTCCCAGTTTGGGTGAGAGGAGAATCAAGTCAAATTAGTATAATATATCCCAACAGGATTAGAAGGATGAGCAAATTCTGGATATTAGGAGATAATTAATTGCTGTTCATGCTTTCAAATTGTTTTTAATAATCTGTACACCTGTGTCTACTTCTTTCTGGTGCACATTGTTAATTTATGGAAGTCCTCTGTGATTGCAGTGATAATTTCAATACTGACGATGCAGCTTTATTTTGGTTTTAGATTGGATTGAAATAATGGAATTATAGTATTAGATTATTACTAGAATTCAGTTTATTCAAAGTGAGTTGTACTCAGGAAACAAGAAACAAAATCTGCCATTGTTTTGCCACCTAGTATGACTTTGCTAGCTTCTTCTGGTTTGTTGTTAATGATAGAAAAATTGAAAAAACACTGGTCATCTAAGAGTATTTGCCTTCGCTTATTGTCGAGATATTTCCTGAAGACATTTTCAGAAATTTTTGGAAAGCTTAATTGATTTTAATATTTTTAGAAATGCTTTAATTTAAAGCAGACTGTACAAATTGATACTATCATGATGTTACCATGTCAAGTTACCATATTTTTGCCATAGGCTTGTCTTGTATGGGACATACAATTTGTACTTGCCCTTGGTGCCTAAGAACCAAATATTCTTGTCAGCAGTGTATAGGAGAAGTATTAAAGTTGTGTCAGCTACTCACAATAACTCATTTTAATTCCATCTGCAGTTGAGAAAACGTGTCAAGTTGGAAGGAAAAGAACTTGAAGAATACCTAGAAAAGGAAAAACTAAAGAAAGAGGCAGCTAAGAAGTTAGAGCAGTCTAAAGAGTAAGTATGTTGCTCATTCTGCTGTTATGATCACAGTTAAGATTTCTGTGTGATTATTCTGCTTCTTCAACTCTTTTCAGGCCTATATGAAAAAATGAGATTTTCGGTAGCTTTGTCTGAGGGTCCTGAGGAATCAGGAGTGGTTGTCTTTGATCTCTTGTTCTGATAGGCCCAGTTTCATCTGCCATTTGACTGTGAGCTCTTTCTCAGATACATAAACTGCCCTTGGCCTTGGTTAGTCAACTGTTATTTTCTACTCAGTGTGTTTATGTAATATAAAACCTGAAGAAAAAAAAAGTGCTAGGTATTTTTGGAATGTCATTTCAGGGCAGATATTGATTCCAGTGATGAGAGTGATGCTGAAGAGGATATTGATCAGCCGACTTTACATAAGACCAAACATGATTTGATGATGAAAGGTGAAGGTAGCCGGAAAGGAAGCTTCTTCAAACAGGCAAAAAAATCTTATCCAATGTTTCCAGCTCCTGAAGAAAGAATTAAATGGGATGAATATGGTGAAATTATCAAGTATGTGGTGGTAATGTATACTAACATAGTGGCAATGAAATAATCAAACACTAGAAGTAATTGAATTCAACATTTTGTCTCTTTTGCAGCATTGCTATATGCTTTTCAAACTAAGTCTTAGAGAAAGCTTATGATAAGGATTGAAGCTGCAGAATGCTGATCCTTGACCTGTGTTCACACCTCTTAGGATGTATTTTCACTCCAGGCTTTTTTTTTTTTTAATCTTTTGAGATAGAAGATTTTAAATTCTTTTAACCTGACTTTTGTGTGCTTTAAATTTCACTTTATTGTTAAATTTGTGAGGTGAGAAAACACTATTCATCCTAAGAAAATTCAGTGATATTTGTCAGCTTTGCATAAGGAATACTTGATAGAAATCCTCAATTTGCTAGTGTTTCCTAACTTATTCAAGTTCTTTTTTAAGATAGGAAGGTCATATTTTCCAAGTCAGCTCTGTTCAAATGTGGAAATGTTTGGCAGGTGTAGTAAAATTGCTGGCTATATCAGTTACAAAAAAAATCTAGTAGTAATAATCAGCACTGTTTGTTTTTATATTAGGTAGTGCTTTGATTTTACTCTAAAAAGCAAAATGCCTTTCATTCTTTAGACCTGAGGATTTTCTAGTTCCAGAACTTCAAGCAACAGAAGAAGAAAAAAGCAAATTAGAGTCTGGTTTGACAAATGGAGAGGAGCCTATGGACCAGGATTTATCAGATGTTCCTACCAAATGTATTTCTGCAACAGAATCCATGGAAATTAAGTGAGTGACTTTGTTCTCAATTCTGCTAGAAGAGTGGCATGGGTACAGTGCAAATTGGGTAAAAGGCTAGCTTGAATTTAAGAAAGTGGGAAAGAACTTGATTTTAGTTTACTTTTTCTCCCCAAGCTAAGTTGTATTTTACTAGTCTTTCTGGGAGCACAGAACAGTCTTATGGTTCCCCACTCTTAAAAAATTTGGTTTGTTTCCTGTCTTATGGAGACAGCTGGAATAGATAGAAGAAATGTTACAATAGTATGTTAGCATAGATACTTAAGTATGTTTTGTTAAAAGGATAACATATTCAAATATGCTTATTTCATGGATGACTTATTTTTTTATAACTATGTAAGTGAATTTTGTGAATGTACAGTGTTAAATACACACATGCTAATATTTGACAATTGTATTTTACAGTTCCATAATATACCTTGTCCTGACAGCTTTTGTTGATGTACAATAATTTAAAAATATCTTAACAAAGTATTTTGGAGCACTCAAAAGTTTAATCTTTTAAACCGAAACATATTATTCTCGGGTTTTTAATTCAAACTAGAGCCAGAGTTACATACATTGACTATGAAGGACGTTCAGATGGGGACTCCATTAAAAAAATTATTAACCAAATGAAACCAAGACAACTGGTGATTGTCCATGGACCACCTGAGGCCAGTCAGGACCTTGCAGAATGTTGCAGAGCTTTTGGTGGAAAAGATATTAAAGTTTACATGCCCAAACTTCATGAAACTGTAGATGCTACAAGTGAAACTCACATTTACCAGGTAAGGTACTGGAATTTTTTAGTTGTGTAACTTCTGTGGTCTGTAGTAGAGCTGTGGGAGCAGAATGTAATTTGCCCTCTGTTCTTTGGGAGAGGAGAGGTGGTACCACCTGCAAGTTCAGTTAATTTTGTGTGATCAAGGCATTAGTTGTGTTTTTCTGTCTTTTAGATAAGCATTCTCCTGAGGCTTATTATTCATAAGTATTTGAAAGCTTGAATGTGATATCAGTGTATTTTTACCTGAAGTGCAAAATGCAACATTTGTGTCCACGGGGGCATCAGTTTGCTTTATTGAAGTATTTTCACATTTATAATGCCTATATTTAGAATACCATTGTATACTAGCTGCAATTCAGCATTCTCTTTGGAATCTCAAATGGAGCCTTAAAGAGCTAGGATTAAAAAATGCTTCAAACTTAAATAGTACCTAAGAGTGAACATGTAAAATTAGGAGCAAGCTAATGATAAAATCAAATAGGATACCCATACCCCCCCAAAACTTAATGTGATGATTCTTGGTAAGTAACGTTATGATAATGTATTGCTGTGTGTTAGCCATGAAAATTAAATGCAATATATTAAGTTCTAAATAAGAAAGCTGGCATAGCTTATGTGAATTATGTGAAAATTGTGTGTGCTCCCAATTTAATTTTCGAAGTTGTTTAGAGGGAAGTCTCTCACTAACACTTTTTGCAGTAGTCCTTTATTCCTTTGTTCTTTTGAAGTTAATAGAAAAACATTGGTAGAATTGTTGAAAGAGGTACTTCTGTTTCTTTCCAGAGAAAAATCTGTTCTCCTCTAGAAAGTAGAAAATTCCAGTTATTAAAAATCATCTAGTTATGGCAGCCTTAAAACAGCGTGTATTCTGCATGTGGTTTGTTGGTTGTTGGGATTTTTTTGTTTGTTTTTTAAGGCTATGAGAGTTGCTGGTGTGTAAGAAATGACCCAGGAGAATTGCAGTGGCAATGTTGAATTTGAAAATAATAGATGTGAGTGAAATGTCAGTGTCACAGTGTCATTTGAGTGGGCTGTGCTGCACAGGGGTGGGTAGCCGGTGGTTCTTTCACATGGTTGGAGCCTTGATTGCACTATGGGAATCATGGACCTTCTAATGTGGATAACAATCTCTAAGAGTAGAGCTTAATTTAAAGGATTAAAGTCCCAGAGTCCACCAGAGGAATCAGGGTAAGGGCACTTAAAAGTCTAATACTACAACAGCCTTTCTTACAATAAAATAGTAATTATATTTTTTTGGAGCGTTGAAATTTTTAACTATTCATCAGTAACCTAAATGAATCTATAGGAACTTCCTCTGAATTTGCTAAGACCAACTGAGGAACAACTTGGCTGCAAAAAAGATTTCTGGTTTTTAAAAAGAAATTATTGCTCTGGCTGTAAATTTAAGTCAAGTTTGCAGTTCTATAGGTTCTTTTTTAATTTTAGCCAAGATGAGAAAGGTGTTGATCTCTGCTGCTTTTTAAGTTGTCATACAAGTGTTACATATATTAAATTTTAAAGTATCTTGCCTTGGTGATACCAGTTCCATCCTTTCTCTCCAGAAGAGTTCATGAATCAAACCAATTGGAAAGATGGTGAAGAGAAACTTACTAATCTTTAAAACTTGAAGTAAGACCTCTGTATTTTCCATGAAACTAATACTACTGTTATTTTTTGTGCAACCCAGGTCAGGTTGAAGGATTCTCTTGTCAGCTCTCTTCAGTTCTGTAAAGCCAAGGATGCTGAGTTGGCTTGGATAGATGGTGTTCTGGACATGAGGGTTTCCAAAGTGGATACTGGAGTTATTTTGGAAGAGGGAGAGTTGAGGGAAGATGAAGACTTAGAGATGCAAGTGGATGTGCCTTCTTCAGACTCGAGTGTGATTGCACAACAGAAGGCCATGAAAAGCCTCTTTGGCGACGATGACAAGGAAATGTGTGAGGAGAGCGAGATCATTCCTACTTTAGAACCTCTGCCACCTCATGAGGTACAGAAATGATGCTGGTCTGGATTTCTTTTATGAAGACCTCTGTATTCGTTTGTCTTTTTCTAGTGCTTAGAGGTTGATATTGTGATCTTAACTCAAATGAAAGCCTACTGAAACTGGGTTTTCATGTTTGCGTTTCTTTTTGTTAAACCTGCTGCTGTTCTTTGTTCAGCTTTTATGCTTTTCAGTGAGGATGATCTTTTGCCTCCTTTGACATTCATACATCTGTTTCTATAGTAGTGATTTGAGAATTCATTAAGTTTATCTTTGCTATAAATTTACCATAGCTCTTAAAATACTTTGCATTTTAGGAGATACTATTGTATCTTTCTGTTGAATTATTCCAGTACCTTTTAATCCTAGAGATGGTTTTTAAGATTCTCTGTTTCACAGTCCTAAATGTAGTCTGTTCTGGGAGCTAGATAATTGTGGAGACAGCTCTAAAGTCTGTTCAGATTAATGGCAACCATCATAGCACCCTGTACTGATCAGCAGTACAGCTCACTGCAGCTTGGTCCCTGGCATAGCATGGCTTGGAAGAGGGATCTTCATTGTAGCTTTCTATTTGTCTTCAATATGTGAACAAAGAAAAACCTTTTGCTTTTTGTGTTGGGTAACTTCTAAGGCTCTTCTGTCCTGAAGATGTATTGCTGCAGGTGAACAGAAATAGAACCAATTTAGAGTCCTGTAGTCTTGGGCACACTGCTGCCAACGCAATAATGAGCTCTTTGGAAAAATGGAAGGCGTTAAATAGAAGCAGTAAAATTGTGTATGTTGTTTTGAAGGTTCTTGGGCATCAGTCTGTGTTTATGAATGAGCCAAGACTGTCTGACTTCAAGCAGGTTCTCTTGCGGGAAGGTATACAAGCTGAATTTGTTGGAGGAGTGCTTGTGTGCAACAACCTGGTGGCTGTCCGCAGGGTAGGTGTTCTGTGTTTTAATATCTTTGGCAAATATTATAAAATAATATATATTATTTTAGTAATAAATAAAATCTTATTTTAATAATAAATGAAGTTTCTCATTCATGTAAAGATAATAAATTGAAACATATCTTTTGTTTCAGACTGAAACAGGGCGTATTGGATTGGAAGGCTGCCTCTGCCAGGACTTCTATAGGATAAGAGACCTTTTATATGAGCAATATGCTATTGTCTAAGAAAAGTGTTGCAAAGGTGTTTTCACTTGAACTTTTACAAACAATGGAGGTTTCTCCCAGTTCTGACTTTTTGTAGTTTTCTAATTTATACAGGGAAACCTAATTCATAAAGAACAGTTAGCTGCCATGAACATGTGAGTAACTGCTACTGTTATTCATAAATCTGTTGGTACATTCCATGTAGATGACTGTTAAACTGTTACAACTTGGCATCTCCCACATAACACATTATAAATGAGTTTGTGACTATGAACGCTCCTCAGGAAAGGTTCAATTTGTCAGGGCATGTTTTGGTTTCACAGATTTCCTGTCAAAGAGTACAAAACATGTAAAAGTCATTCTTTTGTTCTAAAATAAGATTGGATAAAGAACTATGGTTTCTTTGGTTTTGTTCGTTTTGGTTTCTGTGTGGTTGCTTTTGGTTTCAGTTGCTTGGGGGTTTTTATAGTGAGTTTGATTTGGGGAACAGTCTTAAATATCTCCCTGTTTTGTTTTTAAATTGAGGTTAGTTGAAGTACATTATTAACAGCCCACTTAAAGCCAGACTGCCAAAAGTTTCCCCAGTGTTAATCTGGCTGCATCTTAACACTGTATCTGTTCCATTTTACTGATTTGTTCTGAAACAAGCATTCCATGTTCTAATCTGCAGGATAAAAAATTTACTTGGGCAATTACTCTAAGAAGATTGGATTATATTTTCAGGCAGTTTAAAATGCAGTAATTATGCTTCAGATTAACTTCTGTGCAAACTTACAGAATTTGTAACTCCTAGCTCTTCCAAAATTATGCCAGTTATAAAACCTTTTCTAAGTTCTGATTTTAATACTTCTCCAAGTCTAAAGCCTTTATCCATGCACTGCTGTTTGTTCAGAGTGCCATGAGCCAAGTTCAGGAAAATCTTTTTTCTTGAAATCTGAGTTCACATAATGTATTTAATGATTTTCTGCTATGTTCTGTTCTAGATGACAGTAAGAATTATTGTAGCTGCTGATGCTAGGAATTTACCTTACCGTTTAGGTAAGGATAAACACAGTTTTGAGTTCATTAATTTCTCAGAAATTAACTTATGAAAACAAATGGCCTCTTGAGTTTATTTAATCCTTTCTTCCCTATCCATGTGTGAAACACCAGCTTTGGCAGTGGAGAGTTGTTTGCTTTTTACATAAAACAATGTAATATATGCTTTTTGTGTGTATGCTTAAATAAAACCTTTTGAAGAAGTGGCAAAAAATAGCCCTGTGGGCTATCAATGGAAAGATAATTTACTTTGCCGTTCATTCTCAACAAAAATTTTCTATCTGTTCTACAGACTATTCTGTTTAAAATAGTAGCTTAAAAGTGAAGACTGTATTGAACATTTGATAGAACTATATACTAGAAATGTAAAAAACTTGAAAATATAATACTGAGTGAGAATGTATTTTCTTACACAAAATCTAGGGATAACAAGATAGCTCAGTTTTGTGGGTTTTTTTTCTTAACACTGTAGAAAAATCTGCATTTCCCTTATATTGATAATCAGAGCTTCATAGAAATGCTCTGGTTTTGTAGCAATACTATGTAAATCTGTATGATGCTGAATACTTGTTGCTGAATACTATTGTATTACTACGCTTGCTGATACTAGTGAACTTTTATAAAGTGAGTTACTTTGTACATAATCATATTGGCCATAGGACTTTAACCTGGAGGGCTTAGGATGGGAAGGGATCACATACACCTGCATGGAATACACTAATAAAGAAAAAAGCCCTTAGGAAGTCAAAATAGTGCTGTTTTTTAAAAAAAAGGACAGACAGCACAGTGTGATCATAAGTCTTTCTATCAGTTTTGTTTGTTTTTCTAAGTTACTGATACAAATTCAGCTAGGATCACAACATTTTAGTGTTATCAATCACTACATTCTAGCGTGTGCTGACAGAGAATCCCAAATTAGTGCTATTACTGAGGAAAATGCTCAAGTATAAGCAAAACAACTTCTTATTTTAGTCTATTCAGTGTAAGTGTGGCTGAAGTGTGAAATCAGACCTAGGAAGCTGACATGCAAGGTGAAAGTAGTCAGCTGAGTGCTGGGACTGGAGTTCTGGACATCTGTAGAGAATGTATCACAGGCTGCACTGGTGCTGTGGGGCAGGTGTGCTCCTCAGCTGGGCATGCAGTGCTTGTAAAGCAGTGTGCACCGGAAGTCAATGCTCATTAATTTTGCCTATTCTGCTGTCAGTTCCTTGATACATTGTCAACTATGATTTGCTTTAGACAGTAATTGAACTTCTCTGTGTGATTTTCAGAGTTACTAGTCTGGTTCTAGTTTTTATCTGAACTAAATGTTTGATTTCCCCTTACCTTCACAAAATGTCAGTACTGCCGTGATCCATAAGTTGTGTTTTCGAGCTTCTACATTTTCTTCATTAGCTGTAAAAATGTGACAAAGAATACTATTTCTTATTCTGTGCTCTGTTGCTCCTGAGGGTAAGAACATTAACTTCAAACCTAGTTTTGGTGTTGACCAGTTAAAAATATTTCCTTCCAGGGCTCCTGGATAGTTCATATTACTCACATAAGAAGAACCAAGGGTATGTGAAGACACAGGCAAGGTCTCTAATGATAAAATAATAATTATAGCATTAATTATTATGCTATTCCTATTATCAAAACATGGCTTTATCCTGAGTTAAATAACATTGTTTGTGACAGTATAATTTTAAATCATTTTACTTTGACAATAAGGGCTGGAGGTGAAGGTGACAATCTTTTCCATTCTTCAACAATATTTAGATGTAACCAGATCCAATTCTCAAAATACACTGTTAATGTAAATACACCATACAGTATGCCCAGCATTCTGTCAGAGTAACAGTCTTATGAGAGCATTTTAGATCTACTTGCTGCTACAACTTGCTTAGAAATGTGGGGATTTTCCCATATCTCTGCTAGTTTTTAATTGGAGTCGAATGCTATTCATTAGTAATTAACAAGCAGAGACATGCTTCCTCCCCATCCTCCAATCTAAGTAATTGTTATAGATGGTTTTACCCTAAACCACTTGTTTTGTACAGAATCAAGATTTCTTTGATAAGGCATGACATGTATTACTACTTCAGGTAGTAAAGGGGAGTGTATTGCCTGGGGAAAACACTTAAACTTGGTTCTGGCCAGGACAGGGTTGATTTTTGCAGCAGCCAGGAGGGGCATGGCCAGGACCTAGAGGTTTTTCCATGCCACCTCAGGTTGTTTTCCAAGAATGGGTAAGGGGTCCCTTCCTGGCAGTGGTAAGGTATTCTTGGGCTCCTATTGTTGCAGAGGTGAGCATTCACATGGAAATTGCTCACTTCCCTTGTACACTTCTGTTATTAATGTTGTTGCTGTTACTGTTCATTTTCTTGTTTCGTTGCTGTTTCTGGTAAATTGGTCTTATCGCAACCCATGACCTTCACTTTTTGTGACTCCAATTCTTCTCTTCAGCCCCAAGAGGGGAAGGAGAGGGGAAGGGAGCGGTGAACAAGTGGCACGTGTTTTGGAGGGAACTCTAAATGGGAGAATACCATTCCTAAACTATGAAAACTACTAAGATTTTTTGAGTCTTTGTCAAAAGTTGTCTTACTATAAGGACCTGAATGTTGCATGATAGTCTGTTTCATGGCTTTTAGAGATGTTTTCATAGTTTTGAAAAGGAAGTGCTGGGGAAGCTGATCTCATAGTCAAATCTGATAAAGAAATGTATCTAGTAACCAAAGTTATAGTTCTTGGTCTAAAAACTGTGTAAGTCAGCAATGGTAGTTCAAAATGGGATAATGAAACTAGATAAAAGAATCTATAAAATTGTCTGTTGGCATTTATTTTTAAAAATACTTTAAACAGTATTAAGTCTTACCTTCTCTTGAGACTCATTTTGACTGGGTAAGAGATATAATACAAAGATCAAAATCTCATAGAATCATAGAATGGTTTGGTTTGGAAGGGGCCTTAAAGATCACCTGGTTTCAGTGCTCTGCCACAGGCCGGGACACCTTTCACTAGACCAGGTTGCTCAAAGCCCCATCCAGCCTGGTCTGGAACACTTCCAGAGATGAGCGATCCACAGCTTCTCTGGGCAACTTGTGCCAGTATGTCATCCCCACTCATAGTGAAGAATTTCTTCCTAGTACCTAATCTAAACCTACTCTCTTTCAGTTTAAACCCATTTCCCCTTGTCCTATCCCTACATATTTTTTTATAAAGTCTCCAGCTGTCCTGTAAGACTCCTTTAAGTACTGGAAGGTGCTCTAAGGTTTCCTCAGAGCTTTCTCTTTTCCATGCTAGACCACCCCAACTCTCTCAGCCTGCCTTCATGGGAGAGGTGCTCCAGCCCCCTGACCATATTCATGGCCATCCTCTGCAGTAGCTCCAGCAGGACCAGGTCCTTCCTGTACTGCGGACCCCAGAGCTGGATGCAGCACTGCAGGTGGGATCTCACCAGAGTGGAGTTGAGGGCAGATCCCCTCCTTCACTCTGCTTCCCACACTGCTCTGTATGCAGTCCAGGATACAATTGGCTCTCTGAGCTGCAAGAGCACATTGCCAGTTCATGTCCATCCTGCACCACCAGCATTTATTTTTGGAGTCTTGTTGCATGGCTTATTTCTTGCAAGTACAGAACATTTTCAGTTCAGTGGTAAGTGAACTGATTCTTCCTTTCATCTCTAACACTTCCTACAGTGGTAGAAGAGGAATATAGTTATGAGTATTTGGGAGAACAAGATTGTTTCATGCAGTGAACTTCAAGTTTTACTGTCTTTGATAGGTTATGTATTGCCAGTGTGATAAGTGAAAAATCAAAAAAACAACCCCACTCCTGCATTATTTAGTGGAACTTCCAGTAAGCCCTGTAACTGTTTTCCTGGAAGAGAAGGATCCATACAAACTTAAGGTCAGAAGAAACAAGTTTGCTCTATGAGCTTTAAGCAGTAAAAACCTGCCTGTTGTTGTATAATCCTCTTAGGTGATGTGAGCTGGATCTGTGATTCAACAGCTGAATGATAATGAGCTGAGCATCTGCCAAAAAGTATAGTTTGTAACTGCAATCTGGCAGTCACCCATTTTGATAATGAACAGCTATATTACTTCAGTTCTGCAGGCTTTTCTTAAATATTTTTCATCTTCAGTGCAGCTTTTTGGAAGTGATAAAAACTTCTCTAAAAGCTACTTTTGACAAATGATTCTAAAGAAATTTGCTATGGTGGTCATTTAAATTAAAAAATAATATACAACCCAAACCACAGGCTTTCTGTTGAACTTGGCCCAAGGTTGATACCAATTTTTGTAAAAGTGACTCTGGAAAATTACATGGGAAACCAATGGAGAGTGTTCATCATGTTGTGTAGTATTGGCTACCAATGCCCTTGCTGGTATTTGAGATGCGGAAAGTAGAGCATAACATTTAATTTCAATAACAATGTCAGAAATTTTGCAAGTAAAAAAAAATTCCATCTTCAAAATGTTGAAGGTTTTTATTTTTAGGTGCAACCAAAAATTTTTTTTCCTTTGTTTGTGGTTAATTAATTTATGGGAATATATAGGTGTGAAGAATGAACTCTTAGCAACACAGTTGTTAAGCAACAGCTCTTGGAGTGATTGATTTCTCAAGTGGTGGTTTTACTGATACCTTCTTAACATTGTTACTTAACTCAGTTGCCTTGTCTGCAAGAAGTCTCATTTAGTTTTCTCACCAGTTCTGAACCGTGTTGTAATACACAGCACAGTCATTTACTCAAGTGCTTTACAGCTCTGTAAATAAGAACAAGAACTCTAATTTGGAGTGAGGGAGTTTAGATTGCTGAGTTCTAGCAAAGAAAGGAGGTCATTAATAGCCTAGAGGTTTGAAGATTACCTTTTATTGGTGTTTAAGGTTGTGGTTTTATGTTAAAACAATTGCAGTTAATCTAATCCAGAGAACTGCTTCCTCTCCAGCTGTTAATTTTTTTGTAGAAAAAGCAAAAATGTGACTGATAGGTATTATACCTTATTTGCCAGTACACTTTATTTTACAATATTTTTCTCCATTGTAGTTACTTCAAACTGTGGGGTTTTTAGTCTTAAGTCCATCTGTGTAAGTTTTAAAGTCTGCTCATCTCAGCTATTATTGCCAAAGTTTCTTAGCAATAATCCTGAGGCAGGTAGGTAATGTGTCTTTATCAGCAGTAGCACTCAAATTGTGTAGTGAAGTTGTACAAGAGGATTTTGAAAGATCCTTGTAAGGAAAATATGGGATATAGTTAGAACTTAATCATCACTGAAACTTAGTAGAACTGTAAGCTGTTTAATTTCTATATCTACCTAGGATGCAACGATGGGAACAGGTATCTCAGGAATGCTTTCTGATGCCACTGCAGTGAACTGTCAAATAAAAAAAAAAAAAGATCCAAAAAAAAAAAAGATCATTTATCTAACTAACCTGTTGCATATGCTTCAATATATGAACCTGAAAATGTTTTCATGGTGTGGATTACATACCAAAAATTGTGATACCGGATATGGTAACATTGCCACTAATTTTGTAATTTTACTACATGTCTGGGGCAACAGGTATAGCGTATCCAAGTAATTATTTCTGTTAGAGCAATATTGTATCTTCGGTTGTTTTCAGAGAACTTGTTTAACTTTCATGGAGGAAAAAACCCTGAGCATGATATAATCAGTACTTCCTAAATTATTGGCAGGTGCTCTGCAAGCCATAGTAATGAACTTCTCTGGAAAATCATCAGGGAATTACTTCTGCTGTGTTGCAGCTCCTGAAGGAGTTGCACAGCTGGTGGAGCATATTGCCCGTCACCGTGCCAGACTTGGCATTTGAAAGGCTGCCAGATTGCTTTGTGCTGTTGTGCGAGTCATGGATCAGCACTTTGCAACAGTATGAGGATAGTAAGCGTTTTATTCTTTGCCCTCTGTAGGCTCACACAAGTTAATACTGCATTTATAAAGAATCCAACCTATTTGCTGAACCTACCAGGTGCTTGGGTTGCATTACCTGATTAGATTGACCTGCATGCTGCAGGAATCTATAGAGAAGTTACAGTTTTGACATACTCTAGTAAAATTTCTCTTAATATCAATGTTTGGAGTCACTCTACATAGCCTGCTTTTCATGTTTTATGTAATTTTATTATGCTTTAGAATTTCTTTCATAATCTCCCTGATTTTACTAATGCACAATATTGCAAAAGCAGTATAAAACTAGTCAACAGACTTTAAATCATTTGTGTATCTTTAAACCTCTTACGCTGATTAAAAGTGTTAAGACTATTAGTATTTTTTATATAACTGGGTCTAAATTTAGTTTCTGTTGCAGTCAAAAAACACTCTGATATTGCAAACTATGATCCTAATCTGCTTCCTTTTGGAGTCGATGGTAACAGTTTTTCAGCACAGCTTTTGTGTTTCTGTGTACTAATGACTTGAATAGTTAACACTGTGTTTATTGTAGAAATTCAGTGTGACTTTTCATTTTCTGATTTTTTTTCCAGGAGTGTCAAAATACTACTTTTGTTGTGTGGAATAAGATTTTATTTACTTCTGGGCCTTTTTTTTTAATTCTTGAATTTTTAAAAAGTTATTTGAGTAGCCCTTAGGTTACTGCTCCATTGGTTGGAAGGACAGAACTTAATTAAGAAGTTAATATTTTTCTTTATGGAAAATTCTTCTGGTTCTGCTATGGAGATGCAAAAAGAAAAATAAATGTTGAACTGGAAGAAGTTGGAAAGCATGTATATAATTCATACCTTCTAAGCTGAATAGCTGTAAAATGCCTGCATAACAGTCTCATCCTATAAAACTGCACCTAATATTCATTCTGTGTAGTGTGGTCTAACTGTTTGAATAATAACCTAATTATTATGAAAAAGTAATGAAGTCATGCCATCACATATACTGATTTTATTTCCTGCAATATTGTGCACTGCCTTTGGCCAGTTACAATGTGTGGTCTTAATTTCACATGTACACAAGTTTTATGTCATAGCTGACAATCTGATGCAAAAAGCCATCTTAAAAAACACGAGGACTACTGGTGTGGAGGTATTAGAACATCCCGTGAAGGAGATCATAGCTCTGTTCAAGGAGCCCCTTGGAAAGACTGAACATTTTGAACATTTGAGTGGTAGCCTTGCTGCTATTTACATATAAAAATGAGTGCCTTTAAGCTCATGTATGAAATGGGTAATTTACATTATTTAAACAAAAAATTGAAGATTGTATTTCTAATGCATGTGTGCATGATCTCAAAAACAGCTAGAGACTGCATTGTGTGAGCTGTACATACAAGTCAATAGTTACATATCTAAGAGTACAGCACTTGAGTGCTTCTGGTAATTTTACTCGGCTGTTCCGCTGATTGTTTTGTAAGAAACAAATAGCTTCTAAATTATACAGTTATTTTTTGATCTGTGAATGGAATTTTCCTTTGCTTGTCAGAACAGAGGCTCTAACAGTACTGAAGTGCTTCTAAAATAACTCATCTAGTCAGGGGGCAGTAGGTTTTCTGCAAAGTTGAGGACTTTGAGACTGGGAAAGGATATATCTGCCTTGGTATTCTTGGTTTGGAAATACAGTATGGATGGAGTGAAGAAAGAGCTTTAGGCAATGTGGAAGGAAGGAGAAATAAGCAAAACTGTGATGACTTTTCTAGGGAGATGGTGTTCTGCTTTGCTTGAGAGAGTTATGGATGTCTTGTCAATTATTCCCCATAGAATTAAGCATGGGTTTAAGCTTTGGAAAGTTTTAGTGGCTAATTTTTCAGCTTCTGCAAGCCTGTCGCATCAGAAGAAGATAATGGTGTATGTTTTTTTTCCAGCATGAGATTACGTTAGGATTATGAGCAGCATCATAAAGAATTAAATTCATTGATCACACAGCAGAGTCTGCAGGTCTAGGTTTGATGACTGCAAGTTGCTTACGAAGCAACTTGAAGTTCTGTGCTGAGTGATTTATGGTTATGGCTAAGGGCAGGGTTATGGCTAAGGGCAGGGTTAGGGCCACCAGGTTACAAATGGAATGTTTGTGCAGTCTCATGGGGAGAAAAGCAGAAATGAGGCTTAGTATCGATGACACCAATGCAAAAGAGCACTAAAGGTAAATCATGGGTATTCTTGGAAAATTCCACCTTATCAACTGATACTGGGTTGACACCAACAACAAGAAATTACAAGACTCTTTATTTCTTGTCTATTCATAAAGTTTTAATAAATGCAGTGCTCCACTGTCACTGGTCTGTATGGTTTTGAATACACAGCTTCATGTAACTTCTTGGATTAACCGGTACTTACATCTGCTTTTTATTTCATTATATTGATTATACCATTCTGCTACTTAATTATTCATTAGATAGTTCAATCATATGCAATGTAATTGTATGAAATCCAGAACTAGAGGGAATTTTATTGGGCTGCTCAATACTGAAAAATCTTCCTCATTTTAAATGACTTTTCATTATGATGTTGCCTTTTTTTTAATTCCATGAGCTTTCTGAAATAGTGTTTAAAACAGCGCTAATTTCCTAAGCATACACTTCTGTAAGCCTTGATTTCTGATTGCAAGTGCTCTGCCACATCTTCTGTGTATTGTGGCTCTAGATGAAGGGAAGATGCAGGGAAATCTCTGAATAGGGTATTACACTTTGAAAGTCTGCTGCCTACTGATGTATGTACAAGTGTAAAATCTCCCTCCTAGCAGTGCCACACACTGCTTATTGTACAAAACTTTGGCTTCTTTCATTTGATTGATGAAAACTGCTGAAATACAGCATTATTTACATTATTTTGAAAATTGTCAAGTCAGCTGCTTTGTTTTGACTCCCAAGGTTTCTTTTTTTCAATTGTCCAGCAAATTTGTGGCCCTGGAGTTGGTAAGTAGCTTGTGTTGCTATGCAAGCAGCTGAAATTTAGTAGCAAGGCACCTCTGATATCTAGTCTGATTGGGCATCTATCTGTGCTGATCAAATGGTATGCTTTAGGGAAGACATGGGGGAAAGATGGAAGTGGGGAAGACAGGCAGATTCCTAATTGGCTTTCTAATTATATTCCCATGGCAAATACTTAAGAATTGCTTTCTGGATCGTCAGCTTCAGCCTATCGGTGATGTCTGGTTTTAATACTCTGCTTTAGCATAACCAGCTCCTCTGGGCTTTTTTCTCTTAGTTGGATGGGTAGGAATGTTCTACTCTATGATCTGCTGTGGTAGGTGGATAGAAGAGCACTTACTCTTATACTAACACCAGGTATATCATGTAGGTGACTAGGAGCCTAGAGCTCCCTTGCTGCTTATGGAAAGTGGAAGATGTGATCCAGCACATGAGACCTTCCCCTGGTATCATCTGGGTTTCTGCATCATGGCTCCAGGGGTCTCTGTGCATTTCTTCCCCTTAGGAGTCTCTGTTTATTCATGGATACAGTGGATGGATGGTTGTCGGAAATGCCCTTTGTTTGTTTGTTTGTTTTAAATTAGGGACACTAAGCTCAAGAGAAGAGTGCATTAAAGCAGCATCCTTGAATTTTTTTACTCCAGTTTACAGTTTCATACATTCTGGCTCTTTCAGACACCTCATTGGTTCACTTGGGACACTCAGCAACTCTGTTTTCTTCTGTGAACTGTTCTAAGAAACAAACTCAGTGCTTTGTTATTTCTGCTTTTCTAGTCTTTTTAGCTTGTGCCAGTTGCAGTTCTGAAATCAAGCCAAAATTAGGATGTAGAGTCTCAGTAGCTCAGAAAGCTTGGGGGTTTATCTTGTAACACTTGTGGAGTATTGACTGTTCATTGAGAGAGGAGTTACTGTTCTTTGGGGAGACATGGATGCCTGTATGAGGCAAGGCTGTCCATAGTTTGAATGCTTCAGTCAATAAATGGGATATTAGATAGAATAGAATAGAAATTGTCTGACCCTATGTTGCTGCTTGTTCTTTACTGTTTGATAAAACTAATGCAATTCATGGAGTAACCATCTCAATAATACAGTCACAAAATATGTAGAAGTTACAAAGACTTGTCAGTCACTGTTTGAAGCATGAAGTTTTTTCCTTGGTTCTATTCTTCTGGGAATAAAAAACATGTCTAATTTTCCATGACTTTTAGTGAAATTTGATGGGCAGAAATGTCTTTTCAGAATATTATGTTCCTGAAGATAATAGTCTTGAATGGTAAAATATGAAGGAGGTTCTAGATGTTTTTGAGTGCTTTTCATCATATCCAGAAGCTGTAGAAATAACTGATTTTAGAATCCTCTTGGCTAGTTACTACTAGCTCCACTATTAAAAGAACATGGTGGAACACATTGCAGTTCAGAGATGAAAAGTACATTCTCCTGCAATGGTCAGATGACAGTAAGCAATGAACTTCAGTGCAAACACTTTCTCTGTGCCTGTCATGTGTTTGAAAAGAATTCCCAATATAAATGCAACTGCAGTATTTTTGGTGGTTGAAAAACCAAACCAAAAAAGAAGAAAAGGCAAAATTTGTGATACAAACTGGCCAGAAATCAAAACTGGTATGGCTGGTGTTAGTGAAGACCAATCCTTTGTCTAGAAACCCAGCTCATGTGTGTAGGCCCTGTGTTTGTGTGATGTCTTGCTGCCATGTTCACCTGCCCAGTTCCAGGTTCTGTGCTCTAGAACATGCCACACCATCACGACCCAAGGTCTGCATTTGTGGCTGCAGGACACATCTTGTGTCTCGGGGTGGTCTGAGGTTGGAGCGTTGAAGGCCAAAGGACATGGATGATGCAGTTCACTGTGGGCATTAAGGAGGCTTCTTTGGAAAAGCAGGATGTTTGTGTGTCTCTTGTCCAAATAAAGTTCCTTTTCAGGAAAGTATATTATTGGAAACAAGGAAACTTCCTTTTGAAATGGCATTGTGTTTGAAATTGCATTCTGTGTCTGAACAAACTCATCCATTGTAGCCTTCAAGTAATTTTAAAAGTCTCACTTCTAATATCCCACTTAAAAGGATAATTTTTTTTCCTTTTTTTAGCTCCCCTTTGTACAGTTATTTGAAACCTCCTGCAGAAAATGTTAATTTGTTTTCAGTATGTATATTTTTAAAACGTGAGTTCCTTAGCAAGTTATGCAAGCCTTTGAAACAAAAGCTACTATGAAAAGAAATCTGAATGAAAGAATTTGCATAGCAATAGCAGCCCAGTGTTGGTATGTATGCTGAAACAAATGGAAATCTGCAGGGGAAAAATACCCCAAATCTAGAACAGATAAATAAATCCAAAGTAAATAATGAGAGGATTTTCCACAATTTCATGTCAAAGACTGCTGAAGTATTAGTGCTGTTCTACTTTAATATTATTTCAATATTTTGAATTGTCTAGTGCTGTAAGAGCAAGGGTAGACTGAGATTGCTTTTTTTCTTTTGCCTTTTTTTTCCCTGTTAGTTTGTCTCTAACACTGTTAAGCTGTGTGATGCAGAGCAGCTGGGCACTGCACAGCCGTGTGCAATTGTGGGCAGTGGGGCTGCCCTGCCTGGCACGGGGCCATCGCCTGCCCCGTGGTGCTGCCAGCCAAAATGGGCAGCCCATGGCATGGGCAGCCCGCGGCCAGCAGTGCTGATGCCTTTGAGCGGGAATGGCAGCTGCGAGGGGCCAGAGGCACCACGCTGTGAGGGTCCTGCTCCTGGGAGGTGACCTACACCAAAGGAGGGATCCTTTGAGGGACAGGGGCTGTGGGCACCTCACACCAGGGTGGGGACCCACCTAAGTGAGCACACTGAGCTGGAAACATAAAGACATGGAGTGGCAATGGAAAACCCGTGAGAAGGACAGAGCAGCAGGTGGGACTGTTACCGTGCAGCCCCAGCTGGGCAGTGGGATGGACTTACTGTAACTGGTCTGTTAAGAGTTTCTCGTGAGAAGCTGACATTAGAAAGGGGCAGGAGACATGTTCATGGGGTGTTTATGCTTTTCCACTCACCTGCCAGCACTCAGATGAGCAATCAACAATTGGTGTTAACTGGAAATAAATTACAGTAGAAAAAAAATACCCGATATTCCTGGGGTGTTCTGCCTGTGGGAGGCCTGTGACTGCCCACCCTGAGAGTGTCCCTTTGGGCGCACTGATCCGGCGAATGGACCCAGGCTGTGAAAACATCCAGTGGTGTCAGCCACTAGTGCTTGATTAGCAATGTTACAGACTTCATGAGCCATTCCATTTGCTATGACTGCCTTTGAAAGCGTTTTGCCAGTGTATGATTTTTCACCAGATAAGTAAATTACAAGGAATTTCTTGGAACCGAAGTGCTGTGGGGTTAGTCGTGTTGCCTGCAATATGGTTAGGCAGGCGTGAGCCAGCTAGCGTCAAAGCAGCAGATAAACTTGTCATTTAGGAACAGGCACTAATGAAGTGTGAGCTGCAACCATATGTGGAACAAACATCTTTATGGTGTCAGTCGTGACTTTCTTGTTGCTCTTGTTGAGCTGAGCACTGTGAGGCACTGTCTGCTCTGGAGGAGGCACATGGGGAGGGCATGGCTGCATAAGCTGTTACAACAAAGCACTGAAAGTCGGGGTTAGTGCTGGACTTCTGGGCAATATGGGATTTCTGTTAGCATTGCAAGAGAATGGTCTTCTTTTTGTTTTAGCCTCCAGGTACTTACAGCCTCACACATAATGAGTTGACTTGTGCTTCTGTGTCCCTAAATTTGCCTAATTCTGTGTCCCTAAATTGTCAGTGTGACTTAACTGACTATTTACAGTTGTAATGCCTACCATGTTATTAAATTCTGGAGTAAATTTATCTACAGTCCCTTCTATCTTTCACAATACTGACATTTCTTTTTGGTATTGTTGTACCCTTTGCAGCTGTGCCACTTATGAATGTGTTGGACAAGGGCCTAATAGTTTCCTGGGGTAGTGGATGAGGGAATGTGTAGATTAATGTGGGTTAGACCAGACCTGCCCCAGGGAGACTGCAAGGTGAGATGGTGCTGGCTCTTATAGTGTCCCCCCACACCCCTAGTCTGAACAGAATTTCTTTACCCTTTCTCAGATCAGAGCAGTCACATCAGTTCTAGCTGCTTGCTGAAGAAAGGGAAGACTTCTATCTGGTCAGGGAAAGAAAAGAGGGTCAAAACTCAATGTCAGCATATTGGCTTCTGCCCATGTTAGCATCTTGGCTAGGGGGGATGGAGCCAGCCTTTGTGAGCAGGGTAGTACAGAAATTTAGATCGTGTGATATGGTCACAACTCACTGTTTTGGAATCATGTGCTTAGGCTTGAGGTACTGTAAGTCTAGCAGACAGTTGCTTATTATTTGTGAGCTACATGCTCTGATGAAGTGCTTCATGAGAATCTGCAAATTATTTTTCTCTTGCTGCAGCTGATGTTCTAAACTAGCCAGCCTGGGAGGCTGGATCTTCTGGCCAAATATTTACTCAGATTTTTGGATACATTTTTCCAGCATCTGCTGGGATTTATGTTCTGTATTAAAATCCTGGCTTGGATTTGAGGTAAGTACTTTTAAAACTAGTTGGCTGCAGTCATAAAGGTAAAACCTAGTGATGGTCCACACTCTGTGAATTCTAAAGTGGTCAGCTCTCAGTTACTGAGTGTGTGCCACCGTGATGTTAAAGCTGAGTATGGTCAAGGTCTGAGTGAATTTCAGCCCCTATGCAAGCAACGTGGACAGGGGCTGCAGGCATGTGGTGGGTTAGTGATAGAATAAATGGCTTGTATTGGCCTGAAAGAAAGGGCCTGCTTGCTGCTGCATTTTATGTCAGCAGGACAGGGATGAAATACATGTCAAATGGTTTAATCTTACTCTCACAGTCTGGAGGTGTGTGTTTTTATCTTGGGATATAATCTTTTTCATATGGCCTTGGGTTCATGGAAGCCTAAAGGTGGCTTTGACTGCCAGACGGGCCAAGAAACAGCTTGATCTGAGAAAAGAGCGGCATTTACTCTTTGGTAGGTTTTATCTACTTTGGTTTATTTTCATTTTAATAAATGTACACAGACATGCTGGCAGCTCCAGAGTTCCCTTTAGGATATATACTAAATTCATTTGGATAAAAATGGGAGGAAGTAAGAGTTAGAAGTAGATTTGCATGTGCACTTTACTTAATTGACTGACTTTCACTTAAATAAAACACGAATAAGAAATGCTGTTATACAATATATGATTTTTAGGTACACTTTATGTCTTCCCAGCATGTCAGGAGCTCAGGAATCTTCTGACCTACACCATTCTTATATTCACCTGACCTTGACTCAAGTAGTAAGTGAGGTAGAGGCACTTGGGTGTTAGTGGTAGGGGCATGTGAAAAAAACTGGAAACATGAGCCTTTTTCCAATAAATAGTTGTGTTATGATGGTAATAGTGATATCACTTCAGTTGTGTTGATGTGTGGTATGTGAACCTTTTTTTCAGATGATCCTGAATTTTATCTTCGAGTGTAGGAGGTACTTGCAGAGAGCAAAAGAAGTCAGATGGCCAAATTTTGCTCAGCTTTGCACTCAGAAGCCTTAGAAATAGGATGTCAATAGAGGGGCCTTGATATCAGAGCATTTCCTCAGTTGAAAGCAAACACTTGTCCTTTCACCCCTAAGGGGATAAGGGGAATTGTTAAGGAAAAAGAAATCATGAAAAATTGAAAAACAAGGCCACATGGTGTGCAGGGAGTGGAGTTAATTGGTTGCACTGGGAAATCATCAAGAAAAGTCCCTTCTTTTGATTTGACTCACTCCAGACTGCTTTCTCAAGTTGTCACTTGCCTGTGTGTGTGGTAGATTAAATGGTATCTGTTTCATTTTGCTGATATGGTATGTCTGAACATAGGAAGTAAAGGTCTTGGTTGATCACATTCTTTTCTTAGTACAAGGTTTCCAGGGGATCATCCAATGAAGACTGGAAAGTACTACTATTAGAAATAAATGCAGAGCCCTTGAAATCAAATAAAGCTCACATGTAATTATAAAACCCACACAGATGGAAAACCAAAGCCAATTAGCAAATGGTGTCATTTGCCTCTCTGGGATTTTTGCTTACTGTCTCCACTGTTATTAATACCAATGATGACTGTAGATTTGGTTGTCAGTAATGCAACACTATTTTGCCTTAAGGAATAAGATGCTGGGTGTTCCCGTGTGCCTGTTGTGGAGACACAAGTTTTACAAATCCTGGTGTGGGTTGACCCAGCAGTTAAGCACCCACACAGTTGCTTGTTCACAACTCCTGCAGTGGGGTGGGGGATACAACAGGAAGAATAAAAGCAAGAAAATGCCTGGGTCAAGGTAAAGACAGCTCAAAAGTGAAGGAAGGAGGGTAGAGGGAAAGTGCTGCTCTTACCATCTTTCATGACCAGACTGATGTCCAGCCAGATTCTGAGCAATGGCTGTGCTTGAAGATGTTCCATCCCCTACCCCAAGATTTTTATATCTGAGCATGAAGATGCACAGTATGGAATATCCCTTCAGCTGGTTTGTGTCAGCTGTCCCACCTCTGTTCCCTCCCAAATCCTTGCCCACCCCCAGAGTGACAAACAAGAAAGCTTTGATGTTGTGCAAGCACTGCTCAGCAGTAGCCAAAGCCACTGGGGTGTTAAGTAATGCTGTTCTAGTCACAAACTCAGAGCACAGCAGGGCATGGTCCCCTGTGAAGACAGTGAGCTCCATTTCAGCCAGTGGCTGTATACCGCTTGGATACAGCCTTTCAAAATGAAGAAGTCCTTTCTTAGTGAGATGAATGAGGTGCTGCAGGTCTGATGACTGATGAGGATATTTCTGGCTATTTGAAGCAAGGTAAAATAAGGACAAGTCTGGAAATGTGTGAAGTACCAAAATAAGAATCAAAGTTACATAAACCTTTACCTAAACTTAGGTTAAAAGTTTCACTTTTTTTTTTTTTTTTGTCTCCCTCAAATGCTTAACAATTTTGTGGAAATACCTTACAAATGGACTTTAATCATGACAATTACATCATGATAATTAATAGACCTTCTGATACATTTCCAAGAATAAACTCCAAAGAGTTTGAGCACTGAGAAGAGGGAAGAACTCTTTCTCTATTGCCTAAAAATTAGAGTTGAGTGGGAGAAAAAAGGAAAAAAGGGTGTGAGAGAGAAGGAAAAAACAACTTTCTGATTAAATCTTACTTAACTTTCTGAAAGCACGACAAAGTCTCTAATCAAACGGAATGGAAAATCAGATTGACTGAGGGATCTAATATGAATTTTCATCCAAAGGTGGCACTAGCCTTTTGCTGTTGGAATTTTTGTTGTGAGCTGGGAAATGCAAATACCAAGAAGCCCTCAACTAATCCAACGCTTACCATTAATCCCAAACAAACCATCATTAGTATCTGGATTTATCCTGCTTAGTCCTTGCTGGATAGTGAATTACATAACCTTTGTTTTATTAACATTTAATGGAAGCTTATTATCAGGTAGGTTACCTCTGAAATAAAAGGAAGGCAAAAAAAGGTAAATTTTCTGCCTCCTGTTATTTGTTTTTTGTTTGAGGGATTTTTAAGGATTTCTTTAAGAAGAGAGTGGATACTTCATGATAGTTCCATAAATAAATTAATTCGAAACTCACCGAGTACATTGCTTGGCAAAAAACCAGCTGTTAGAAAAATTACGTAGCCCTCTTCTACTTAACTAGCAGATAACGTTGATAGCATCATTTAGAAGAGGACTCCAAAGACTAGTCTTCCCTGTATGAAAGAATTTGATGTGATGTTCAGGTGCAAAAATAGCTACTTTAAAGTCTTTTCAACAAATGCCTATTCTTGTGTCCTCATACATTGTTGCAGACTAGGTGTAGTAGGTGTGGTATGAATAAGATGACAATTTCTGCAGTGAAGAAGCTCATAATGCTCAAGATCTTGGCCTGCTTAGGGGGAGGAGTTGGTGCTGGAGTTGTAAACAAAAGTCACTAGGTGTGCACTGCAGGGAGGAGGAAGGATTTTGAGGTTAAACAATATGAAGGCATCCAGTGCCATAGGATGTTAGAATTTTTACATGCTCATGATGCAGTATTGCAGTGGCTGGTAAGCAAGTGATTTTGGAGCAATTATCCGAGTTTCTGAGAGCAGAGTTGCAAAGGAGAGAAAAGTTTTGTAATCCATGATGTAAATGTGTATGCTGAGCAGCAGACCTGCAGCAGATACTCTGTGATTTGAACATGTCTGATGTGTGATGAGAGAATATGTTTAATTCTATTTGCCAGATGTTTGCTTTCAATTTCTCTCTCATTTTTCCCAAATGATAATGGTTTCTTATCAAATTGTCAACATTTTCTCAGTATTGATAAGACTCCGGAGATGGGGGTAGTCCCAGCAGTCAGTCTGAAGCATTATTTCATGCCCAGTCTGAGACAGAAGCAGTAATAGAGGCTCTGTGTTGGCACAGTGCTCTCACCAAAACTACAGGCTGGACTGTCCTGACCTGATGTGAAACCTGAGGAAGCTCACTGAAGATCTCAAGTGCATTTTCAGCTGAGTCTTTGTGTCCTTCTGAGCTTACACAGCAGTTCAGCTCCTGCAAAAGGATGAAGATTTTAATTGTTGGGACAAACTCCAGAAAGATGTTTTGCTGTGCATGTGAGGTGTTGCATCAAAGTTGTGCCTGCACTTGATTGCCACATCTGAGATTATCACTTGACACACTTTGATAATGATTAAATGCCTTTCCAGAAGTGAGAGAAGATTCAAAAGGAAATTTATTTTTTAAAGCAGCTCTTCTTGAGAAGATTTCTCTTTGGTTTTTTGTTTTTTATTTTGGTGGTTTTTGTTTGCTTGTTTGTTTGCATGGGTTTTTGTTGTTATTGTTTTTTTTTTTAATAAAACAAGCTAGTTGTTCCACTCACATAGTAAATGGATGACATCTTTACTGTTGCTGAAAGAGCACTGCAACTGTAGATAATCATTGCTAGTATTGAGTCAAGTTTACAGCCTCTGTCTTCTAGGAAAACTTACACTGAGAGTAGTATAAAATTAGAGGAACTTCCATGTAATTTTGAAGGCAATGTTTGATGTAAATAGAAGTAAAAATGTTCTGAGGACTATGTTTGCCACTTCCTTTTTGTTTTGCTACTGCAAAAAAAAATATCTGTGATATTTGAATGATGCAAAAATTACTCAAGACATTTTAAAAATTTGGTGGAAAGAAAGAAACTCTTTTTTAGATTAGGTGATATATTTTGGAAATAGAAATATTTTCATAAATACTTTTTTTTTTATATAATAACAGATTCTGGTTTTGCCAACAAATTTTATCTCTGATGTTATTAGACCATCATGGCTACTGCACTGATTTATACTCATGAGAAAAACTTTGAATCATACAGAATTCCAATGAAGGTGTTTTGATGTATCTTTACAAATCATGAATTTAATCTGCCTATTTCAAAAAACAAGCATATTAGGATAATAAAATCACCAAATTCCTGGGGAAAATGCCAACAATCTCATAAACTCACTAACACAATATTATATTAACTTTCCTGTGACTGTGAACTTTCCTGTGCATATCTGAGCATATCTGGGTATTCATTTAAATTATTTTGAAAAGTTCTTAACAAAAAAATAAAGTTAGATATTTGCCAGATATTTTCAAGAATTGAATGTGTTTGATTTCAGCAAATGTGTAGGAAACCTAGAAAATTGTGGATTTAGCACACAAGGTGATTTTAAAATTCCCGATGTTACTGCTGATTCCCAGATTAAATGAATCAAACTTTTCTGCAAATAATTAATTTTGACTTGACCATATATTCAGTAAAACTCATAATGACAATTTCCTATCCCTTGAATCACAGAATTTGTATTAGTTCATCTGAGTGAACAGATCTTTAGCTCTTTAAAATACTGTTTTAATAATGCATGTATTCTACCACCTGGCAGTCTGTATGCCTGGATTTTCTGGCACATGCTGGGAATAAATAGTATTAGGAGAGAAGCAGAAATGTTAGTTAGAAGAAAGCATCAGGGACAGAGGTTTGAGTATCAAGATCCTGCAAAGTATCCTTGACTTTATTGCCTTGTGTAGATATCAGCTATATTCCTCTTTCCTCTTTATCAATTGGAAAATAGGAGTGCAAGAGTAATAAAAATATGGCTGGCTTAAAGGAAAGGTTAGGCAATAATTTATTCAGCTGATAAACATCCACATTGTGACACTTATACTAATAGAGTGTGCTTTGCTTGGCAGCTGAAGGGATGATAAAAAGCCCATCATCTCTTGGAAATGAAATGACACAGGAGGTACGAAGCAAAGCATTAACAGTGAAGGTAATTAACACTGAGTGCAACAGCAGCTGACAGGGTAGTTTCCCCACTGGGTAGAATTTCAGGTTGAAGGTGGAAGTCTTATGAAGCTTTCTTTAACTCAAAGTTTTGAGCCTTATAAGTAGTGGATTCAGGACTGGACCAACCATGTGAAATCCTCTGTTCTGAGTATGTATATATAAGATGTTGGCGAGTATCTGATTGTCCCTTAGGGGGGGTCTGTGAACATGAAGTCTGATGCTTAATGCTTGTAATGTGTTCCAGGAGCCCTGGCTAAGAGACACAAATAATCTTTCATTGTGATTATTTCATCTACTTTATATCATACTAGATAAACTAAATCAGCTTGAATTGATTGCATGTAAATTATCTAAAACATAAAAAGCACAGGATAAACGTTGCTTCTTGCATTTAATTTTCTGATATACATGAATAAAGGGGTGAATTCTAAAGAATATGGACAGTGTTAAACTCTTGCATTAGAATGAGGATGGACTTCTGATCAGTTAATTCAGAAAGATGTGAAATCACCAAGCACTTGCTGATTCTGGAGGTTTTAATACTGAGAAATCACCAAGGATGTTAGCGGAGTCAAGTTCTCAAATATAACAATTGCATTCAGAGAACTTGAATCCAGCTGGGACTGGAGGTTGTTTCCAGCAGGTGGAGTTGGTGCCAGCAGCATGTTGAGATGGGAGTGTGTTTGGAGTGGCTGGCAGCACAAGGTACTTGTGGGTAAAAACAGTGTTGTCTTATGCCAAATCTTAAAAAGGTCTCTGTGTGCCAATGTTCTGATGTCCCGAAAAAATGTGGGGATTCCTTTGATTTTAAACAATCCAACAAGTTGCCAGCAGAAGTGCTAACATATGTGGTTTATTCCTGCTCTCCCCACCTCCCTTCTTTACTATAGGAATTACTGTAATGGAAAGAGATCACCTATATAATTTAGAATCCTCCTTCAGTGGTTTTGACCCTCTAATGAAACTTTAGTGGCAAAACAGCTCCCATAAGGTCTTCCAGTCAGAGGTTCTGCAAAGAAACACATTCTCTTGTAAATCATATAGATAGGGAACTTTTTAGAGATGTTAAATTTCCGTAAGTGTCATCTCAATTATGCTTTTAGGGAGTTGTGCTATATTCTATTACTTTCCTAAACACCAGGTATTCTCTGCTCCAGATTTGACAAGGTGGCAAAATGCTGCAATAGAAGAGAATCCCAAAGTAAAATATTTGGGCAGAGCAGAGATCAGTGTCTTCCTCCCTAGCACCAGTTATGCCGAGACTGTGCCAGGTAGTGGGGAGGAGGTGAGTGTGCAGCCCAATGCAGCTGTCAGCAGCAAGGGGGACTCTGTTAGAGATCTGTACTGAGCAACAAGTGCACGTGAAGTAGCAGGTGGTTATCTGAGCTAAGTTAAGAAAGATATGCCTAGGCACATTAAATCCAGCTCGAATAATCTGCATCAGTGAGGACAGCAGATTTATGTTCCTATGAACAGGCTGTGTCTGAAATAGCGGACACAGCTCCCAGAAGGGATTTTCACAGGCTTTGGCAGGCAGTCTCCAGAGGGATTTTCACTGGGTGGGTGTTCCCAGAACAGATCGTGCGCATTATTTTAAGGAAAAGTTAAGAAATGAAAGCATTTCCCCTCTCCTCGAACACTTGGCCAAGTCTGAAATCTTTCCTAGGCGGGTTCCCGCTCTGCTGACCTGCCTGCAAGATGCCTGACAAGTGTAGATGAGGCTGAGCAAAGTGCTTGCAGTGTAATGCTGGCTGTCCTTGTGTTAGGGGTCCAGGGACTGTGCTGTGCCTATATGCATGTGTATAGACCCTGTAAAGCTGAACTGGGGGAACTGGATGATGCTGGAGGAAGGGCAGCTTGCTTTGCTCCCTGAACCACAAGCTGGGTGTGCTACCATAACCCCCATAACCCCCCCAGCTCTGTCCAGTGAGAGCACTGAACACGACTCTTTTCTAAGCCCACCAGCACATGGAGTCTTGTGGCTGAACAGAAAGGAATCAATTCAGCAGCAGCACCAAGCACAGAAGCAGGACAGAGGGAAGGCATCTTTCCAAAAGTCACAGCCTCCCTCCTCTGCCCTAAACACGTGGGAAAACTGTCTCTGCCTGTAGTTTCTTCCCATGGCTCTGTCCCTAGCTGCAAACCAGTCACTGTGCTGACTAATGAGGAAGCAGCTTCTAGAGAGTTTATTGCGTGTCCTCCTTGCCAGACCCTGTGCTTTTATCATATCTGTCTGCCTTCAGGCCAGCTGGCTTCTGCATCTTTACTGTGCAAAATTGGATCTTGCCCTGGGAAGTTAATGTGATTGATCTGGCAGGTGATTTCAGGATCACTTCTGATAATGCCAGGTAGGTAAGGCAGAACAGACTGTGAGAAGCCACACAGTCCCACATATGTGGGACTTATAGTGGGTTTTTTCTCCAGGGCCGGAGGAAAATTGTGGAAAACTCCTTCAGCCTAACTGTGACTGCTTCTTAATCCACTCTTTCTTATCTATATTCTAATTACAAACAATCCCTAAAACAATCCCTGTCTGGTGTCCTGGAATTGCAGTGGCTGGTATGTGCAGCACTGGTGACTCCTACTGCAGCACTGCCCCAAGGCACAATATCCAGGATGTGCCAGCTCAGAGTGGTGCAGTGCTCCATTTTGCTATGGTTTCTGGAAGCCTGATTAGTTTAAGGAAGAAATAAAGAAGTTTTTTGGTTTGTTTCTATAACGACTTGTTGTACCATCTGCTGCTTTTTATTCTTGGGTGCCTCTCAGCTAGCCAGCAGCTCAGGTGCCTGCTTTCACAGTAGCAGTGGGTCCTGCAGCTAAACACCAGTGCTCCTGTGCCCTGGAGCAGCATTGGCAGGATCCCCTTGCTTCCAAGGAAAGGTGACCAGCTTTCTCTGTGCTACATGATCCATATCTGTGGCATTTTGCTGACCTGTACTTTGAGGGTCTAGCACATACATTCATGCTTAAAATTATAGTGAATTGGCTCTGAATTGGCTAGTGAATTGACATCAGCCCTGCTGATGTCAATTGGCTCCAGTCCCTTGGAATCAGTGAAAGCTGTTTTATTCTGACTGGCAAAAAGGTTCATTAGAGTTTAAGATGTTGATAGCCGCAGCCATTTTACATCCTCAGTGATCAGTGGAAGCGAGATGAGAGGCCTTGTCTTACCCTTGTGCCCATTTAATGTAAGTATAGTGCCTCTGGTTGTGGTAGGAGTGCCCCAGATTTGTGTGTGAGAGTGGACATGGGGACTTATGTTCTGCCCCACATCACTCAGTGACATTTGTACCCCGATCAGAAACTGGCAAAGCAATGGCAGAACATGCATGGCACCACTCTGCCCATTGGTGTGGTATCTCACAGTAGTTTTGCAGCCTGGTCATTTCAGGGGATAGTTGATTTATTGTTATTATTATTATTATTATTATTATTATTATTATTGCTATTGCTATTATTTGAAATCAGTTGTGAATGCACTGTTGCTTAGAGAACACCTCTGGATAATCAGGAAAATCTTCTGAATGCTGATGGAAAGTCTCTCATAACCATATGAGGGAGTTTAGCTAACTGGAAATACTAGAAAGCCTCTGCACTCCTACAAAATTTAAATTTTGAATCACTTTCATTTTTAACAGTTACCTTCACCTGTAGTGTTTTTATTTTTTGCTATTTTGATCTAATATTTATTGATTCAAATCTCCTAATAACTGAGGGAAGTCCACAGGCAGTGATAATGCAGAAAATGTGCTTTATGGTGTATTATCTATATTAGAGAAATCATCTTGGAGGTATCCTTGCCAGGTGTTTGTGTTAAAATCATAACTCAGTCTTGGAGAATACGGAGTTTAAGTTTTTTATATCTGGATTTTGGCTTCTGAACATGCTGCCGAGTTAAGTTGTACAGTCTTTTAAGCTGGAGGTTTTCAAGCTCCAGTTCAATAAAGACATGGTTGACCTGTTCCAGTGTTGGAAATGATCCTCCTTCAAGTGAGAGATTAGAGAGTCCAGGAATCTCTTTCCAATGGAGATTTCTGTTATTTTGAATCTGAATTACATTTATCATCTTTTTCCACAGTCATGAAAACTCAACTTTTACATCATGAAGTCATGAAAGCAAAAGGAAACCTAAAGCTAAGACTTGAAAGAGCAGGGATGGCAGTGCTTAAGAACAGCAGGGCCTGAGAGTCACTTCATAGCAAACTTGAAGGCAGTCTCAACGAGTTTCCAACTTTACCTTGAGAACTAGCCTGAAGAAGATACTTTGGAACCTTATTTTGGGAATATTGAACAAGACAAAGTGACACCCAACACAATAATAAAGATCTGTCCCAGCTGTAAAAGTTCAGGATTCTGTCCAGTGGGAGATTCAGCAGGAATGATTCCCTGAGTAACATGAATATAAACACTTTGCTCTTTATAGAAGTATGTGGGAAAGTAAGGCTGTCAGCTATATAATGTGCTGTGGAATCACCAGCACAACAATTCTGATCAGACCTGACACCTCCCATCTGTTTCTATATGCAGTCTGTTCAGCATAAATCATAAACAGATGGTGTCATGGTGTCAGTGTCTCACAAGTCATGCTGCAGTCACCAGGTGTTAGCTAGGACTCACTCAATGCCTAACTTTGCCACTTTACCCTTAATTGTTGAGTGTGTTTCATCCATAGAAATAACCTTTTATCTTTCTGAAGCCAACTGCTTGCTGGTTTCCATGGTGTGGGTGGCCAGAGAACAGGTTTTTCCACCAGCCAAGCTGTTCATCTTCCAAAGCTCTCTGGCTGCAGCACCATTGTCAACAAGTTTTTCAGAGGATCAGGGGCTGGTAATGCATACTGACTCCCTCCAACCCATTTCCCATTTCTTTGCCACCCACATAGTTAGCCTGATTCTCAGAGAAGCACATGCTTTCACTCTCTCATCCTAACAATTTGTTAGCTGGGGTAGCCAGTCCACCAGCTTTACTCCACTTGATCTCACAAGCTAGGCAGGGCCTAGCTTGTAAAAAGCCTCCCATCAGCCAAGGATCTTGAAGGATTGGATAATGGTGATGTAGGGCTTAACCCTTATTATTTGTGACTACTGTTGAACATCTGGCACTTTAGTGGGAGTTGTTTCTGGTTCAAAATCCAATCAGCTAAATTCTTCTTTTGATTTTTCCCTGAAGTTGCAGCTGAGCGTATTCAACTACATTTGAATGACTGAAATTAATTTTTCTGTTTTGTAGTTTCCTCTTTGGTCGTATCAAGGATTGAGTTTGAAATTCATCTCTCTAATGCTCTGACTTAGAGCCCAATCAGCAAAACTGTAGGAAACTCCAAATTTCTTAATTCTTCTTGATATTGTTGAGATACAGAGTCTTGGCTGTCCTGTTTAGCAAGAGACTGCTGCTTCAAAGCTTGGATCTAAGTCTGGATCTGATGAGTTCAAATCAACTATGGGATCAACTGTGCCTCAGTTTAACTGATACCTCTATTAGACTCATGGGCAACTGCTTTTAGCAGTGCAGCTGCAGCTCTGGGATGTGACATTGGCTATTGATGGCTCTGTCCCAGAACCCATGACACGGGATGGATTTTGTCCAAGGGGGAATGACTCTTAGTTTGCAGAGGCAAAGCTCCAGGATATTAATTCCTCACCTCAGCGGCAGCTTTAGTTCTTCCTGGATTTCTCCAAAGCCTATGTTTGAGAAAACCACCGTGTGAGAGTCAACAGCACCTGAATGTCTTGCAAATCAGAACAGCCAAAGTTCGTCTGCTATCCTGTCACTTTGACGAGTGTGTCTGTGTTCAGAAGTGAGGCACTGCACTGCTGATTTATTTCAAATCAAGCAATAACAGACAAAACTCCAAAGCAATTTTCAGCCTGAGTAATCACTGCAAATTTGCTCCAAATGTTGAACAGATGGAATCTGTATATGACTTCTCTGAGTATAAACACAAGCACCCTCTCATATTTCAATTGCTGATGTAACAACACAATGTGGCTCTTGCTAAAGGGAAGGTACATGAATTTGGGGGTCTGATTATTTGTTTTCTCACTGCAGTAAAAGATCTGGTGTATTCACTTGCAAATAACACATGACACTTGCCAATTGGTTCCTCTCCATTCAAATATTTAATCAGCAAAGCAGTAGCATGACTTCACTGCAAAAGGTATCATTGATATAAAAACAAATTTAGGCTTAATTTGGCTTCCTCTTGCCACATTTGGTCACTTCTGACCAAAACAGACCTGAAAACAGAAGTGGGAGAGAGGGGATTCTTTTCTTGAGTTGTGGCCTCCTCCCCAGCAGAAGAGGAAGGAGCCTGCCAGTCCCCAAACGGGGCTCATCCACAGTCTCCTGACTTCCTCTCTGGCTTTAGGAAAGTCTCTTACCTATTCATGGTTGTATCTGTGAACTGAGAATAGATGGTTTGAGATCTGTTGACGAAAAACATACAGGTTAATAATCTGACTATTGTGGGTTAAGATGGGGATTTCAGATGGGAGAGTGAGGCTCTGTTCTACCTCTGCTGCTGGTGTTTGAGGGCCTGCATAAACACTGTTGTAGCAAAGGAGGGATAGGGATAAGACCCCCCTACTTCTCAAAGGAATGACTGGAGACCCCACAGTCTTAGAGTGGCTTTTCTGGGACAGGTTACCCTGACTCTACAAAGGCGTTCCCTGGAAGGGACCTGTGCCCTCCTCCCCAGTACCTCCAGAGGTGATTGGGATCACCTCTGGATCCCATGGGATCCAGATTGGGATCATGGTTTCCCTACGAGTGTGTGGAAACCACATTGCTGCTCCCTCCCTCAATACCTGGCTTTAACCTCTATATTTTCCTTCTACTCCAAGAAATGAGCTGGAATATTTCTCTCACCTTCTTCTCTTTCACTGCACTGTTCTCACCTCCTGAGCACCTGAGATTGCTGCTCCTTTTCCTTCCTCCCTCGCTGTCATCTCCAGACCTGTGCCTGATGGGAGGAATCCCAGTACTACCCCACTTGCTGAATCCCCACTGCAGCAGGACTCAGAAAACTTGACCTGCTGCAGACAAGTGACCTGAACTTTTCCTGCCACCTTTTCCCAGTCACATAAATTCATTACATCCAAAACATATCCTGAGTGGAAGAGGGGCCAAGCAACCAGATGATTGCTGTAGCTGATTGCAGCATCTGCCGGAGCCTTATTAGTGTTTTAGCTTTCGGACGTAGTTGTGGGATAGATTTGCTAGCTTCATTTGCTTCCAGCAAAAGCTGCTTTAGGCTTACACATGAGGCCAAGTACCCCAAGGGAGGATTTGACATGGCAGACCTATGTGTTAATGTTTTACATAATGTTTCATAAGAAAACCAGCTGTTATTTGCTCTTAGTCAGTTGACTATATCTTCAGCAGTGATGGCAAATTTACTTCTGGCAAATTTATTTCCTGCTGAAGATGCTGAAGGTGTCAAAACCTCACACATAGTATAATGTTTGGGAATGTGCCATATTCTGAAATGTGTGCAGGATTTTCCAGCTTCCACTCTTTCCTTTTAGATCTTACTAATATCATCTATATAAATATAGAGACTTGCAGATTTTCACATCTTAAACTTCTTTTTACTTCTCTGTTATCCTCCTCTTCTGTTTAATAGATGCTTTTAATCTCTTCACTGTTGACAGGTCCTCATCACCAGCCTCCACTCTGGATCTAGTTATAACTGCTTGATTTTTTTAAACGCTTTTCATTATTTTTTCCTCCATTAGAAAGAGAAGGGAAAGGAAGGTTAGAGCAGTATCCCCAGTACATACCTTCCAAGGGATCTCTCATTTTGTGGCTGTGGAAATCAATTGCTGGAATCTCTCAGCACTGCTATTGCTGTCATAAAATGCTGAAGTGAGCTTCCTATGGTATCACTTGCTGACTCTGCTGCCTTGTTAGTGAGCTCTGGCTGAACTGATATTTATGACAGGCACTTGCTGTCTCCCCTTTGAAATCTGTTATACTGATCAGCTGCCAAAATATAGATCAATAATATTTGTAAATGAGAAAATATAATCTAGGGGATAAATAGCAACTTGCAATTTTGGTTTTTTCACCTTTGCTATTCCAGGGCTGTCCTCTGTGTGTGTGTGTGTGTGCCCTCTGACATATGAGCAATTACTTTCGAATGTACTTTCTTTCATTACTTTCAGATTCAGTCAGATTTTTGTTACTTTGAGTTATTTTTTGCTGTTTTTCAGTGATGAATGCTGTGTCATAGCTTGTAAGTCACAGGATGGTCTCCGGATTCTCACATGATCAAGTAAAGGAAATTTATTTTAGCGCCCCAAAGCTCCTGCTAGTCCCTGCATGCTATGTACCTTTTTCAGTTATGTGCTGAAAGGCTGCATAAATCTTTTCAGGTGGTATCATTGCTGAGCCTCAATATCCTTTAACTGGAACCTCATCACCCTAAATGGGCTTTCATCTTTGCTGGCTGGTTTCCATTTGATGTTCTGCCGCTGTGAATTGGGAACTGATGAGTTTCATCCCACTGTTGTCCACCTAATGGTGGATTTAATAACACTTTGCAGTCTGATACAGCACCTTCCCAATACTAAGCTAGGTAATTCTTCTAGTAGTGCTATTTATGAGGATTAAATGAAAGCACATTCAAAGATATAGGTATCTTCTAAGTGATGGAAAAAGATAGCCTTGCTTTTTACTCCGCTCTATGATACAGAAAGCCACAACTGAAATATATGCAGCCTTTGGAAAATCAGGATAATAAAATCTTGTTGAAAAAAATGATCATTAATATGTTCAGGGCTGAGATTTTTCTTGGACCTTGTGTAATGAATTCTGTGGGGAAGGTAGTACCAAATGTTACCGCTCTGATGGTGTGCTTTAGAGCTTTATCCCTCCTCAATATTTCTGCCCAAGGGTAGTCTACAATACCATGGGTCTAACCCAAGCTGCTTGAAGTAGGAGCAGCCTTTAACCCTGCATGTTTCACTCTGCTCCCAAGGGAGAGGACTTGTCTTGTAGGATTCATCTGGTTTAATTTTTCTAGACCCAGGTCATGAGCAAGTGTTTTTCCTCTTTACCAGTATCACTGAGAATGTGCTTGCCTTTCCTTTTAAGATTTAGTATCAGATGGAAGATGCTTTTCTGAAGAAAGAGCAAGGAAGAGCATGTTCCTGGGGACCTGACCTCAGTCAGGATGTGGTACTGCAGATGCTGCTGAAAGAATGACCTCTTGAAAGATCATGAGATCTGTGTAGTGTTTCAAAAGCTATCTGCTTGTTCAGCCAAAGGAAACATAAGAAAAGAGGTCATGCTGTATGTTATATTGTTTTTACAAAATCAGAGTATGTTTTTTCAAATTAGGTAAACTACTGTACATGTGTTTTGTCATCTGAATAATATTTAGCCCCATTGGCACTTTTTAACTTTCTGTGTATTTTTAACTGCTGCAGAATTTTTAATCCTTTCTATTTAATATAGTTTTCACTGTTTGAATCCTTGAAAAAAGACTTGAAGTGTTCCCTGTACTTACACTTTTGAGAGCTGAAGCTGTGCCAGAATGCCTTCACAGATCCTGAAAATGGTAATTATAGAAATGGAAGTTAGATGTATGCACCAGGAACCTGGGGAGCTGCAATGTTTCTAGCTGCAAATAGATACATGGCCTAGGAAAGTTCAGCGTGGTGATTGTTGATAACAGGGAGGCATGTAAGAAATGTGGACCAAAGCAAGTACTTTTCCTTCTTTTCCCATTATTCTTGTTATTTGCAGTATTACTTTTGGTCACACATGGCTTCTTCGAGGAAAGCCCCCACTTAAGTGTCTCACTGGTCTTTACTCTCTACAATTTTATGTGACAACTTGAGCTGTGGATGTGAAGAGAAAGTGGGTTATACTGGGGAGAGCAGGACCAGAAGGCTGCTGGGTAAGTGAATGCCAACTTAGATATGATGAAATCTTCTTTTTTCTACCTGGAAAATGCTAACTAAAAATAAAATTCATAAACACCAGTGAGATTTTTTTTTCCATTCTTAACAAATGAACTCCAGGAAACTCACCTTAGCCAAATATATAAATGTTCTTGCTTTCCAAAAGATTTTTTTAAAAAAGAGTACTCAGAAAAGCATTTGGTTAAAACAAGCTCTAGTTTCTCTTTAGATCATATAAATCTTTCATATAAAGTATATACTCTCTGTTGAATAAGTTTTGGAATAAAATTTCAGGCCAGCCTCAGTCTTTGTAATCAGCACTGCAGCTGCTCTGCTGCCTCAAACCAAGTGAAATGTAGATTGTAGTTATGCTGCAAATGACCTTCTTCCTCCAGTGTTTCTGAAAGTTGCTGCTTTTTCACTGAATATTTTTGACTTGTTTGTTGCTGGAGTGTGGCAGCTTTGCATGTAACCAGAGCACATCTCCTGTGCTGTATATAGCTGGTGCTGTGAGTGCTGCCTCTCCAAAGGCAAGCAGGCTGCCTGGGGGATGGAAACCCAGAGCCCGGGCGCCAGGCTGCCTTGTACTCGGTACAGGAATCCAACCTGCACAGAGAGCCCAGCACAGCACTGGGATTCCCAGGGTGTTGATGTTCTCCTGCTCTCAAAGCAGCCCCTTTCTTGGCTTGGCAGCACGTTTACCTGGTTAGATCTCCCTAGGGCCCTTCTGCAGGCAATTTCTCTCTGCAGGGCTTGTACCCTGGGCATTAACAGCACACGCAGTTTGTCTTGTCTTCTCAACACTGCTGAAGATTTATTTCTCCATGCAGAGACAATACGTACCTGCTTCTTGGGATGTGTTTGTGGCATCCTTGTGTTCTTGGAGCTGTACATGGGCACTGTTTTGACAGCCTTAATCTAGTCCAGAGGAAGTCAGTAAGAGAGCCATGAGGTCAGTTTCTGTCTTTAGTGAGCTATGTAATGTTTGTATTATGTGACTTAGAGTGAAAGGACACATTTAGCTTATGGAATCTCAACAAACAATCCTGTCTTTGTTGAGTTGTGATGTTGCTGGAGATGAAGGTCTTGCATCGCTGATCTCAAACAAGGGCATTTTCTGCAGCTGATCTTTGAATAGATGAACAGATACTCAAACAAGCACTCTGAAGACATTTACATATATTTCAAAACAAGTTTAGTAGCTAGATACTTTTCCTAGCAAATGATGGCTTGTTTATGATAATGGAAGTAATTGTTTTACTCTTCTTCCCACATCATCTTGTGGTAAATAATTTTTTTGATCCATCACAGATCTGTTGAGAACATTTGGAGAAAAATAAAAATGTAAAAAGCCTTCACATGCAAAGTGCTGCTCTGCCTCCCTGATCTTTCTCACAGCCATTAGCTCCTCAGTGCCCCAGTTCAGTGGAGATGGCATCTGAAAAGATTTCTGTTGTTTTCTAGAAACCTTTTTATATGAACAGTATCAAAAAGATAACGGGGAACATCCACATGTATTATTCTCTGTTAATACCAGTATCCTCTTTTGGTCTTTTTATAGGCGACACCAGGTGAAGGAATCTGTGCCAACCTGCAACAGAGCAACCTACTTAGCTCTGCTTTGTGGTCCTAAGTAAAGGACTGCTCAAAACTTTTCGCAAAAGCTGTTCAGTAACTTTTTTTTTTTTAATCAAGGAAACAGTGTTGGGTTTTGTAAACGCCTTATTTGCCTACAATCTCTAACAATTTCTCAAATTACAAAAAATGGGATTGTATAAGAAACATTCACTTCCTTTTCTCTGATTATCTTTTAAATTTTGCCTGGAAAAAAAAAAACTGATCAATTTTTAAAATTTTTTGAAACAGCCTCTCTGTGGCTTCATTTCTTTACAGGGCCATATCCACTGGTGCATTTATGTACAGCATGCTGCTGGCTCTGCTTAATTCTGCTATGGTCCTTGTCAGAAAAACATTTTGATGGGATAATTTCCACTGCAAAATCAACTTGTAGATTCATCCTTCTACATAGAAGGTAACTAACCTAACTGAGGTTTTAGGGGATCTTACAAAATTGTATCTTATTTCTCTCCATTGGCAATAGAATCTGGGGGTGGCAGAGCTCCTAAGTTGTGTGGCTTAAGTTACATGGCTGAATACAGAAGTGTGGTGGGATGAATCCAGGTTACTGCCCCTTGCCCTTTGTCCATCTGGAGTGGAGTTAAAAACAGCATCGCAGAGCACAAGGCCAGTCTCATGTGTTGGAGGCTGCTCTTGTTATTCACAGTCGGGTTTGCAGCAGGATTTCCTGTGTGCTCTTTGAGTCGCCTCTGAAAGCAGAACTGGTGTTTTCTGAACAAGCTTTTTCCTAGTGCTTATTGTCCTCTCCATGCTCTGTGGACTGCAGTGAATTGATTGCTTCATCCCTGATTTGCTATTATTCACTGTTTGCTGATAGGAAGTTGAGGGAGGGAGGGAGAAGGGGCAAAAATATCTGTAAGATTGGGCTCTTGGGGTTAAAAGGTTATCTGCACTTTTAGAGTTAGTCCCTCTTTTGCTGACATACAGTCCTTTTCTGGGAGGGTGTTTGGGTATAAGACTCTGTGTCCACATAGCTAAATACACCAACATCTGGTAGTGAGCTTAAGCACTGGACAGTAATTATCCACTTAGCTGGCAGGTTACTGCTGTCTGTGGCTGGGCTATGCCAGTTGGCAGTTGGCATGGCTAAGGGAAATGATGCTCCAGAGACCATCCCTCACAGGCAAGATGGAAAATACTGTGCAGTGTCTGACCCCTCCTCTGTCCCCTGACATGCTCCAGCAAGCCTTGCTTCCTCCAGCACTCCTGTAATGCCCTTATGCCTTGCTACATGGCACAGATACTTCACTCGCACTTGCTATAAAATTATCACTCTGCTGAAATCACATAATATGTTTAAGTCATGTTATTTCAGGCCTTTGGATTTAAACACCATCCCCTGTCCCAATTCTTAAGGACACAAAGCTGCAGAAGACATTTATGATCTGGTCTATGCAGTGTGGTTGCAAAGATGAACAGGAAGCTGAAACACTTCTCCTGTGCAGAGAAGCTGAGAGAATCAGGGTTGTTCAGCCTGGAGAAGAGAAGGCACCTTCCAGTACCTAATGGAGCTCAAGAAAGGTGGAGAGAGACTTTTTATAAGGGCATGTAGCAACAGGACATGGGGGGGAATGGCTTCAAACTGGAGAAGGGATAGGTTTGGATTAGATATTAGGAAGAAATTCTTTATTGTGAGAGTGGTGAGGGCCTGGAACAGGTTGTCCAGAGAAGCTGTGGATGCCCCATCCCAGAAAGCATTTAAGGCCGTGTTAGATGGGGCTTTGAGCAACCTAGTCTAGTGAAAGATGTGGCCCACAGCAGCAGAGATGGAATGAGAACATCTTTAAGGTCCCTTCCAACCTAAACTGTCCTATGATTCTATGACCCGCTGTGGTTCACTTGGCCCCAGTCTCGGTCCTGTTGTTATTTAGGCAGAGAGGCTGGAGGTCTGGAGCCAGGCACCTCTGTGGGGGAAGGGCAAATGACAGGAGTGCTGACTGTAAGACCTGCATTCCTGGTGTTCAGGAAAAATGGGGAAGAGATCTGCAACACAGAGGCACTGGCAAAAGGCTCTTTTTTGGGCAAAAAGTAATGTCATTTGGGGATTTATTGAAGCTGATAGTGCAGCCAAAATGTGTTCCCCTGAAAATAAGGTTGAAACAGCCTTTGTCTGTTGGGATTTATCTGTACTGTTTGTTCAGGTCTCCAGCCTATAGTCTAGGGCAAAAGTCACATTATTTATGCGTCGTATTTTAGGTTTCCAGAAGATCTTTAAATCCTAATAAATAAAGCACAATCTGAAATCAGGGGGATAACTACACGTGGATGAATGACTCTCCCCTTTGGGCTGGGGCTTCTAGAGAAAGTTGACACACTAAGCCTATTTTGCTTTTTTCCCCTTTTTTCTCCACAAGGCTATTTGACACCAGAGTTAAATGCAGAAGTTGTGCCCACTGGGAACTTCTGCACATTTGACACCTCTCTGAGGTCTGACACTGACCACTAGAACAAAGCTAGAGTGAATGAACTTGATAACAGATGTGATTTATCTATCAGATATCAGAATCTGTCAGAATAAGAAAAAAAAACCCAAAAAACAAACAGTTATTTCTGATAGTTTTCCTTCATGCACGTCTGCAAGGCTTTTTCCCCTCAGAAATAGAAAATGAGAAGTACTTTTTGGTCAGACACGTCCTCTAAATTCTGTGGTTTGTGCTCCTTATAACTGCAGTTGCTGAGTAGAAAAAAGTGATTACTGTTTTCTATTGTTATTTTTAGAACATAGATATAAATGGTGCAATAAAAGCAGAAGGGACAAAATAGTGTAGTGCTTCAAACTTTCAGTGTTTCAAAAAGAGCTACTGAAGTCAGGCTCAGGCCCTAAGCTGTGGTGTACCTGGTAATACAGTCAAGAGTTGGGTGTATGTGTCTGCAGTGTGTTAACAGCAAATCTGAGGTGACAGGTTTTACAAGTAAACCAGATGTGACATTTGTAGATCACAACCTGTACCAAACCCTAGTGGCTGCATTTCCCAAGGCTCACTAGGAGGCATGAGTCTGGAATTTTCAGTAAGCCACTAGCCGTAGGCTCTAACAGCTGGAAATTATGAAGAGTGTTACCAACTGATGAATGCAGAGCTAGCAGCTCACTGCATGCTAATACTGCAATGCTGGGCAGCCCTAAAGGTCCTTCTTAACCAATTTAACTTTTTTAACTCCTTATCCTTGTCTCCAGTATAGGACAGTGGGTGATCATGTTTGCAGAAAGGATCCACTGATGGGGAGAACCAGATTATAACGAGGGGATATGGTTGTTTGCCCACAGGCTGAGCAAGCATTTTCTCTGTTCCTGTTTTGCAATGGCCTGCTTGTCCTCCCCTTCTCCTTGAGCGTGGCATTCCTTTAAAGGGATCCCAGTGGGAAGGGCTGTAGGAGATAGCCTCAATGACACCTGTACTCCTGTGCTGAGTGTCCTCTGATACTGATTCTGCAATCCAGTGGCAGGCTCAGCAGGGCACTCTGCTGTGCCCAGCATTCTTCGTTGTGTAGATACATCAGTAGTTCATTCCCTCTGAACCATAATGTCCCAGCAGAAGCCAGTGTTCTTCTTTTGCTTGTTTTACGAAATTGAAAGTAATATTTATGTGATGTTCATTTCGACTCTGAATTCCTCTAGGTTCAGTTACTAGTTTTAATCATCATTACTCAAATATTTTAGTAGCTTCTTACTGACCCTCAGGACTATAATAAAACCTGAAACAGAGCAATTTATTTGCAAGCCTTTAGGACAATGTAGATCTTTTCTGAAATGCATCCTCCAGGAGCATAGAAAGTAATAGCTTTCCATTTCAGCCACAAAGAAAGATTAAGTTTCATTTTTAGTTAGGCTTTTGCACATTCTCAACCTTCCTCTCTAGGTTTTGCTAACAGCCACAAAGCTTTCCGGGCTCCCAGAAAAAAGCCAGAAAGGAAACCTCTGTCCTGAGATTTCCACAGGACATTGGGGTTATGCATGGAATGCAGACATGGTCTTTCTGTGGCTCAAACATGGTACCAAAGCCTCCTGGTCCAGCATTGCATCTTCCCAGTGTGGAGGCCCTGGGCAGGAGCAGGGAGTTTGATGGGTGCCTCTACCAAGGTGAGATGCACTACATGAGGCTAAGCAAAACTCAGCTACTCTTCCCAGCACAGTTCTGCCACCATTTTTGAGCCTCACCTGCAAGAACTTCTGCTCTAACCTTTGCTGGGATAGCAAATCCAATGCCTGCCACTGCCTGAAGTTTTATTGCATTTAGACAAATATTCACTGATGACTAAGCACTCTATCTACAGAGTCATGTAGGGTAGGGACATCTTCCCACTAGGTCTGTTTGCTTAAAGCCATTTCCAAACTGGCCTTGAACACCTCCAGGAATGGGGCATCTACAATTTCTCCAGGCAACGTGTTCCAGTGTCTCACCACCTTCATAACAGATATTTTTTGTCTTATTGCTAATCTAAATCTATCCACTTATAATTTAAAACTGTTGTCCCTCATCATGTCACTACAGGTTCTGGCAATAAGCATTTCTCCATCTCTTGTATAAGCCCCCTTTTATAAAAAACTGCTATAATGTCTCTCCAGATTGAGCAACACCAGCTCTCTCAGCCCCCTGACAATTTTTGTGCCCATCTTCCATCTCCTACCCAGAGTGGAATCTGTTTTGCCAAATACAGGCACTGCTAAGTGATCTTCCTGTCTTTATTTCAACACATGAGCTTTCTTGTTCCTGTTTTTTTTTTCCTGCTTTCTACCCCATCTTATTGGGTGTGTGAGGGTGGAGTATGAGCAGCTGGATGGGAGTTTGACTATCAGCCAAGGCTAACCCACCAGAGGTAGCACCCTGGAAGCACATTTAAAATACAAATATAGAACATGTTTTTTCCAAAATGATTGCTCTTGTGTGGAGTGTTTGCCTATTACACACTTTCAGCCCCTTTCTCTTCTAAAAAGAAATCAAATTTTTACCACCCTGCCCTCTTGGCTGTGTAATACTCTGGCTTTCTTCCTTCCCTATTATAGCTGTGATTTGGGAAAAAAAAAAAAGAAAGATTATGTGTTGGCTGGAACAGAGATAGTAGGGAAGAGTAAGTGGTGAACTGACTTGAAAGGCTGGTGCTGGCTACTGTCCTGACAAATTGTTTAATGTACAAATGTCATTGGAGGAAATGTATAAACAGCCCATGGAGCAGGAATCAGGATCTGAGGCACCACAGAATTTGACTCCCTTTTTGTCTCTAGGGGATTCAAGGATGTCAGTCTTTATTTTGAGGGCCAGTAGTGTATGGAAATTATTCGATGAAAAAGGATTCTGTTTTCTAGGGACTAGAATTTCCTAAAGTATCTTTGGCATGCAGCAGGTCTCCAGAGCTCAAATGGATCATGAAGGCTTGCATCACAGAGTTGAATTCCTTGCTCCAAATCAGCCAAAATAATGATTTGGAATTATCTAACTGTTAGCTGGACCCATTTCTCTCTGGCTTTGAGCAGCCAATTTCAGAAATGGGCTCACACTGACATTTGTAAGCAGACACAACTGCATGTTCTCCTTGGTGGCTTTCTCTGTTGGCATGGCTCAGCAGCCCTTTGCTTGGTGTGCCCATTTTCAGTGAAGCCAGTTCCCCTTTCTACTGGCCTGTGGCATTGCCTGGGGAGCCTCAAACACCCTACCCAGATCTGTGAGCCCTCTCAGGCTCTGACAAACTCAGGCCCCCTTTGGATTTAGCTCTCAGGTCTAAGTAACAGATTTGTCTGCTTTGTGATTGATCCTATTTTTTAAAAAAAGGTCTCTAGAAAGGTGAAACATTAGTGTGTTGTATCCTCTAACTTTGCATGTTGCACAGGGACAGGTTGGAGACTGCATGTCTGAGCTAAACAAATCAGAGACAAACTTCTTCAGAGATCTAACAGTGTGCTTAGCATTCCCTTGAGTCCTCTCTCCCTCTGCTAATCCAAACACCCCATGACTTAAAAAGCCAAGAGGCTCGTGCTCTTCATAATCCCAACAAGATTCTGCTAACTTTGTTGCATTTCAGTACTCTGGGCACTATCTGATCAATTGCTTTTTCATGGAGAAAAGGCAGATTTTTCTTGTATTACCATCACTCCTGGAAAATAGAATAGAATGGTTTCAATTGTTCCTGACAGAAGAGAACTACAATGATCATCTAGTCCAGCTGTTTGACCACTTGATGGCATGTTAATAATGGAACTGTCCAAATGCTTCTTAAACACACTGAATGGAGGCAGGAAATCTGTTTCAGTGTGTGACCACCCTCTTGTAAAAAAATACCTCTGAACGTTCAGTCTAAATTTCCCCTGGAGACAAAATATGCTAATAAACTACTTTTGCCATGGCCATAATGGGAAATACATCTACTTAATTAGCTCAATGTATTATAGCATTTACTCACAATCGCATATAGAGAAGCACTTTGTCTGGGAAAAGGCTGTATTGTATGTGGAAGGGTTAAACTGGACAAGTTCTTCCTGCAGAGTAGCCATATGTGGCTGCTTTCCTCTCCAGTCAGACAAGCCCAGCAGTACCCCTTTGATGGTATAAATCATGGGTTTCTGTGAAGCTCTGCAGTGTGGGCTGTTAAGATCCCAGTTTTATCTTTGATCAGATGTGAAGCCAAGTCTGGCGAGGATATGGTCATGTTCTACCTGAAAGGCTTGTTTGGGGGTTTTGGCTGATTTTTTTAACTTCTTCATGCCTTAGTTTCAAGTTCTTTAGCCTGGTTTAGTTGTTAATTGTAGACCATTAGGTGGAGTAATAAGTATCTATTTTTTGTGAGTTTCTCTGAGTCATGAAGAGCTGGACAGAAAAGCAGCTAGCACTGCTGGAAATGCTGCTGGAAAAATATAATCAGAGTCCCAGGTGCTACTTATGGCCTCTTCATATTAATTTTTCAAATTGTATTTTTAGAAATTATCAATTATTCAGATACTAAAAAATGTCATAGAATATATTTTAAAGTTTTGAGTTCTCTGTACTTTCAGGGCTCTCTGTACCTATAAACTTAGAGAGATAGGGTAAAAAACAATGCAAAATACAACATTTACTTTTCAGTCACTGGTGACAGATCAGATGGGCCCAAGCAGTTGGTCCATCTCTGCTGTCATTCTTTCTCAGCAGTACTACATCTTATTGAAAACTTTATTCTCAGGTTTAGAGTATGGCTTCAGTCTGTCTGACTGGGAATTCACAGTATTGAGGAATTCAGCAAATTTTCTCCAATGAATCTAGTCATATTTCCTACATCCTAAACTGTCCTGATGGTTTGAATGCCTGTTCTGAGGTCATTGTGCTCCTTTGCTTGACTCTGATCAGGCACACGTGCTCCTATATAAGCAAATGCCCCTCTTCTGGATTGTTAGCTCGAAGTTCTGATTTCTTCTAATTTCAGAGAAAACCAAAACCTCTGTAACATTAACTTGGTGAAGTAAACTTTTGTTTTAGTTGAATTATCTTGAAAGACAGAAATAAACTGGAATTGAAAATTCACAGCTGAAATACTTTGCTTATATTTACTTTGTTTGGCTGTACCTTCCTTGAAGGTAACTTAGAGCCACTGCATTTTTAGTTGATACTGAGAAAGTAAGAGTTCTATCTTGTAGAAACACAAATTTGATTCAAGTGGTAGCAACACTTCTCTTCCATCCTCTCCATCTCTGGCTTGGTTGAAAACTTCTGTTATTGGTCTGAAAGTTTCAGTAGATTGAAAATTTCTTTGGCACATACACATGAAGCTTGTGGATGTTGTTTACTGCCTTAGGCTTTAATGGTAATTATATATCAAATGGCAGAGTGGAGCCTCTAGAGATTGGAATTTCCTCTGAAACATTAAGCCTGTGACAATGCTGTTCACCTTGCCTAACCAGGTACTCCTTACAAATGTGTACATAAACTTCTTTCTAATTTTACTTATATCTTAAAAGGATGGTATTAAATCTTCTGATTTAAGCATTAGTTCTTAGATGCTGTTCTTGGATGTCAGAGATTTAGTTCTCACCACACTAGGAAATGCTTTTACCCCAAGTAACTGATGGAAACCTGCAGCAGAGAACTCCAGTGTGGCTGCCACAGAGAAGGTGTGGTGAATAAGAGGCGGAGAAAGGCCATGAGGGTGCAGAGCTGTGCCCAAGTCCTGCTTAACCAAGCAGAGCTAATGGTTTTGAATTGAGGTTGGGGATTGTTGGTTCTCATACTGGTAACTACAGGAAACCAGGAGCCCTCACTCTCTGCTCTTCAATGACACCTTGTAAACAAAGCTTGAGTACCTGGAAAGTGCGGAGTTAGGATGATTTAAATTAATTATTTAAATAGATACAATTACTATCTTACTTGCTCTCAGTGTACTGACTTTTATATATTTTTTTAAATACAATTTTTTTTTTCTCATAGTAACTCTTTTGCTATTTTATTTCCTTTGTATTGAGCTTAAGATCAAAGCAATAACTTCGTTAAAAAGTAGTCAATAATAAGTTTAGTAAGAAGCAGAGGAAATGCTTTGACTACATGAAGAGGGTGTAGGCTATGAGCCTGTGCCTGCTGGCACTGCTCTGTGCTTTGTGTCTCAGCCTGCCTTGGTCCCTGCCCCATTCAGTCCCTGTCCTGTCTCATTGCGTTGTGGGTATGTGCCTGCTTTTCCCTCTCTGGGAGCTTGAGTAGCTTTAAATGTGTTCAGCTCACATGAGAAAGGCTTGAATAATTACACCTTGGAGACTTTCCTGGAGATGAGGATAAACAGCAGGGAAGCAGAATTTTATTCACTTTCAAGCAGAACTTACCCAGATCTTGATATCCAGTGTGGAACATACCAATTTCTTACTCTTTTCACTTACCACTGTCCAGTCCAAAATGAAGCAATAAGTTGGTACATATGCTTAGGCCATTTACTTCCTACAGCTTTCACATACCAGAGCTACATTTCTGGAATTCTTCCTACTCCTTAAAACTTAAAGCTCCAGTTATGTCCGGGCTCCTGGTGTTAACAACTTAACTTACTTTTCAAATTGTGCCACTGATCTGGAATGCCAGGGAAGAAGGCAATGACTGGCACTGGCATTAGCGTTATCCTCAAGATGGAAAGCAGGATTCCTCCAGTCCCATTTGACTTTTTTATTAATAGATGATAGAGCAGAGTATACCCTCAGCAAACTGGGAAGAGTGGCTGATATAACAGATGCTGTCATCCAAAGGGACCTTGACAGGCTGGAAAAATAGGCTGACAGGAACATCTTCAAGTTCAACAAGAAGAGCAAAATCCTGCACCCTGGGGATTGCCCCCCCGCCCCCAGCTGGAAAGCAGCTTGGAAGAAAAGGACCTGGGCAATCTGGTGGATATGCTAAGTTGAACAGGAGCCAGCAAGAAAGAAGGGCTAATGGTATCCTGGGACCCATTAGGCAAAGCCTTGCCAGCACATTGAGGAAGTTGATCCTGGCCTTCTGCTCAGCACTGGTGAGGCCCTACCTGGAGCACTGTGTCCACCAAAGGCAGATGGGCACAAACTGAAATGCAGAACATTCCTTCTGAGCATCAGAAGATACTTTTCCATGTGAGGATGACTGAGTACTGGTGCAGGTTGGCCAGAGATACTGTGGAGTCTCCATCCTTGGAGATACTAAAGAGTTCTCTGGATTCAGTCCTTGGCAACTTGCTTTAAGTGACCCTCCTTGAGCAGAGAGTTGGATTAGAGGACCTTCAGAGGTACCTTCCAACCTCAATCATTCTGTGATTCTATGATCTTTCCCTGTTACAGACTGTAAGGTAGAGGATGACCTTGTCACTCAAATTTAATACTGAATGTCTTTGCTCTAGCTAATGTAATATATGAGAACAATTTCTTGGTGCAATTCTTTTCTGAAAACAAATAGCTTGAGCTAGAGTGTATTGAAAGGAATCCTTTCTCTGAGACCTTTGGGATTAAAACAAGGACCCACAGGAAGAATTTCTAAAAATAGTTGTGGCAGATAAACCTGAGTATATCTGGGTGCCAGCTTTCACATCATTCATGTTCCTCCTTCACCACCCACAACTTTCTCTGAATACACCCTTTGCCTTGGGCAACATGAAAACAGCACAGGGATCTTGCATCCTTCTTCAAAAGTAAACAGGGTAAAGCAATTCAGCAAGAGGTGACTCTCAGGCAGCAGGTGAGCAGGCAGGCCCAGGTACAAGAAGGTTCTGTGAGGCAGTCTCAGAGAGAGCAGAGCTATACACAGGCACCAAGTTGTTCTTTACACTATGAAAGGTCTCATCACACAGTACTTGGACTGTGTTTTTCAAAACACAGTCCGTATAGTTGCATTTTTCATTGAGAAGCTCTATTAAGCTTAATCAATCACTGCAAGACTGTAATCAATCACTATGGTGTTTTCTGATGTTCGTCATGATCACCTGGAACATGCTATTTAATATGAAAGTATGCATAATTTCTACTATAGACTGGCTCTGAATAACTTCACAAATATATCAAACTGTTAATTTGACTTTAGTTTGTCTAAATGATTAAGTCTAGGCTGTGAATTCTTGTAGATGACTACTTAGAGAGCATTCATCTCTTCTAAAATAGAGAGCACTACTTGCCTTCCCTTTTAAATACTTCAGCTATAAAACAGTTGCAAACACTAAAGTCAAACCAGCAAAATATTGTGGGGATCATAAGGTGAATACTATTATTTTAAATTTACTTTCAAATACTTTTCCTAACAATATCAGGGTTATATTTCTTGTAATTGATGATGCACATTTGCTGCTAAGCCAGGTACTTGTTAACATACCCTGCACTTAGGATTCCCTAGTGACAATCAAAGAACAAAGGTCTTGGGAATGATTAACAATCAAAGCTAAAGATAACAGCTGACTTCAGATCAATCTCATCTTTACCAGAATGCATTTGGCTACAAAGACATGAAGTAACCCCTGTAATCCTTTAAGTGAGGTTACTCCAATCATACAGAGGCCATAAAAATAGCACTTGAAATTTAAGAGGTTTATCATGGCCAGTGCCCTACATGAAGAAACATCAAAAGAAAATATTCATCAACTCTTACTTCTGCTTAGGCTTGAGAGGCCATTTAACAACTATGGCACATCCTTCAAACTGAGAAAATGCACTTCTTTTTCCTATCCCATACACAACCAGTTAACTCTCAGTTCTGCCTCTCCCTCTGTCCCCTCATCTTCACTAAATCCAAGTGATCTCCTCTTATACAACATTTAGGTGACTTACTTTCTTTCGAGTATGCTGTTACACTCCACTCCAAATATGATCAGCTCTTTGCTTTTTCACCTTAATGTTCTGCTTTAACTATGCTGAATCCTAAAGCATATTCTATTTTTTGAGCATACTAGCTTTTGGTATGTTTATAAATCAAGTCTTCAGCAACCTGAAAGTAGAGTGATGGTTAGTGTCCAAGGCTGCAAATCAGCTTAGCTTGGTTGCTGAGAAATATGACAGGAACACATGTCTGAAACCAGTAATTTTCTCTTGCTAGGACATTTTTAGGGGCAAAAAGGGAAGATTTTAACACATCCAATTGAAAATCTCTCCCAGATGTGTTATCTATATCTTCTTAACAATGTTCTGGGGCTGCTAGTGTAGAAAGAGCAGGGAGAACAATTTAAACCTTACTGAAATTGAGCAAATTGGATTGTGGCGGCTAAGTTCAAGTGAAAGCTTCTTGTAAATGAAGAGCTTACAACCATTTGGTTGGCAAAAAGCCATGTGATCTTACTCATCTAATTTGCAGGAGACTTTGAGATAGTGACAAATCCTACTGCTCCAGTGGCTGCACATGTGCAGGTGCAGAATCACAGAGGTACTCCAGTGAATAGTGAGGCATGAACAGCAAGAAGGAGAGACAGGATGCTGCTGCACTGTTGTCAGTGGTGCCTGGGACTATTTTGTGACTGTAATTTCTTATTTGTCACCTTAAGGTCAAAGAATCAGGAATGATGGACTCAGTTCCCAGTGTGGTAGGTACTCTGCAAACACAGAACAAAAAGGCAATTTCTGCCTCTAACCCCAAGCCTGACATCTAAGAATAAGATATAACCCAGCAAGGTGCAGACAGCTTAATAGGAATATGTGGGATCCACTGGAGACGCTATGCTCAATTCAGAGGCAGGTTGCTCCAGCTACCAGCAGCCTGGCTAGCTGGTAACATTTTGGTGACATCATTGCTAAAGAGATTTTAAGAAATATTTGAGGGTACACATAAGCACATCTATGGAACTTCATTGACACTCATATTTAGTGAGGGCAAGGTAAAGAAAGAAGACATGTTTTAGGGTTCCAAATAAGTGCTCCAAATGGAGTCCCTGCCACAGTCTGTTTAGAAGCATATTTTAATCCCTGTGAGAATGACTAGAAGACAAAAGCTAGACAGAGGTAGAGGCTTGAAGAGCTGGGAGTGAAAAGATGAGAAAGAAAAGAAATTCATGCCATTCAAGGAGAGGAAAAAGTGAAGGATCCAAATAGCATCACAGGAAAATAATTTTCTAGAAGGTTTTTGAATGAGACAAATCTATAGCGGGGATACTGGTAAAAACAACCTGTCAGACTGACATGTCTGACATGTGAAAGGCTAGCAGTGTTTCCCAAGTGAGCTGGACAAAAAAAAAAAAAAAAAAAAGGGACAGATGGTAGCCCTGTTGACTCTGTGTTAGATATCACATGTGTATAAGCAGCTATCAGACTGACAGATTTGCATGTAAGTGAAAGGCAGGCGCAGGTGAGGAAGGGCAGCATTTTTATGGACAGAGGGCCAGAAGAGGTTGAGGACTCTTAGTTTTAGTCCAAATCCAGTCCCTGTCATTCAGCTACCTGTATAAGACAAGGCTAGTGTTAATTGGATGGTAAGAGATTTAACTGATACATGTACAGTGCTTAGAAACCTCTTCATTATTCTGTTATCAAAGTGCAAAAATTTATTTACCGAAATCTAGAAAATACAACCTTCCTTTCCCAAGTTACTTTGGTGACTTCGAGACACCTGCTATTGCTTCATTGCAGGTAGAAGAAAAACCCCACCAAAACTAGGTTCTGGAGTTTCAAGGAACTTCGCTACTCTAAAGGAACAGTCTTGAAGACCAGGAAGTTGTGGGGGCTGAAGATCTCTTCAGTTTCCATTCTGAAAGACACCTTAATCTAGCCAAACATCTCACATGCATTAAGCCAAGAGACTTGCAGTGGTTTCCCAGGTTACAGTTCATTACTGTCTGTATCACAGAAGGCCAGGAAGCACACTGGAGTAAGTACAATGCAGGTTTCATTGTTGTGTGGTGCTGACAGAGAACTCGCTTCTCACATAGAAAATTAGACAGGCCCTGGTGCTTCAGGTATTTTTAACTCATGTCATCATGAGAGTTTTAGAAATAGGAGAGCTGGCATAAAGGACTGCACATTAATCCACCGTTCACAGCGTAAGGTGTTGCTCTTTCAGCTTATGGCATCTGACAGCCACTCTAATACCCACATGTGGGGAGGAACAATTTGCTGAACACTGCTGGACTTCGCTTTCTAGAACATGCATGCTGGTAGGTTTTCCAACTACAGGGGGGCTGGCTTAGGGCCTGAGGGCCTACCCAAGGGTGCAATCACACAAAATAAGCACCCTTAGCACTCTCCCAACCTTCCCAACCCAAGGAAGTATCTCCTTTAGCTATATGACAATGTGCTACTTAAAGGCCATGGGGAGACTGGGGAGATTTTCTGCATTTTTATACATTCACGCAACTTGACCTTGGAAGGTGCTCCCTGTGGGAAAACCATAGTGTCTGCGCAGGGCTCCAGCAGGCTCAGTGGCCACCTTGTACATGCAGCAACCACGAATACAGAGCACTTTCCAAGGACCAGGACCGTCAGTAATCAGGCTAGGAGTTGGGTCTGCTCATCTGCTAGAATCAGTGCTTGACATACTAACTCCTGCTGCTTCAGTGGTCCCTGTTCTCTGCTCTTTGGATGTGTCTCTCCAGCTGTCTTGTTCTGGCTCCTAGGGGCATGCAGCTTCGATGGTCGGTGTTTAATAGTGCCCAACACCAAAGGTTCCAGCACAGTCTTACCACAGATGAACAGAAGTAACAGAAACAGGCATGAGGGAGCAGCACCTTCTGTGCTTGGTGCTGTTTTGAAAGAACTGCATAGCAATATACACCAAATATCTGGAATCTGACTTCAGCAACATGAAAAACTTAGTTTCATTGTGATTAGAAGCCTCTGAAGGAAAAGACAAGCCTGGAAAATGAAAACAGGTTTCCTCATTCCATTTTCCAACTGTCCTGAAAGGAGGAAAAGGGGACTTTGTAGAAAGTCTCTAAGTATATATTCCCTTCCCAGTTACTTTGCTGGATTGGCTGATGGATGGGACAGCTCACTGGAGAGGTTATTGGTACATTCAAACATCAGTTTCATAAGCCTATTATTACTAGAATCTGTGGGATAATTAATGCTTGCATGAGAAGTTAATGAAGGACAAAGATTCTTTACTGCTGATGGTCTCAGTGAAACAACTGTCTGGAACATATGAAAGAGCTATTGTCAGTAACAAATTATCATTACAGAGAGCCACATGAATATAAATCTTTCAGAAAAGGTGACATGCTCTTTATTTTGTAGCTCTTATTCTAACAGTGACCCTACTGTCCATGTGCATTATCTCTCTGATGTACTCATTTGGCTTCTTGGTGGGCGTCTGAACAGTTAAAGGTCTCATCATTCTGCAGTTCTGACAGAGTCCCATTTACCTGCCACCTGGGTCTTGTTCTTCTGTCTAAAAACTCCTCATCTCTTCTCAGTCCAATTTAACTGTTTTATGTGATCCCTGAGCCAAATACCCAGATGTAGAGGCCAGCATTTTAAGCAATATTGATGTCATTGGTGTGTCACTGAACAAAAAATGTCATGTATCATTCACCTGTGCAATGTGCTTCTGTAGAGTGCTGCTAACTTGACCTTTCATTTGGGTGGTAGCTTTCTCTCTCTAATGGCTGAGGGCTAGCGAGTCTTTTGGTACAAACTTGACTTGAAGGTAATTTAACTCATATCTAGTAAATCAACTTGATAGGAGTGTGAATATGAGCACAAATCCTGATTGAATTTAGGCAATCTAAAGGCAACAGGATAGAGAATTGTGGGTCTGGTTAACACTTAACACCATCTGGAGACAGGCTCGTGTTTGCTACTCGCTTTAAAATGAAATGTGACCTACAAGCTAGATGTCACCCAAAACTACATTTTCAGTGCCTTTCAACTTCTCTTGCATATTTAAGAAAATGTTATATGAAACAGAATTGCTTTCCCTTCTGAGAAAAAAAAAAAATTCTTCTGAGTTTTACTTGCCTGGTTAATGAAATGACTTTCCATGTGGGTCATGATTATCCAGCTGACTGAGTATGGGTTGATCCTCATCCTTCCAAGTTGTGATTTTTCTGAGATTGCTGCAAATCCCACACAAGTGCCTAAAACCTGTCAATTTTCCACTAGATTTAAGTTAGTTTAGGTTTAAAAAGCTGCTAGGGGAAAGAGAGCTCCTTGTGTATTTGGCTGCTTGGAAAGTTCTTGTACATTGTTTATCCCTGCTGGTACTTGAAAAGACTTGCAAGGACAAATTGGTGCATGGTTTTGCTCAAGATGTCTGTGCATTGCTTAGACTTAAACTCTGAAAGTGAATACTGGCCAGGGGAAAATTCTTTGAATGTGGCCAATCAAGCTCTTTCATATAAAACTAAGCCTAAAATACAGATAAACAGCTCATCCCACAAAACCTGGTCTGGTACTTTTAGCTATAGGTGACCCTTTATCCTTTTCATTCTGTTTTGGGATGGCAGTTCATGTGTAAACCTGGATTTTGGACCAAACCTTTACAGTGTCACCTCTCTTGGCCATTCTTCATTGATCTTGCTATGACAGGAGCTCATACCTTGTTTACAGAGAGGTTATTATCATGTCATTAATTCAGAGTGGTTACAGTTCAAGGAAGAAGTGTTTTTACTGAAGAGGAAGGGAAGGGCTGCAGTGCTCATGTTGGCATCATCAGCCAGGTAAGAGCACACAATGTGCCAGCACAATCCCATATGTATGGAACATTCTTATATATATCTCCACAGGGATAGCATTGTAGCGTGACTAAAGTTTTATAAGGATTGTTTTGAAAATATCTTTAACATAATAGGGAGCAAAACTGCCTTGATGTATGTGTAACCTTAAGGAGGAAGAAGGGGAAAAATGGGAAGATTTTTTCTGTTGTGCAATGGGTCTATTTCAGCTTGAGGGGCAAGATACTGGTGACTTTTCTGCTGCAAACTTTATCGACCTCGTAACAGTCCCTGTGCATTTGTATTGCTATAGACCAGTCCTTTTTGACATAGATGCAACAATTAAATATTTAGTCATCTTGGACAGATGAGATGAGTGAACCCTCAAGGGTCATGCAGGAAGTTTAGAACTGAGCAGAGTACTGATAGAGGTTTTCAATAGACATTACTCCATATAGGTGAAGCTGTTGAATTATTATACTTCAAAGCTCAAGGAATTCTACTTTCTGGAAGTGCTAGATGAGTGGACAAAGTAACTGGAGAAAGGACTTGCCTGTTGCATGGTGTGGGATGTCTGTCTTTCATAATACTAAATAGCGTACAGGAAAAGAAGAAAAGAAATAAAATCAAAGAAACATTTTTATAGCAACACTGTTCATTTTCTATCCTTGCAATGCTGGACTTAAGGGAGGATCAGTTTGGTAGCACTTGTCTTTAGACATAATCTAAATCAGAGTAAACTCAGCCACATCATCAGCTGCAACTGATAAAACAGCTACATGTGTTAGCAGGTGCATTGAAACAAGACAAACCATAAAATCCCAGTGATGCTTTAAAAATCATTTAATCTTTAAAAAGATATCATAAATAAAAGATTTCTTTGTGAGAAAAGATCTGGAAAAACAATAAACCAGTATATCACAAAGCAGTCAGCTCCTGCGCTGTCATTTCTAAAGAGGTGAAAGTGTCAGAAATTATAGGAAAGGACAAATGTGCTTTAGTAAGCCTGTTCAAGAAGCTGACATTAACTACTAACAGCCATAGACATGCACATGCAAACACATTCTTCTGCAAATGCAGGACATAGGTGGTGAAGAGACTCGTGTAATTAGTTTGCTCATGAAAAGCATAGAAAATACACTAATACTTGTGCAAATGCAAATGGCAGAGGCAAAAAACTGTATATAAAGAAAAACATGAAGATACGATGATAAGTGATGGAGAATGGAAAATGTTTTGTGTTTTGGTCACATGCAACAATTGTTGCAGAGTTTGCAAATAAATAAAATGAAAAATAAATAGCACTATAATAAACCAAAAAGCAGAAAATTTAAATGTGAGATTGGTTATGTCTATGACATGATAGAAGCTAAATAGTTTTCAAACATCTGACTGGCCTTAACTGCAGAGGTCAGACAGGGGTACACAAGTAGTGTAACATCAAAAGAGAGTGCACAGTTCCTTTGTGATCAGGAGGAGAAAGTGGATCACCCAGCAACATGAGTCATGTAATAGAGAGAACCAAGTATGATAGATTTTGAATAAAGATGGGCAGCTTTCACTTCAAAATCAAGTAAAAGCAATCTCTTAGGAATGCTCAGAATCTCATGTGATCTCAGCAGAAAGATCTAGACATCAGGTTCTCTATTGCCAACAGAATAAAAACACCCTTGACACAATGGAGGGTGTCCTGCAATAATGTAAGGACTGTAAGGATATGGAAGGACTTAGATTCAAAAATCTGAGGATGGGGAGAAATTCAAAGCCCTTCAGTGCTGCCATGGGGAACCCAAAATATTTTTGGTAAACTGCAAATCTGCTCTGCATTACAAGAAAGAAAACGACAGGTGGGCAGACAGACAACTGTTGCCTTATCTAGAAGTAGCCTTCTAGTATAAAAAGGCAGCAACAGAAAATAAGCTATGCAAACAATACAGACACCTTTTTCTTGTGAAACATCAATGAACCAGTGAGACAAGCACATCATCTGTACAAATACAGATGACTCTTCACACCCAGGTCATTATTTCAAATACCTTCAAATCAACAAAATACCGATACTTAGAAAATGAGATTATTAATTTACCAGGTACATTGGTACAACAGTATCTGAAAAAGAGGGCAGTTCTTAACTGAAATAAGATGAGCACAGACCCATGCAATATACACCAAATATCTGGAATCTGACTTCAGCAACATGAAAAATGGATATTATGGATATCTGACACAATATTAAGGCATCTTTAATTGCATAAGATGAATCAGAAAAAAAAACCCACAAGAATATGCAAAGATCAGTCGACAGTTAAATTTGCTATGAGTTTAAAAGAGGTCTACAGAAAGCAAAGAAAATGGGCAGTAAGTTGTTCCCAGATAGAATATTTGGAATAGTTCTTGGTTAAAGTAACCTTTCACAATGTCTGATACTGCAACTGGGATTGCAGTACCAGCACTACGCCAGCTCACAAGAATGGAAGAGAGACACTTGCCAATCAGCAAACTTAAGAACTCTGAGAATTGTGAGGTCATATAAGGATCTAACTGTTTTGGGGCAGAAAGGGCAGATTTTTATTTCATGGGGACATGAACATGTACAATCAGTGCAAACATAAGGCAAAATCACTATGATGAAAGATGGTAAAATATTCAAATCTTGAGATTTGACCATCACTCTTAGAAAAGACAGATCTTACAACAATTGTTGGATGGAGCACTCAAACCTGAACTGCAGTGACAGGAACAACTGCCAGGGATATCCTGCATTTCCTGGAGACATGCACTCTTGCCACAAGTAACTTCTCTGGAAAACTACCTGGTAATAAAGCATGAAAGAGCTACTGTTCTTAACTAAGAGGAAAACATTCTCTGTTGCTAAGGGAAGTCAGGGCTTAGTTAACTCCTCACTTTTTTCATAGCAGATACACATATATACAGAATATGTCTCATGATGCACATTCATGGAATGATCACTATATGAATTGATTAACTCCTTTCACAGACACGACTCTCAGATTTGGTTTTTCTGTTTACATTCTAGTAAATGCCATTCTTGATTTCAGTGTGGGGAGATGTTCCTTCTCTATCATTTGAGCACTGAATGCTCTTAGCAACCCAGCATAGGGTTTGGTGACAGCTGATAGGGGTTGCTTTCTGGCTTCTTATGCAGGTGACATTTAGCCACTGGGCTATTCTTACTGGTGTTCCTTCTTTAACTCATTCTTCATAGACATAGAAAATATTTTTTCTGTATTTTACATTTTGTAAATATGCCAGCTTTATGTAATAATTTAGCTCTTTCTGGGACCATGAAGTATCATCTGATGTAGTGAAAAGTCAAATGTGCCGGTACTGTGATAACTCTGCAAATATTTCTGGTTGTTAATTTTGAATTTTCAGTCTCAGGCAAAATGTACACACATCATAAATATAACTACAATGTAATGGCAACACTTGTCTTTTGCCTCCTTGGTACTGAGAAGTTTGAGGCTTAAAATAGTGATGTGCTTGCCACATGGATAGTATTAGATAGACAGATGGTACACTGTTCTCACTTTGTACTCATACAACCCGTATTTCCATGGACCTACCTACTGCCTGATAAGTCAGCATATGAATACAAAAGGTTAACCTGTTAGGCATGCCCTGGTAATTAGAGAATTGTCAAGTGTTTTCTGCACTGCTGAGCACACTGGTGCATGCCGATTATTTTTTAGGGTTTTAAAATATATCTTACTCTTTTAATAACTCTTGCTGGAATGGAGAAACAGAAACTGATGTGCCTTTCGAAGAGAATTCCTTCTCTCTTACTGTTTATATATACACAACTGGGAAAGTCGTGTTCTCGTCATAGTTGCTGACTTAGTGGTATATCCTATAAATGGGGTCCAGTTTTCAGGGGAATTGCTAAATCTCCTTTAAGGCTCCTTCTAAAATACAGACTCATGTTATATGTGTCCTAGCTCATTCTTAATAATTTTTTTTCTTTTTTTTTGCATTAAAAAATTCAATTCATTTTGTAAATAATTCACAGTAGTGTCTGCAGTGATATCACTGGTTTAAGCACCTTTTTCCATTTAACTTTGCCAGGATTATATGACTTTCAATCCCTACTGTGTAAGCTCTGTAGCAGTTGTTCTGTGTCCTTTGTAGCTAAGCTTATCTCAATGTGATTTCTGTTTCTTTGTTTCTGAAATATTACCTTTATTAAACTTTTGCTTTCTTAGGTAAGAGTATGAAACAAGCATTTCAGAGGTGCATAGCGAAACCCATTGTATAAACATGCAGTATCTTCTTATGAAGACATGAAAAAAATCTTTATTTGGGAACTCCTCAGATATACAAAGAGAATAAAACTCTGCAATTTCTCTCCATACACAGTCTATTGGTTTTGCTGGGGTTTCTCCAAATAAAACATAAAATTTCAATACTGGGTTATTACCCAGAAGTATGTTCCCAGGGCTCTACATAAAGGTTTCCTTAATTTCTACTTCTCTGAAATAGTCTTGTTATACAAGCCTAAAAATGCTTTGGGAAGGCTTAGTTAGGCATATTAGCTTTGATTTTTTCTGTTGCCCTGCACACAAGTTTATCTAATCAGTTAGAAATTGCAGAAGCCTGGATCCATCACAGTTGTTAACATCAGCTGAGGTTTGCGGAGTCCTTCCTTTCATCTCTCTTAGCTTGTCCTGAGACAGCAGTTTCCAAATTGATCCAAAGCAGCTATTGCTGGAATGACTATAAGAAATAGTTGAATAATGATGGTTGGGCAGAATTCATTTATTATTCTTATTATTTTCTGCATGGTCATCTATTTTCTATGGCTCACTATGGTGTAAGGAAAAGATGTGATTCCTATTAAAAAAAATTTGCATTGATTTCACTAGGTTCTTAATCTGGTTCTGTGGCCTGTTTTAGTCATAACTTTGTTAGGGTCCTGATCACAACAATTAGTGCATTATACAATACAAAAACAGTTTGAATGCTGAGAGCTGTAATAGTTGACTAACTGACACGTGAATCATCAGATTTTATGTTCTTCAAAAATTTTGTACAATAAGGTTGGGAGCTATTCAAAGTTTCAGTGTTTTGTTGTTAATGAGAGCTTTTTATGGTTTTATGGTTGTGTATACATAATGGTATGGGACAAAGAAAATTATCAGCCTTCTTAGGGACTGAGTCCCATCTGTATTCTGCAGCACATAGCTCTCATTCTCTATTTGTCTTTTGTAGGAAAGTGTTTAATTCCTACTGGAATTCCTACTGTGAAATCACTTTTGAAGAAACAGAGAAACTGATACTGATGCAGAGACTAATACATCTGCCTTGAGGCTATTCTTTGTTTTTCTTTTTTTTAGCACAACTGGCCTAGCCCAGCAAAAGGAAAGAAGATGATAGAAAAGGTAAAATGGTTTCTTCATACTTTCTTTTTCATAAACAAACAAAATGCACTGACAGATCAAACTCCTCCAAGTATCAGCATTTAAACTAGTCTCCAGCTATCTGGCATTAAAACAAGTCTTCTTGTCGAGACTCAATCTCTTCAACCTTGTTTTGCAACCTCCAGTGCTAATTGGTGCCCAAGATACATGGTGGACTAGCTGGTTTTTTAATAGTTTTCATCAGCAAAGCTTCTCTCTATTTTCAATAAATTATTTATTCTTTTGTGTGTATGGATGATCATTAATACTGATTCTTACTAAGCCTTTACATACATATGCACATACATATATAAAATGTGCAATTGCTCTCATTTTGCTTAATGAAGTTATAGAGTGATCTATTGAGACATGGCACTGTGTGCAAGTTGTAAATAATTCAAGAGTGAAAGAAGCTGCCTGAGCCTTCAGAATAAATATTGCACATCACCTAAAATCCGACAGACATTTGATTTCATTTCTTTAACATTCCTCAGGTAGCAAAAGAGATATGACTGGGAAGTTTAAAAGTACTGCTGAGCTAGATCTAAAACATTTTCTCTCCCTCCCTCAAAGTATGCTTCTCAGTGAAGTCTGAGACTGCAAAATATTTTACTTGCTAAATAGCATTAAATTTTTAAAAGTATGAGGGTACCTTAGTACCCTTGAGTTCAACAGAGGAATCATAACTATTCATTCTAGCCAGATATTCTATCAAGGCAAGGAAAAGATTTTCAGTGTTTTGGATTCTGTTGCAATGATTTCTGGCTGAGGCTTTTTCAACAGCCTGTAAGTAAGAAAAATAGCAGTTGGGATACTTACCTGTTGTAAGTTAGCATTTGAAAATCACTGGTGAGCGTGCAAATGCTCGGTGTCTGTTAGTCACAGGTAACTCAGTGTGATCCCCTCCACAAAGCCCTGAGCCAGGGGCACTGTCTCGGGGACAGCAAAATGGTCTGGATCTCATGTAACTCCACTCACGTGAATTGGTTCACCTGCCTGTTCAAATGTGGAAAAAGTATCACGCCCTGATCATGATTTTTATTTTGTGTGTGTGACTTTTAAGTATTTTTTTTCTGGATGACTGGCTTGCTCAGAGTTTTGACAACGAGCTGGAAGAGTTGTTTTTCCTAGGACTTAGTCCAGGTCCATCACCAGGGAAAGAGTGGCGTTTGTGCTTAATGGCTTCCTGACCACCACAAACAGTGCAGCAGCGCCAATCCCGAAAGCTGTGCCTTGCTGCATTCCCACCTCCAACAAGTGGCATTACAGGATGTCTGCCATGGCAGCTCACACAGCCATGGCACATGGCAGAGTAGGCTGTGCCAGGCATGGAGCAAAAGGAAAGCAGGAGGCAGCCTGGCTTTTGAAGTTTCTGATCTCTTCTGGGGGGACAAAAACAGCTAAAACAAAGCTGTGCCCTTTCACTTGGTTTTCTTGGCTAAGCCTCTGGAGATTTCGTGGGTTTGCTCTGCATATAATTAAAAATTCATTAATTAGGGTTAACTTAAAAACTGAAAACAAATTTTCAGGCTAGTTAAATCTTCCAGAATTCTTGTCTTTTTTTTAAAAAAAATAATTTATTAGGGTTTGGAAGGCTGACATAGGAAAGAGTTCAGTTACACAATAGCTTGCTATGGAACATTCACCTCAATGATCTAATTTATTTCCAGCTTATCAACCATCTTGATAGCTTGGGCAGGAAAATTACAATAGATTTCCAACATCAAGAACAAAATATTGTATAAAGCACCACCCCAACTCTCTTTTCTTTTTCACCGTCAATGCCAACAGCATAACCAATTCTGTGAGACTCCATCAATCCCAAAGCTAAATTCAGCTTTTTAAAATGATTGTGAAAGGGACAGCAGATCACTTTTATCCAGATGAACATTTATTCTGCTGCATTATGTTATTATTGAAGATGTGTGCGCATAGAAATAATAGTATAATTTTTTTCGTTTCAAAAGCTGTGGTGTGAATGTATTTTATGATGATCATTACAACCTGTCTGATGCCATGGTGCTCTGCCAGCCAGTGGCTCTGCCAGTGGCCTGGCTGTTCACTTCCCTGTGCCTCCAAGCCAGCTGAGTATGGGTAGGATCTGTTCCTCGGGGTTTGCCGGTAGCAAGGTCTGGCTGGTGTTCCAAGCCTCAGTAGACCAGTTCCCCCATGACCCCCTCACAGCTGACTGAGGCTGTGGGCTGTGTGGAGATCTCATTTACCATCTGGCCCTCTGTGCGACCCTCCAGGAGAAAGGTGCTCTCAATACTGCATGGTCAAATCAGTGTTTCAGGGTTGTCGGATCTGGTCTGCTCTCCTTCACCTCAGAGTTTTCCTAATGTGCAGTGGCAGATGTTTACCTGAACAGAAAATACTGACAACTCTCTGAGCAAGAAGGTCCACCAGTAATGCTGCCATCTCCTTGTGGATCCCTATGAAGAAGAAAACCATTGTTTTAAGGAGAAGGACCTTGGAAGAACTGAAAGTCAGTAAAAACCTCAGTCGGTCCCAGGCAACACCAAAGGTGACATTTTGAGCATGTCTTGGCACCTTTCCTGGGGAAGGCAGTTCTGGAGTGGGTCCTTCAGGCCACCCTGGGCACCACTACACAGGTGCTCAGTGTGCAAGTCAAACCAGAGCTGGTGGTTTGCTAGAGGTGCATCCCACTCTACATTCTGCAATTATAAAATTGCAGTGGCCACTGATGGTAGGAATGGTTATTGTTTTAATCGTCAAGACAATTTCTAGCACTAGGAAGAGGTTTTAGACATCTCCTTTGCCCACAAATGAAAATTTGATGGTCTTAAACATGGTTTAAAAGGCTATAAAGAGCAAATAAAACTCAAGTCTCTAATGCTTTGTTTCTGAACCTGTTCTGAACAGAACATTTTGTATGGAATATTTAAATCTATTAAGTGTTCCTGTGGTCAATTTGCTGATGTCTGAAGTGAATATGATATTCATTACAAAGGTTTATTTGAGTTTTCTTGCCCAGAACACAGTTGAAACATTGGATTTTCCTTTGTAACCTTCACTACAGGCAATACATAGCTCAGTAAAGCTAAGGCTGAGTAAAGTCACAGGGAAAGGTTTTATGATGTGAGCATAGGCAAAAGCCACGAGTTGTTCCTTCCCATGCTTGGGAGAGGTAATTATGGTATTTCAGAACATATAGTGACAGATGGACAAAGGTACGCTTATATATTTATCCACAAGTATAATTTAGTACCCACTTCTGAGCAGAACCGCTCTGTGTATTCATTTGCATAATTGGAAGGGTCTTGACATATCTAGCTGCATTTTTACTTCCAGTAACGCTAATCTTGTTTTTCCCATGGTCTGATTAAACTTTGCAGGCATATTGTATCACAACCCTCCAATGCTCACGCTGCTATCAGGAGGGAGTTTTGATTCGTTCGAGGAACCTGGTGTTGCTGACCCTTAGCAATATCATTTCAACTGCCTTGCCTTGCTGACAAAGTAACCAGTGGTCATCTCCAATGGCTGGTATTATCTCTTGTGTCAGAAAGGACTTCAGCTACTGAAAAGTTTGTATGGGGAAGTTTTATTTTCTTGTCACATGCAAAAAGGTGAACTGTTCTCACTTAGAAGAAAGCAATAAGAACAAACAGATGCTCAGCAAGAGCCAAATTAATTATCCATTTTATAATTTCAAGTTACCCCAAAGCATGTCTCTGGTTTTACTGATAGATGACTTACTTTTATGTTTAGCTCCTTCCTCACTCCATTGTTTCCATGGTAACACCTCTGAAACATTGCTTCTTTCTGAGGAGATGAAACGTAAAGGGGCTGGAATATCCGAGTGTTTAAATATTAAATGAAAACAACAGAAAAATGGTGGAGTGAGTCAGACATTACAGACAGGTGACACCCACAATATCTGCTAGTAAATTTGACTATGGAGTAGTGCTACCTTTATTGTTCTCCTACTACAAGTTGAAAACAGCCGCCAGCTCTTAGGAGTTGTCCTGAACCTGGGCTATCCTGATGCTGAGAGGCAGATGAGCACACTTATGACCAAGCCTAGCTAAAAGATACTGCTGCTAAAGGATCTTCCTCTGCAAGGCATTAGGAACAGAAAAAAAGTTAATTTACAGGAGTCCTGTATTTATTATTTGCCAGTGATAAACATTTCTTGTTAAAATTGGCAATAACTGCAAATTTTCTTGGTATTTTGCTGTAAAATCTGTTTGGAAGCTAACACGGAAATAACTGTAAAAATCGTTCCTGCCAATGTTTGAAAATACACCAACATTTGCTTTGACCGTGTCTTTTCACTAATGGTAACAAACATCAGTTATCTGGCTTTGTGGAGGGGGCTGTGCTGCAGATGTGGCCATTTTTGTAAACTTAAAGGGAACTTCTATGGAGGATTCTTAATGTGCTGCAGCTACAGTGATGTCTCTCTCCTGCTACACCAACCCTTTTCAAATTCACAGTACAAGACTGGAGCTTCAAAGCAGACGTAGTGGTGCTCATTTCCCCAGTCTAGTTTGCTTCACTCACCCTTCTGATCCACTTTGATTCAGGTTCCCTCTGCCTGCTCCCACTGACGACTGTGCCCAGCCCACTGGCTTGGAACCATCTCCTGTTCTTGAGTACCAAAGCTCTCCCTTTCTTCCCTTAAACGCCTCTTTAGACAAAAACCTTTCTCCTTCCTTTTCTGAACCTGAATTTCATACCAGTCTTCTCAGTTCTCTCCTCTCTTGTCTGAACATAATGGGGAGCAAATTAACCCCCCTTTCTTATCTTTTCCACGTGAGACAGCATGAAACAACAATGAAATAAATACCCTGAATTCTTCATACAAAACACTCCATTGAGCACTATTCCCACTCACTTGATTTCTCTCACTGGCATTCCCTCTAGACTATCATTTTACATGATTTTATACGCTGAACTTATTTTCCTAGGACAAGGTTGTTTTCTTACTACTGCCTATAAAAGAACCTGATTTCTACTAACTTTACAGAAATAAATGGTAAGAATATTCTTCCCCTTCTCTGATTGACAGGTACAATTCCTTTTAGCTTTATTATTAGAGGTTTTTAACAGAATAAGCCTTTGTTTTTGAAAATCCGTGGTCATATGAGGAGGAAAATTCCCAGAACTATCCAAGCTCTGCTCACTAGCAGTGTTAAAAAAAGATGCCAGCCAAAGTAGGAGGTGTAAATTTTCTTAACATTTTTCACCATAATTTTATTTTAAAAGTTTTGATAGGCAGTCAAACAGCAATTTCAGTATAAAAATGGGTATTAAGTTTCAGAACAAGCCTACTCAACATTAGGAAGAGTTGGTGTTGCCTTAGGAAAAGGGAATTAACAAGATGACCTTTCCAGGTTCTTCAAGCATGTGTTCCACAAGTCACCAAATAAAGACAGTTCTTACCTTTCCAGTATCGCTGTTTCAAGGACATCAGTTGTCAGGACACCCATCCCTGCACTCATACAGCTTTTGGAGTTCGCAGTTGTTTTTTTGTTTTTTTCCATAATCACTAAGGATGAGTACTTGCTCTTCTCATTTTAATCTAATGAGGAAAAGGAGCTGCCCTGTCACATCTCTCCCTGCTACCCCAACAGGAATTTCACTGAACCTCTTTGGCCTTCAGGCTTTCAAGCACTGACACCACCTGAGGCTTTTTATTGGTGAGAGAATTCTCCAAACACACAGGATGCTTCCTCCTGTGTATTCATAAGATCACAGCAGCCTGTGGTTTGGGCTAACAACACATAGCTGCTGAAAATTTTTCTCACTGTAATGAATCAATTTTTGCTTAGTTAATGATCCTTCTCATTCTGAGGGACTAGCAAAGGGTTTTGGAAAGAATTCTCAGTAGGTATGAAAGCTGAACAAAAGTGCATTTCACTGAGGTGTGTGAAGATGTCTCCTCAGCAGCGGTTTTGAATTTCACTTATTTCAGATATATAAAACTTTCCAAAGAGAAAAAAAAAAAAAAAAAAAAAAAAAAAGAGCATTTTATGGAACTGAATTTAGCTTCCTTGTCTGGGAGTGAAATGAGATTATGAAGAGCAAACAAATGTGTTGCATAGTGATGGAAAAAAGTGCTGTGATTAGCCCCAGTCCCTTGTGTTTAGCATGATGTCAGCTAACCTCATTCCTCACAGTTGAGGGTAAGCACAGTCAAACTTCCCCAGTCCTCTGGGAGCAGGGCTTAGAATCAATACTAAGCTTGAACCCATGTGTAGATTTGAAGAAAAGACTTCTGTTTACAGAGAGAGGAAGAAATGAAAAATTTGCACTGGGCCTAGAAAATCAAGAAATGGGGAACAAAGTCATGTAGCAAACAGAGGGAAAGCATAAGGGAAGCAGAGAAATCGGCAGAAGAGAAAGTGACTGTGAGAGCAGAGAGGAATAGAAAACCAGTGGCAAAATGAAAACATAGTAAAGTTAATTGACAGTGGAATTCACTGCAGACAGCAAACTTGAGAAACTGAGAAAGACAGTATGTGTGTCGGGAGCATATGCTTTGTAACAGTCCCTGCAATTTAAACCCCCATTTCAAGTGTGGCTTTATGCACGTGCATGAGTTCTTCAAATCTGGCAAGGTTTTAATCAGATGCCTATATCCCTGAGAAATCTAGAGGGCTTTAAACATAGATGCTGTGATGAATTTGGAGGGCTTAGATAATATTGATTTAAGGGTGAAAATACTGAGGTTTTTCTAACAAAATCCCTTTTTTAGCTAGATGTTGATTGAAACCTTATGAGCAGAAGGACACATTGAATACCACTGATACACATAATGTCTCTCCTTCTGTCCTGCAAGAAGACATTTTGGTGGGCTTGGAGAAATGAAGAGAGCTGATGTACCAAAACTAAAATGTGTTAACAGAACATGTGGGAGATAAAGAGTCAACTGATCTTATTTTCTTGTACTTTAAAGATCACATCAAGTGTATTGATCTGGTTGATACCATTTGCACTTACTGTATGGCAGGAAGATTATATGCATCAGCTTGACTTCCTTCCTGTGCTTATGTGAGGTTGACCATGGCATGGATATGAGAAACTCCTGCTTGTAGCATCCCTGCATACTATTAAACTTCCAAGTAGGGTCTTGGTGGGTGTGTGGGTCCTAGATAAGTGTTGAATGTGGGGTGTAACCACAGATGCTCATCAGAAATACAAAGTAGTATTATCCAAGGTTATTAAAGAGAAAACAGCAGTAGGAAAACTGAATGACATAAAACACAAGAGAGGAGTTGGGTAAGTGAAAGGAAAATGTGGGTCCATGTTACAATGTGAGACTGACTTCTTCATAGCATTTGAATTTCAGCTCTCAGTTCAGTTATTTACAGCCTTGAAAGCAAAACAAAGGTCTGAGTTAAACTACAGAAATAACACTTTAATAAGGAATACTTCTGCCTATGAAGCATGCTAAAGTACTATGTGATAACACAAGTGGCAACTGTCCACTAGAACTAGGAGACAAAAATCTGAGAATGCATAGAAAGACATGGAGGATCTCAGCACATGGATGAGTCCTGAGTACTACAGCTGGAGCTTCTCTGTAATACAGTGGTCCCAGTCCTGGGTTTACCCATCACAGAGGCTCTGGCTGAACCCACAGTGCTGATGCCAACAATGGATCTGCTTTCTATATTTCAAGCATGGTTCAGCAAAGCACCTTTCACCAGTGCTTAAAGAACCATCTGTATATATTTATACACCTAAGGAGGTAGGGTGCCTGGAGTTACAGTTCAACACTTAGATACTGATTTGCTTTCTCCAAGCTTGTATTGTAAAGTCATATTTGTGTGCCCTGCTTTGCTAGGGACTTGGTCCTAAATAAACACAGGATTGCTTTTTCCTTGACAGTCAGGACAGTGCCATGCTAAGGTTCTCTCCGTGGTTCCCTTACACGAACCACCTGGGCCAACTAGCAAAGGCAGGATCCCAGTCTCTTTTCTCACCAATGCCTTTCCTCTAAGTTAAATTTTTATGGCTTATGGGAGATTTTTGGGTCCTTTTTTAAGGAACCATTGTTGGCTTTTCTTTGATATTACCTCTTGAACTTGCGGATGGGACAGCGGGGTCGATACTGTGATGCCAGTTGTATCAGTCAGAAAAGTCAGACTTGAAAAGGCTCCTAGGGCTGGTTGAGTACCTGTCACAAACAATTATCTTCTAATCATCCAGAGCTTCCCAGCTCTTCTGTGCTGGAACAGTCTTCATGGCCAACTAACAGGGCCTCATCTTCCAGTAACCATGCCATGCTGCTGCTTTTTCTGCTCCTTTTAGGGGGTGCCATAGAAAATTAATCCAAACATACTTCTCCTTCAACTCTCAGCAGCATCAATATTTTCTTCTCAGATGAGCTGCTTTCATGGATCTCCTGTGAGACACTTCCCTAATTCAAAGCTTTTTGGCTGTTCCTCAGTTCAAGATACTAACTGTGCTTGAGATGAAAAACAAGCACATTTGGCAGTGCTAAATGAAACTAACATTAGTATGTGCTTCTAGTGAGACATTTTGGCGTGGGACATGCACAAAAGTTAAATCATCAAAATGATAAACACAGCAATAAGAAAGAAGATTTGTTTCTTGTGTTTATCTTAAAGGCAAGTGCTATTTAATATTTTCTTCCTCTACACTTTGTTTTGACAATGTTTCTCAAATACCTTTAATTTTCAAAACGTAATTCTTTCAGCAATCCTAGACCTAGTCTGGAAAACATTTTGTTCTGATTATACTGGAAATAGAGCATCTGAAGTATCACCAAACCACTCACTGTGAAAGCATCACTCAGAAAGCCATGTGTGTCTTACTCTATTTTTTTTTGAGACTATTAATGGAAGGCTTCACTGAATTTATATACAGTTGTTCTTCTTGCAGTAAGAGATAGCAATAATTTAAGATTTAAAAAATAAATGCAAATTTCTCTAATGTCACCCTATGCAGAAGACATTTGCTTCTCTTTTGCTCCCCAACAATGTATCACTATACCCTCATACACAGCATGGATGTCTTAAATCAGTTAAAGTTCCAGTACTGGACATTGTTCCAGTAACAGCCTCCATGTGAATGGCTCAAATGTACTCAAATAGACCCTCCTGGTGAGAGGTAACTGGAGCTGAATTCTGCAGCACACCTTTTCCCTTTGAGACATTCTACACAAAGAGTTACCTGACACATTCCTCAAAAAACCCTCAGCAAAATAAAAGTGATTTGGAATTCTGTTCTGAAAGTTTAGTATTCAAGAACAACTTTGAGGCTGCCCTGTGATCACCAGACTGATTAAAAATGCTAATTAGAAGCTTGTATGATTAGGAGATTAGTACTGTCTGAACTTTGATCTGCCTCATTTGTGTACACAGGAAAGGGAGAGACACACACCATCACACTGAGAACTGCTTTCATGGCAGCAGATCAGCAGATTTCTCCTCTGTAAGGAATTCACAAAGGCACTCCTCACTGTTTTGGTCCTTGTTTCTTATTTTCAGTGGTTCACAGGAAAGGCCACAGGATTTGTATAGTCACTAACTGTTAACTTTAAACCAGACAACTTTATAACAGACAAGAAAAGGAAGAAGTTCTGTGTCAAAACAGGCAATATTGTAACTGCATTCCTGTTACTAACCATGTGCTTTGGTTTGATCCATGTGATGTTCATAGGATCTGACAGAATTAATGAAAATCCCTCACATGTGAAACTCAGGACTTCTAACAATGGTAAACAACACATTGACACAAATATATAATATCTGTGAATGACAGCCTCAACTCCAGACACAAATTTACCTCAGTTGTTGCAAACTTGTTTTCGCATGTCTTAATATCAGTACCTCTTCAGATCAGGAGTGCCATGGCTTTGGAAATAGCTTCAGTGTAAAGAGTAAATAAGTAAATAAGCACAGTAAACATAAAAATCACAAGCAACTTTCATCAGTTGTGGGAAGAGACTCAACCATTAGAACATCTTTGAAGCCCTTATAAGTGAAGAATGGTCAGGCATTGGAACAAGCTGCCCTGGGAAGTGGTGGAATCACAAACCCTGGAAGTGTTCAAAAAATGTGTACCTGTGGCATTTGGGTACATGGTTTAGTGGTGAATGTGTCATTGCTGGGTTAAAGGTTAGAACTGATGATTTTACAGGCCTTTTACAATCTTAATGATTCTATTATTCTAAGCAGATTATAAACATATTTTACTGAAAACCAAACAAATCTCTGCAATCTCCTCCAGTGTCACCATCCTTCTATTGCTAGATAAAATCTTCATACAGAAAACTACAGTCTTGTCAGCACTGCAACTCTCATTAAACACACACAAAGGGGATGGCAGACTAGTATTTTCCTTACCGCTTTGAGTGGATGGGGAGGCTTTAGTCCCAGAAAAGTGGTGACGGAAAGCCATGTGAAGAATTAGCTCCCATCTATTACAACAGCTGACAGGATATAAAGTGGCATATCTACTGACATAGCTAACCAATACCTTCAGTGGAGCTTAAAGATCTTCAATGAAATAAACAAGTTCACTATAAAGGTGCTGATCTAAAGAATTTCTGTTGCCTTTATCCAGCTTCCATTGCCTCTGTGTCTAATTAGCCAGTAAATTCTTTCAGTCAGGGATAGCTTTCACTGCTCTGGGTTCAACTTTGAGATTTCCTATCTGGCCATGGAGAGAAATCAAGAGACATAACCTGATTTGCTATCTTCTCTATTACCTTTTTGTGTAGTAGGCAAGAGCTCTCACAGTTACTGTTCCTCTCTCAGCAGCTATAAAGGGAATGAAAGAGAGGAGACTGGAGCATGTCTCAGTGCCATTCTTCTGACATGTTTTCCTGCTTTAATGTAAATCAGAAAGTCAAAAGCCCACCAGAGCCTAGGTGCCCATGGAGCTTGGACAGTTAAGGAACATAAGTTTCTGTAGCTATGTGCATGTAAAGAAGCAACAATGCCAACACCACTGCTCCTCTTTGGCTCTCCAGCTTGATTAATGCCTTTTGCACTTGAGACAATTGGCTGTCTTCAGCATGAATCCAGGGCAATTTCACATGCAGTGTGTACCAGAGCATCCTGAGCATTGTGACTCTGCATCTTACTATAGTGGATAGAATTCACAAGCAAAACCAGAAAACACATTTGAACAACGGGAAAACAGATAATTTGTGATATTTTATTTGTATATACATGGTCTATTTGTATTATAATTATGAAATCATGACAAACAATGCCAGATATGTGTTGTATTTTCTGAAGAATATAGACAATGATCCAGAGGGAGCCACCTGAAAGGCCTTCTGTCGCAAACCAAATGCTGTATCAAAAGGAAGATCAGGTGAGTTAATCCCGCTTTGTCTACATGTGCTTCCTCATGTGTTTCTGGGAGGAATACAGAACCGATACATGCGCTGTAGGAGGAAGTTCTCAGGACTCATTGGCTAACAGTAACCACTTGATTAATGTAAACATAAAATTTTAGTTAAAAAAAAGAAATGAAATCGCGGTGGCACAGCCTAGAACTAACCACCGTTTCACAAAATGGGTCATTAATTTGTCATCCTAAACACCCCGCGTTCGTTGCAGCGCAAACTACGCGCAGAAGCGCCATTCTCCCCATGGAAGCCCATCTTGAAACGCATCTCCTGAGACAGGTGGAAGAGCCCCGAGCCATCGGTGCTCCTCGCCAGCCCCGGGGAGCTGCTCGCGTTCCAGAGCACTGCAGCCCGTCAGGCGACCCGGCCCCGGTCCCGGCCCGCACCTCTGCACCGCGGCACCTACCGCTGCCTGCTCCCCTCCGCGCAGGGACGCCAAGCGCGACACCGAGAGCCGGGCATTCCTGCGCCGGGTAGGGGAAAGGATTAATTTCGCCAGTTAATTCCTTCCCCCCGGCCCGGCGGTGGGGGAGGGAACATGCGCGTTGCTATGGGTGCCGGAGGAGCACCCAGAAAGTTGCGGGAGAGGGGCGGGGAGAAGGGGCCGAGCCGCCCGCCGGGGCTGAGAGCCCGCCCGGCACCGCGCCGAGAGCCCGCTGGCAGCTGCTGTCACCGCGGCGGCTGAGTCGCCCACCTGCCGCCTACGGCTGGCGGCGGGGGAGGGAGGGAGGAAAGGGATAAACTTCAAACTTGGCCGGGCGGGCAGGGAGCCGCATGGATGCGTCCGTCCCTCGGCGCTGACTCGCAGCCCGCGGCGCGCTGCGGGGCGGCCGCTGCCCGAGGAGCGCGGGGCGCCGCCGCGCCGCTTCCTCCGCCGCCGGCCATGGGGCGCGGGGCTCAGCCCGGCCCCTGAGCGCGACGCCTCCCCCCGCTCCGGGCTGCCGCCGCCTCCCCGCCCGCCGCCACCTGCCTCTCCCTCCGCTGCGCCGCTGCCGACCTGAGGCCCTGGGTATCGGCTTCTCTTCGCGCTGCAGCCCGACCGAAATGGAGCCGTCCGCGGGAAGCCGCCGGGAGTGATCCCCGCTTTCCCACCGACCCACTGGCCGTCCCCTCGGCGCCCGCGCTCGCTCCGATGGAGCTGGAGGAGACGTCGCTCGCCCCTCCGAAGACCATGCTGCTTATGCTGAGGAAAGTTCGCAAGAGGCGGGAGATGCTGCTGCAGCAGCTGGGCTTCATCTGCGCCATCCTCTTCTTCGCCTGGTGCATGTCCAGCCTGCTCTCCAGAGTGGGTGAGTGGCAGCGGCGGCGGCTGCAGCCCCCGGGCCGCCCCGGCCGCCCGGCCGGGGTCAAGCGGCGGTGGCTGTTCCCGTTTGGGGTCTCCCTGTGGAAGTGCCCCGGCGAGCGGGCGAGGCGAGGGAGCAGCGCGGCTTCCTCGGGAGAAATCCCCGCGCCGGGCGGATGCGCGTCTGCCCGGGGACAGGGGGAAGCTGCCCGGGGACAGGGGGAAGCTGCCCGGGGACAGGGGGAAGCTGCCCGGGGACAGGGCGAAGCTGCGCCGCGGGCCGCCTGCTCGTCCGGGGCTCCCCGGCGCCGAGCCCGCCGCGCCCCTCGGGTCGGGAGCCCACGGGGCATCACAGGGCATCTCTGTGCCTGCCAACGGCCCTGAAGGAGTTTCCCCCTGCTGTTACATCAGAGTGGAGTTCTGTCCAGCCGCCTGTGGTCCCCTCTGCAACTTCGGGCTGCCTTTCGTTTTGTCCTTAGGTTGTAAATCTCCATCGGCTATAGCTGCTTCTTTTCTCAATCTCACACGCACCCCCAACACCTCTCCCTCGTTACAGTATAGATTTGACAGAAAATTCTGAATTTTAGGCTAGGAACCATGCTAATCTTACGCTTTATAGAGAGAGTATTACAACAGAGTCTTTTGCATAATTTGTGTATTGTAAACTAATGCATTTATAATTAACTATTTCATTCCCATTTGTTCCTCTGCCTGCTGGCACGGTTTGGGCTGTATACAGCTTCAGGCCCTCATCCTGAAATATGCTTCACATCCCTCAAATACAAACTCTAAGGTTGCTGGGACAACACTTGAGTCTCTAGGTAGGGCTGCCAACGGTCCTCGAAGATTTAAGAACAAAATTGACTAAGCCCATCACTAAACATCCACATTTAATGTAAGAAACTCAGATTTCAGCACAGTTAGGATGGGCCGTCTGCTTAAATTAAAGCTGAAGTTCAAGTGTGTGCTTTAGGGAAGAAAAATCTGCTGGAACTTGTCATAGTTTGTAATGCTCTTGTGCTCAAGTTATTGCCTGGCTTGTTTGAGCTGTATCTAGGATGGCAACAAGCCATCCATATAAGAATTCGGTGTCTTAGACCATATTAGCATATTGCTCATCTTAAAACTTTCAACTTGGAAACAAGTAATGGGGCTATGAATATGTTTGCATAGCTTGAGGGATTTTTTTTGTTGCAGTTGCTGTTTTCCACAACTTTTTTAGGTTTTCATGAAAAATGTCATGACTAATGAAAGTTTTTAGCCTCCTGGGTTATCAACTAAATCCCTTATAACCTAATTTTTGATAGTATGCTGCATCAGGTAGGGTTTTTTTTTTTCAGCTGGCTAATTTACAGTACATATTATCCATAAACACTGACCATCTGTTGTCTGTGTTTCTTATCATTGTGGCTCAGAATATTTTACTCTGGAAAAACTAACTTCTGAACAAGATTTCTTTTTTCCAGGAGTCACTAAGAAAACACAGGTATTACATGATGGCAGTATAAACTCTAAAATTGGCCAAGGAAGAATTTTTGTTATTACAATGTGTTGATTTGAAATGGATAAGATTGAGGTGGAAGTGATTTAACTAAGGGGTTCTATTCTTTCTTTGATTGTTATAATTGCATACGGCACATGATCTCGCAAGTGCTCCTGTACTCTGTTTAACACGTTGAGAATGCTTCAGGAATGTGCATTTTGGCAAAAGCTTCATTTACTTCTAAAAAAGTTTTGATTTTTTTAAGACTTATGAGAATTAATTGTGATTTCCATTTTCTTTGATGAGTTATGAATGGTTTGATATTATTGATCATACCCAAGACTGAAAAGTTCAGAATAAACTAAAATGTAACTGGAACATATCCATATGCATTTTTATTTTTTCATGAAAGCAGTAATATAATATGTGTAAGTACAGATGACTAAATGGAAGTGTGATTTTTGCTCATGTCAGCATAGCTGGGCTGGTTTCATCTATAGGAGCTGCAAGTGTTGACTTTCACAGGTACAGGCTTCAGCATTTGCTTGCTGCAGAATATTTTCCTGCTGTAGGTCACAGCCAAGTGTTCTGATAGCTCTGATAGCCGGAACATGCCAACAGCTCGGATATGGTGCCTGATTGCACCCTTTGGAGCTAGGAGCACCTAGCACATGTCTGTTGGCATGTGCTTCAGTCACACCTTGGATTTTGCCCTGTTTGCATTCTGATGGTCTGTCCTTGCTCCTTGTTAGTGGGCATGTGTAGTCCAGCTGGGATGATGCAGGAAAAAATTGGTGCTAGTGGGCATAATGTATTTTTATTTAATATAGGCCAAGAATCAGCTGTTGCAGACAGAAGCATTGTATCAGGAATATGGAGGAACAGAAGGTTGATGGCATCACCTAATGGGACACATGAAGAGAAGAACTGTACAGAGCCAGGTAAGATGGAAAAACTTTGTAATGTCCTATAAACTCTTGAGATGTATTGAGTAGTTTTGTCATGACCAAGCTGCAGTGATGTGTAAACATCAGTGTTAAACTTCAAAAACCCCAAAAAACCAGGATTATTCTGTGTAGAAATAAGGTTAATTGTGTAACATAATGACATGATTTTATGTATCAAAGGCAAAAGGTAATGTTCAGATAAAGGCATGTTTAGGGTCATTGTGAGGCTAGTGCCGACAATTAAATTTCTGTAGCTTTGTTCCTGTGGTGATTATTGATTTCTATCCAGCTGATATGTGTATATTGCACAAGTCACGAGAGGTGCTCTCCACTTAAAACTACGGGTAGCTAAATATGCAGTGTTTTAGATGACGTCTGAGCTCAGTGATTTATGTTCATTACTGTTACACAGTTAATCATGGTTTGCTAGTTTAGTGATAAACTGTGTATTCAGAGTAGGAATTTATGTTGTGTGGAGGGGGTTGATGAGATAAGTGATATGGAAACCCTGGAATCCATTTTACTTCAGGATGTCTATCTTGGCCAAGCAAAAATAATTGATTGAGGGCAGGAATAGATGATGCATTTTAGTATCAGTGTTAGTCCACAATGCTTTCAACTTCCCATCTGTCTTTCCAGTGTGTATTTCCTTTCTCTCTCCTTGCCTCTCTGTAGTTTATGGTGTGTGGGAGATGAGACATTTTGCCAATGGCACTAGCCAAGTTAATTTAAAGTTCAGATTTATTTTTTTTTTAATGTGACTCTTTGATAAACTCTGTGGTAGCAATGGAGTGTGTGCCTTCTCGCCAACTGTGTCATCATGAGTTCTGGGATGCTGTCAGCCCCGGGAACTAGAAGAGTTTGGAGCAGTGTTCCTGCCCTCACTTACATGTTTGTTGTGATACTGAGGTGCCAGTTCTATCGACTGAGGATCACTAGTATGCTTACACACTCCTGAGAGAGGAATGGGAGAGCACAGCTCAAAGTATGTGTGTCCAAAAGTTTTAACTGTATCCTCTTGATGTCCAAGAGCTTCCCCGTGCTTTTGTTAAGAACTCTGTGGGCCGGTTTGCTGTGTTCTGTATATGTCACATTATGATGCTCTTGATCTGTCTGTCAAAGTTGTTAACAAACAAGAAAGAATACAACAAGGACCTTTTGGAAACACATAATGATTCTTGATAAATAGTCAGAAAATACTAATCTTTCCCACTCCTTTTTCATTTTCCTCCATATATGTGGATGCATCAGTGTGATCATGTCTGAGCACATACTTGTCAGCACACTTGGAGTCAAGGCAATGGAGGCCAGAAAATTATAGAAGCTAGATCAGAAAGATACCTGTCAAAGTTCTGGTGGAGACTTCTATTTAGCATGAATGAGAACTTTTTCAAAATGATATGATAAAATGACCAAGGCAAAAACATGCTTGCATGTGAACTGGAATTCCAGAAACCATATTGACTTCTGCACATGTTTAAAACAAATGTTCAGCTTCCTCCATTCTTCTAAAGTCATAAGATCAGTTTAAGAACAATTGGAATAGATAAATACAGCTGGGTAATTTTGATGTGATTTCTGAAATTCAGGTCTCTGAGGTGCACTTTTCTCCTTAACCACAAGAGATGGACACAAGGGAGGCCCAAATATGCCTCAGGATGCTGAAGTTTAAGAAAAATATCACAAAACTTGCATTAAATTAATAATTTCTAGTCACAGTAATGGTAGTAGCCTTTCTTTTAAAAAGTGTTTCTTCAGTTAGAACACAGATTTACGGATCAAATCTGTCACAGGATTGCAGTTATAGCATTTTTAATCACTTCCTGTTATTCTGCAGTTATGTACTGCTTGTCACTGTGTATCTTCTGCAGCTGAAGGGGGAATTGGGATGCTGCAGGAGTGACTAGATGTAAGCTGCAAATAAAGGGAACATCTGAACATAGCAGAAGTTGGTGTTTGTGGGGCAGGAGCGAGTCCGTAAGAGCCCATTATTGTTACTGCTTCTGTAGATTTGGGGTAGTGTTCTTTGTTGGCTTTGTTTTTTGTTGTTTTGTTTTTTAGTGTATGGGATGTTGACTTGCTTTTTTTTCTATTTATTTTTTTCATTCTTGTCTGGTAGCTAGGGATTGAGATTTGTCATGTAACGAGAAGGTAGCAATGATGGAACACCTATCAAAAAGTAGCAAGTAATATAGCTCATGTCTGTGGGAATGTAGCTTGTGTAATCACATGACTACAGAGAGAGGAGTCCCAGGAAAGGTCAAGAGACTTGGCGGAGATTGCACAGAAGATTGGTGAGAGTGTGGATTTTCAGCTGGCTCCCTGCGGGCTCCTTTATGAGATGTACTTACTCTCACCTATGTAATTTCTGTGTCTGCTCTAAGCATGAGGGGTCATACAAATGCATGGCTGTGTGTATGGTATACTGCAGTTTTCTTTTGTTATATGGATGGTTTTATATGTATGTTTAGGATACAAGCATTTCATAGTACCTTGAGAAATGCAGGTTCTTGCTGAGAGCCTGTTAATCCCTTGTGTTATTGCTGTGCTCCCATTTCATTAGCATCCCACACAAGTCTTCAGCTTTACCTCCCTTTTTCCAAAGGCTTTCACTGAAGTTAATATATTTACCACTTCACTCAATTTTCCTACTTACATGTAAGTGAAAAAAATAAAAATCCCAATTGTTAGAAATGGCAGCTATAGAAGTCTGTAAGACCACGATATCCTTGCACTTCATGACACTGGCAAGAAAGGCTCACCCTTTCTAATATACCTTGGGATAAAAACTCCATAAGCTTCTAGAAGTAATGTTGTAAGCTTGTGAGAGCTGCTATCTTCTAGAAGCTCACGTAGTCTACACTGTTTCAGATTCGTCTCATTTGCTGAAGTAGATAATTTTGTATTGTGTTCTTCTGGAAACATTGATAATGTTTCTGGGGCATTGTATCAGAAGAGGAAAAATGCTTAAGTCTCAGCAATGCTGCTTTAAAAAAGAACCAGGGGAATTTGAAAGAGAACAAAAAAATACATATGTGTGTGTATGTAACTAGAGAAGAAAAGTTGGGGTTTTTGTATCAGAGGATTGATAATCATAAGAGGTGAATATCTTAAGAGGCGCTCTACATTTTTTTCTGAGAGTAATATCCTGCAATCATGAAAAGTTATAGATTGTCTCTATCATAGCAGCAAGGGAGCTGTAGGTCAGCTGCAGGAAGGAGGTAGAGCCTTGGGAACACCAAGCCAGCCTTGGTTCTAGTCTGGACTGAGACCAAATCCTCACCACAGTTAATGTGTTCTGTAGCATTTTTCTATTAAAGATCATTCCTGGCTTTAAACTTCCCCATTGTTGAAAGCTTCTCTGCATTGATAGGATACTGGTTTTTACATTGGCCTGGAGGCTGGAGGGCTTATAGATTGTATGTAGAAGGCTCCGGACTTCAGAAATTTCATGAGAGCCTGGGATCTTTAAATTATGAATCTTATATTTATTTGGTATTCTGTAACTCTCTGGATGGCTTCCTCTTGGAAGGAAACCAAGCTACCTTTTCTTCATGGCTCTGGGTAGATTTCTGTGGGAGGAGGAGTTGACCTGACCCTCACTTAAAGCAGAGAGATCAGAAAAGAGGAGTAGCTGTCTCTAGAATCTTAACATACCTCATTAGTTTGCAACCGATTTTTTTGCCGTATCCAAGCTCTCACTTCCATCTGCCATCAGCTTGGTAGCTTGCAGTGCCATCTGCCCAGAAAGTCTGATTTGTAGCTTCTCTGCTTCAATGGCTTGCCTCTTGTTTCAAAATGTTCCTATGACTCCATGTCCTCCAGAACTCCAAGTAACATTTCCAGGGCACGTACAAGGTGGGATGACTGGGTGTCATGACGTTTCTTACCATGTGCTTCCACTGGGGCATGTCAGGCTGTTAAACAACTGATCCTGAATCTTTGCTGTTGTGAATATTTTTAAGTAATCCCTGTATATGGGTAGAATTTTTTTTTCCCTTGTGAATTAGAAATGAGAATATATTTCCATTGTCTTCTGACACTAGTTAGGGAGTGGCCTTGAAAGAAACCGAAAGACAGTGGGGTTTTCTTGCCTGTGGTTTGTCAACCACGGACAGTTCATCTGCTACACTGATTTTAAATAGGTTCAAGTGTGTTCCTTCCATTGCTATTAGTGGGTAAAGATGAATTGTGGGCTGGGGGAAATACAGGGTTAGCATTTCTTCCTGAGCCATGCTACATGCTTAGTTTAGCATTAAACGCCACGTTGTATCAATGCTTTGTGTAGCTGCAGCGAGAGAGAAAGAATCAGTCCTCTACGGTGTGTTTCCCAGCAGCATGTGTGTAAGTGAGTTCTGAGTCTGGATCAAAGTCATTAAGTCTGTGTATATTTTACACTGTTAGTTAAAACGCTGGGGACTCATGTAAGATGTCATGCATTGTAGAGAAACTATAGAAGTCTTAGACAGTTTGGTTAGTGTACCACAGAGAGAACAAGAGCCTGGTATTTTTTTTTCTACAAAAATCAATGATGACTAGAGAAGACAGGACTGACTCTTCCAAGCAATTTTCCAAAGGGGCAGAAAATGTTATTTCTTGTACACTTGTAGTAAAGACACTATAGGAACTATTGATTTCCATTAGTTGTATTTAACAAACACAGTGCTTATTTAAATGCACAATTCTTGACATGTAGGATTGATGTATCCTTTTTTTCTTTAATCCTTATAGACACCTTAATGCATAAGATCATAAACTTAGCCTAATAACGGCTGGTGGAATATGTAATTTTGTGCTTATGTAAGTTTTCTTTAAATTATGTGGAAATATGTATTTCATTTAAACAATGTGCTCATGATCTTCCTTAGATTAAACTTCCATTTTGTAGCAGGGATAAATGCCTCAGACCTCCACTTTAAAGGATGTGGTATTAATATTTTCACTGTAAACCTTAGTTTCATGAACAGCCTAAATTAGTAAGTTCAGCATGACCTGCATGTGCTCTTACTATGCATTCATACAATACTTAGCACAGAAAGACCATGGTCTCATTGAGATACTAGAGACAATGATTGTGTTCTGTTATTTGCAAATATTCCCCACATGCATATTAGTCAGACTTCCTCTCTGCCTTAATGCACAGAATATGTGCAACCATTGTAGTATGATAGATTTATTGACATGTGCATGCATAGTGCATGCATATGGATTTAAAATATTTTGTTAGTCCAGTGTGTTATGCCCTCAAAGACCAGGAAAGCTATCAGCCATAAACATTCTATTTTCATGTTGGTCTAAAAGGAAATGAAAATGAAGAAAGGTTTAAGAAAAAATTTCCTTAGTTGCTTTATGCATATAGTATTTGCATAACCTATAGGTTCAATGTCCTGTGAATGTGTATTTATTTATGCAGTTGAAAGACTTACTAATTAGCTGGCATGTAGCTTCTTTCTGTAGCCACTTGTCATATGCTGGTGGGGTTTTATTTGTTTTGGGTTTGCTTTGGGTTATTCACCCTCACCCAGTGATTCCAGACTCCCTCTTGTACCTGTAGATGCTGAGTAGTAAAGTTTATTGATTGTGATCTCATTTGTATGGCTTCTGATTCTGGGGAAAATAGATGTGTGACAGTTAAAAACCACTTTTAGTGGGGTAGTTGATGGCAAATAACAAACATGTTATCACAAGTTTTTCTTATTTGACTGCCAAGTCTCCTAAATCAGAATTCACACCTAGGTTGAGATTAAACTTCTGACATCTTTGCATGGCCTTTGAGTGTCAGTATTAAATGGTTATGCAGGTAGGTGTACTTGAATTTAGTTGGGAAAAGTGGTGGAGGTATTCTTTGTGTTTGGTTTGTTTTGTTGTTTTTTTATTGTTTTGTTTGTTTCTGGGGCTTTTTTTGTGAACTGGTGTAGGAAATGTGCTTTGACTAAACATAGAATTTGACAAATAATCATCCCTCTTTCTGAGCTGTTCATTTTCTAGCAGCTTATTAAAACTGGCATCCAAAATACTAGAAAGAAATGACACAAACATCTCTCTGTGCTTGGACTCAACCTGCCAGCAGCATCCCCTGGAGAGCTGAGAACCGAAAATGAACTCCAGGGTAATTTATCTATTTTGCCAGGTTTAGGTGTCAAGTTTGCTGGAAGCAGTTTAACACACAGTAAATTAAGGTCTGGCTAAAATGCCACGTAGAGATGTAGTAAAAAAAGGCAAATTAAACATATTAAATAGTATTTTCTTATGTTACTGTATATTCTTAAACCTAGTAAAAATTCTACTTAATATAATCTTTATTTCATATGAATCAGATTTATTTACAGTTGGCTTGGGTCCAGTTGAAGGACACTGTGCGTAAGGACTTTCACAAGCTAAGTCTTTGCTTTGGAACTGAAAAGCAGGCCTGAAACAAAAATCCAGATTTTTAAAATGTAGCCACTTCAGAACTAAATGTAATGTCTGTGGACATTACATTTCATACTTGAAACAATCAGGTTGAATGCTTTAGAGTGCTAGTCTAAGATCTCAAGTTTCCTGTATTAGCCCAGCTCTAGTATTCAGATATCTGATTTGCCTGTATTTCAAACCACATTACCTAAGCATTCCTCAGATGTTAATGTAGTAATAGTGCAACATTTCTTTTTCTGTAACTGCAGACAATTCTGGCAGAAAGCAGCTGTGTAAATGATTGGCCTGAGGTCAAAGAGGAAATATGTGACAGAATCAAATCCAGATACCTCAGTTTTGAGTTAGGCTCCTGGAAAAATTATGTTTGGACCTCCTGAAGTTCCATCCAGCCTGAGTTGTCCTCTGATATGGTGTGGAAATCAAATGAATTACATTTCACTCAGGACATATTTGAAATCCTGAATTAGGGATTTCAAAATCAAGGTTAATAAGACTTGGACATGCAGCTCTCCATGGTATTGCTGACTGATTCACCTTTGGTGTGGGATAATGTGTGTGTATTTGGATATGCCCTTCTCTGGTATGACTGGGGAGTTAGACCATTTTGTAGATATGTGCTCCATTTTTGACTTAGAAAATGGTGCTGTTGGTATAAAAGCTGTGTTTAAATGTACCTATCCTTGTCCATGGCAATTTTGATTTCTATGTCACCTTGTACTGCAGCTGAGACTGAAAGCACTGCTGTCTTGCCTTGTATGATGTCCAGCTGCTCCCAGACCCGACTTTGCTGTTGTAGGAAGTGGGTTGAAAAGGCCTTGTAAACCAGCCTGTGAGCATTAATCCATACTGCAGGGGTTGGCCTGGTACAGTCTTTATGAGATTCTGGGTTTCTTGATGGATGCTAAAACTCTGGATTCATTTCTGCATCTCTGTGCACTCGGAGTTTCATCAGTCTCACTTGGACCACCAGTGTCCAAGGAGGATTCAGACCAAACTCAACAAGTGCAGAACTGAGCTGCAGGGAAGTAGAGTGTGAAAAGCACCTGGAGATAGAAGACTGTCACCAGAAGCTGCAAGAGGGATAGAGAAATTTGGGGGTTGTAACTGTGTGGTAGAAAGACTGAAATTATCCTGTCAGGCATGTTGGAGTTGGAGGATAGATGAAAGAGACAGGTGAATTAAGGGAGACTGAATTTGGATGGTGAACCATGGGAGAATCTTGGGAATTGCAAGGCAAAGAGGAAGGCCCTGGGAAGTAGTAAGCAGAGAAAGTGATAAAACAGAGTGAAAAATCAAAATGTAGAGAGACATTTGGTTTTGGTTGGGCAAGAAATTACGGTAAATTAGTTTTAAACTTTGTTCTGCTAATATTTCTGATTAGAACCTTTATAATTGTTTTTTTTTTTTGTGAAGTTACAAAATTTTATTATACGTATTTAGTTTTGTATTTGTTATGCCAATGACATTTTACAGTATAGATGTGGTTATCCACCTAGCAGGGTGAAAATACCATATGAACCTGCAGACAATTCAACTGACATCAGTTCTGTTCTACAGGGAGGCAAGACTTTCAGGCAGTAAAGAGTGGTGTTTTTCTTTATGCTTTGAAGTTGACAGACATTGAAGACATTCTAGTAGAAATTGTAATAACCTTAGAAACTGAGTCAGATTAATTCCTGCTGGGACTCTACTGGTAAATTGAAGTATAGCAGAGCAAACACTTCACATGGAATGCAGGTTACCATGTGTATGTTGTCAGCCAATTTTTTTTTTTTTTCCAACATGAGATTAATGGTTTAATGTTAATAACAGGTACTGCATTAACGATGCTGAGGGTGACATTATCTACCCATAGTGAGGAACAGTGAAAAATGTGCCTTCCTGCAAGCAAGAAGATGATAATTTAGACTTTGCCCGTTCAGTTTCCATACCTGCTTGTTGGAAAATTCTTGGAGATTGCCTAAACCTGATTAATTACTTTTCCCCTGCATATGATGCATTCAGTTGTTTAGTGAGTTGAGGGAAATATGATTGAATCTATTGCTATTCAAAGGTATTTAAACCTTTTAATAGCAAGATGTAAGATACCAATGGTGGGAAAAATTTAAGCTTCTGGAATGAAATTTTTGAATGAAATTTATTCGTAGAAGTTTAAATTGACTGAAATGTGGAGAATAGATTTATTACTGACTTCCCCCATTTACTGTGAATCAGCTTGTGCTTTGAGTTTTGTGAGCTCCTAGACCAAAACTGTCTCTTTGAGAGAGGTAGTTGTTTGGAGCCTCAGGGAGCATATCTGTGCTCTCTTAACTCTACCATCAATACAACCATGACAGTTTACAGCAGCTGAGGCTCTGCCCTACAAATTTAGTACTGGATGTTGCAATGCTATTTCTGGTTTAGTTCTTTGATAAGAACTTTCTCCCTTTACTTTTCATGCCTTTGTAAAGGTTGCATTCTTTACTTGATTGTGTTATGTGTTTTTAAATCCCTCCATAGGATCTTTGACTGCTGTTGCCTAAAATTGTAAGGCTTTTTCTTACCTTCTGTAGGCCTATTGCCAGCCTTTCTCTGTTGCTGCTATCCTTTGTCTGCTTTCCTTTACCTGCACTGACACTTTGAGATGTTTCCAATGTCCATTTACCTTTTCTTGTTATGTTTATGCAGACGCTTCCAGAGCAGAAGGTGCAAGAAACTTATCTGGAATATTATCACTCTCTCCTTTCTTGAATCTCACTTCAGGAGCCATGACTACTGTGGTGCTCTGAGAAACTGGCCAGCCAGGATTGGCTAGACAGAGAAGTCAAAGATAGCATAGTCCTGTGTCAGTGATGTTTTGCCAGCTGAGGGTGGGAGGTCCCTGTAGAGCTATAGTGTTGTCTGTCCTTATTATACGATGCAGTGGTAGTCCCTAAGAGTGCCTAATGAAAATGAACAAGGAAAAGAAGACTGAAAAAAGGCAAAGTGACTTACCCAAAGTCTGCAGAGAAGGTCAGTAGCTCCATTTCCCCGCCACATAATCATAAATTGTAGCCATATTAAGTTCATTGAACCTGGAGCTCAGTGCCACCATCAGCTGATCACTCCTTCCTAATCACCTCATGATTTGACTCCCTTACTGTGCTTATTAAAATGAAAGATGCAACTTTTCACATTAAGTAAAGCATTAGAACTTCCCAGCTAGGTAAAACTGGCAGCTCAATGCTGCACTACAGAGCACTTGTGATTTCTTCATGCCTTCCACATAGAGGGAGAAGAAGTCTTGGAATATGTAGATCTTTTTAGTGGCTCCATAGAAGAGGGTGAGTACATTCCTGGCTGACCCAACTTTGGGCCAACTGCTCTCCACAGAGAATGGTGATAAAAAATTGTGGCTAGGGAGGTTGCAGGTCTCCGTGGTGATGTTTCTACCAGTGGAGAATGCTTTTTGGGACTGCTGTGTGAGAGGAACTGTGTAAATCACCAACACTTTGTTCCCTACCAGGAGTAAAATGAGGACCTCTTGCTGCTTGCAGGCTGAAAAAGGAAAGAAAATAGTCAGCAGTATTTTCTCGTGTGTGAACAAACCTGTGCTTGTGCCTGACTCAAAGCTCTTTGAATTTTTTTTCCATGGAGGGTGAGGGGAGGGTTTATTTAGCCAATTGACTTTTGAGTACAGAATATGTACTTTAGATTTGAAGATAATCAGTTAATCAATTGTGTTTTTCACTACCTTATGTGTTCTCTACTTTATAATTATTTAGTTGTACAGGATTGTTTAGTAATGGCACGTGATGAGAGAGTGCTTACTTGGAAAGACTATCTGGGATCATCTCCAGAACTGCTTTAATCTGTGGATATTTAGGGCAACTAAGTTTAGTAAGTACTACTTAGGTAATTAAATGTTGGAGCTGGGCTGCTTTCTCTGCAAGACAGCAGACTGGTGATGGGAAATTAGTCAACTTAGTTCACTGTTATCTTCTGAACAGCACCAAGCCTGGTCACCCAACTCAGTTTTATTTTTCTATTGTCTTAGGGGGGGTTGACAGTCAAAAGAATATTATATTTCATGTAGTCTAGGAGGCAGCAAAACCTCAGATTACTTAGGTTGCTTACAGCTGGAAACAAGTCACAATACCCATTTTGCACTCTGGACTCTAATTTGCTTTAAAGAAAAAAATGCAGACTGACTAAAGAATTATTAAGTCTCTGCTAAATAACTACTTGTGAAATTCTTTTTATTCAGTGTTTCAACAATTGCTCCTTAGATACAGGTACAAAACCAATTTACATGTGTAAAAAAGATGTTATATTGAAAAGGGATAGTTGACCATATCATATAAGCTTTTCTGGTTCTTAAAAAGTACTATAAAATTTTCTATATAAGTTCAGTGGCTTTTGAAATTTTTCAGATTTGGTGGAGTACATGAAATTATTTGCAGAACCTTTTGGTTTTGTTGAAGAATTTCAAAATGAGATGTTTTCTCCCTCATTCTACCTGTTGCTGGATTGAATACAATACAAATGCCACTAGCATTACTATTATTCTGGTATGAAATTACAGGTGGGATGGGAATAATGATGTGTGTACTCTATGCTTCTTACAAATAAAATGGTAATCTTCACAACTAAAATTCTTCCCTTCCATTCAGTGACCAATTCCAAATATTTTGGTTGTGCTGCATTGCTGACTCCAGGCTGGACTGTGAATTGAGCCCTGCAGTACAGCTCTCAGGAGTCTCTGAAGATACTTCCTGCCAGGGGCTCAGCTCTGTGGGGTAATTCCATCCTCCATAGAGTTTTCAGCTGTGAGAGGCTGCACATCTGATAACCTGTGGAAGAGATGAGAACCTCCTGTATCCAAAGTGTAGAGGGGAAATGGCTGTGTTGGACAATACTGGCTGTGTGCCTGTCTGTGCTCAGACTTGTGACATCTCACTGGGCTCAGACTGCAATAGGGTGGTATGTCCTGATTCTGGAGTGCCTACAGACATCAGCCCAAACTGAGATCTTGAGCATTGTTATAAAAAACTAGATTATCATCTGTTTTGTATAGAAGTCTAACTTCAGTCACTAAGTGGAGAGAGGTTTTTTGTTTGCCTTAATTAGAGGGTTTTTTTGCAACAAAATCTTGCATCTCATTTTGTAAGTAATAGATATTTTGTAAATCTCTATTTTTAATGGCAATTTTATTATAGTAGCTGTAGAATCAGTAGTTCTGTGCAATGACATGAAATGTACAGAGATGCATAATAACCTTTTACACCAGCCTTTACTGCAAGAGATTGAGATCCAATGTTTCGCTGTGATATGGGGACCAGAAAATCCTCAATTCTAGCCGGGCCTGCAGCAGTGAATTTCTGTGGAACTTTACCCTACATTCCTTCACTCCAGAAAAAATACTTTTTTTTTATTCACCAGGGAGCGAAAATATAATTCAACACTAGCGGGGAACCTTGACCTCTATTCCTTCTACAAATATTACCTATTTAGATTGGGCTCTGAACGTGGAAAACATTGTCAAAGTAGTAAGCCTTGTTCTTCTTAGAGAGTGAAGATGATCTTGGATTTCCCAATGGTAGATTTGCCACTACTTAGGTGCCACAACATAAATTCTGATTTAGAATAAGTGTAAATATGATGCAGCTTGTCGGTGCGGCATCTGTTTCTTGCCCTCAGATTATTCAGTTCATTGCTCTGATTATTTCTTTTTTTTCCTCTGCAAAAATACCTTTCCTTCTTTTCTGTCTGTAAAATGGATCTTTTATATGAGAAAAGCTAATGGCTTTCTCATATAAAAATTGCTTGTTTGTAAAGTAATGTAATCAGATTAGGCATTAACAGGAGTAAAAATTCAAAGTTACAGTCATGGTGCTCCCAAAGAATGCATTTATATTCTGCTAGTAAACGTTCTTCACTATTAAGGAAACAATAGTAATCTTTCTCTTCTTTATGCAAATGGTGTAGCATACCCTCTGGTGTCTTGCTATTTCAGTTGCACAGTGACTTTATATACTTAATCTTGAAGAGGCATTTGGATCGTATTATTTAACAGCCATGGGGTAAAAGCCTCTTGCAATTATGAGATTAACAAGAGTTACACTATGTTTTGATTCTTCCTGAAGATTGATACGTGAATACATGTGTGCTTTGACTAGATACACCTTTGACTTCATTTCCTCTCTCTTTTGGTTTTTTCCCCCCTATTTTTCCTTTAGAGAAAATTCTGTTATCTGAAGGATTTTCAAAGAATGTAAAAGGCTTAAATGCCATAGGTGTTCCTTCAGATGCTGCTGTGAGTGCCAGACACCTTTACAGCTGCAAAGTAACAAAATCCAAGAACAGAAATATGGAATTTGGCTTTACTGGCTGTTGAGCTATATAGTGTATGCTTTACAAGAGGATAATTTGGATAATTTAAATTTCTTTAAAACAAACTTGGGAAAGTAGTATACTTTTCCTCCCTTTTGGAAAAACGTTCACTCTCCAATAAATGAAGTTACAAACACATAATTAAAGCTGTGAGAAAAATCCTAGTGTTGTAAGGTATTAATTGCTGGTAAGTTTATGCTAACTGTAAAATAGCTCTGACTTCTTAGCACACCATGCATCACTGTATTTATTAGTTCTTAACTAAAATATTTAACTTGATAATGTTGAATAATTTTATGGGGAAAAATATCTGCTAATTCAGAGGCTTGAAAATAGCACCAGGTTGGCTTTCATAAATCAGCACAAGCTCCTATTTCTTGATGTTGTGTAACTGCTGTTGATGTGATGCTGCAGTTTAAACTTCAGAAAAAGCTGATTAGTGTAAACCTCCCACATAGCACTGAGGACAGGCTGGAGGCAGAGCTGAAGTGAAATGACCCATGCAAATGTGGTCACACTTCAGTATTATGGGAATAGTCCAATCTTGCAAAGTTAATCTGAATGTATGTCTGGGTTTAGATGCTTGTATTTATTTACTTTAGATGTTTGGTTATTTTTTTTGTTCAGTTTATATTTTCTTGATCTACTTTTTGAAAACAAAAGCTGTGGAGTGGAGTGTTGGGGTTGAGGTACTGGCACACACACAGCAGTAGCTGGAGGGACCACTTCTGCTTCAGGACAAAGCTGTCTGGAACTGGAAGTTTGTTGCAACACTCCATACTGCACTGCGTTCACTTTGGTTTGAAGGGCAGATTTTTAAGTAAGGTGGATCTAATTCATGATTTCACTTGGCTCACTTCAGGCAATATTCAGATTTAGTACAGCATTTATGCAGAACTTTAACACTGAACATGTAGTTGACCTGAAGTTGTCGATCTTGTGAACCTTTCCAATACTTTGAGTATCCATTGGGATCATTCATGTTTCAGACAAAACAGGGCCTTAGACTCAGGCAGAAATTGAAGGTTTTGAGTTTGTTGGGGTTTTTCTTCTTTAGAGGAATATTTTGGTGTTGTGCTCTACCTAAGCTGTTGTTCATGTCAGTAGGACCCCTACAAACACAGCAAATTCAGCACTGGGCTGCCTTATCCAGGGTAAAAGTTAGGGTCTTGCTATTATTGTCTGTGAATATTACCTGCACTCAGGTTCTCTGATTTCATGAGGGATGATATGCTCTTAAGAGGCACTGCTACTCAAAATGGGGAATGGATATTGTGTATGTCTTTTGTCTATTATATTTACATGGTCTGTAAATCTAGTGTGTGAGCTGACCATCTAATGACCTTTAAAAATGCAGCCTTTGGAGAGATGAAGAGGGATTTGTTAGTTGGCAGATTTGTGCTAGCAGGCTTCAGGTTATTTACGGAAGTCTGGAATTTTGTGCTCTTGGATTTAAAGAATACTGTGTAATTCAGATCAAAGGCAAAGTATTAAAATCTTAATTCCACTGGGAGAAATATCCTTTATTTTGGCATTCTCAGACATTATTCTCGATTCATGTTAGTAATGTGCCTTATAAAGAGAAAAAATTTAAAGTTTTCTCATAATTTTCTGTGAAATAATTTTTCTTTCACAATAGGACTACATAGCAGTCTGTGAAGGTTATTCAGAATTTTAGATAGTGAAGCTGCTCTGATATTAAGTCAGACAAAATCATAATTACTGACAGGTGTTTATATTTCCTCCATTAATTATATAGAGAAAACATTGACATGCTCAATTTCATTGTTAAATACTGCAATAGCCCTGTGTCATCAAAACTGTTAGTGTATAGATAAGGAGGAAGGAAGAGAACCAAGGGAAAGGACATTTCAAAACTATTACAGTTGCTGTTCTAGAAGGGTGTTTAAATCTGTACAGATGGAAGATGCTAGATTTCATTTCTGTGGACTTTTACAACCAACTTAAGATTCATGGGTTATGCATCTGAAAAGATCACAGTGAAACTAATTTGTCTGGTGGAAAGCTAAGTAACCATTGCTAGAAGTGTTTCCTTCTCAGATGATGAAAACTGATCTCACTGTGCTGTCTAGTGCTCAGAAGTACCTTGAATCTTGTTGGATGACTTTGGGTGGTAAAACAGAAACTGTAAATCTCTGTGTTTGAGGCTGTTTGTTGTCCTTGGCCTGTGGAAAAGTGCCAGATGATGTTAGAAAGCGTTCTATGTGGTCTGAAAGCGCTGTGTCATCCTTAAAGTTTAATTTCTTTACCTATTTCTGTGCATCCAAAACTATGGGATAGATACTGGCAGTGTAATAAAGCAAAATGTTCTTGTAGTGTGAGTTGTACCCCTGTCCATAGAAATTGTATCTCTGACAGTGAAATAACGGGGTATATTACTGAAAACTAATAGATTCCATTCTCATAAAAGTAAGTAAGAAAAATTCCCTTGAACAGGAAAGGGAAATGGGATGTAGAGTGGGATTTTAAGGACCTCAATACTTAGGTATTGACAGATTCTCTGTGAAGTCTTTGGAGTAAATGTGCTCAATTCTCTGGGTTTCAGCTGGAGTTAGATGTCTTTGGCAATCTCACCAAGTGCATCCTTAGGTATCTGGATATCTTGGCACTTCAGCAGTAGGTGAAAAGTTAAAAAAAAAAAAGTTCTGCTGTGTTTTAGAAGAACTGTATTTTCTTTCTGAAATGATGTAGGCCTCCAAACCTGAATTATACCTGCAGTGTGTTCACTAAAGTTGGTGAGGACTTTTGAACACAAAAGGAGATTTTGGCAAGGGGATGAGTTGTCCTCACTATAGAATCTTTCACAGTAGACACAAGGAACAGGTGAGGGACGGTAAAGCAGCAGAGAGCAAAATTCTCTGACGGTATAAAATGTTTGTGTTCAAAAGTTAGCATTTCTTGTGGGACAGGCTGGGAACGGTGGAGCTGTTTTGCCTTGCTAGTGACACTTTCTCACTCATTTTGGACAGACTTATTAGTAAATGTGCAAAGATGCAAAAGTGTTCTGCTGTATGAATCAACTTCAGGACTGTAGTTGACATAGTTACAGTCTGTATCTTTTGGGTTTTTTTAGGAGAGGTGATACTTCTTGAGCAAAAGTGTTCTGCTGTATGAATCAACTTCAGGACTGTAGTTGACATAGTTACAGTCTGTATCTTTTGGGTTTTTTTAGGAGAGGTGATACTTCTTGAGTTAGTGACCAGTGAGGTGTGAGAGAACTAGTCTGGAAGCAGAAGGATTTAAATTTAACTTTTTAAATTAAAATAGCCATAGTGGCTTGTGCTGAATTCAGTCTTCCTGAGGTGTGTAAGGAGTGCTTTGAATACACCTAACTGATGTAGTCTCTCTGGAGGCTTTGGAAGGTTTCAGTGCTGTTTCACCTTGCTGCTGGAGTGTAGTGCTGCTCAGGTGGAACGCAGTTGTCTCTTTCCCCACACGAAGGTAGCAGCTCTGTGCAGCTGAAAGTGCCTAGGGAACCTGCAAGATAAATAGAGAGGTGCTGTATTTGTGCTTCCTCCAGGGACAGGTATCTGCTAATGCAAACTTTCTGGATCATTTCTTTATTTACTCAACTTCTGTATTAATCCTGGTTTAGCCCAAAATTTGGTTGTACTTATCTAATTCTCTATGTTTCAGGCCTCATTTGTGGACTTTGACTAAAAGTCTCACAAATGCACAATGAAGTTTCATGCTTTAGACATGAAAATTTCCTACAGTAATGGAACCTGCAGAATACTACGACAGAAAGTCATAACCACAGAAGGCTTGATACTAGGCAGTTATGTTATACCCAAGATCACTTAAATTGTTTGTCAAATAGAACATTGCATTTGAAATAACTCCTCCCTGAAAATACTTAATGACTAAAGTACAGACCTTTCAAATTACATACCACATCTTATGCTATAGTTATCTTAGCTGCAAATTTTAAATAATATTCCTGTGTTCAGAAATAGTGATGACAGTGTTGTTGAATTTTTTCTTTACCTGTTTAATATTTGGCTCTCTAGACAGTAGTGAACATTTCCCATTAAAAATTTGGTACCATGTAGTGCATATTATGTTGGTTGTTTATGGTAAGAGTAGCTTGCAAGTAACATTAACTGTTTAAAATTGAGACTGATGGTCATGTAAACCACCATACATATCCACTGAGGATAACTCAGTGGAGACAAGTATCCCATAATTCTTGTACACTGATAGATGAATTGGGAGTCTTACTTTTCTGTTCTAAAACAAGCGTCCTTTGTGTGTTATGTGTTATGTGAATGAAATTCAATCTTCATAGACACAGTTCTAAGTACATTTTGGTAATGGTCGAGCTAAGATGGTAGAAAGAAATGTGACCAACTTGTTTCCTAATTTGCTGTTGCGTTGTATTCCTTTACATTTTGTCCATGACTTTTCATTTTGCTTTGACTTATCTTAGGTTTTTGTGAGTTGCTGTCTTCAAGAGACTCTTCTATGTTTTTAGAGGAATTTGTGTATATGTGACTTTGAAGGATGTTTTGCTGTCTCATTTGTTGCTGCAGCAATCACTAGTCTGTCTCATAAGAGGAAGTGACAAGAGATGTGTCGTATACCTGGATATTTCCTTTATTAATTTCTTATTGATTACATATATATATATGTATATAGATAGTAGAGGGAGGAAGTTTAGGAAGAATTAGTATATTGTGCGTACTGTCACCATCTGCATATGGAAAATGTGATTTAAAAATGGCAGCTGATGCTTTCTGCCAGGATTTGGATCTCATATTGGACACTAGAAATATTTTAGGACTCTTGTTCTCTCCTTGCTCTTCCAGAGTGGCAATTCATCTTCTAAGCATTCTTAATATAGAGTGCTCCAAATCAACTTTTCTCACCAAGCAGGCATTGCTTACTCTCTCCTCAAATGCCGCTTGTCACCAAATCTGTCACGCAGGTTCCTTTAGTCAGGCAGCCCAGCCACCAGTGCTGCTGCTCACTGCCCCAGGCTGCAGCTCAGTTCTCGTCACTTGTGATTGAAACCTGCAGTGAAAGACTCAGTTCTTCAGAAGGCCGAGTCTACAGAAGCTGAGACTGTGCCTTAGACACTGTACTATCCATCATCTTACTGGTTATCCTATAACCAGTGTACCTTTGAGTGGTTTTTATAGTGATCTCTTGTTCTTCTGAGCATGTACATATGATCTGTCAATAGCAGCATTATGTATCTTATTCATACTATATGTTTTTGAATTATGTATTTAAATAGTTACCAGTCATATTCTCATTGTACATTATCACTAGCTCCTGTGTGGACTGCAGGCTTTCTGCATGCTTCATTATTTACTGGTTTCACTTGCAAAGTATTTTTCAGCTGAGTAGGTAGTAATTAGATGTCATAATTTTTAGGCACACGTAGTAATGCTTCTTCCATCCAAAGAAGGTGAACTGTAATAAACTTGGGGAACTTAATTTAGTGTGGATCTCTTTAACTAGAGGAGTTGAGAGAGTGTTTTTATGGGAAATCTAAGGAAATTAGTCCATCACAAGAAATTGATGTGGTGCCATTTGTGCCTCTCTCCCTCTACACTTACAGCTCCCTGCTCATGGTCAGTTATTTATCTTATCCCTTTTGGGGCAATGTCCCTCACCTTCCAGACCCATGTATCAATACTGGCATGGTTCTGTCTGTTCAGTAGTATGGATGTTCTGATGGAGTATATTTGACTAGAAAACAAATATTAATGTGGGGTTTTTTTAATGTAAGTGTATGTGTTTGTTGAACATAAAAGCTGAAATACTTAGTTTCCTTTCTTTATAGTTTTTATAGTCCTACCATGTTCTCTGTTCTCTCCTCTGTGAAAAACAAGTCCATCTCCTCTCAGTCAGATGGGTGCACTGTAGCACAGGAAGTAGAAATTCATCTGAGCAGCCAAACTAATAAAAAGGAAACATACAGTACCTGAGTAGACACACTCAAGAGCAGTGCTTATAGCCACGTTCCTCTGCTATAGGAGAGCATTTCCATTATGTCCTCTTACCTTTGGAACAGCAACACAGCCTGCCCTTTTCAGACACTCAGTGGTCAGCATTACTGCTATGATTTTGGACACTTGTATGTAAATTGTATGCCTTGAAGCTCTTGTTAAATATGGATTTCTTAGGGAAAGAACTCAGTATTTTGAACTCTGAGAGAAAAGATTGCAAGAGGAAGGCATATTGCTTCACCCCTACAAATTGATGGGCCCTGACAATATCTGCCTGAGGATGTTAAGGGAACTAGCCGATGTCATTGTGAGGCCACTCTCCATAATCTTTGAGAAGTTGTGGAGATGAGGGGACATCCCAGAAAACTGGAAGAAGGCAAAGGTCACCCCCATCTACAAGAAGGGCTTAAAAGAGGATCCAGGAAATTGTAGACACATCAGTCTTTCTTCAGTTCTCGGGAAAATTGTGGAATGAATCCTCCTGGAGGCTGTCAAGTCACATGAAGCACAAAACTGGGAAAAGTCAACATGGATTGTCAAGGGCAAATTGTGCTTGACAAACTCTATCATCTTCCATGACAACGTAGTAACCTGCTTGGCTGATGTGGGGCTCGTGGCAGGCATTGTCTACCTGGATTTCTCCAAGGCTCTCCCTGTGGTTTTCCACTGCCTCCGCCTAGAGAAGCTGGTGTCTTGGGCTCTAGAGAAGGGCTCCATGTGGTGGGTGGGGAACTGGCTGGCAGGCAGCAGCAGGGTTGGGATAAGTAGCTTCTTTTCAAACCAGCAGCCTGTCCCAAGTGAGGTCCTCCTGGAATATTGGGGACAACACTTTAGTATCTTCATAAGTGATCTGGAAGATGGGATCAAGTGCACCCTGGTAAAGATGGCTGATGATATCAACAATGGGGAAGCGGATACATGAGAAAGGAGAGCCACCCTGCAGGATGACTTGGATAGGTTGGAAGCGTGGGCTAACAAGAGCCGTAGGAAGCTCTACAAGGACAAGTGTTAGGTTTTTGCACCTGAGAAAACATTTTCCAGGAGTGCAGCACAGGTTGGGATCTAACCAACTGGCAAGCAGCTCTGTGGAATGGCACCTGGGGATCCTGGTGAAAAAGCTCTGTATGAGTGAACAGTGCACTGCTGTGGAAAAGTAAAGACAACAGGATGCTGGTTTTCATCAACAAGGGCATCAGCAACACAGATAAAGATGTCACTGTCCCACTCTACTCAGCAATTATCAGGTAACACCTGGAATAGTTTGTTCAGTTTTGATCTCAGCTATAAAAAAAAAACTATGCACAGGCTGCAAAGGGTTGAGAAAAAGGCCACAAAGGTGATCCAGGGACTGGGAAGCTGGCCATATGAGAAAAGGAGCAGAGGACTGAGTTGGTTCAGCCTTGAGAAAAGAAGACTTAGGGAAGACCTTATCACCAGTATTTAAAGGGTGGCTGGAAAGATGATGGAGACTCACTTTTTACAAGGAGTCATGTGGAAAAGATGAGAGTAATGAGTAAAGGTTACCCCTGAGGAGATGCAAATTGGATGCAAGAGGAATATATTTCACATTGAGAACAATCAGCCACTGGAATCTTCCAGTTGTGTTTTGTCACGTGAACATTTTGTTAGTGTTTGCAGTGTTTGGATCTGCTCGTGGGTAATAGATGTCATTCCAGGTGGATACAAATAAAGCCTGTGTAGTACACTGCATCCTACTCTGGTTTTGTTTATTCTAGATATTAAAGCAAAATTGTCCATAAATAAAATGTTTAGAAGGTGGTATTTTTTTCACAAATATGTATTTTCCTGTCTTCATGTTCTTCTAAGCAGGCAGGCTTAGTAACCATAAGTCCAACAGTACAAGCTTTCAAGTGATGAATTACTATTAGTGTGTTTTTGCAATCTCATTAAATAATCTAAAAGAGCTTAATTATATAAATCTACATCTGTGGATGTTTCAAGGAAATATTTCAAAATTGTCTGCCAGCTTGATTTCATGCAATAGATAATTCAATTATGGCCCTAATTCAGGAGAGCATTTAAGCATGTTGTTAACAGGGTCTGCTGAAGGTAGAAGATTTAAGTGCTCTAAACAGAGGCCTTGGATAAAATTTAGTTTATATTCGAAGTGCTGTTACTGTGGGAGAGGGATGCTCTTTCTCAAACCAATGAAAGGTGAATCAGTACCCTTGAAAAGAAAGATGTTTCTTCTTAAACAAGCAGTCTATCTTGTGGATATTAGACATTTCATGCATACATTGAATTATGCTCAAGATTAGCATAGAGCAGTGCTTTTAATCTTAAGGAGTGAACATCATGTCATCACTTCATTTCTTCTGTTCTGAGTTTACAGCCAAAGCTGGATGTTTCTTCTTGCATGAACTATTGTTTTCATTCCAGCTATTCCCCCCAGGTCCCCTGGTTAAGTCCTTCTATAGAACATGTAGCATCTGCAGAACTGGTCAGCAGACAATAAATCAAACATTTGGAGCTTGCAGAAAGAAAAAAAAACGTTGGAAGAATTTGTACCTTATCCTTTTTGGGATCACCCCATCAGTATTTTTGTTTTTCTCGGTTATCTTTCTATTAAGAAAAAGTATTAAATAAGTATTTGTCAGAAAATTGAGTAATCTGTGAACACATGCTAAAATAGAAGAAATTGGGGAGTACATTTTGATCAAAACCCCATTGTAATTGTGAACCATTTTCCAAATGTCTCTTGAAACAGTGTACCTACTGTACTGCAAGCAAGATAATGCCTGCTGTTTGTTACTACTACAGATTATTAGATGTGCTGTCTTAGATTGTTAAAGCACTTAGGTGAAATTTTGTTCTCAACATAATATTTTCCAGCTTATAAAGGGGGTATTTTGATTCTGTTCATATTGTGCTTTCTGGTCATATATGCAGCAGAAGTGCTGGTAGTGAAAGAAAATGGAGTTCCCAATTACTGAAATGCACATTAATTGCATACACGTGCATGGATGTCACACATCCATTTCACAGTTACACCCCACACATGAGATAAGACAGAACTGAATGGGAGAAGAAAATCCATCTAACCTCATAAAAGAAGATATGGAGATCTCTAGCAAAGCCTACTTTTATTTTTATAGCATTTGTGTGTGTATGGGTGAGTAAGGGCATTGATACAGCTTCCCATATGCCAGTACAGGCAATCTGTCAGAACCTGGCCTTAGGCAAGAGTAGTACACTTAGGCTGCTGCTTCTGGAGCATTGCAGCATGGTAGGAATTGTCTGGAAGCAGGTGAAATCTTAAAGCTCCTTCTGCAAGATGCTGGCTGTAGTGATAAAACTGACTGAAGAAGTCCTAACTTTGACCTCTTGTTTATGACTAGTTACTCCCATTTACTTTTACCTTTGCTGTGCTGTAAGGCAGCTGAGGTAAAGTTCTAGGTAAAGAGCTATCCTTATTTGAAGGTATCTCAAAATAGAGGTCATGCACAGCTTGGATGGTAGGGAGAAAAAAGGAAAAAATGGAGTGACAGGGCACATGCAAGACAGGAACTTCTTCCTCCAGCTTTGACACCACCTGAAATGTGATGGGGTTTTTTAATTGCATGTGGATTTACATCAGTAGCGCAGCACCACCTAGGAAGGCTAATCTACTCTCCATTCAGCCAGGGTTTGATTATTTTTTTCATGCCTCAAACCTTAGGACAATGGTGGTACTGCTGTTGTGGTTTTAAGATGAAACTCACTTTGTAACTAAGGAACATTACAGATTTATTTTGTTGTCCTGTTACTAGCTTTACCACTGTTGGCCATGCTGTGGCTCTCACTCTTTGGTTGTATGTAGTAATGGAGGTATTTGCATAAAATAAACATTTTGTTTAAAGAAACAGCTTGGTCTTTTTTGTTAGTAGAATGCTGGTACTGCAATGATAAGAAGTATCTGCTGGTCTACTTGATACGCGTTCTCTCTGCAATTAGAAGTATTTTTAATCTCTAGAATAACCTGGACTTCAGTGCTGCATATATGCTCAACACTCTAAACTCTTTTAAATCTATGGGTATCTAGTTTAGATGTTCTGCTAGCTCTTCAAGTTTATATATTTCTCACTCTGGCCCATAAGTACTTCTCAGTGTGGTCTCTTTACAGTAGTGCCTATTTCTCACAGAACTCTCTGGAATTACTTGAAGAGAATTCCTGTACATCCAGCCATCTAGCTGAAGAGACTGGGAAGAGTGTCTGTGCATGAGGAATGAAGAGCAGGATCTCTGCACCTATTGCCCTTTTAAGAGCATATACTAAAGGGCCTTCTCACAACATGTAAATGACATTTTTGCTTGTTTTGAAGTACTGTTAATTCATGTTTTTTTCTAAAGTTATTTGTTACGGCTGTCATCCTTAGGGATCCCTCAGGTGTCTGTCATTGGTATTCTTTTTTCTCTTCACTGCAATTTATGGCAGTGACTCTCATATCTTTCTTTTTGAGTTGATTATTGACTGTCATCAAAATGAAGCTGCTCCTAAGTTATCTCTTCTCCAACAGTGTTGGAAACTTTGCTTTTGCTCACTAAGGCTGTCACCTTTGGTGAGACATCAGGAGGGAGACAGCTTATTGCTTCATCTCACATGGCTTGCAGCCAAACACGTCTTCTAAATTATTATTATTAGGTAACAATAAGAAGCGGGGCATGGGGAAGGTAAGCATACCAGTAAGTGTGTTTGGAAGGCACATTTTTCAGTGAATCTGTGGTTCTTCTTCTCCCTCCCCACCCCCCAAGTCTTTTTCATATCCTACTAATGCATTTACAAGTAATGAGTTGCTGAATCTGACCATTTCCATGTTATTGCCAAATTTTATCCTTTTTTTTGTTCCCAAGATTCATTCCTCCTCTACTCCTTCTGGGCTTGTTACCATTCATGCTTGCAATTTCAGCACTGTTCTCAGCACATATTTTCAGATACAGAAAACAGCTAAAACATGTAAACACAGCAGTCACCTGTTACATGGGCATGTTTTTGATCCATATGCATACTAGTAATTGGATAGTAATTAGCTACTATTAGCTAATTCATATTCATTTTTTCTCTTGACGTTGAAATCCTCACTCCTGAAATATTCTTGTTCTCAATATATAAAGTTTGTTAATGATATACAATATAGCCTACATTTTCCTTATTAAAATTATTTATATGCTTGATGGCAGAATTTGACATTTTATTAAAAAGAGCATCTTTTAAAATCTGCCATTATCACACCAGCCTGAGATGACTCTGATTGTACAAGTTTTTTGGATCCAGCTATTTTGTTCATTTTTTACAATATGGATTCAGTGCAGTATAAACTTTTGCAGTTGTGACACCTGAATGGTGCATCTGGCATTCAGCATCTCAGACAGGGCTCACATGGCAGCAGCAGCAGCACTCCCTGACAGGGGAAGCTGCAAGCCATGGACTCTTTCCAGTCCTAGTCACTGCACCCATTTCACTGTGATTACTCTCCTTATCTGAACTGCAAATCAGAAGCAGTTGTCCAGCTGAGGATTTGAGGGTGTTCTGTAAAGATGTGTGGGATGCTGCTTTCACTGAACAGGTGTTTCTCTGTGTAGAGTGTATGGGCATATGAACCTGGCAATTTCCCTTCTGAAATAGCAAAGAAGAATGCAGATAAAATTATCTGCTTCAAGTATATAAGACCTAGGTAACTGTTATCTTGCCTAAAAAACAAGTGAATTAATTTGCTGCATTTGGTAATTGGTTTATGTTTGTGCAGTGATGTTTAAGCATGGGTCTAGAACTAAGTTATTCTAGTGTAATAAGATTTTATGGCACTAAAATGCAATACTGTTTGTGCCTATAGCATGCAGATATACTACATTGGCCTCCAAGAGCAGGAATAGAACTTGCTTTTTACAATTATTTATGGAGGCAAGCTTGTGTCTGTTTCTGTGACTCAGGAGTACAAGAACACCCATACCTGACCAAAATAGCTCAATATCTCTTTTTTTTCTTTTTTCCAGAACTGAATGCCTGAATGAGCATATGCTTATAAGAAATTTGAAATAATTTATTTAATAGTTTGGTGAAAATCCTGCAGTTTTATATCTCACCATGTCTTAAGCAGTAATGATGCAGAACTATACCCTGGGATATGAGATCCTGACTTGATAGAAATGAGTGTAACTGTCCTGAAGTCTTTGAAAAACTGGCTCTTTCATCTGCCAGGAAATGGAAATTACCATCAAGTCTATGATAATTTCACAGTAAAAAGCAAATGAATGATTTAACAATGAGCATAATCCAGCTTCATAATAGATTACTTAGCAATGTAATGTACTGTCTTTAAATCCCCAGTGGATTAATAAAAAAATGATTTTGGGGGTTTTCTTGGCATAGCCTATCCTGCTGTAGGCTAAATTGAGGATTAGGATACTTGATTAAAAAGGTCCTTTCTGGCTCCAAAATGTGCAGGTCTCTGAAAAGTAATTGGTAAAGAGACAAAAAAAAAAAAAAAAGCATTTGCTGTGATAGAAACTTACACTAGCATATCACCTCACTGATTTTTGCATGTGTTTGATAAGTTGATATAAAATGCATTAAAAGTTGATATAAATACAATAAAACTAAATTTAACTGAAGAAATGGGCACTCTGCCTCTTCCTTTTTGAAGACTGTGGGTCTTCAGATTCTTGGACATGTGACTACAGTTGAGATTTTTAGTTTTTTTAAAAAAAGACTTCAGCCTTTCTGAAGCAGGACTGCCCACAAATGAAGCATGTAATTCTTATATGAAATTAAATGGATTGCTTTCTCCTTTCTAACATGAAAAGTAGTGATGGCTAAGCTGGAAGACATTTTTCCAAGATCCCTGTGTGCTAAGAGTGACCAAGGTGTTTCATAGAGATGACTTTAAATCAGCAGGCAAAACATTATACCACAGCAAGCTGAACACCTTCTATGCAGTTCCCAAGAACCATGAAACTTCTATAAACCTATTTCACACATACTTGATGTTTTTAGATTAATGTTTGTATTCTATTGATAGATAAGTAGAATGGAGTTTGTAATTTTAACCACTTTTCAGGCAGTTTGTACTATTATTGGTAAAAAAGCATTCTTGGGTTATTTTTATGGTAATTTTGATTGATAAACTGGAAGTTTAGATTTAGAAAATTTATACTATGGTTGGGATAATGATATACATTGGTACAAGTCCAAAAGCACTTAATCTTTCATTTTCTCTTTTTCCTTTGTTTGCTTTGTATAGCAAAAGAGAAATTAAAAATTTCCAAGGCAAATTGCATCTTACAGAGGAGGTGAAAGGTTCTTGTCAGGCTACTTTATCAAAAGCATAGACGTAATTGTTTTTTCAGTATACTGACAAGGATTTACAGATACTTTGCTCACTTCATTTTCTTGCAGAGGGAGTAGTTTCTTTGAAAATTATTTTCAAAATTGCTTGATATTCTTTTACCTAATTTAATTGCTGGCTGTTGATGATGTTCTGGCAACACATACTTTCTACCTCAAAGAAAGGAAGCTGAGAAAGTAAGAATAGACTGGTCCCAAGGGAAACTTTAATGAGTTAAATAGCTATAAAATTAGACATGAAGGGGGTAAGTAAACAGCAGAATGAATTTTGAATTGCCACTTGAGCATAGTGTGTATTTGTGACTAACATTCATGATTTTTCTTTCTTTGAAACATGCTCCTCTGTATTTCAGAAAAACGTGGCAGGTGGTGTTTTTTGAGTAACAGAACTACAAAATGAAAACTGTTCTAAAGGAAATTTACTGGTACCTTTAGACTGTTTCAGCTTGAGTGACAGTGTTTATGCTCAGTCTGTTTTTAGGGGGTCATCTTATAGGACAGTGGGTGATGCATGTGCACAAGATTTTTGCATGCAGACTCAGAACCTATGGAAGGGTTTTACCTTAGGTGACTTTTGAAGGCATTGCAATTACAGAAGAATGGATTTAAAAATTGCCTAAAGTGCATGGCAGAATTTGAGAGGCAATTAGAAACTTAGCAAGCTTCTGGTTTTAAAGAAAGGCCTGTCTGCAAGTTGCTTGGTCAAGCTTTTGACAATGACAGCAAGCTGTTGATAGTATTACTGTTGAGTGTTCTAGAAAGCAGCTGTGTCCATCCTTCAGTGTTAGTTTCTTTTGTTTGTATCTCTAGTGAAATATACCAGCTTATTCATGGAAGTTGTATTTGTTGTCAAGAATGCTTTTCCCTTTGCAGAATGGAGGACAGTGGATTACCATGTACAGGAAAATCCAGTTTACAGAACATTTAGACACCAAGGTTTGGCAAGAATAAATAAGATTTGTGTTCTGTACTAAATTTTGGCACTTTTGTTTGACTAGACAGATGCCAGCTTGCTCTGTGCCTAGCCAGAGATGCACCTCCCAACCAGTAGCCTTGGACAAAAAATAAACATAAGCACTCAAATATGTGCAGGACAAAGAGAACTGATGTAGCTGAGCACACCAACTCACTTCCATCTTTGACAAGAGACTGGTCTAGTTAATGGAATAATAGCTTTTGGGACAGGTTTTCTGCTAAGCTATAGCAGTTCACATTCTATTTAATTTCATGCACTTTGTCATTTATGACAACAGAAGACATAAATAAGGCCCTTTGCTTTTTGGATTATGTGTGTCATACAGTAACTTTTCTTTTTTAGCAGAGAAAGCTAAGGGGAAATGGAATACTTTATAAAGCAATGCATTGGGTACCAAATACTTAAGACATTGTAGTGTGTTCCTGACCTTCTTTGCCAAGGCTGTCTATCCTAATACTGATAGAATAACTAAAGTATTAATTTATCTTTTATGACTTGCCAAGCAGCTAAGCATGTAAACAGGTAAGCACAATGCAATTAAGTGTGCTGTGTAATCCTCTGTGTAATCTCAGCAGAATGCCCCTCCATCACCTGATAGAAAGATCTTCTCTCACAGGATTTGAGGGGTCATGCTGCTTTGTATCTTGATCTTTGCTAATCCACCTTACATTTTCACATTGAGATTTCACATTTTTCTGCTTGCAACACTTAATCAAGTTATATTTCTAAGAAGATAGTGGCATGTTGTCTTGCATGCTTGACAGTCACCATGAAGCGGGAAGTCATGGAGTTTATGAGCAGCTTATTTGTTAATTAAAACTGAACTATCAGTCTTGTGACTGGAATTTTATTTGCTACTTCTACATGAAATACTGCTCAGAAATCTGATTAGATATGAATTATGTCTTCCAGAACAAGTGATAAACAGAATTAAAAGCACAAAATGTATGTTACAGTGACGTATTCTGTGCTGGTTGACATGTAAATTTAATTACCTGGTAGGTTTTGTCTGCTTAAAATCTGTATCCATGGCAATCCACACCAGGTGGTGCTGTAATACATAAGCTTTGCAGTTCTTATTCCTAGCGAGTTAATGCTTCCTTTGGAAGATAAACTGGATATTGGCACTTTATTTTTTATTCCAGTTTCTCTCAAAAGAGAATGGTAGAAGTAGTAAGGGACGAATCTTGAACCTTGATTTTTGTATCAGAGATTCTGGTTCTTTATGTACAATACTGGGAGCTGAACTCTTCGACTGTCAGTAGGGCAGCTTCTTAGCTGGAGATATTTATTCTGTTTTACATGACATTTTCAATTGTATTCTGAGATAATTGGCATGTTACAATTGCTACTTGAAAACTTTCAAAGTATGGTCTTAATGGAATTTTTTGTTAGATCCACAGTGTTGTGTCCTGCATTATAGTGCACATGTAAATTAGGATTTTAGTTATTTTGCCTCTAATATCATGGAATCTGAACTTCCCAGATGAAATTTAAACAATTGAGTAAGGGATTTGGATGCAGAATTTGAATAAAGTCAAAATAGGACTAAATCCTCCAGTTATCTTTGAAAACTTGCATCTTCATTCTTTTGCTACTAGGTTTTCCTCTTTTGTCCTGCAGTTTTTTAATGGTAAGAATCATGCTTGTGGCTTCCTAATTGTTTTTTGTGGTTTGTTTTTTTTTTTTTCATTGTGGGGGACAAAAGCTGTTCATCTCAGTTCTTCTGTATCCTGTTGTGACCAGACTTAAGATTATTAGTTTTGAGAATTTTTAAAAGGTGGAAGTAGGAGGTGATGAGGGAATTATTAGATATATGGGGCTATATTGTAGGATAAAAGAGACCTGTATATTGAAAAGACTAGGAAGAATATATAGGAAAATGTGATATACCCTTGCTCTGGCCAACAATCTGTTGAAATTAAAAGCCCTAAACCAGCCCCCAAATACAGTCTCTTTATGCTTTTTTACAGCTGTGTTTCATAACCACTTTCAAATATGTAAAGTAAATTAAAAGCAACCTGAATATTGTTCTCTGATTATTTTTTTTTCTTCTAGGGGTCTGTAAGTTTACAAGATGTCCAACAGGATACCTGGAGAGATATTTATTCCTGTGCCCTGCCCTAGCTTTCAACCCAAAGCACAGCCCCAGACTTTGGCTTAATATCACGCATTAATGTCTATCCTTACTAGAGAAAGCAAGTTTAACCGTGTTTTAAGGTGGCTCCCAAGATTAGGCTCTAAAATAAAAAAGTAGGAAAGTGATTGCAATGAAAGAAGGTCCTGCAAGGGCTGGAGAGACAGAAAGGTTGTGGATTAGAAGTGCAAATAACAAAGGGCTGAGAGCAAGTTTGGTGCAAAGAGAGTGGGAGGCTGAGGTAAGCAAGGGTGGCAAGATGGAAATGTGAAGCTGAGAGCTCAAGGATTGACAGCAAATGGTCAGGTTGGATAATTACCCAGAGAAAGGCATCTATAGTCGTGATGCTCAGACTTCATTTGGGGCACCTGCATTTGAGTTAATTAGCCAGATAAATCTTCTACACCTCCAGTCACAGAAATACAGGACTGGAAGTCAAGTTTTGGGTCATCTAGACTTTGTTTTTGGGACAGAAGTGGAACAAAGACTCATATAGGTGAATCAGATCTTAAAAATACTCCCAGTACCTTCTGCAAAACAACCACACACACTCCCCACCCTGAAGCTTTATAATGGAGTTTAAATGGAGCTTAGTGGCTGTTTCATTGTAAATATAATTGCGAGATTTCTAATAATTAGAAGTTTGGAACTGGTATTTGATAGTCATTAAAAATGTTCACCCTACCTTTAATGATGTGTTCTTTCTTTCTCATTGTGATCTGGAGTTGATCTGGAGTATTTGTCATTCAGCACAGCACAGTCTTGTAATATTCTCTGGCACCCCATTGTATTGCTTCTTTATGTTTTAATAGAAGCTAGAATGCAAGTTATTTTGCACTCTGCAGTAGGGTTATATAATTTATATGATTGAAGGGGAGAGGGAAAGTATATTAATATATCAAGTTAAGTAGGGGATTACTTGGATGTGGTAGCACTGGTGATTCAAACCTGAGCTAACATGCTGTTTTACTTGGCTATGCAATTCAGAGAAGCCCAGGTAGAAGACCATGCTTCTCCTTCATCCAGCTCCAGTTTTTACTTGGTGTAGTCAGTCTGCTTCAATCCACCTGATTAAAAGCAGTATTGTTTCTACCTCTGCAATTCAGTGATTCTTTTTGCTGGTGAGAAGGTAGATGCTAATAGGATCAGATAGTCTTGAAACTGATAGAGTGAAAACCTTTGAAGCATGAAATGTAACATTGTCTAATAATATTTTCTCTGAGATCACAGTGGCTATTTTGTGACTCTGCACAGCATATACTTACATTGGAGTGGGTTTTTTTCCCTTTCCTGAATTTTTGTTTAAGTGGAAAAATCTTGAGACTTATGTTTGGTACCACCACAGTCTGAAATATTTTCATCAAAATCACCTAAGTAATGTACACATATAAGTGTTATAGACACATTTAGCAAAACTAGAAAAACACAGCTAGCACATGTCTGTTTGATAGTGTTAACTGAGCTTTTACAAAAATTAGAGTTATAGCAAGCCCAACTAGCAAATGTCTAAATTATCTAATCTCCTACATGTCAGTAGATGTCTTGAAAGTGTATTCCTTACTCTTACTGACATGTTTAATAACAGGGAAGGTATTTTTGTAGCTCGTCCTTTAATGTAGACACTATTATTTACCAAGTCTTCAGCTGTGAAACCTCTTTGCATCTCTGTCATCAAAAGTGACAAAACGGTGAGATGTGAAATGGGTGACCTGAATGATCTGAATTGGAATGGTTTATTCAAACCATTCTTGACATTCAAAATATGTCAAGGTATTGCCTGAGTTGCGGACAGAATAGTAGTCTAACTGCTACAGTTTATTAATTAATACTGTTCAAAAGTCAGCCAAACAGTAATTTAGATTTTGGCAGAGAAATGATTCTAAAGTCTAAGGAAAAATGATGAGTTGGGCCAAAATGTGCAGTCATGTTTCATGGAAAAGCCACTGTGAAAATAATTGGGCTTAAGTACTGCTGGGTATAATTTACTGTGTTTTAGAAATCACTATTAGAAATTATTGAAGTATTTCTGATCATCTGAGCTGAACTGCAAGTTTTACCTGACTGATAGTGTTCAATCAAACTCCTCACATGTTAGTTATTTTTGTGGGTTCTTTGATGGGAGTTACAGGGTTGGTGTTTTGGTTAAAATGTTTTTAATGTCTGTGGTTCCCATAGGTTCACTCCTAATGAAATACGTGGGGTAATTGTGATTTCTTTGTGTGTCTTTAGCAAGATCACTGGGACAGTTCTTGATCTCTCTGTGCATTTCTGCTGATACAATTTTCACTCTGCTTACTCCTTTTGTTTATCTTCTTTGGTGTCATGCTCTGTTGGATATCTTATGCTTTACTCATAGTTTACTTGCCCTCCTTTTTATTTTTCTTTTGGCATAATTCATGTTTCTTCCTTCTGTTGCCTTCTTTATAACATCTTCATCTCTGCTGGTTTCAATCATCACTTCTTTGATGGTTAATTTCCAAGTGTATCTGTGCCTGATTCTCACACGTTTTTCTGTTCTCAGATCTTTAGGCTTTTCTTCCTGGATGTCCTTGTGTCTCATTAGCACATCCCTGAATGTTTAGTCAAAAACAGCATTTTGCCTCTTAGTAATTATTCCTTACTGTTCATGTTTTGTGTAATTTCCCACTCCTCATTTAGTTTTCTGTACTTCTCTCTGTATGTTCTGCACTTGTTTCAGTCTTCTCTTTCTTAGCTCTTTGTGGGTTCATAAAAAGTCTTTGATTTCTTCTTCTTTGAAAGCTCTGGATGTACAGGTGGAGGAACGAGATGCTGGAGAGCAAGCACTGTGGAAAGGGACCTGGGGGTTGATGGCAAGCTGGACATGAGTCAGGAGCGCCACCCACGTCCTGGGGGGGATCAGGCCCAGCGTCAGCAGCCAGGCAAGGCAGGGGATTGTCCTGCTCTGCTCTGCACTGGGGCAGCCTCACCTCCAGAGCTGGGGGCAGTTCTGGGCGCCACAACATAAAACAGACACAAAGCTGTCAGAGAGTGTCCGAAGGAGGCCAGGAGGACCTTGAAGGGCCTTGAGGGGAAGCCGTGTGAGGAGGGGCTGAGCTCACTTGGTCTGGTCAGCCTGGGGGAGACTGAGGGGAGACCCCACTGCAGTTACAGCTTCCTGTGAGGGGAAAGGAGGGGCAGACATTGATCTCCTCTCTGTGGTGCCCAGTGACAGACAGGACTGAGGGAATGGCCTGAAGTCGTGTCAGGGACAGTTTAGGTTGGGTATCAGAGAAAGGGGGCATGGAACAGGCTCCCCAGGGCAGTGGTCACAGCACCAAGCCTGACAGAGTTCAAGAAGAGTTTGGGCAGCGCTCTCAGGCACGTGGTGTGACTCTTGGGTATGGTCCTGTGCAGGGCCAGGAGTTGGACTTGGTGATCTTTGTGGGTCCCTTCCAACTCAGAATATTCTGTGATTCTGATGTGCTTTTTTTTTTTTTTTTTGTTAAAACCTTTTACTCTTGCAGGAATTACTTTATCAATAAACTCTTTATCCTGTATAGTGTTCTCTATGATTTGTTTTTGGTTTTATGACATTAACTATTGTGCTTTGTTACGTTGCTGTACATAAGTTTTACAAATTATGTATTTGGAATAATGAATTTTAAGAATGCTGTGAAGATAATCCATTACTTCAGCTTTTCATATCCATAATGATAAGATGACTCTTGTGTATACTGTTTAGCAGCTCTACTTTGTTGGACTTGAATAGTGAGAAGTTCTTTGCAAAATTAGGCTATTACTTTGATTATTTATGGATTAATATATACAGGGCAGTGATCTCACTTTCATGTCTCTAGCATGTCTCTATGGTAGTGTTTAAAGGATTACCTAAAGTGCAGCTGACATTTAAGCCAAATGCATATAAACTGGCCTTTGGAATCTCCTCTAAACCCTTCCCTCTTGAGTCCCTTAACCCAGAGCTATGCCAGTGGGGTGTTTTTTTGGGTTTGGTTTTTTTGGTGTGATTTGTTTTGTTTTGTTTTTGGGGTTTTTTTTTTTTTGAGTTTTTTTCTTTTTGGTTTGTTTTGGGTTTTTGTTGCTGTTTTTGTTTGGGTTATTTTGTTTGGGAAAATAAATGTATGATTGTGTATCAAATGTGTGTAGAATTGTGACTTTGTAAAGACTGTGGTTTTGTTTGGCTTTTTTTTCTGTAGACATTAACATTGTTTTGTATCCTGTATCTAGTTTTCCTACAGTACTCTTGCTCTCAATACCTATACCAGTGCTTTATTTGGAAGGCTATTCAATATTCTAATGCCTTTATGTGGCTGCATTTATTATTAGGGAAAAATTCTTTTCATCTTTTGATTGTTCATGTCAGTTATTCACGGTACAGTGTTCCCTCTTTACATGTTAATTTTAGGCAATTGCCACCTGCTCCTCAGCTTCTTCCAGCTGCCACTGACACCTCAGGCTGCTGGCACAGCTGTGCCACCCTTCTTTCCTTGGAAGCTGTGCCTTCTTCAGGTCTTCAACCAAATTTCTTCCTGCTCGATGAGGTGGCAGAGGAGCCCTGTGGACAGTAGCCCATCATTCATCCTCAGCTGCAGCCTTTTCTGTCATTACTAACATCGGTGGTATTTGTAAATGTCTATAGTTATCACTGTCTGTGTCAGAATGTGCAATTTCCTTACATGTTTATCATTCACAGTCCAGTCTTAAGTGTGGTGTGTCACACCCAAAAACCACAGCAGGCCTCTTCCACTGTGAAACACCACTTAACATCTGAGTCCTCTGATGGTCTCCTGTGTTCCAAATACTTCCACAAGCAATGGAGCTTATTTCAGTCTGGCAATAATTTTCCTAAGTGCTGCAGCATCCCTTGAGTAGAAGGGGTTAGGCCTAGCTTGGGCTGCTGTCACTGTGTGTTACTGGGTGTGGCTGAAATTCTCTAACACTCGGGTGTTATCCCTGCTTCCTGAAGGGGACATGTTCCAGTTGCTTTCTATGAGACATCTGCCTTGGGTGGGGCATCACATTTTATTAGTGACTGAGTAATTTGGAGCATTCCAGGGCTGCTACTGCTTCACCGTGCAGGTAGCAGAGCACAGTGCCCACCATGCCTAGGTTAAAGGCTGGAATAAGGAGCCCAGATGGACACTGTCTCAGTGCTTCCCCCCCCCAATTGTGTAGAAAGCCTTACATTATGGTTTCAAACATTATGGCCTGTGTACAGCTCGGCTTTATTCTACAGTCTGTGCTGGTGATGGAGCTGCATCAACTGCTAATGGTGTGAATCCATTGGAAAAAGGGAACCAGTGCCATTGAGTATAATGGCTAAATTGTCAACATATGTTTCTCAATATTTAGATTTTTTTTTGCCTACCAGTGGCATATATGTAATATATCATTAGTATAATATATAATTATTTCTCAGTTTAAATAGTGCTGTCATCTCACAGAATGTAGTTTTACTGTTTAGTTACACCTGGAACTGTCTTAAGTGAAATAAACTGCAAAGGCAAATATGTCTTTTCACAGGAACTTTATCAGAGTAGTTAAATAGGTGCCTGACTCTAAAAAGAAGGAGTTTAATTCAAATGAGACCAATATTAATAGGAACTTCAGTAACTGGTGGGCTAGATTTATGCTGATGACCTTACTCGGATAGAGCACTCAGCCAATTACGGAATGTAAGTCCTTGATTTGTGCCATGTAGTTGTTATGATGCACCATGAAAACTTTTTCTTTTTTGAAATGCATAATCCAAAAAGTTTTTCTACTTCAGGATTCTTTTGTCTAGTTCTAAAGTCAAACTTGAGAGCAACATCTTGCACTTACAATGTTTGCACTGTTTATGCATCTGAACCTTTCTAATTAAAGCAAAATATGTGGGCTGGAATCTGAAACTGATGTAAATCAGCAGAGCTCCATTAACTTCTATAGAGCTATGCTTCTTAATTTCAATATTAGCTTTTCAGCAAAAATGTAGCTAGGAAATAAGAGTTAAAGGGAACGAAAATTGAAATGAACTTTACTCTAATCTATGTCTGCAAAGTGCAAAATATGTTAAAATCCCCATGTTGACCAAAAAAAATATCCATACAATTATTTTGCTCACTGAACCATTTAAGCTGTTGATTCATCTGCAGACACATTTCAAAGTCTCCCAACTGTTAAATTTAGGAAGAAAAAAACCAAACTGATAAAAACAAGCTGTTACTTGGTTAGCTGCCCAGTCTTGTATTAAACCACAATATATGCTTTCACTGTAAGAATGTGAAGAGGTTTTTCTAGTGGATGGAACAACTGCTGGAAATCAAACTGGTACATATCATTCCCACTGTGGCATTAATCACACCATGCAGTTGGGGAAATCATGATCTATCATTCAACTTGTGTCTTCACTGCAAGAAGAATTTGAATGATCTGTCTCGAATTACTTTAACATCGATGAGAGAAACTGCACCGGAAAATAATGCAAGGACTTCACTGAGTGATTGAATGACGGCAGTGATTGTGTTAGTGGCTGATGAGAGGTGCTGAAATAAGCACTAATTAGTGCTTTCTGACAGACTAGCCTATTGGAATCAAAGTACTGCCATGCTCAAGTTAAGGAGTTTAAAAGGCATAATCCATTATTAAGCAAGAATGGTTTATCACCTTACTGTTTCACAGACCAGGTGCAAGATTTTATGACAGGTATTTGTTGTTTTTAAGGAAGCAGAAGAAGCATTTTCACAGAAGAGAAGACTAGAAAAATGGTACTCATCTGGTAGCATCCTTTGGTGTTTGCAAACCCTTGATTCCAGGTATATTGAAATATACAAACAGGTCAGTCATCTTGCTGTCTTAAGTTAATAGATTTAGTAATCCAAAATGGGCATATAAAGAAGTTTTGAAATGTTAGGTCTGACTCTCTGGGCAGATGAGATATAATTGATCAGATCAGCAGTTTAAAGCTCTAATTGCCTTACATCAGGTGAAAGCAGATGAAGTTTCTGGTGAGGCTCTGCTGTCTTTAAGTACTCACTGTCCTAGTCCACATTTCTTCATTTTCTGACCATTCTTTCAGCCAACTTCTGCTTCTGCAGCCATATTCCATCAGATTTCTTTTTTTTTCTGACCATTCTTTCAGGCAACTTCTGCTTCTGCAGCCATATTCCATCAGATTTCTTTTTATTACTGTCTGTTTTCTGGTGCACAGTAGGAATACAAGGAACCACCTTATTTGTGCGTGTTGGGTTTTTTTATCCTGTTTGAGGAAAATCTAAATAGTGCATATAGAGAGAATATGAACAGAATATATATATATATATATATATATATATGTTCTGCATATTTCTAATATATGTTAGGAAGGTGGAATTTCCTCTTCAATTCACCTAAACTAGTTCTAAAAGAGCAAAACCAGATTCTGAACCACGTGGTGTAATGAGATGAAGATGATACAAGCTTATTTTAAGACAGAAGAGTAGTGCAGTGTTGTTCGTACATGGGCAGAAGTGAAAGCAATCTGTATGTTTTGCAGCTGAATGTTTAGGTTCCTTGAATGGCACTGCAGCAGGTGATGTGGGTAACACAGGAGTCTTGCTTCATTTAGACCAGACTCAAAAACATCCTTTGAATGAGCAATTTCTACATGTATTTTGTGGGCACCATCTTGGTGTGATGTTTCTTAAGAAAATTTTGCATGTTGTTCTTAGAGGTTTTTTTAATATCATGTATATGGTTTCAAAAAGTGCTTTATAATATATGGCCTAAATATGTGCTACTGTTTGGTATGATTAGTTAAGTATGTCATTTTCCTATTGCTCCTCTTGTTGAGAATTTAGTGCATATACTTCACTGAGGTTTTTTTCTGCCTTCCTTAGATTTCAGGTGCTGATTGTTTTCCTGCAATGTTCTGAGACTCCATAATTCCCTGTCTTTATTTTTGCAGTTACCTCAGTGGTATTTATAGACAGTGATTGTTTCCCATGGTGCCTTTCTGATGGTCCAGGTAGATGCATCTTTCTTGCTTCTCAAGGCTGGACAATATAGTTTGGTGCCTGCTAAGCCTTTTGCGAGTGTCCATCAGGTACAAAGATATTTTTGATGTGTTGGTTTGGGATTTTCTGCAGAATTGTACCTCATAATCTGTATGCAGACTGAGTAGTAAATCAGTGCAGAATAAGCTGGAGAGAACTCATCAATCTGCTTGTCAGGCAGTGGCGTTTGCAAAGAAATTAAAACTGCTAGCACTGTTTAAATTATGTGCACTGCTGGTGGCTACTTGGGCATGAGAAGCGCATGCACGCAGTACATGCACACAGGATAGCAGCAGTGGGATGCCTGGTTTTACAAAGCAACACTCCAGACATGCAGCTGGAGAATTTGTGCAGAAATGGAGAAATACCTGAGTTCAAGGGAGCTATTTGTAGAGCCAGCAGCAGTGAAGCAGGAGCTCCAGCTATGACCTATATATCCAACTTCCAGCTGGGCTTGTGCCATATGAGCTGAAGCTCGTGTTCCCCTGTTAGTGGTATCTGAGCTGGCTGGATTAAAGAGAGATGTGCACTGTGTTTAACTGTACTTTCTTCTACACTTAACTTCTAAGGTCTGAAAAAAGCCTGTACAAGATTTTTCATGATTGGGCTGTGACATTACTAAATTGATGTACCTTTTCCCCCCTTATTTTCTTCCTTTTGCTCATTTTACTTCAGTGGCTTTTGGCCTTGTATTCCCTTTTGTGTAGTATTGCTCTAAGTAGAGTTTGTCTCTCCTTTCTGTGAATTGGTATGAGCTTTATTGCAACATTTATTTACAGATACTGAATAGCCATGGAATAGCATTCCATGTGATTGAGGACAGCGTGAAAAGGACTGTAATTTTGGATTGTGAAGTTATTGTAATGTTTATCTTATTACTTTCCATTAGTGGACTTTCCTGCTGTTTGCCTCTATACTACATCAAGATGAATTTTATTCTGGAATAATTACTGTGCTTTTAGGACATAAATCAGTTTCCCTCCCTGAAATCACCAGTGCTGCTTAGTAGACAGTACTAGTATATGGAAGTCTCCAGATTTTCTAAGAAGCTGTTTTTTTACATACCAGATTTCATATCAAATATGAGGATACTGAAGCATGTAGTAGAGGCTAGAATTTAGAAGAGATGGTTCTTGAAGTACTGCAGTACTGTTTGCAGCTTCTTACTGAGTTTTTAGACTAATAAGAAAGTGCTCCAAGGGATGTTGTCTGGGGAGGACTGTGCAAATCTGCCATTTGAAAAATTATTTATGCAGTAAACAAATTGTGACATAGGAGCTGGAGGGTTGAGTCTTCGTTACCTTGGATGGGATTTCCTATGTGGAAAAGGTGAAGTAGATTGTTCGTCTGTGGTATAAGAAATGTGTTGATGTCATTTTTAACTATTGAGCAGAAACTGCATACTGGAACTCTCATGTGTTTGTGACTTTGAGCTAAAACATATGAACTGAGAAGTAATGCTAGTAATCTCGTGTGCTCAAAAAAGTGTAAACCTGGCCCCAGAAAATTGTGATGTTTGTTTAAAAGACAAACAAGAAGTCTGGGTGTCTTTTCTGTTCATCTTCTGGATTTTGGGCTTGTTACCTCTTCTACAAACAAAGGCTAGAGGTAGATTTTTTTGTTTTGAGTGAAAGCTGATGTTCTTACATAATTGCATGATTTCAGAAAAAGTTAAAAACCAAATATTATATGTTTTACAAAGAAGTAATGAGACTTAGCTATACCACATAAGTGTGGCTCACATGGAAAAACTATTGTGCTTCTGACTTCCATATGAAAATAATTCTTTCAAAGCACCAAAGGGTACATGGAACCAAAAATTATACTGAAGTCTTGACTTTAAAGCCTGACTTCATCCAGAGGTTTTTTAACACTGATGGAGGGTTTTTTTGAGAGCTTAGTTGGTGCAACTTAAAATAATTTTCAAAAATTCAACTTCCTTCCAAGAGAAAAGCAAAATTTGGAGAATTAGCCAGCAGATCTCAGCTTGTGGCATTTACAGCCTGATTTTTTTTAAGGGCTGGATAGGGCATCTGAGTTCCATGAAAACGTTGGCTTGCCTATACTAAACACTCTTGGATATTCTGGCCTCAGTAAGGTCACCAAAGAGGACTTAAGGCCTCTGCCTTACTGTGGCATCTTTGAATTTTACCGCTTCCCTCTCAGTTAAAGGAGTTTTTTGGATAAAGTACAGGAAAACTCACTGTTGGAAATAAACCTAAATTGGCAGGGGTGGAATAAATGTTTGAGTTAGGTCTTTTTACAGCTGCCTTCCATAATTTTCCTTTTATGTCTAGAAAGAGAAGCTTCTAAGTAAGAAAAGTTTAAACCATACCCATGCCTGACTTCATTGTATGCCTTTCTCTGGTCTTAGTAGGCCTGACTTAAAGTCTCCTGTTGCTCTGCTATCTCATGCCCATTTGATTCTAGAAAGGCAATTTGTTTAAGTTAATCTTAGCCTGGTAGAATCTTAGCCATGTGTAGCTTTTGTGCTATTTCAACTTGAAGAGTATCACAATTTTCCTAGATGGTTAAAATTCCTGCTTAGATGGGTATATTTTAAGTATTAAATTTCATTTCCTTTTCTATGCATTTAGGGGAAAAGAATGGTGCCAATACAGCTGCTTTTAAATGAGCCATGCTGAAGCTTTTACTGAAGTAGAAGGGATTCAAAAGCTTATTATTATGCATTCACTGTACTGAGGCACAATTGCACAGTTTAATTTAAAGTGCACTTCTGTTCTGAATGATAGCTGCTGTGGCAGCTCTTGTGGTTGCTTAATTCTTTCTTCTCAATGTTTTCTACATGTGATCTGTTCAGTTTTCAAGTAACCTGGTAGCTTTTCTGGCCACTAGCAGTTCAAACTTAATCTGTGGTCTGACTTGGATCCAGTGAATTTTGCCAATGATTTTGCCATTTGAATGTGGTTGTCACTGCTACTGAGGGTGTACCTGGCAGGTAATAGACCATACTCTCTGTTATTTGAGGTCTGTCTCCAACATGTGCAAGGAGGTAGCAATCACCTGATTTTACTCACTGAAGAAGGGCAGGTAGAAGGAACTTCGTTGTACAGAAAAGTACTTTTTGTCATTTTGCAAGCAGAGGTGTTCATGGAACAGGATCAGTGATCTTTTATAAAAAAAAGATGCTATTTCCTGTCACTTCATTTATATCTGCTCTTAAATGTAATCATCTTTCTTATTAGCTCTGCTGTGGTAGCCAGCTTTTACTTTTTGAAGGGCAGTTTTGATCCCATTGTTCATGTGGCATCAATGGAATAATGTTGGAATGGACTAATAACGCATCCCTGTGCCAAATGAGGTCTTCAGATGTTCAGAAAAGAAGATTTCTACCTTGGACCAAATTCACTTAACTGATTCCTCTTGCTTGCATATTCAAGCAGCACAAGGAAGATTTTCTCCCTGCTATGAAACTCTGTAGTGTGAGGAAATCTGCCAAGGACAGCTTCTGTGGTGGTTGTTCCTTGTATGCTGCCTGCTGCCTGCTGCCAGAGTAATTTTGGGAACCAAGGAAGAGATAGTGGTCTGCTCTCTGCTATTCATTAGGCATAATACAATAGTATATGTAAGAGCAGCTCCAGTGCATACTCTGTAAAAATATTTTAAAAAATATTTTAACTGTGGAGTTAATACCCACTATGTGTAAAGTGTCCTTTTGTGCCAAATGGAGTGGGTCATTTCAAAGGGGGTCACTAGTCCACAGTGTCTTTAAATTACGTTACACTTCATAATCTTTTCAGTGAAGTGCTACAACTTGTCTGGTTGATTTCAAAGCCTATTGTTACAGAAATCAGATTGTCATTTTTCCCCTGGCAGTACAGTTTATGAATAGACCTGCAGTGAAATCCCCTTGAAGATGCTATTGACATGTCAGACAAAACAGCCTCTTCTTGGTGTTATTGTAAGGTGAATAAACTGAGTTTATAAGTGATTAGGCTGAACAATTAGCATAAATACTTTCCATCCTTTGGTTTTGGAAGAGATTTTTGAGTCTGGGAATAAAAAATTCTAAACAAGACCTCTTTGAGCTTGAGCTGAGGATACCAAAACTTCATAGTGAAATGTTTGATTCTCCAGCTTATTTGCAGCTGGAAGGCTTGCCTGTGAAAAACATAAGGAATGATTCTTTTCTTTAGGGCTGAAAAGTTGTCTGACCTTTTAATGACTGTCCTTTTTATGTGAGTCACAGTACTGATTGTTAATCCAGTCATTGTCCTTTTTCGAAAAGGTCGCGATCTTGCCAGGACATCACTACTTATCTGTATTTAAAAAGGACACAGCCAAACTGAGTCCAAAATCCAGCACAGCCAAAGAGCTCTCTCCTTTGAATGAAACAAGATGCTGTAGACCATAGACACTATAGGCTTTCAGGAAGCAAAAAATGAGAGAAAGGTGGAGAGGGAGTCTCAAGTGTATGAAGCTCAGAATGGGAAATTCCATGTAGAGGCAAATTCCATGTAGAAGACACAATTATTTACAGGTAACTGATGTCTGTAGTCAATTCATAGGACAGTCAAGAGGTAGTACAATTTTAACTGTTCACATTATTCCATGGTGTTTATTCACTTCTGAGAACCAGAATTATTCCCCCAGGGCCTGGAAATGACATGTCATATCTGAAAAAGCTGCACCAGTGCTGGACCCTGGCAGTGTTTTAACTGCTTTGCCAGCCTTGGCTCAGAGTAATGTAAACAGAGTATGAGTCAGTAAGTGAAAAAGGGGAGAAGGTGAAAAATTTCTTAGTACCCTGGTTTAGGAATCTGACATGTGAAATAAAAGGGTTGGGGTCCATAGGTGGCATTTTGAAGAATACACTCATGCTTAGTGGAAAACTGGTGTCCTAACAAGAGAAGATGCTAGAACAGTTCAGAAATTGTGTGAATGGTCTGGAGGCCAGGGAGAAAAAAACAAGCAAAACATGATTCCAAACCTTGGGAACCTTTTAGAGCTTTTTTTTGAGTAACACAAAGGTTAATCCATGAAATGCTGTTCTCTGGTATGTGGATGCATCTTCGTGTTGCAGTACTTGTGTATTCTTGTGTCCTCACTGAGTACCCTAGATCAGGAACTGGAATTTCATCATGCCTTTTAATTTTTTTGGTCGATAGATAATTCTTAATGTTTTTTCATTGTTTGACATTGACTTAATGGGTGAAAATACTTCTCTTTTTTATAAAAGAGAGAAGAAACTCAATGTAAGTCTAGGATTTAATAAGGTATTCTACTTTTTATTGTAGCTAATCCAGTTTTGTATAGATATTTTCATAACTTCATACTGATGGAAAGAGAATTTTCAAGGCTATTTCATAAATAATACCATTCTTTACAATCATATATGAAATGGATTTCGTGGTTGAGAGTTGAGTTAGTTATTTGCTTCATAAGCGGCCACTTTTCCATTGCACATATGATCTCACTTGGGAGTCCTTTTTTGGTTGAGCAATGTAAATTGAATTAATATATCAGAGAGATAAAATTTGTTCATAATTCTACTGTTTATGAGGTGAGGGCTATGGAAGAATATGCTTAGTGTTGTGCCTCCTGCCAGATGGTACTTTGCCTGCAAATAGAAAGCTTGATCTTTGGCATCACACAGTTTTATATGGATGCACAAATGCCTCTTGAAGAAGTTGGGTGGTGTTTCAGATAATTCCATTGCACTTCATTTGGATTGTTGTTATTGTTGCCTTATTGTTGCTCAGGTAGTATAATCCATGAGACAAGTTTACTAAAGAGTTATCTCTACAGAAGCATACTTGCAGAATTTTTCAAATAAACATGTGTTTTTCTATGACTGACCCATTCCTGATTTGCTGTAAGACCGCTGCCTAGGTTAGTATGCAGCAAAATAAAGGGAAAATCCACAAGTCATCCTGCAACAGAAAACTGGAAACAGCTGTCTAATGGGAATAGGAGCTTAAAGCTTGATAATTCCTACTTTTTTCCAGACGGCGTCTGACATGATCAGTGAACTGTTCTTTATTTCTTCTGTAGTCCTTTTAAGATTTGTATGTTACCAGCTTTCATGTTTAAATATGTTTGCTGAGTGTACCATTTTTCTTCACCAACAATTTAGAGTTAAGGGCCTGCTAGCTTGTGAAAAGAAATATACCTTTAATGTACTATGGCATATTTATGATTTTCTAATAACTATTCAAATCCACTACATCTAATTTAGGAAGTATTACTAAAAAGGAGGACTTTCATATGACACATTCTATATTTGAGTAAACTAGTTTCACTGTGAAGGTAAGATCTTTGGGTTTGACTTTGTTTCTGGTATTAATACTACATTGCATCACTAAAGTCAATAGTTTCCTACAAACAAAAGCTACCTACTATTCTTTTCTCAAGTACACAATTACTGTTCCAATGTTTGCAGTGCACAGGTTGTGCAAGAAGATTAGCTGAGTGTATTATGTTGTTCCCTGAGACTACCTACATGTACTGAGGTCATTGTTGTCCTTCTGAGACTGTACCACTTCAGCCCCTGAATTAATAGGTGAAACATGACAGGGATCTGACCCTTTTGACATTCACAGTAAAGAGAATATGGGAGGATGCTTTCAAAGTTGCTAACTATCTTTCTGTAAAAATCTTCCCAGTGCACTGATTTTAAAGAGCTGTGTGGACTAAAGTCACAAATTTTCTGAAAGCAAGAGTAGTTCTAAGATATACTTACTCTGTTCATTGCAACTCAGCTGATATAGGGCCCTTGCATTCAGGGAGATGTTGTTGGAAGACATGATGATTTTCTGTCTTTCAATCAAATCTTGCAGCAGATGAGTATGGAATTCTAAAATAGTACAATTTGCAGTACCATGAAGTCTGTTGCAAGTTCAGCTCCTGTCACGCAAACTGTTGGCCTCTTGCTGCTGACACCAGGTAATGATGCTTGCATTTGTTTGACAGGTACAAAGAAGCTCCCTTCTGCACACAGTGATGACTTTGTTCATTGTCACTGAGGCACAAGTACATGTGTAGGAACACAACACCAAGCCTAGGGAAAATGAGGATCTGGAATGTGGGAAGGGAATTGCACACAAGCAGAAATATACTTTAGTGCAGAGGTGCCTAAAGCTGTTTGCAGTGCTTAAACAAATGACACAAACTTTAAGTATTCAAGCTGGCTTGCGAATATGATTATTGAAGGGGTAAAAATGGAAGTATGTAATTCTGTCTTCTGTCTATCCTTCATCCCCTTACACATCTGTTCTGGGTGAGTCTGATGATCAGCAGTCCCTGAGTGCCAGGGTGAAGGGGTAGGCGTTGCAAATCTGTGGCTATAAAGAGGCCTGAAGGGACAGAGGAGCAAGATGTAAGCATTAAAATGGGCATTGAGCTTTTGTGTACATCATGTGTAACCCCCTTCCTGCAAAGGCAGAGCTGATTGGACATAACCTTCAAAAATCTATAGATCCATTTTCTCTGTCAGGAAAAACCTTAAGAGATGTAGCAGGCTTGAACACTGAGCAGGTGTTAAGACTTGGCATGTTTGTTGTGAGTAAATCAACTGCTAATAAGGTGAAGAAATCACATGTCAAGGCAGGTTATAAAACCACAGATCCACGTGGTTGCTGAGATGGTTGTCAGGCTTAGGGGATTCTGAAACTTCACTCCATTGGCAGCCTGCCTGTCAGAGTATGGGTAGGGCATGTGGGAACAATGCTCTCAGGGTACCCAGAATTAATCTGCTAACAGCCTACGTCAGGGCAGGTGTCACCAGCATGCCGGGGTTGCCCCAGCTGCTTCGTGCCAGCTCTTTGCTCCGGAGCCAAGCAGGCAGCTTATGCTCTGCAGCTGCTCCTGTATTCTGTTCTGAGCCATGCTCTTTGCATGCCTTCTCTAGCTCTTTAGCCACAGACAGCTCAGCCAGAGCTTTTTATCAAAGGTGAATCATGCTCTCTGTCATGCCATAATCAAGGATTTTTTTATGTCCATGACTCAGAGAAAAAGGCGGTGGCATCCCCTCCAAGTCGTAACTGGATAAGGTGCTTTTGTTTCCCCACTCATTTAAGGATTGGAGAGAGGGAACAAGCTACAGATTGATGGCAATTTCAATATAGACTTGGCTGTCTTGGTGTCCTCCCTTCCTCCTGAGATGTGTGCTGGATAAGATGAGCTGCAGGACCCATGAGTTTGCAACAGTACCAGCAGGATAAATATTTCTGTATTTCTGTCTGGTTTTAAAATGACGGGTGTATGTTCCCCTCCTTTTCTTTTGGCAAAGGTTAGCTCCATTAGATGTACTGCTCTTCATTTCATCGCTTTCTCCCATCTGTTCTGTCTCTTTTCAGTAGAAACCAAGGAGATGTAGCTCCCACTCAGGCAGACAGATAACTCCATCTCCCATACATGAGAAAATATCTCTGTGTGAAGCAGACCGGCACCTTGCTGTGCACACGCATCAGATTGTACCACGAGGGCAGACTGCTCTCTCAAACTCTGATAATGTCATATTCCCTCTGTCAGCTTATACAGATGAGGGAATGCCACTGCCCCTTTAGTTAAGTGTTGTTGAATTCCCAGGCCTAAAATAGGACCCAAGGGAATCCAAACAGCTTTTTCCTGAGAAAGCAGATTATCACAGCAGTAGGTAAGAAAAATAAATAGTTTATAATGCTAAAGCCATGATATAGCTAGTAAATAAAGAACAGTGCATGTAGATAAGGTATACAGAATTTATAGATGATTGTTAGACCAAACCTGTGATTAAATTGGGTAATAAAGCCATAAAGACAGCAAATGTTGATACAGTAAAACTCTGTACTGTACCTTGGAACTCACTGGTAGGTGTCCACTTCATTAAGGAAGAAATCTTGCCTACCAAGCTCCAGAGCTTTGTTTAATTTCCCTGACTTTTATAGGAGATTTTGAATTGTCTCGTTGTGAGAAAAACTGCACACCATGAGTTCTTCGTAGAGAGGAGCAATATCTTTGAGAAAAGCTGTTTCTGTGTTAGTTCTTGTAATATTACCTCTGTGAGACAAGCAGGCGTTTATTACAAGTAGTTATTTATTACTAATGCTGTTATCACCAGAATATACTGTTATCACTGTCTGTGAAGCAAGGCACTTTGCAGTGAAGCTGCTTTGCTATTTTTTGTGATTGGATGCCTACACTCATTTTTATTTTCTGGCTCTTGCCTGTGATGTCCTTGGGACTTCTGATTCCCTATTTGGTATTAACTTCACAGAAGTAAAGTCACCTTAGAAAGATTAGAAAAATGGTGATTTGTATTCATGCTTCTTAAAACTTTGGTTTATACTAACTCACCCATTTTTAACATTGCACTGTGAAATATTATACAGTCATCTGAATGAGATTATCAGGTAGGTAATAGCTTCCCAGATGACATACCCAGTTTGCCAAGATAGGGAACAGGGATATATTCCTTCTGCCATGTGGTGGCAGTAAGGGGATGGCACTTCTGGCACAAACACCTGTGATGAGAGCTGCACACCTTTGCATCCAATTATGTGAAAAGATCTGCCTCATGTGCAGGATGCTGTTGTCATTGCTAGAGACTCAGGCCAAGGCTCTGTTCTTTGCTCTCCTATATGTGTTCTCACAGCCACAGCTTGAGTGGAGGACACAGAGGACAAAATGGGGGTTGCAGTGTGAATGGTGTGTGTGTCCTGAATACATCCATGTGGGCATGGTATTTCAACCAGTGATGTAAGAACAACTATACTGTGTAAGCAGCTGTAGATCTGGGTCTTTTCTCCCACTTCCATTAAGGAAGTTTCCTTAATGCATTTTTAGTTACTAATCACTTCAGATAATATTAGTTTTTAATAGGCAGACTTTATTAAAAAATACTTGCCTTATGTGCTTACTAATTTTTTACCATACATTATTTCATGTAGTAGGGAATAACTTCTCTGAAAAATTTTGCTTTTGTCAGCTAATGTAACTAACGATAAGTTCTTAAAGTTGATAGCATTTCAATATTATTCCAGAAGGTATTCTACTCTCATGAAGGGAATGGTATTTTATTATAGTAGATATTACTATATTACTATATATAGCAGTGTATTCCTACAAGGAACCTACTTGGCTGTTACATGCATATATGCTTCTGTTGGCATCTTAAAATGTTTATAAAACATATAAAGTAGATTAAAGCATTGCAGATTGCTGCATCTTGACCTGTAGTTTGTGAAGTATCCTGTACTGTGTTCCTGTAAGAGTGTCAGCTGTGATTACACAGTGTCTCAAAACAACAGAGCACTAAAGAAATTCTGAAATGGCAAGCTGTAATATAATACATCAGAAGAGGCATTTATGTTTGGTCATATGTTTCTGCAGATGCTTCGCTATTTTTCATTCTTCCTTTTATACATGCTGTGTACATTTTTTAAAAAAAATATATGTTTTTCTTTCAGCCATTAATGAGTTTCCTGAAGATATATTTACAAATAAAGAACGACAGCAAGGAGGAATTCTGCTTCATATCATTGCTGTAAGGTTTTCTGTACTGTGCTTTATTTTTGTTTTCCTTTTATGTTACTCATTCTATTTTTATTTTAATAAGCTATTATCATAGTGACCTTACTAAGTAGAGTTCTGTATATATCAACAAGTTTTTAATACTTTGAGTACTTCTAATATGAGTACAATTCCTTAAAAGGTAACACCTTGGGGACATGGTATGTTGGTGGACTTGGTATTGTTGGATTAACAGTTGAACTTGATGATCTTAAGGGTCTTTTCCAACCTAAATGATTCTGTGACTCCATGATTTAAGAAAAGGATGCAAGTCTGAATTTGCAGAACCTATTCATTCATTCTCTTGGAGATAAAATCCTGGCAGAATGGATCACATGACTTTTATTTCATGTTATATAGTCAGAGTTTGGGATTCCTTCACTGATGACGTCGAGCATGATGTGGAAGTTTCTTGAGTCTCTTTCTTTTCTTTTATGTCTCTATGCAATAGATGCAATTATAATTTAAAAAATCCCATACCAACCCTGAAGAAATACAGGAAATATCACATGGATTTTTTTTTTTTTTGCTATTGTATTGAGAACAAAGTGAGGCCTACAGGCTCCAGTTTTTCATTCCCAGCTCAGGGAAAGTAAAGTATAAAGGAGTTCTGTTTGATGGACACCAGCAGGATTAAGGCCACAGCACGGGCACAGCACATAAAGCTGCATAAGACAGTGGGAGAACCACATGTATGCAGGGAACCAGGATCATTTCTAGGTGTTTTGGTGCAGTGATCCATGGCCAGAGTCCACTTATTTCCAGGGGTAAATATTTCCTAAATATTGCTAATCAGCCTGGTCTTACTTTCTATTTAATTACTTGGTCTGATAATTAGTTAAAAATATAGAGGATGATTACATAACTTTGTAGTTTACCTGTTACTTTTCATTGTATGAAATCTGCTGTGGCATCCTGTTCTGTTTAAGTGTAGTACCTTTCATATTTTAGGGTCTGACAAACGTTCCAAATTAGATCTTACATTCAAAAATCTGGTTTTATATCATAAATTTATCAACATGGAGATTTTTATTTGGAATTAAAGAAAAAGTGTAGCTATGTATTTCTGCCAGTTTGAATAAAGGTAGCATTATCTTTTTTCCTCTTTTCATATACAGGAAAAATCTGAAGTATACCCTGAATTTATTTTCTTTACAGGCTCTTTATATGTTTTATGCTTTGGCCATAGTGTGTGATGACTTCTTTGTTCCATCCTTAGAGAAAATTTGTGAGGTATGTTAATGAACATTATTACTCTTTTAGACATTTATTTAGAGAATATTATTTAGAGATGTTATTATCCATCAAAAAAATGAGCCAGTGGTCTGTGCACACTTGTTTCTTTGGCCACACTCAAGGAGAAAAAAATCAAAGATTTAATGAGATTGAATGACAAAGCCCACTCTTAAATACCTAAAGCACGTAACTAGGAGAGGTATGGGTTATGGATGAGTTGGATTTATTATTTTACTCCTTTTTTAAAAGTAACCTGTGGAAAAATATCATAGATGGAAAAATTAATGTGGTGACAATGCAAATCTTATTGCACATCTACCACCGTGTCAGGAGAAAGGAAGTATATGTGGTCCTAGCATAAAATGGAAAAAAGAGCAAATCCTTGAGAAAAGAATGTACCTTGGATATGGAATCAGAATACAGATTTTATATGTGAAAAAAAGTAACGCCTTTAATTTTTGAGAAGACTTTACAAAATTACACTTAGGATTCTAATTGAGTTGATTGTGACAGAGTAAAACTAATACATGGCATGTAAGTGTTGTGAGTATGATTTTGGTGAACAAAATAAATGCATAATACAAATGTAGATTTTAACTTCTGTTTAAACATGAAATGAAAATCTCATCTCCTTTGCTTTTAAACAAAAATAAGAATGATCATTTTCTGAAAAACTCCTGTTTTTTTTTTTTTTGGTAGCTAGTTTAAAAGTCCCTTTTCCTGTTGCTAAATGTACTAAATACCTGTTGGTGTTACTCAGAGTTGTAAGCTTACACTCATCAGTAAAAGAACAAATAGAATAATAAGGGAGTAGTTAAATACTCAGTTGGGATATTTTTTTTCCCTTTCCAGATGTTCAGTATTCAGCATGCACATTAGATACTATATTTAAGTTATACCAGTTGGTTGTACCAATTACTGGTTACTGATCCTTCATAAAATCTTTACATTTTATCTCACGTTTTGCTGAACATTTAAACTGCTACCAAGAGTTCAGACAGCACACTTAGGTTTGAGCTCCTGCAGCAGTATGACTGGTAGTAGATCATATTTGTGTTTATGTTTTGTCAAGATGTGTAGGATGCCATTGTTATCAGCTTAAGATGTTTTCAGGCAAACTGCTTGAAAAATAGAGGATTTTTTACTTCTCCTTTTGTCACTAGTTACTTTTCTATCCTTGAAAGAAAAATAGTATACTAAATATGATCCTAGAGGCTCTCAAAATGAACAAAACTCCTCCATAAAACCGTGTTTATAGTTCAAGGGAAAGATCTTCAGACTGCTAAACTGATGCAACCCACTTGTGGACCTGCACGTGTTCTTGCTAGTCTGAGAACTCTAAGTTAACTATATCCTATTAGAGCTTAAGAGACACCATCATAAAAATAGATCTCTCTACCATACACAGCCCTCTCTGTGTCTAACTGGACTAATTTTATCTGTGTCAGCGGACTCACTTTTGATTAACACAGTTGAAAAGTGAAGCCAGAATCAAGCCTGCTGTTCATAGGATTTATTCACAAAGGTTGTATTTTTTTGTTACAGATTTTCATTTTTGAATTTTAGAAGCCCTAAGAGTTGGGGAATTGAATGACTGTGTTTAGAGTTACAGAAGTAAATTAATGAAAACAATTTGAGATGTTTACAGTCCTTTTGAATCTGCAGAGATACTTTTCTTTAATCAGCTCCATGTAAGCCACAATTGGCTATTCATTTACATATGTAACTGTAGAACTCCACAATGTAAATACAGTTGCAGTGCTGAAATTGCCAATTGTTTTCTTCTAGAAACTACATTTGAGTGAAGATGTTGCTGGAGCCACATTCATGGCAGCAGGGAGCTCCACTCCAGAGCTGTTTGCATCTGTTATAGGTACGGAGCCCACACGCAAGCTTTTTTGAGGTCTGCTGTTAAAAAATCAGCAGCAGATCAAGCACAGGTACCCATTCTTCTGACAATTTCTAATCAGCAATTGCAGCTGTCAGCTAGTCTGTGGTTCATGGTATCATTAACTACTCAAAATATCTCATGAAACTGTGAGTCTTCTCTCAAAACACAGAGAAGAATGTCTGATTCTGAACACAGGACGCAGAAAAAGAGATTTATTGAAGTCCCTTGAGAAGTAATTTGATATATTTGGAAATAGATTAAGAGCAGCCCTGAGGAAAAAGACTTGGGGGTGTTGGATGATGAGCTCATCATGATCTGTCACTGTGCAGCAAGTGTGCACTTGCAGCCCAGAAAACCGACTGTATCCTGGGCTGCACCAGAAGCAGTGCGGCCAGCAGGTTGAGGGACGTGACACAGCTAAAAACTAAGCTGTGAAAATGTTGAACTAACTAGTTAAGAAATCATTTACTAAAATTATATATGTAGAGGTTCTAAGCCACAGCCAGGGAGCTGCTAGCTAGACTAAAAGCACAAATTATTACACAGAGAAGTGAGCCTTAATTATGAAACATGTTTTGGTTAATCTTTGAAACAGTCTCTACTTCACAAGTACATGTTCTGAGTGACCTAAAATTAAATGGCAGTTGTAGTTATGTATGTTTTGCTCCCTTTGCAGGTGTATTTATCACTCATGGAGATGTAGGAGTTGGGACCATTGTTGGTTCAGCAGTTTTCAACATCCTCTGCATTGTTGGTGTCTGTGGACTGTTTGCAGGACAGGTTAGTAAGATACTTGTCTTTACATAGTTCAGTTGCTTACAATTCAAGGGTTTCCATGAGCATATATTAAAAAAAAACCCACAAAATCACTGACAAAAACGACGTTGTGAAAAACCTCAAAGATTGGAAAGAATTTACAAATGCTTTGCAAATAGTGAATATTTCCAAAAAGTTCAGCTGTAGTGTCAGCACTCTGAACATGTAGCATACAGAGGAAACTGGTTCCTCTTCATGCAATACCGAGTTTACATTCAACTGATCATTGGCATCTGCTGATCCTTCCTGGTACTGATGACAGTCAATGAATCTGGGGCACAAGCATGAGATTTGCTCCATTTACTCAACAGATGGTTAAACTGTTTATCATATCTTTTCAGGTAGTAAGTCAAATATATCCACAAATAAAAGCATTGAGGAACAATTGATTTGCTGCAGTACAATGAATTTTACTTTACAATTGAAATTATAACCAAAACAAGTACCATTAGTAAGAAATGTATTTCAATTATGGAAGTTTATATATGATTTTTATTACTGATGCTTATTATAGATCTATTGTCTAACAGACTGATACATCTTCATGGCAGCATAAAAATGGATTTGGTTTCAGAATTGTTGCTAATAATAATAATTACTCTGCTTACACACCTAAGTTATTTTAAGATAGGGGCTTTTTTTGCTTGTTTGTTTTTGAAATCCTGTATTTTTGTTGGCTGAAGATGTGGTGTTTTTCAGGTGGTTTGTCTCACCCAGTGGGCTGTGTTTCGGGATTCTGTATACTACACAATATCTGTGATTGTACTTATTGTGGTAAGTAGCTTGAATTTTTGGAGGACCAGCCTGCTCACTATTGATACACACTGGCAAATAATTGTTTTCCTAGCTAGTTCTAGTGGCATCTGGAAATGAGAGCTGAGCTCCACAATGTTGTATAAATAGGAAAATTTCATACAGCCGCATGGAATATGTGCCCACCATGTCCATCAATGTCCATTCATTTTGTACCTAGGGTTTGTAGTACTGTAGGAGTACTGTTTGTAACACTGAGTAGGATACTGTCACACAGTGCAGATAACACTCTGCTCAGACCTAAGAGACGGCTTGTTGTGGAGGTGAAAAATTTTGAGTTACACATCTATTTTAAATAGAGAAGGTGACTGTTTCTTGCTTCTACGCAGTAATTTTATTTCCAATTCTGGGTAAGTTTTTCCATGTAGAGCACAGGTGAGGTACCACTTTGTTCATCTAGAGCAGTGTAGTAGTTCCTGAATGTACACATTCAATGTGTCTGGTGGCAAGGCAGGGAAGAATCCATTGGGCTGTGTTTTGTAATACAAGTGGATCACTGGCTGTGTATTCAGTAACGGCGGTTACACAGGGTGGAATAAAATGTGTACAACCACTTGACCCAAGAGGAGGAGTAAAATGGCTGCCTGATCTGCTGCAGCTTGTCTAGCTGTTAAAAGGACTCAAGAGTTAAGTTTTTTTGGAATAAGTGACTTTGCTATCATTTGCACAGCATAGTATATGAGTACATGAGTATGTATCTGTCTGTCTTTCACATGCTTGCACCATTTTCCTTAATAGTTCTAAAAACAGCCACTGGCAGAGATCCAGGCCTTGTTCACAAGGTTTGTGTTTTGTGAGGGGCACAACCCATGCAGTGGAAGTTCTGCTTAGAAAGGGTCAAAACTTGAGTAGGTCTGTCTAGATGTGGCTGATACTTGCTGAAGAAATCTGACAGTTTTTTGAGATAGATCAGAGAAATTTATGTGTTTCCTTTTTTTCCTTCTTCTAGTTCATATATGATGAGAAAATAGAATGGTAAGTTGTATAAATTATTCCATGCAGTCCTGTATTTGCCACGAGGCTCACCAATAAATAGAGTTGTAGTGTAATTGACTTTCATTCTACACACTGAGAGTATGAGCTGGATTGAAATCTATGTATTTTGTTTGGGCTCAGTTTATATGATGGTCACAGAAAACTAAAAGAAAGTGTAAGAACCAGGAAATATTAAGGAAGTACTTAGGCTCTGTGTAAGGCCCGAAGTTTGCCATGTGCAGAGATGGTAACCAAAACTCTTCTGCTCGGATTCTGACTGTTAACATTTATGGGAATGCCAGGTGTTCCAATGAACACTCCAGTGTGAATCCTACAGGAAGATCACAGGCACCTTCAAACAGTGCTCTCAAAGAGCCTGGCCTGTGCTTCAGCACTGAATTGCAAAAGGCCTTGGTGTTGTGATCCTCAGAGGGTAGCTGTGGTTTCAGTCTTTATAGCACATTTCTGAAATACATGCATTGCATTTTATTTGCATGTTTATTGAAACTTGAGAGTCTGCTTCCCCTCTCATTTTGCTGAGACACCATCAAATCTTAATGATGTGAGTCCTGTGTGCACAAATGTGACTTGTACCAGATGTTTAAGGCACACTCCTACATAAAACTTGTAAAGCATACAGCTGTTTGAATGGCCTTCTAATACTTCTTTCTGTCTTTTTGAGGTGGGAAAGCCTTGTACTCATCATTATGTATTCATTCTACATACTTATCATGAAGTAAGTACTTCTCCTCGCTGTACCCTTTAGATGTTAACTGACCATCATTCTCTTGGACTTGTTTTGTCCTTGGCCTTCCTCCCTGAGGGCAATACAGCCAGTCATGTTTCTGTGTTAGATCTGTTGGGTTTTATGCTTAACCACTTTAATTCTATGTTCGTGCTTAATCAGCAGCAAATACTTTCATGCATCCTTTTCATAGTGCACAGAGGTAAAGTAGCTTTCAAAAAAAGTTGAGGAAAATGTCATTTATACAAAGGTATATGAAAAATTTTCAGGGCGCTCTGGATTGTAAACACACATCATGTCAGCTCTTACACATATTTTAGACTCCCTGGAGAATGAGGTCAAATAACAGTAGATAGAGTGCTAAGCATGTATTTATCTTCAGACCATCTCATCTTAGTTGTTTACTGGTGTCTTCTTCTGTTGTGTCACTGCCTCTGACAGGAGAGTCAGAGGTCTGACTGTTACTATGAGTGTCTGTGAGTCCACCCTTCTATTGCAAGTTGCTTAGACTTGGATCCCTTGGTGCCTTCCTCTCACAAATCACCCTGTTGAACTCTCTTTTTTCCTACATCAAGTCTTAGCAGAGCTCATTAACAGCCCTCTTAGATCCCACCCTAGTGCTAAAATAGATATATTCTGTCTTTAGAAGGGTATGGTCAGCAGACCCAGAAATGCTCAAGAACCCTCTCACAGGGAACACAGTACTGAAAGAAACAGTGAGGTGAATTGTGAGCTGATGAAGGAGGAAAGAAGCTGCTCTATAGTGAGTGTCCTGGCTCCAAAATCAACAGCTCCAGTGTTTGCCTTCACTAAATCTGCTCTAGTGCCTTTTTGCAGTTCGCTGTATGCCATGAGAGATAGGTGCAGTCCTTGCTTTCCTATCAGCTTGCCACTGAGTTGGACAGGCCTTTCTCTTCACTCTTATTAATTGTCAGAGAACATGCATCTAGGCTTTCCTGCTTGCCCGCATAAGTTGTTCTCAGATGGTTTTAAAGTTTACAAAGAAAATGCAAAAATCCAACCTTTTTAGAGACCTTTTCTTTGCACTTTCAGGTACAATGTGAGGATGCAAAATTTCTTCACCCTTAAAAGCAAGAATGTTGGAAATGGTGACACAGTCAACAATGAGCTGGAAGATGGTAATAAATGTTATGCCTCTAGTTGTGATGACCCATCCATTCCATTACTATGGAAAGGTAAGGCTGAGCAGACAGGACTTGGAAAAAGAGTAGTTCACAAGATATCCTTTTTATTTCTTTTATGCAGATCAAAACAATGTCACTATTCAATTGTAAGCAGGGTTAACTTGATAATTCAGCAGTCAGATTGCCACATTTAAAAAAAGATTTTTTTTCTATATTCTGAAAACAAGCTGCTTTGCACATTGGCAGTTTTGCTCCCTTTTTATCTCCTGTTCAGCGATGAGCTACAACACTGTGAAAGAAATACACTTTTTTTACCAAGAAGAAAGCAATTTTCACTTCAAAAATTAGTTTGAAATGAGAAGTTGAGATGTGGACGTTGAAGGAAATGACATGGGCAGATCAGTGGGCAAGAGGGGTTACACGCTGAGTTCAGATCTTCAGAAGACTGGTTTTCACATGCCTAAATAGTCTGTATACATCACCAGACACATACATAAAATTCAAAAATGCAGGTTCTTTGCTATTTGTGTTTTTGTCATAAAGGAAAGAAGATGATATCCAGCTTGTGGTACTGAAAGTAAGCAAAAATACCTGGGAATTTTTGGCTTGTTTTCTAAGCCTGTTTTTATCTTTGTCTTATCTCTCTTCTCTTCCATTCTCCCTTTTCTCTGTAGAGCAAATTCCTTCTACTTTCAAAGCACAAACCATATAATTTAGTGAGCAGTTGGGCTGCTCTTAACAAGTAAGGTCTCCTCACTTTGTTCTTTGCACACATCTCCCATTCTAGGAGGCTGAGCTCATCAGGAATGTCAGTAGCGTTTGAAAGATCCCCATGTAATAACAAATAATGCCAAACAGGAATTTAGAACAGACTCAGACAACCCCACTCTTTTCTGCTTTTAGTGTTTAGGCTGGGATTTCTTTAAGGTAGATATAGGTAGCTATACCTGTAGGTATAGGTTTATTCAGTGACAGCACACTGCTGCTCTGGTCCTCGATAAGGTGTTTAGACAGTACTAATTTAAAATTATTTCTCATAGGACATTGCAGCATAATTAAATGATGGTGACTTTGAAATACTTTCAACTCATTTTATAATGAACTTCTGGGAGCATTGGCTCTGATATAATGAGGTCTGTCACTTGCATGTGGATTTGTGTCCATGCAAGGTTCTACAGATGCTTCCTGTACTCAGGTGGAGACATGGGAAAAGGGTAATCCTGTTAAACACCACAGATATTAGTGGACTTTACTTTTGAGGAATTTGTTGGGTTCTGATGTCATCTCCCAGCAGGATCTCCTCTCTAGCCCTTGTGATAAAGAGACGATAGCACAGACTGCTTGCCTGTCCATCTATTCCCTTTTCAAGGAAATGTGTTCATTACTGAATGCTTGTGAAGAGCACGCAGAAAAGAAGTAACAAAGCTCCACTAGCAACTGTCCATGTCAGATTTCTTTTTTTTGATTTTGCCTCAAAGATGCACTGATACTGCAGTTTCAGTCAGATTCCCTTTGCCTTCTCCAGCACCCATTACTCAAATACATGCTGCATTGGAGGGACAATTGTTCAAAGAGCCAGAGTGTAGATACTGTCACAGGCAAACATGCCTGAGAAAGTACAGAAAGAAGAGATTAAGGATTTGGAGTGAGCAGTGGGAGGGGAGGATGGCAGTGTTAGCCTGACTGCTTTATGTGTCAAAATGCTGTCCTAGAAAAATGTCACATGGCTGCCTCTAGCTTCTTCCCTCCTGTTCTCTCAAAATATGCCATGACCCATCAGTGACTCCCTCTTAGTTGGCACATGCTGGCTTCACGAGCTGAGATGCATTTTCTCCAGCAGCAGCTTTCAGAAAGGAGCACTGCTAATAGAAAGGAGAGAACTGGGGCTGGCCTCTGCCTTGCATTGGTTAGCAGTTTTAGGATCCACGAAAAAAACCTCCCTTGGCTTCACCAGGGTGTAGGATTGACCTTAATCTGATTTTCCACGGGAGGAAAACCTGATTACTTTCCGTACAGGAACAGTTGCTTTGGGTGAGGAACTTTGTTTCTAGCAAGGATAGTCTGTTGCTCAGGGTGCAGGTAAAAGGTGTAACACTGTAAAGCTCTTTTATGCTTGCAAGTTTCATGACTTTCAAGAGCTTCTTGTGGTACAATATAAAACCTTGCATCACTCAAGTTTCAGAAAGAAAAAGGAGAGATTTTCACCATAAGAAAAATTTCATTTCAAGGGTGAGTTTTGCACACACAGGTAAAGGCAAACTAGATGTACTTTGTGAATAGTGCTCCAATTTTCAAAGTACAAATGTGTATTACCCCTGACTTTTATTGTGTTGACCCAAATTTCCACCAGGTGGCATGGTTTGACCCCTGCCTGAAACCAGAAATTTGGACAAAGGTGGGTTTCTGAGGGACTGGGTTTCAGAGCTAAAGTCATTGAGAAGCTTCTGTTGATTTTGACAGGGTTGTTGCTGATGAACCTTTGATGGTGAGCAGTAAGTTTGTTGGAAAGAAGAGCTGTTCTCAGTAGAGTTTTTTTTTTTTTAAAGATTATCACAAAGTAGAAGTGCAAAAGGCTTTTCTCCTTTTAACATTTCTTAAAACAACTTTTAGTTGGAGTCCATACTATATGGGGCTAAGATATGTGGGATTTTTTGCAGTCATAGGGAGTCAAACTAAAAATAATGAAAATAATAAGAGCAATGTGCCGCAGTAAGTCAGAATAGCTGAAGTACTTGAATATATATTTAGTATGAGGTATTCTACAGCAGCGCTGAGTTTTTAATTATGGTACTTTTATCAAAGCTGAATGTTTGTTTGCTCACTGTCTTCATAGGGCTCTAAGAAACAGTTTCAGAGTAACTTTAATGCTCCCATGTTTTTCATGTCACTTTAAGATGAAGCATTTTAGGTAATTCTTTGGAGGAACTCACTGGGACCAGTTAATCTGATGAGACTGGGGCCTTTTTGTCCTTACTACCATTGCTGTCAAATATTTATTTTTCTTTAACTAAAGCAAATGTTAAGTTTATGTGGTTGAGTCCTGATTGTGAGGACTGATTCCTAGGAAACCTGTCTGGCTGTATATTCCTGCACAGAAAAGCTACTACACTCCAAGAGTCACTGGAGTGCATGTGCTCCTTATTTGCATCATCAGCCACAGTACTTAGCAAGGTTAATTTGGTTTGGACGTTGGAATAGAGGAGGATAATTGCTCCTTTGCATTTAGCAAATGTAAAATTACTAGTAGTTCTATTCTGCATTAGAGATCTTAAGCTGCAAGTGTGACTCCAGAGTGGATTCTTTGAGTAGGGCACGTTTCTTTGTGAAACCAGAGATCTTATATTTATGACACTTCAGGTGACCCCAGTGTACTCACTGAACCCATTTTGGTGAAACAAGGCAGACACTCAAATGCTTGGAAGAGTGAAAGTTACAGATGTTTTTTGATGATTTTCAGGCTTGATGTTTTTTCTTGTTGAATCATTATGGAGAATGTATTTCTTCAACTGCAAATATGCTAGAAGATGCTTGAGACAGCAAAGCCTTTATTGCATGATGTGACTTAGATGCATGCATGGATGCAGTCTTCCTGAAAAACAAAAATATTCAACACTGTAACAATGCAAAAGAGTAACAATATAGGCTTCTGTGTGTTTAGAACAGGTCCATTTTAATTCCATTGTTTGAGTTGAATGTTTTCTTAGATTTCCTTTGCTTCCTGACCTGAACCATGCACTAATTATCTTTCACTTCTACCTCCTAAATTCTCCTCCTCTTCCTAATGTAAGTAACAATGCAAAAGGGGAGGGAGAGGGGGAGGCCAAGCTAAGCAAAGCAGAAAACAAGCAGCAAATAATTTTTTTCTGTATGTATTATTATATGTAATAATTAATATTTATTATGGTCATGTATGTATTTCCTGCCCTGCTTTCTAACACCACATGGGTATGTCTCCTGTCTGCTGAGCCTTGCTCTGCTTGCTATGTGTAGTCTGTAGCATTTGTGAGAATATTGGTTTGTTGGTGAGCTCCTAAAGTCCTTGCCTGTACTTGTGTTGATTCCCAATAAAATTTTGTCTCTACGTGTTCTTAACATGCTAGAACTTTGTTAACTTTGTAATCTTAAACTTGGTATGGGTTCCTTTATATTAACAAAGGCTTACTTTGTTAGTTAGTTAGAACCATAGATTTGTTCTTGACAATTCTTGTCATCATTTCAAATGTTTTCATGTGAGAGATACTGGTAATATTCTGTGAAGGTAAAGTGAAGATTTCCAGAAAAATTTCCAGGGCCTTCTGCATGTGCAGCACCTTGATCCAATGGAATAGCTTTAGAGGTTTCAGGAGTGCTGTCTACACTGCCACAGTGCAAAAAGTTCTAGAGAAAGGGTACAAAATTCTAGTGGGACATAAGCAAAGAAAACTGGTACTACAGGATGAGCAATTGGGGAAAAACTGCTCCCACTAATCTGACAGTGGCTTGGTGGCTGCCTTAGTAGAGTGAAATCCCTTTCCAGCATGTGATCAGAACACAACTGATGAGGAGATTCACCAGGCTGCAGAAATATTAAAGGAAAGTCACTCATAAATTCTGGCATTCAGATAAATGTTTCCCCCACCTGATCCTGAAAAGACCTGACTCTGGATGGTGGGACACATGATAGGGTCAATTGTGCTGCTAACTCTGTCCATTGTGATCATTAGTGAAGGGGATACAGCAGTATGGCAAAAACAGTGTTGTGATGGTGGACGAGATAATCTGCTCCAGTCCTCCCAAATACCGGTTCCCTGAAGCTGGATTACGGATTATGATCACAAATAAGTTTGGACCACGCACCAGAATGCGGATGGCCAGCCGACTCATCATTAATGAGGTATGTTCCTTAGGAAAACAGAAAAAGACCATGAGGCAGAGGGGTTACCAAAGAGCTGTGCTCATAGTGATCCTGGAATTTAGATTCTCCCCTGTTCCTACAGCTGGGAGAGAACTATGTCTTTCTCACGCAGCTATATGAGAACAGATTTGAAGATTGATTCCCAGCTGATGATGTTGGCTGTTTTAATGGGAGGGCAGTCAAAAAAAGGGACTACCTTATCTCCCTGAAAGAAGATGTTTACTTCAGTGTGTGTGTGTGCATATGTGCACATTTAGATTATATCTATGGCAGAACAATTGGTTTTGATTATTACAAAAGTGGTTAGGTTAAAAAAGGATAATGGACAAGGCAACCAAAAATTTTTAAAACTGCTCTTGTATTATTAACGCTTCAGGATTCATTCAGAGATTTGCCTACCTCTTTAGTATTCACTATAGTCCTCAACTCAAAATAAAAATGGACCAAAATATTTTCATGAGGGGAATTTGCCCTGGACAGTTTCAGTTATCTCTTACTTGATACATTGTCAAGAGTGTGTATTGCTTGTTCCATACCCTGCAGCTGAAGTGGCAGGGCTTGCCAAATGCGGCTCTTCTGAGCTTGCTGAAGCACTAGGGGGGAAATCTTTAGCCTACCTACCTTGGGTTTTATGAAGGCAGGATTTTATAGTTTGCTCCCACAATATCAAATATGAACGGTATTTACTCTGGCAAGTAAATAGATTTCAACATCATAACACAGTTCATGTGTTTAGTCAGCCTTATGAATTCCATAATAAAAGTAAGCACCATTAATATATTTGTAACAAAAATTCAGTTTGACAGTAAGATAGTGACAGGTGTTATGGTCAGGAGTAGAAGATCAGACCGGGTACATGGCAACAGTTGACTCTGTAATCCTTGAAGTCAATTCATTGATCAGAGAAAAATTCTTAATGGCTGTATGGGTAGAAAGCTGATACTTGGCCCTTTCAACATCTGCAAAAAACATTCTCTAAACTTGAACATTTTGGATGTATGGTCTTATGTATTTTCACTTATATATTCACAAGTTTTGCAAAGTATTCAGATAGGATTTTTCTGTTTTTTCGCTAAAGTATGTTGATACTGCTTTCAGAAATTTTTTTGCAGTTTATGCAGTTACTTTATTTTTCAAGGCATTTCAGATCACTTTTTAGGAGTTGATAGTTTGTCAGGAAAAGAGAACATTTATCGACCCTGCATTACTTTATCTAATGAATTAAAATAATTATTTTTTTTATCAAAGTAAGAACTTACTGTTGCATCTAGCATTTTCCAGTGCATGAGTGGGTATATATACTGATGTATTAAACCTATCCTTCTGATTGTTTTACTGTGTGTTGGAACTGCAGCAATTCTTATACATGTCTGCAGGGCCAATTATGAGCTTCATGTACTTGGACAAGGGCAACAAGGATTAGTCTTGCTTTTGAAATTAAAATAGGAGGTTCAAATTTACCTCAGTGAATGGAGTTGAGAAGGAGGGAGAAGAGAAGAGTTGGATCTGAGAAGGAGAGCTCCTGGATAATGAGTCATTCATAAGCCAACTCTGATTGTGCAGAGGTGTCTTGAGTGTTACCATTTAATTATGGTGCTATTGCTGGTATGAGTGGGAGCTGTTGAGTGATAAGTGCTTTAGAATACCACATTGGTTCAAACATGGGTGGAACAACAAATGTTACAACATTCTCCATCATGGCTTGAAAGACTCCTGCCAGTAACTTTGAAGTGGATGGTTAACCTGGTGAAGCCTGATGCCTGCTGAAGACAGGTAGGCCACTGGCAGGTTTGTTGTTGAGTGAAAGGAAAGCTTTGAGGAGAAACTTCATGGCTCATGTGACTGGGGCTGGACAGAGAGCAAAACTCAGATGTCACAAAGTAAATACTTCCTGAACTATGGCAGTTTTGTGTTTTGACAATGCAGCGCCAGCGTTTAATCCAATCTGCCAATGGCTCAAGCAAAGCACTTCAGAACAGGAGACAAGAGAATATTGAAAATGGAAACATCCCTGTGGGGAACCAAGAGGAGGAAAATGAACAGGACAGTCTAACTCCATTTTCAGTGCCAGGTAAGACACTATTACTTTCTAGATGTTTATAGTACCGCAAAAGAAGATAATTTAAATGCCAAACGCTGGGTTGTAAGAAAGACAACATATGTGGGGAGAGAGGAGGAAAGGAATTGGTTTGACTGTCTGAAGGATGGATTTGCTGACAGTAAAACTGGGGTGGAGGCTTGGTGGCTAAAAGCAGATCTTAGGAAAGTGTTTTCCAGTCATCATGGACAGCCATGGTAGAAGTGCTGATTTGTCAGAGGTGAAGGGAAAACAGGAAAGGGAAGTTTATATTGAAACCTGTCACAATAACCTGGTGAGCACTGCACTACAAGTAATTTTGAAGTCAGCAGTTAACTGTGACTTGCTGGAAATTGCTAAGGCAGAAGCACCTTGGTGTATAAATATATAATAAATTGTTTAATGACTGTAGTGGAGGAGGTTTCTTGGACGAAAAGGAAGGAGGGAAAGAGTGTTTAAAATTGTTAGAATAGCTGTATGCAATAGTATTCACCTTTCAATTTTTTTTTTAAATTCTTGGGTGTAGAGGGCTATGTATAACCAACCTCTCATGCTGGTGCCCTTGGCACATTGCAGGTTGACTCCTGCCCAAATGCTTTGGAGATTACACAGCAGAGATTAGATAAGCCCTCAGAGACATGTAGTCTGTCACATAATTACTGTTTAATGTAAGTATTGCTTGGCATGGCTAAATACCACATCCAATGAAAAAGAAGAATTTTCCATGTTATATCTAATTTCTTAACAATCCCATTTCTTCAGTTGCTGTCATTGTAGAAGAGATGCTTGTGATTGAGCAAACATTGAAGCATACTGTGTGAAGACTAGAAGATAATGTATGTTTTCCTGTGTTAGTGTGCTCCCACAGGAGCTTCTTGTAGTCAGCAGTTATGGATTGGAGTGAGGAATGGAAGCAGACTAATTCCCTGAAGATAGGCCCATTAGATGAGATTCTGTTCATTCATGAGATAGTGAAAAAAGTATTTTTATTGTGTGGTAAACTAACAGGATCCAAGTCAGCAATATGCTTGTGCACACGAGCATGTTAATGACAAGATTAGTAGTAATAATAATAATAACAGTAATAATAACAACAGAAACTAATAAACAACTTCTAAAAAGGAAAAATGTCTCCCCAAACCATTTAATCATCATTGAATCCTGGAATCATTAAGGTTGGAAAAAACCTCTGAGATTATTGAGTGCAGGTGTTAACCCAACACTGCCATGTCCACCACTGACCAAGTTACCGAGCACCACATCTGTGCTGCCATTGACAGTGATTCCACTGCTTCCTTGAGCACTCTGTTCCAAACCTTGACCACCCTTGCATGGGTTGGCAAAGAAGACTTCTAAACTGAGATGGTTTTTAACAAGTTTTTGGATACAGGTTTTGATTAGGGTACTGCAATCATGCATTTCTTCTTACTTTCCAGGAAGCTTTTTTATGAATAAAACATAGGTAAATTTTAGATTAGAGCTTCCTAAGTGTGTGACATTCACAATAGACAAAATGCTTTGAACTAAAGAGGGAGTTACTAATTATGTCACTGGTCTTCTTTAAATGCATTTTTTTCTGCATTTTTGAGGAAGACTTTAAAGCTAAAGTGACGTTTAACAGGCCAGAGTGGAACCACTGGTGATTCAATTCATACTGAATGGAGCAAAAGTTCAACATGAGCTCAAGACGGTTAGATAAAAGTGAATAAGTGATTGCATAAAATCCTCATCAGTACCTTCAGGTATTGTCACTCCTGTTGTCTGGAGTTGATTATCCATTGGTTGGATTCTCATTGCTCAACTCATATATTCTCACTGAGGATTCTTTCATTATGCTTTCAAAACCACGCCTTTAATAAGTTTGGTGAAAATATGAGGACCCAGCATCATGCTTTGTTGTTTTTTAAGTACTGTGGCACAATCAGTAGCCTAAAAAAATCTGGACATTTAAAACTGGCTTCAGGGAAAAGGTAGTTTCCACAGAGTTTCCAAGAACCCTCTCTGATTTTCTTTGATTTATTTTCAGTCTGGGAATAAGGCACATACATTTTCTAAAGATCAGAAGTTCATGTATTTTTTCAGTACTAGAAAATGTTCTCTGAAGAATAGGCTTTCAGTTTTCAATATGATTTTTCAATTCAATTGGTTGTGGTGTCTTAAGTAAAAAATCCACTCTTGTATTTTAGGAGCTGCAACTGCAATGGCTGTGAGTTGGCCCAACCCATTTTTTTTGTGCTCTTTTATGGTCACATTTTTTTAGCCTAATTTGGGATTTTACTTTCTTTCTTCAAATTGCATATTCTAGATACTTTTGCAAGAACAACTTCGGGTTTTTTTTCTGAAATAGAAGTAAGTGAAGTATGAAGTTTCATCTCTGAGTGATTCACAGTTATTATTTGTCATCTCAAAATGCATCTTTTGCATTTTGTTCTTTTTTTATCTTCTGTCAACAGGAGTGCTCAGCAATAAGTGTAGGGCTTTAGCAAGCAGAAATAGAGAATATAGTTGTTACATGAAAACAGCCTCAAGCTGTTTCAGCATATATCCCCTTTGTCAAACATACAGAGAGATTCACTCCCAGGTGTGGGTGTGGTTCAGGCCTATCCTGAAAAAGAAGACAACATACAGTTTTTGTGGGAGCTGCATATGATATCATTCAAACAGCCTTTGCCTTTGGTTTCTGTGTGGGAAAAACACATTCTCTTTAAAAGAGGAATGTCTTTCTTGACCTAACCTTCAGATTTTAATGATTATCTCCCAAGCGAAAGGCTCATTTGAAGCTTTACAATTTGATTACTCTACAGTTGTTTGAAAACAGGTCTTAAACTATAAAAAAAACACCCCACAGATCAGAATAAAATAGGACAAAACTGGGCAGGCATATGTTGACAACAAAATGGTGTGTTAAAGCCCTGGCATAGCTCAGTGGTCTTTTAGAGCCCAGACTCAGAAAAGCACTTCTGTGCAGCTCTTAATGGATGCTTAAATCCCTTCCATTGTCACATGTTCAGCACCCTTTAAAATACTCTGTGATCTCAGCTCCTGATCATTTCACAGGAATGAAGAACTACTTCTCTTATAGAATTGGAGCATGGATGCTTTATATAAGTCATGATGGTGTTAGCTAAAACAGGAATAATAATTCCTTGAGCTAAAATAAGATGGCAATAAAGGAGATTAGCAATCCTATCCATTTTTGTTTGGATCCAAAATACAAAGATAACGTGTAGGATAGAAGCAAAAAAAAAAAAAAATGAACAGTATCTACTAAAACCATGTAAAATGTTTTTACTTGGTGAAAACAAAGATTTATCTTAATATTCTGACTCCAGACACCATTTTATGAAGAAGCCTGGGGAAGAGTGAGACAGGACAAGTTATTGTTCAGCTGTTTTCTCCTCAAGGAACTTCCTGGTCAGATGTAAAATTTTGATCTGAAGTTCCTTAGTGTGTTTCTTCTTCATTAACCTAATGTTAATGCCTAATTGTCATTGAATCTTTGCAAACATTTAACACCCACAACATCCTTTGAGAAGGAGCTTCAGGAGAACCTTTTACTTACTTTGAACCTGGCTCCTACTCACTTCACTTGGTATCTTCCTTCACTGGAAACACGGTGGACAAACCCAGTGCACCTCACTTGAACACTCAGGAGGCTGAAGATCTTTGTTAGACAGCAAGGTTAAAACATACAGAATAAACCAGGCCAAAATGCAGCCAAGTCTAACAAGATATGGGGAGTACCTCTGTTCAGTTACATCTTACTTTTGCTGAATGTTGTCTTGTGTAAACCTATTGTAACTCTGAGAGTAAAGCTCGTCTCTGTGTGCTGGAGCAAATTCTTTTTTGTAGACCGGTTTTCTCTGTGCCAAGAATGTGTATTTAAGAGAAGATTATTGGCATAAATCCAATTATTCAAAGCGTGGTAAAGGCACAGGCTGAAAATAGAAATCTGAGTTGTTTTGGACAGATTTCACGGTCTGGAATTTGAAACTTATATTCTGGAAAATGAAACTTCCGAGAAGAGTATCAGTAGGTTGAAAAATAGTCTGTTTTGGATGAGGATGAGAAGTAAAACCTTGGTATTTTCCAATGGAAAAAAAAGTTTCCAAAGGTCTGTTGCAGGAGAACTGCAATAAAAATATTTTATTATGTCTGCTGCCCACTTGGAAGGATGATAGAGACTAAGCCTCTTTGGATACTGTTTTACACACTGCATAGCCTTTTTCTAGTGTGCTCATACAGAGAAGCTCTTGCCTCCGCAATTTATAGGGAAATTTGCAGAGCTGAAATCACTAAGAATTTTCCAAGGAGGTGGAGAGTCAGCTGATATGTTAATTTTCCTAATGAAAAATTGAAAGCCCTTTTCCAACATTTTTTTTTATTATTTTGCAACAGACATTTTTCTGTGGAAAATAATTCTGATGGAAAATTTACAATAAACCTAGTTTGTTGTATCTGTTTCAATTTTTTTCTATATTGTGTACCATACTTGGGAGAAAAATTTGTATTTCTCTGTTGTGTTTTGGATGCTGGAAATGACTAGAAATTAATTCAGTTATCAGATTGTCTAATTTACTTATATTCAAGTTTTCCAATCAGTCTGAATTCTGATGAACAACATTTTCTAACAGAAATTTACTTGCTTTATGGGTTATTACAAAGTTCCTGGTGTAGAGGCATATGTGTTACTTTTAAACATTTTTGGGTTGAGAATTGACTTGATATTGATAATAATATGTGGGTGTAAATTCATCTTTGTAAATAAAAAGCTTAATTAGAACCAAGGGGACAGGTGTTTGGAAAATCATTTTTAATTGGAGAAAAAACAAGTTGGGTTTTTTTTGTTTGTTTGGTTGAGTTTTGTCCTTCTCAAATGAAAATGATAGAGATATTTAAAAATAAAAATAAGGAATTAAAAAACATTAAAAATTAGTAAGTGAAGCATGAAAAATGTTTGCAGCAATAATCTTTCAGGAGAGCTTGGATGTGCCTCATTTTTACTCTAAGTTTACCATCAACAAAAAATCCCTGGAAAAATAGCAATGGATGGTAAACTTCAGGAAGCCTTTCTCATTTCAATTAGAGAATGCCTTTCCCAGTTTTCAAGTTACCTTAAGAGATCTATATGAATTCACAAATATACAGTTATGAAGCTCCTGTGTGCCAATTAGATTCATGCCTTTCAAGGATGTTATAATTTTTTTAGATCAGTCAGCTGGTCATTCCTTTGTGTAAGCAGCTGCTTCTTTCACTTGGGAAGGTTTAGGCATGTTCTGAAGTAACTAGTGTATGGAGCTGAGTTCTGTGCTTGGCTGACATGCTTTTAAAGGGAAAACTAAGTGGAAAAGCTGTCAAATTTAACTAACTACAATAACTTAGATGTGATACTTGATGGTGTAGTTACAGAGTCCACTCTGTTTAAACTTGAAAAAGTGGATAAAATGCCCATCATTAGTCGGAGCATTTTAATTTTGTGCCTCTGGATCAGCTTTATACCAAGGGAATGTTACTGATGTGATTCAAGGCTGCTCCATGTTGCCGACTAAAATTGCAAACCAGAAAACACTAAGTGGGGTCAATCACTTCAAGAACACACTTCTGATCTAAAGGTAAACACAAATGTCATTTCACACTTTTATATTGAGCTCTGCTCAGTTCTGTGAGAGTGTTGCAAATAGGACTCTATTTTTTCTGTAAGAAGTACTTTGTTTAGCTCCTTAAGGAAATACTTGTTTCTTCTCAGTGCTGTGATATGTGTTGCTGGCTTTGTTCATCAGGATACACTATCTGTATGTGAAAGTAATTATCATGAGCATAACATCTGGAAAGATGGCTAGCCCAGGAATGTGTTGAAAATTAGCAGAGCCCTTTCTTGTAGAGCTGCCACTTCATTTTCAGAAACATTGTAATCAAGCTCTTTTTTAGTGATACCTCTCTGAAATACTTGGCATGCTTGGCTTCCAAATATCTGTGGAAACAGAAAAAAAACGGATGTATGAATAAGTGAAAACAACTCCTTGCGAAAAAACCATCATCTTCTTGTTTTACAGCAGAGTGTTGTGAACAGAATGTAGACCAGTGTTGCTTTCTCTAATAAAGCAATATTCTTTCATTATTGTGAGGGAGTGCAAAATATACCTTTCCTTGGTTGTGTGGGTTGCTACAGGAGCCTTTGAACCCAGGGCTCACAGGAGTGGGTGGTACCACTGTTAAAACAACTGCACTGGGGTCTTGTAATGGGACAGAACAGCTGTGTATTGAATAATGGCCTAAATGGGAATGATCATTTTCTTCCTTGAAGATGTACTAGGGAGCTACTCAACAGTTGTAAAACAATTTGTTATGAGCTATAAGCATACTTCACTGTAACATCTTTATCATTAAATCTTTTTATTATTTTAGAGTGGGTGGTCAAAACCAAAACAATAAAACAGCTAAAGTACTTTCAAAATAATTTAAAAAAAATACTTTGCATCTTGTAGCTGTGTATGGATTATGCATTCATCTAAGCCAGGTGAAATTAATAAAGTCATCAGTTTCCTGAGAAAATAAAGTCTCACTTCGTTGAGGTTGCTGCTAAATATACTTGAAAGTCTTAAAAAACTGCCAAGTTACAGCATAAGAGTAGACTTCTTTAGCCCTGTGTGCCACACAATTTCCATGACCCACAATAGTAGGAGCTGAATGAAAAGGCCTGAGGTAAAACCAAGGCCAGATATACTTAAGGCTTTGTATAAAAGTTTATAAAAGCTAAAAAACTAAAACACAAAACAGAAGACCATGCAGAATGTGTCAAGTAAGCTGCTTTGGCCGTGGTGGTTCAGAGCTATTCCGGGCTAACTGCAAATGGCCACTCAGCTTCTCTTGTTGACCCAGCAAACCCCAGAATTACACACTGCTCTTCCCCAAAGTCTCAAGCCAGTTGCCATGTAATGAATGCAAATGTCACTCCCACGAACCATCTAGCTAAGCAGTTTCAACTCAAGACGTTGTGTGGGTAAAGCATCACCACTAATAGAGCCAGGAATTTTAATCTGCCACACATCCATTCAAACTCAGCAAAGATAATGGAAAGGCAAGCCCTCCTCCACTAGTAATTAGATTTTCTTGGAAATGAACAGACATAGCTGTGCCAGTGGTATGGCACTATGCATTCTCACTTAAGCATTTGTTTGAGTAATTCAGGATACTAAACAGGATCCCAGACAAGATGTTTTCCCCAGCAGAGGCTCTATTTGTCCTTAAGGCAATTCTGTTACTTATATTTATGTTACTGAAAAGAGAAATGGCACTGCCGATGTGTAGCAGCACTAAAGTCAGTCAGATTACACCCACACAGATCAGTATTGGATCCACAATTTTTCAATCAGTCATCCACTGACCCTGCATTTGGGATTATATGCTGAGGGTATTACTGGCCTAGGCCATGCTGACTTGTTGGACTATGAACCAAGTTTAGCAACTTTAGTACACAGAGTAAAAATTAACTATCTAGGAGTCTTTTAGTAATCCAAACTGTAACAAATTGAGCAGGAGGAGGTATAAACTACCATAGGATGTTTCATAGAATATTTACAGCCTTGTTAGCAATTAAAGAGAGAAGTGAGCCAATAAATATAATTTCCTGGACAGAACAGGTATAAGATAACTGTTTTAAAAAACATCTGTGCAGAAGTATACATAAGCAGAGAGAAAAAGGTCTTTCCTGTAAAATCTGTAATAGATCCTCAGTGACATGTAAAAGTCTAGAATTAGAAATGATCCTGGGACACTTCAGTAGTTTTATGCATTAGAAATTCCACAGCCAGAAGCTATAAATGGGACTAAAGAGCAAAGCTTAGTCTAAGATTTCCTGGTGAGTTGATGACATCTCTAAATTCATGAGGAAACCTCAAGTTAGAAAGCTGTTTCATAACTCAAGCAAGAAAATATAGCTCTAGAATATATACAAAAGTAAATTAATAAAGACGTTTGGACTCAACAAGTTAAATTAGACTAGTAAGTAGCCTCATAAATGATGAAAGTATTATTAATTTTTAAATGTTAAATATTAAATTTCATTGCATCCTCGTGCACGTTGGTCAAGACGACTGAGTTCAATCCAATTAAAGTCACTAACAAAAATTCCTGTTAAACACATCTTAAATCCCAAAGTTTTTGCTGAAAGACAATTACTGGTGAAATTAATTGGAGCTGGTTAGTAACTGTTCTTTATAATGTAGCTACATAACTTCGCTGGAAGATGTACCTGGTGATTTTCTTCAATGTGATCAATGATTTTATTCAAAACAGCATATTTTAGTAGATCTCAAACATAGCATCATGAGTTAATGATGGAAACCCCTACTTGGATGGAAACACAATGTAAAGGAAGCCCAAGCCAAAATGGCCACAATGTTGGTTGTGATACTCTCACTTAGCCTGATAGACAAATTTGTCATCCTGCTTGAAGGATGCTTCATGAACCATACAAATAATACCCCATTTACTTATGGCCCAGTTATAAAATAATTCTGTTTTATGTATTGAGATTACGTTTGCAGTGCTGTAAATTGTAAACAAATGACAAGGTGTGTACCAGTCTTCAGCGATGACAGTTCTTGGGTATTTCTCACCAGCTGATTTTGGAGAGCTGTACAAGTGAGGTCACTCCCTTGTTTCTTTTTCCAGAAGTTTTCTTTTACCATTTCAAGGTGGTGTTATATGCAGCTAGAGAGACTTAACATATCTAGATCTTCTAAGTATCGGTTTATTTAAACTTCTGCCCAAGTTAGAATAAGGCATGTAAAAAAAAATTGCCATGTTGATAGGCTGGGTCTTGTGCTTCTGTTTTCTGTTGCTGCACAGAATGTACAAGTTATTTTCACCACTTGGATTTTGATATTTCTATTAAGATGAGAGGGGGGTTTTTTGGTTTGTTGGTTTTGTTGCTGCGTTTTTTTTTAATTCTGGATTAGTAGTAATACATTTAAAAAGAGCAGCAAACGACTTAATTTTGCTTTTAATATCAGCTGTGATTTTAAATCATTGTAATTCTTCCATGGATTTTCATAGATCTTGGCAGACGTAACTATAAGAAGATCCTGGATGAGCATGCAGAACTTGGCTGAAAGTGACAAGGCCAAGTATAGTTGAAAGGTACCCTGGAAAATGAGCTGTCATGCACGATTGTAAACATCCTTCTGGGATCATCTGCTCTGCTCAAAGAGGTGTAACTGAGCCCTGGATAGTGATGGGAAAGCTCAACTGTTTCTTTCCTTTGTCCTGCAGATGGAAAAATGAACAAAATTAAATGGCTTTTGACATGGCCATTGATATTCTTGCTGTTTACCACAATTCCAAACTGCAGCAAACCACGCTGGGAGAAGTGCTTTATGATGACATTCATCTTATCCACTCTCTGGATTGCCTTGTTCTCCTACTTCATGGTGTGGATGGTAAGTATATGTAGCAGGACTTCATACTGAGTGAAATGTGCATCTCAAAGTATGTAAAAATCTTCCGTGCATTTGTCAAAGAAAGGCATGTAATTGTAGTGCAGTCTCTTCAGCTCATACAATACTTATTATAATTTTAGCTTTTTGCTGCCTTTTTTTTCTGCAGAAATAATTGGGTCTTTACTGTATAGGGCACAATACAGTATAGGAAGGTAGTAGATAACATCTCTACTTCCCTCAAATGCCTGTCAAGCATTTGAAAACCGCTTTATGTTTCCTCTCATGAAAGATTGTGTTTCCTGTATACTTTTTGCAACTTTCTATACAATTTTTGCATTGGAAAATAATCCTCTAACATAGACTGTGTCTAAGAAATTCATTTGCCAGCCAAAGCCACACATTTGTATCATATTATATGTCCTTTGGAAGGTCATATTCTATACCTTGGTTCCATATATAGATATTCCCTTCACAAATGAGAGAAGTGCTCATTAAGGCTGCAGCCCATACTGCTTTAAGAGGCAACTGGACCACAGTACCTTGTTACCAGTCTCAGCAAGAGAATCATGCTGACCTCTATTCCTGGGCCTCTGCTAGCCCCTGAAGATAAGGTTTGTCAGTTGAGTTCCTAAAATACACCTTTTCTTAAGTGTAGGGTCCAATTTTCCTCGTGTGATAATCTGGCAAACTATTTCAAGAAAACAACACATAGCCTAGAAGACTTCCATCCTTAGCAGTCTCAGCGGGGAAACCACTGTCTGCCCCTGGTTCAGTCTTCTCACTCTCACAAGCCTGTTTCCTTTTCAGCTGCCTTTTCTTGATGTTTTTTTAGCCCTCTTTGGATGTTCCAGCTAAATACAGTTCCCTGTCCTTTCTAAGAGTTCTGCTGCAATCTTCAGTGATTCCTTAAGCTCTTTTCAAGCTGCATCTGGAGTATCAAGGGACAGTATAACCAGCCGTGCTCACTTCAGGATTATATGAGAAGTCACACAAGAAACTAGTTCCTTCTTCATGTGTTAGGTTATAATAAGTTCTTTATATCTCAGCCACTATATTACAATATAATACTGGTTGCAGTCCTTTTGAGAAGAGAACCAATGAGAATCTTGCCATTTGTGGAAACCAAAAAACCCCAAACCCACAGATTTTACTGTATTTCCTTAAAACAGCAGTATGTCATGTTAGTACAACAGGAAATGGAGATTTTGTTTGTCCATGGAATGTTGAATAATAAGACCCAAAGTACTTTTCCTTAGCACATGGTTGGTTTTAGGCTGGTTATTCCACAAGTATTTAATCTGCAGAAATGGATAAGTATTCTGAGACTATTCCTGTTAGAGACCACACCAGAAATCAAAGTTAAGAGTATGCCACAACTGTATTGGAATGAGGAGACTTCCCAAATATGATAAGCTAATCTACCTTCCTCCTTGTTCAGGTGACTGTGATTGGATACACCCTTGGGATACCAGATGTGATCATGGGCATTACTTTCCTGGCTGCAGGAACAAGTGTCCCAGACTGCATGGCCAGTTTAATAGTAGCAAGACAAGGTACTGTGTCTGCTGAAGCATAACTGCAATGTTACATATGTGCTCTGTGATTTGCTTCCTTCATACACACAAATTGTCAATGCAATTTTATAATTTTATTTTAATTTTTACTGTTTCAGGACCTCATTAAAAGCCAAAACAGTTTGCTAATTATTGTGAACTAAAAAAATTATCTTTTGCTTATTGGTATGGGGCATTCTAGCATTCTAGAAGGTAATTCAACCTCAGATGTCCCATGCATGGTATGTATCAGTCAAGGTAAAAAGACAAAAGACATAAACAAAACTAGAATATCAGCTATTAAAAACTACTTTGAAGAATATATACTGACCAGCACTTCTCCATGTAAAACTTGTACTGATTTCTTGAAGACTTCTCAAATCCAAGGAAGTGAAGTGATTTGAGAGGATCTGGCAGAAGTGTTGTTGCTCTGGGCAGAGTTCTCATTCAAATGCAGATCTCTTTCCCACTGGAACATATGAATAGCTGCTCTGGAAAGAGTTTTGGATTACTGACATCTACATCCTCCTCAGCTGTCCATTTAAAATTGTCAAAGGCTTTCTTATTTATCTTTAAATTTTGTTTAAGTTCCTTGATGTTTCTTTTTTTTTTTATTTGTAAAACACTGGTAGCAGCATCCCTTTCTGTTGTTGAAAAGCATTAGAGCTGACAGTGTGATCCTCTGCCCAGCAGTAGAATAAGAAAAAGACCTAATTTTATTCTTTTCCACTATTTCAATTCCCATAGCCTTTTTTTTTTTTATCAGATAATGACATCTCCAGCAGACATGATTGGGCAAACAACAAGGGCTTTTCAGTGATAAATTAAGTACTCAAAAGCCCCACCTTTGTAGTCTGAGATAGGAGTAGTGTTAAATGTTGCTTGCTTGAAAAGTGTTATATATTTAAAGCATATAATTTTCCATGTTTCATTATTTGTTGTGTGCAGAATATTCTCACAAAAGCAGTACAACAAAGTCTTCAGAATTATAATGGAACCACCTTCCTACTAAATTAATTTTGCATATGTATTAATTTAAGGTGAAAAGTTTTTTCAAGAACGAGGAAAATGTTACATTTTTAAATTAACAGCCTGCTTCTTTAGATTAGTTCTTCTGTTGTACTAGTCAAAAATACTGCAAAGATTGTTTGCTCTGGAAATTAATGTAAGCACTAGATTGACAAAAAGGGGCCCAATGCCCTTAAAGACAGTAGAGGGACTCTGCACTGCTTGAATTCAAGACAGTTGTTCACTGACAGAATGCAGGCAGGTACAGATGGACACTACCATCACTGGATCCAAAGCATTACCTTACAGATCATGTATTTATGGTATGGTACTCTCTGTCTCCACTCTGTTTACTCTGAAACTATATTTGGGACATGTCCCATTTATGTCAGAGCTCCTCTTCCTTTTCAGTTCCTTCCTTTCCAGTATTCACTTAGTGGAAGTGATTCAATAGTTAGGCCAGTAAGGTCTAAGGGAAGTTGGCAGGGACAGAAAGAATTTTGTCTTCCTCGTATCCACTGACACTGGTGCAGAATGAGATGCCAGCCAGTGGTGAGCATTAGAAGTAGATACTGCTAATAAATTTACCTAAGTAAATAGGTACTTTACCACCATTTACCTTTCTTTTCCTTTCCTTAGTATTTTACTGTTGTTGAAGTGAAATTATTACTGATTAAGCCCCACCGAAGAGCATAATATCTTTGACTATCATCTGGTTGGTTATTTTCAGGATCTCTTTTCATTCACATGAGATAAAGGTCACATATCCACATACTAAATCCAGTACCTAATCTTCAGGTTCCCTGTGGCTGCAGACTACCTAGAACAAGACTTTGACATAGACCTCGGGTGCTGCTCCCACACACCCTGTAAAGGCTTTGCAAGGCACAAGGAAGGTGTAGTTGGAGTGAGCAATTTTTGCACGTTTTTTTCAGAAGTCAGGCCAATGTTATGGAAATTGTATCCCTACCTCAGATACTCTGGGATTCCAGGGGAATTGGATCAATGCAGATCATTCCCCTTTAGTTTCCTCCAGTGCACAGAGTAATGGCATACTTTGATTTTATCTTTAACTAAGAGTAGTTTTTTCGGTTTTGTTTCTCTGCAGGCCTTGGTGACATGGCAGTATCCAATACAGTTGGGAGCAATGTCTTTGACATTCTGGTGGGACTTGGTGTTCCATGGGGTTTGCAGACCATGGCGATCGATTATGGATCAACTGTATGTATACTTGGAAAATCTTTCATTTGCACTTTTATTCTGTTTTTTAAAAATCCTGAAAAGAAAGCATGCAAATAGAATATATTTAAAACCAACCTGTTGATCATGTTATTAGTTGCTGAATAAAGTGTTATTGCTTTGCCAAGGAACCCAGTTAAGAAAGCAATACTTCTTCCTGAAGCTGCAATTAATTGCCAGTTTGTCAACTGGAGTACATTACACTGTGTAGCAGAAAACTATTCCATGGATGGTTCATGTCTCTATCGTTTTCTTGCTGCACAACTTCCAGTAAACCTGTCTCCATGTACCTTAGCATTTTTGTAAGACCAGAATAATAGCATATACCTCTCTTCTGAGGATTTTTTACATAAAATCCATTATAAATGCTCACTTCTTTTTTTAATGGAGATGGGATTACTTTACATTCTGTTTGATCCTTAATCTTCCCGTTCTTCATTAGGATACATCTGTTACAGATTTGCATAGTTTAAAATATGTAAGGCACTGTTCAAAGCAGAAGATGGCCTTTAAATCAGTAAATTGATTCTTGATCTCCAAAGCACAGTTATATGGTCAGCATTTTAAAAGTATTTTCTGATTTCCACAGGTTAAAATAAACAGCAAAGGATTGGTTTATTCAGTTGCACTTTTGCTAGGATCAGTGGCACTTACTGTAAGTATTAGAGCATCTACAAGTATTTCAATTTGAAAATACTTGTTATGTGTTTACATGTTACAGAAGGATAAAAGAGAAATACTTAGCTAGCAATACCATGAGTTGAAGAGCAACCATTGTCCTCAGTGAGGGCTGCAATCTGGCATTTGGTGCAAGAGATGCTGGATATGTGTAGGTCCCATGGATTTCAGTGGCAGTGTTGGAATGTTTGAATCCAATAGTACTTCTGTGGTCCTGTATCCCCGCCCCCGGCCTGTCTCTAGGCTGAGACAGTTGTGCTTCATCACCTTTGCCCTTGTCTCTGATTTCCAAAACCAGCCAAAATCAAGTGCTGTAGCCTAAACCCTTAGTGAAGACTAGTCTGTGAGGACTGAACCCCAGGTCCTGGAAGAGACATGCTAAATGTGACTCAGCATAAGACACCCCTGTAACACAACTTCTTAAGGTGAAACAATAATTCTGTTTGAAAAGTCAATTTTGCTGGTACTTAAGGTCTGTTCCTGCTTGGCTCCCAGGGAACGCTCTGTAGGAAGAATCAAATCAGGTATAAGGAATCAAAAAGGTATAAAAATATCCACTTATACTAACATCTTTCACTGATTGCCTGTGGAGGCTTTGTAGAGGAGGTGGTTACCACTGGAGATTTCACACTGTTGCATGACTAAGCCTTACAAAGCTTCACATCACCTGTGCATGACTTAAGTGATAGAATGGCCAGGGCTGTTCACTCTGCTGCTAACTTCCTAATGTATCTGATCTATAAGGTCTTGAACATGTTCTTTTCATTTCTTATCCACAGCCTGCCATACTGCACAGTGCCTGTGAAACAGCACTGGTGTTCTGTACATGTTTGAATCTGGTGTTGCTGCATGCATATTGTTAATCAGCACATTGGGGCAAAAGTGGGAGGATTATGCAGAGGCATTACTGTGCTAGCCCTTCATGCTTTTCTGAAATGAGTCTTTTTCTAGCAGAAGCCAGATCACCTGAGTTTGAGGCATCTATTACAGTCTCATTTGCTCTGCTCAGTACCCTTATTTGCAAGACCCTCCTACAACAAACTCAGAGGAAAGTTTTGAGCAAAATAAATAATAATTCAGAGGCACTGAACACGATGAAAAATAGATGCCTTCATGAGGACTTTGTTACTTTGCTACCTGTAACTTGTAATCCCTTACTTCTGGAGCTCAGCAAGTAGAGCACCTCTTTTGAAGCTGTTGAAAGAATGGGCATTAGGTACTGGTGTACTATTGGGACATAAAAGATTTGCAGAAGAACACTTGAGGGAGGAACATTAATTTAGTTTAGTTCATTGAATATTTCATAAAACAGTCGTAGGACAACTGACACTCAAAACCAAGTCAACAAGGTATGTTGCCTTTCTGATCTATAAAAAATTGAGAATATATTTTTTGTCTTCCTGCAAGGCCTCTAATTCAGAAGACTTATTTTTAGCTTATAATGGTTGTTTCCAAAAGTCTCCTTCAGAACTTTATTAACTGACACTCTGTTTGCTTGCAGGTGTTTGGAATCCATGTAAATAAGTGGAAACTTGACAGGAAGTTAGGCATCTACGTGTTGTTTCTTTATGCTATTTTCCTGTGTTTATCTATAATGATAGAGTTCAATGTCTTCACCTTTGTCAACTTCCCTATGTGCCGAGAAGAACTTTAAACCACAACATGGAGAGACACTGAAATTCTTCTGATGACACATGCTGTAAATGACAGGAGGCATTTCACATTTCTACCTTCTTTCCATCAATAATTTGAGTGTCATTCCTGCTTAATCAGCTAACAAGCACTTTTACCTATAAGGAAGGAAAGCATACCTTTCTTTTAACATGCTAGCTGAAGGCAACCAAAGCATTTTCCTCATCTTTGGATATTGCTGCTCTGTCATAAAGCTACATGGATCTTACACAGAACTCCAAAAGGACCCATTTCTGGGCATTCTGTTGTGGTTTTCTTTCTCCTTCTGCGGACAATCAACCATCACCATCAGGGTTAGCATGAGGATGGGAGAAAAATCTTTATAATTCTTTTGGTTTTGACATTTACTTTCCATGGAAGGATAAGAGGCAAGTTCAGAACCTTTCTTGGCTCAGTCAGAATATTTAAACTACAGGACCAGAAAGTCCAAGGCACATATCATGGCATGCACTGTTGAGGATCATTTCCCCCTTCAAGTGCTCTGCTTATAGAGAAACTGCACTGACAGTTTTTGATGGCAAAGTTGGATATTTATCACTCTGTTCAATGAACAATGTGGCAGAGAAAGAAGAGGAAATGGTTGTATGTTGTATCACTTGTGTTGATGCACACTACAAGTCAGAGTAACTGCATACCGAAGAAGAGAATTTACATGCAGAAATTCATACTTGAAAAATATGTTTTATTGTTAATGAGGAATGCTGTATACATAAACTGATATTTGTGGAATATTACACCACAAAAAAAAAAACTTTGCATTGGCCATTGTAAGCCCATTGTGTACATTTAGAAGAAGCTAAAGAAATAAAATACAACTGGGTGCTCAGTAACTATCAGTTATTGTTAACAGCTGGGAGTAGTAGCTGAACATAATCCAGACTTTCTGACAACAAAACCCACCCTGATTATGATTTGGTTTGATTCAGTTTGATTGGTGAGAGGAAGAAGCTTATTTCATCAGTCAAGAAGCTGGTGTATTCTTCACCATTTTTTCTTATTCTCAGAAGCTTAATGGAGATGAATGTCTGACACGGAGCAATGCAGCTAAGAGTCACCCTGAAAAAAGCAAGTCTGTCAAGAGAATATGGTCCTTGATTTGATTGCATGCAAATTTTGAAGCATGATATACTTCTTTTTAACCCTCAGTAGAAACCAAGTTTTGATATCCTTTCCACCAGCATAAATCTGATATAAGGAATTACTCTGGATATAATTGACAGCAAGATCCAGCCCAGAGTATTAAAATAGCGGGTAACATTCCACAATTTAGCAGTGAAATAATTGTAAATCGCTGAGACAGCATATTTTGAATTGCTAAACGTTAAAAATATTTTGAGGCTGTATGTGAATGATCACATAAAGTTTCTAAAGAAGCACAGTTACCTTTATACATAGATTTTTAAAAATTTTTAATGTTTATAAACCAAACCAAACCTATCAACTAACAGTTGATGTGTTTTTAAATGTATTAATATTTTCCATTAAGACTAAATATAAAAAATTATGTCAATGAGAATATATTATAAAAACTTAGCAAACAAGCACTTACTCAGAAAGTTCCTTCTTTTGACATATATGACAATTATGTTTATCCAGCTGACATTCAGAATACTGTTTACAGCAGGCAATGAGTTTACAACTAAAATTATTTTTTAAATTATTTTAGAATAAATTAAAGAGTGTATGCTGCTGCTGGTGTTATTTTTAAGAATTGGTACCATTCAATATGATTCTAAAGAGAAAAAGAGCAACACATTTGTTATTTGCTTTACATTTTGTTACAAATGTCAGTATTAGTATCCATTTAGGGTTTCTTACCTTAATTAAATGTTCATGTCGTTAAGCTAAGAACTAAAGATTGACACAACATTTCTAAAATGCTTTATTAAATTGTCAAGAATGGCAGTAAACACATTTTATCTCAAGTATGCCAACGACCCCATTTCCAGGCATTCACAACGTTTTTGGTGCAGTATAAAGCTGAGGAGATGGAATTCATGTTCATCTTGGAGTCTTCTGTTGCAGAAAGGCTTTGAAAATGCAGCATACTGCTGCACCACTCTAGGAATATCACTCCCTAGTATCCCTCTCTCCCCTGCTGTCTTTCAGGAGGACAGTTTACTGCTGAAAATCCGGTGATGACTTAGATATGGGACTGAAAGGAGCAGAGAGAGAGGCTGAGTAATAGGGTTTTTCCTATATTCTGTTTTTATGGCCATGGAGAACTGTCTCCAAGCAAATATTTGTTCACCTACGCGCTGTTCAGGCAGCTCAGTTGTCTTTTCATAATAGAAGAATAGTTCCAAAGTCTGATTTTGAATGCAGTGATCAGCTGAGTTGACAGGGATGAAGGCATCAAAGTTTATAGTGCCAGATCTAGGAAATTGTATTGTACCTTCATATTTCTGAGCCAGGAAACTTTAGAAGAGTATGGGCACCATTTTTTCCATAGTAGCTGACCTTCTGCCCAAATATACGAGAATTTTGTTTGCTAATTCCATAAGTCCTTCACACATCATTTAAAATTACTCTGCCTAATCTGAATATCACCTGCTTCAGAAAACCAGTGTTGTATTTTAGCAGAAAAAGTCTCAGAATCCAGAACAACCCTTACAATGTGTGGCTGGTTCCTGTCATCTACAGCTCTCCCTGAAATATAAACTCATTCAGGACAATTTATATTGAATTCTAATGCTGCACTTCATGGTGTGTTCTCATCTGCACCTACTGCTATGGGACATGTATCATGCCGTGGTTATCATTATAGATAACATTAGTAGGATTCTCCTTTGACACCACCACATGACCAAGGATGTATTGTTTGCCAAAGAATTATAAGATGCTTTGATGTCAGGGCTTTGATGACACATAATCATATGAAGTACTTTAAGAAGCTCCTAAGTAGTCCTTGTCCATATGCTAAGATAAATAGTTACACATTAAGCCATGCAGGTAAACTGAATGATCCAAGAAATATCTGATTGACAAATTGTTGTATTGCAGATAAACCCACGTCAGAATGTATCAGTAATTCAGGAGGCTATTGCCGAGTAATAGCAGACTAGTGCCTTTCACAAGTATTAAAAAAAAAGAAAAGAAAAACATTAGCTTGTGTGGTCAGGAAACCATTAAAAATGTTGCCATTTTCTAGTCAAGAAAAGGAGTGATTTGTGCTTGGCTCTCCACTGTTAGCACAGTTCTATATTGCAGGTGTTCAGATTGTATCTATAAAATTTTGCAGACATTTTGTTTCATTAACCATTGCAAAAGTTAGCTGGCTGAGTTTGGAATGTATGTCACAATGTTCTGTAAGTTAATGTTCAGCTCAAGAGTGAAAAGAAAGCTGGTGTATGTGTGAGAGAAAACTGTTAGTGTGATCTGAAATTTGCCAGCATACTAACACTGAAAAGTAACACAACTCAGAAAAAGATATCCCATATCCAGCAAAGCTTAACTTCAATAGCTTTGATTCGGTTTTAAAGCTAAGCATCTATCTAAGTGCCTTGCTGGATTGTGTCCTAAGATGACAGTGGAGCATGGTTTCTGGGTTTCTTATCATAGTCAGTTCTTTCCATGTCCTATTGCTTTTGTAGTCTAAAGATTTTATTTCTTTCTCAAATTAAATGGTTTGACCAGAATCTGTGGACTTCTGCTCTGCTGATACCACTTTAGATTTCCACCCTTGTAAATAAGAGAACTCGTTCCTTGTCTCAGACTTCTCAACTGTGCATTTGCCCTTGTGTATGAGCAGGATCAAAACTGAGTTACAGCTGGCCAAGGAGGGTGTTTAGCAGTTCTTCTGAGCTGCAGTTCCCCTGGAGTAGCACAGTCCCACATAGACCCATGGAGTAATCCTGTCTGTAGCAAGGAACTGGGAGTGTTTCCATTGTGTTCAGCAGTGTTTGATTCCATTAATCTACCATAGCAATTGTACTACATTATGAAGTATTGCTTGAGTAAAGATTTCAAGCTCAGGACCTGCATGTCTAAATCTAAGAAGCTCCAGGTATGGTTATCCCAATGTCTCTTTGATGGTCTAAGGGCTTCTCTCTGGGCTGAACTCTAGCCCAGAACACCTGAAGTCTTCCCAACAGGTACAGCATAGTCAACCATCTTTCTCCTGGCTCAGTCTTTGGTGTGCCAATTTTATTTTGTTTTTACATGCTTGCTGCAGCTGTATCAAACAGAGATAGCTTCTGGTTTTAGATTTTATTTGTAAGCTTTCTGTTAACATATAAACAAATGGCAAAGGTCTTTACTAATCTAATACTTAGCAATTACAGAGAAGATTCTATTCTGTCTTTGATATCCCTTGTGACTCTGCTTTAAATACACTTGTTTCTATTATGTGTTTGCTCTAGGTGCACAAATGCCTCATGAGTTTTGTTGTCTTCCTTTCTTGGATTTCTTGCAATTTTAATGCCATTTACCTGTGTCCCACTGTTAGCTGGTTTTGGTAGAGTTCTTTAAGCTGTAGAACTACTGTCTGATTATTCATGCCAAGGAAAGATCAGATGTTATGTAATATGAAACAGACACTAAAATAACTCTGATAGCCAGGTGAAACCAAAGAATCTTTCTAATTGAAGTACATCACCTTGGAACATAATGTTCTGTCATAGCAAGCTTCAGATCTCTCTGTTATTTGTGCTTAAACACTCAGAAGAAAATCTCTGCATCTCATGCATTTGCTGCAGAATTTTCTTTCTAGTTCCATGAGTCTGAATGCCACATTTTCCATTTTGTTAGATGGTGAGATTTATGTGATGGTTACACAGTAAATGACAGTGTTTAGTTCCAGCAATTCTGTACCAAACCTGTTGTTATTCCGTTGAACCATTTGGAAAAGTCTGTATGCAAATGATCAATGTCCTGCTGAAGAAGGGAATGTCATTCAATTGATGTGTGCATTCCACTTTCTGACCTACTGTGTACATGTTTAAAAGCCTCCTCTTGAATAACTTAGCACTTTTCTCACATTTTCCCACATGTGAGGTCCTTATGGTTTTTCTCCAGAGAAGTCTGTGAAGTCCTGTACGTGCCTCTCCTGACACGTGAGATGTGTGTGGCTGCTTCTCCACAGGCCAAGATGTGTAGTGCTTGCGGCAATTTGTTCATCAAGTGGTTCTGCTTGCTCCCATACAGTGCACTGTCTGAAAGAAATGAGTAATTATGGGAAATTAACGCCATTTGGATATTTTCTTAGAAGATATGCCAGTTGGAATTTAATTCTGTTTTTCTTTTTCACTTGCACAAAGAATGTAGGCAGTCATTGCTGTCCTATCACTGAAATGGTCTTGATAAACTTGAATGACAAATAAAAAGATTGGTTTATAGCACTAGGCATGGTAACAAATTCTAAAGGTATCAGAACATGAGAAAGCCAGACAGCTATAATCTCTAGAAAGATTATAAACAACTGAGATGCTTCCTTTCAGAGGTTTTTTGCAGAAAGATTATGGCCTTTATTCATGTACCAGTTATGTATGCAAAGAAAACTTGTAAATCTGCTTCCCCAGCAACACCTGTGTTTCAAATGGCTGTTACTGCAGCAAAGTTATGACCAAATTCTTGCCTTCATGTTCTTGGGAGTGGTGCCAGTGTTCCTTAATGTCCTGGTAGTTGGCACAAATTAGTATCAGTGGAACTGAGCATAGAATTTGGCTCACGGTATCTCCTCCATTGCAAGAAATTATTTGAAATAATTTATGGTCACTAAAATAACTTCTGAATCTTTTAAAAACCTGTGTTTCATACTTGCAGGCATTTGCAGTGCACCCTTCAGAGGTGCAATACCTCTTTAAATATTATGAAAACTTTCTAGAACTGCTTACTTTGAAAACAGAAAGGGATGGGTTTGTAAGCTGTAAATAACAGAAATCTCTGATGTTACTTATTTTTTCAATGACTGTGACCTTATGCACTGTGAATGCTCTGTGATATGGGGTCCATTGTACAGATAAACGTCATGAAATCCAAATGGATTTAATGTGATAATTTGTTACAAAATGTTGGCATGATATTTGATTATTTTTGTTGTGAGAATTTTAAAAAATAGTTAACTCAGCATTTATAAAGATTATAGCAGTCAGTATTATAATGCACTATATAAAATATGTACACTATCAATAAATTCTATAAACAAGAGTGTTTGCTGTTTTTTTCTCAGATGATTAGTAGATGTGAAACATTCTCATATATATTGTTGAACATCTAAAATTTCGGGACCCAAATAGGACGTGTGCCTGCACGTTAGCTTTTTGGTGAAATCTGGACCCTGCTGAACTAAGTGACAGAAGGCCCCACATTCTGTGTATTCTAGGGAGTATTGCCTGGATCAAGCCATTATTTGGAGTGAGTTAAGTGTATCAGTTTGATTTGCAGCAATTCTGAAACACACAGTTTGCTCTTTTGGGACTAGAAAATTGAGAACTCAGTTTGCTGAGAACACAGTTTGCTGTACTGAGGCACTGATCCAGAAGCAATTCTGGCAACCTCAGAAAAAACCCTGCTCAAGAGCATTTTGGCTGCCTCATCCAGTAATATATTGGTGTCCATCAGGTTCACGCTGAGTACTGCATGCTGATGAGAGGCTGGAAGTAAGGTCCAAAGGCCACACAGTACTATTTTCCTTTCCCAGTTCCCTAGGCTCTGGAAATACTCCTCCTTACCCTTGACTTCCCATTTCCAGCACGCCTGTAGTCCATCTCAGGGTGTGGGGAGACTCCCAGTATATTGTATAGGGTCTGTGGTGCAGCCTGTGCTGGGCTTAGGAAAAGCTTTAAATGCAGTTCTTGGAAAAGGAGGAGCTAAAAGTTTACCTCATCTCATGGCCTGTTAACAGTTTCATTAGACAAGAGTCTTCTTATGAATACTCGTAGCCAATTTACTACCAGGAGAAGCAAGTTAAAACAAAGCTTGATCTCTTTCTTAAGCACTGTGCATGAGACTGGAATCCCTACTCCTGTATAGACCTGGTATTAGCCACTGTGGGCTTTTTGTGCATCTACATAAAAGTCTTATGGGAGTGGAGAAAAAGGATATTCTGCATTGTCTGAATTTTGAAAAAGATTTCATTCTTTAGTGTATGCTAGGCTAAATTTTTCTAAGCTGGGGACAGAAAAAGATTCCTTCTTTTACACAGAATTAACTTAAAAAAATCAGAATCTGAATGTGAAAAGTGCCTCTTCATTTAATCCTTCCATCCTTGACACTGTGACCCGTCATGATCAGTTATGTAATAGGCTCTATAAAAGGCACATAATCTAAGGATTACTGGCACAATAGCCATGACAGCTCCTGAGGGCTCCTATCACAGGCCATGTTATCGATGCAGCCGCTCCCTCCTGTATGGAAAGCAGAACTGTGCTGTAATCTGGGCATATTCTGAAAGCCTTTTACTGTAGCTCAAGTGCTCATTGTACTTAATGGCTTCCCCCATAAGCCATTTTTAAACCTTTCCAACCCAGCTGCATGAAACTACAAAAAAGTGCTGCAGGATGCTGTGGCTTAAGATGGAAAGGGTGAATCAGTCCTAGAAGAGAAATGAATTCCTCCCATTTGGCTTGGATTTATAACAGAGGAATGTAAATTTGAAGTAACTGGATATTATTTTGTTATTTAGCTTTTTTGTAATTGTTTCTTTCCAAAGCCTGATTCTAGAACACATTGTCCCATACTAAACCTGTCAAATCTCTAGCTCAAAAAGACACCTAGTAAAGCTTGAATAAAATGTGTCTTCTTTATCATATTTTAAATATTTTACATAAATACTGAGTGTTTTGCAGAAAAGATGGGACTTTTAAAATTAAATTTGGTCAATATCTTTAACAAAACAAATTTCAAAACTTCAAATTTCTGAAACTGTATTCTTTACATTGGAAATGGCATGAACGATATCACTCAAATCACATGAAACTGAGATAGCACCAAAATACTGGAATTTTGTGTTCTGTATTTTTTGCCATTTTTTCCTGGACCTTTTTAATTGTTCTAGTAATTTTTTTTTCTTCTTCTCTAAAAATATAGTTGGAATTTTCTAACTCTGTTGTGTTTTGCATTTGCAAAATCTTAAGTCTTTGCCTAGGATGGCTGCCTATTTGTGTGAACAGTTTTCTCTGTGTGAGCACGTCCATGCAGACAGCACAACTTTGCATTTTTTGTGTCAGAAAACCTTTTTTTTCCTGCAGAGCAAGGTCAAATGCTGAGTGGGCCTGGTCCCTGCTGAATTGCAAGGAAGGGAAGTGGAAACTGGGGTGGAGTTGAATTTGTGTGATGCATGTAGGAGATTGTTCTCATGCCAATACCTGAGGTGCATTTCAAAGGTGCCCAGCTGGTGAATAAATCTAGAAGATTTTTTTTTTTTTCTTAGAACTCTGAGCCCAGAACCCACAGAAGGATTCAGAGCTGAGATCTGACAAGTCTGCAGTAAGGGATGAGTGAATCTCAGCCAACCAGTTTGTCTCAGAGGACTAAATTTTTCATGAGTGAGTTTGTTGTTGCCTGAAAATTACTCCAGGAGTTGGGGCAAGGAGATCCTTAATATAGTAGAAAAGAGCATTAGAAGATACAGTAATTGAAAATTTAAAATTGGATAAGGCAAAAAATCAGGTGTGAATTTAAATAATGTTAGCAATTAAGCACTAACATGCCTTACTTAGAACGGTGGTGAATTTTCCATCATGCAGTCTTTCAGTAAGGCTCTTTCTAAGATAATAGAGTTTCTAAGATGAATCCTTGTAAAAGCTAGACAATAAATTTCCTAATGTGAACTGAAGTTACAGCCTTTATTAAAAAAAAAAAGGGAAAATTTTGTCTTATGTTACATCGAAGGTGTGCCTTGGTGATGGTAGAAGTCTCCCTGACTCTCTCTAGCTCAGTGCCAGCAGAATTGACCCTGTGTTCTACACTGAGGTCTAGTTTCCCTCTTGCCAATACACTGACAGCTCCCTAGCATTTGCATTTCTGCTGTGGACTGTGTGGCACTGTCTATTTTCAGAAGACTGAGAAATTCCTTCTAAAGATAAAGGGGGCAAAAAATTGCTTTCGTCTCCCACTCCATTCCGTGCAATTGCTTTTCTCCACCTCTCCTTTCTACTTCTGCCTTATTTTTTCCATTAGGTATTCTCCTAACATCAAATATTTCTGGAGCCACGGGGCTGCCAAACAGGAGTGCCACCAGCCCTGTCTGCCAGCACATCTGTCAGCCCCCAGCCTCCACAGCTGGTGTGCGTTGGGTCGGGTTTCCCGCACAGCAAAGCCTCGATCACTCCAGTAAGGGCAGGTCAAACGTGCAGTGCGCCCGACGGGAGCTTCCCAGCGTGGAGAGCTATTCATCTGCCAGCAGTCACACAACCTTATCATTAGCCTTTGCTTTAACTGGGAATGCTTTTGAGAAGCTGTCCTCCGCCAGCGTTAGACATTTCGTTTTCTCAGGTCCTGTGTAAATATAAAGGTTTCCAAGCTCCATCTGGTTCCAGTTACTCAAGCAGTAGAAATACACATGCTTCAGGAATTTGCAGACGGAGACTTACTGCTTTGCTGCCTTACAAAATCCTTTACAAAGTTCACTGTGCTCTGTTGCCTCCTGATATACCTGTAGTCTGTAAATTTTTTTCCCCTGAAACTTACTTAGGTTAGAGAAACAAATTATTTGAAAGTCTCAGGCCCTTCTTTCTAATAAGGTTAACCTGCTTGCACTACTAAATATGGCTTTATAACACACATGCACTCTCACACACACGCACACTCTTGACCACCAAAGACTGCCTCTTCCTGAAATCCCCCGTTCATATAAATACAGGAAGTAGAAATAAGAGAGGCTAAAATCGGATCTTCTTGGTAGTTTGCTTTCATTTCAGTGCTTGTTTAGTCCTCTGCATTCCGATACTACTGAGCCCGAAGCTGGTTTTAAATATCTTCCCCCTCATGCCCTTGAAATACCATCTTCAGTACAAAACCTGAGGATGTGGAAGTTCTGCTCAGCGATGGGAAGGAATTGCTTTTCTGACCGAGGAAGTCTCAAGCCACTGTGATACAGAAAGTGACTTAAAGTTTGCTGTAATGATGAAAACATCAGCAGGAGAGAGGGGAGCCAGGGATGACTCAGGGTAAGTCCTGAATCTTTAGTGACTGTTCATTTTTAATAACTGTTGCTTTCCTTTTCCTACTTAGCAAAGAGCTGCATTTGTGAGCTGACTGCTGAGTTACTAGTTACACAGTCACAATGGTGTGGCATGACTGTGTTGTAATTTACAGTATTTCCTTTGACTGACATGTTCCAGCTAAAAGCAAACTGCAGCAGCTTAATTTAGCTTGAACCTTAGCTATTTAAGGAAGAAGGATGAATCCAAATCTACAGTTTGGGCCAAAGGACAGAAAAGGGGACTTCTTTGCTTTTGGAAATGTGACAAAGCTTTTCTGGGAGGCTTGCTTTGTTTCTGCTCAAATGCAGAAGTGGATAAGGGCTCGTCCTTATGAGCTGATGGTCACTTCAGTGCCTGCACACTGAGGTGTACACAAACCCTGTCCCCATGCTCCCAGGAGACTTCAAGTGTACTTTCTGTCAGGAAAGGACTACAGGCTTCCCTTGCTTCTGGCTGAAACACTGCACCTTGCAGGACCAAATCCCAGGAAAACTGTGGGAGAGAAAATGGGTTTTCACACAAAAGACAGTGAGCAAGCTACTGGGATTCCAGAATAAGGCTGGAATCCTCCCAGGGCTTGGTTGTATCACAAAGCCCATGCTGAAGCTGGGCATTTCTGTTCCCTGTTTTAAACAAGCAAGGGAAAATTACATAGCTGCTGAAACTGTCAGTCACACACTCCTCCCTTCCCCCTTGGAAAACCATAGTAATACCAGATACTGAAACTTTTCCTTATCTGTCTAACACAGCCTATTTTTCATTAATAAAGGTTTCAGATATTTCTGTGATGGATCCAGTAGAAGCGGCTCTATGGATAGGTGGATAGATACGGGATACTTGCAGTTCCAGTTGCTGAGGGTGCTGCCCTACTTAGAGCACACTCAGCCAAACAGGGGAAAATTGCTGCTGACAGGCCACTGTGTGATGGTTTTACTGTAGCACTGTTCCCAAATGCACACATGGAGTGGGGGATGGAGGCAGAACTCTGCACTGCAGTTGTCACTGCTTTTGCCTTGTTCAATTGTTTGCATTAAGTGAAACAATGCCACTCCTGTTTCAAGGTATAATTCCTCAGTTCCATGTAATGTTAAACATTGAGGGACAAAGATCACACAGCCGTCAGGAAAAAATGAAATTATCCAATCCCCATAGACTGGCAAGAGGAACTTACTGTTTGTACTTTGCAGATATTCCCTGCATTTGTGACAGTTAAGATGTTAAGCATGATAGAGTGGAAGATATATTCGTTTATCTCTTTCTGAGATGTCTGAAAGGAGCCACATGCTTGCAAAGGTTTGTTTTCTGTCTAGAGTTGAAGGAGAAAGTAAACAAGCCGCACACCCTAGGTCAGGACTGTAAATCAAGTGGTTGGAGGAATATTGAAGCATCAATGGGCATGCTGCATGCATTCTTCATAGGTTTTTTGAGCATCTGAACAATTTAACAGAATGATCTTTTATTTTATTAACTGATTATCTTCATTTCCAATCTATCTTCCACTCATAAAGAGGAACTTGGGTGTTTTAAAATCTATTTTAACTCTTTCTGTTTACATGCTACAATATTGCTGAAGAACCTCAAAATAACATTTTAGCATGCATACGTTGTGGCTTCCAACACATTACAGAATTAGAAACATTTCTAAGTTGTGTTTAGCTGATTTCCTGTTATGGTTACACTGAATTAGGCACAAATTACACAAAGTATTTGGAGTTCTTAGCTTTCAAAAGAAATGGTGACCTAAGGCAAAGTGTTGATGGAGAACCTAGACCTGATTTTAAAATTCTGTGCACCAAAATTGCATGAGAAATTCCTGAAATTGCCCCTTTGTTCACCACAGTTTAAACATTAGTTAAAAGGGAAAGCTTACTCACATGCACAGAAATGTTGGCAGTGCAAACTACCATGGAAGTACCCCAGCAACTTGGAAATATCCATGCATTCATTCCTAGTAAGGACTAGGGTTTATTCTGAATGTAGTAAAGCCATAAACAAGTTTTGCTGATTTATATCTGTCAAATGTCAGAAAGACACTGGGGAGAAATCTGCCTCCAGAATTAGTAGCCACTCAGAGAGAAATGAGGGAAAAGTGCAGCTTGGGGCTGGATAGAAATCAATCTAATCAAATCCTTCCAAAATGCTATGGGAGAGAAGCAGGGAAATTTAACCATTAATTCTCACCTAGAGTCAGGCTAACTCCTAGGAACATTAATAAGTGGTGAGATCACAAAACATCTGGAGAAATGTGAGCTGTTTGACAGTGGTGACCATGGTTTCATGTATAGATATATGCCTTCACTCCAACATCTGGCAAATGTATGAAGGATATGAGGAGTAGAGCAGGCAGGAGCTGAGACAGAGATGGTATATGCAAATATTGAATCCACCTTTGAGAAAATGGCCGTTTCAGGTAGCTGGGATGGGTTACAGTCGCTCTCATTTCTGGGACACCGGATTACCTAATGAGGTAATGATTGTGCAACTTATGGTGACATGTCTTTTTTGGCACAAAACCCACATCACAGTTGACAGATTCCATGTGATGAATGTAGACATAAAGAGGTCAGGCACTGGAGGAATCTGTAAACTGAACCACTCTCATAGATTCACAGATTTTAGCTTCAGAAGGGAATGTTTTGATTGTCTATTCTAATCTCCTGTGTAGAGCAGACCATAGAACCTGTGAAGCATGCTATGAAAACCATGACTTCTGCTGGAATGGGGGTTTTCACAGAATCACAGAATATTCTGTGATCCCTCAAGGGTCATTGAGTCCAACTCTTGAGTGAACAGCTCATACAGGGACCAAACCCATGACCTTGGTTTTATTAGCTGGTCACAAGAGCTTTGTTATCAAGGGATTCTTCTACCCAGGCTACACATACGTCTCTGCAGTGCAATAAATAAATCTTATGCCGACTTTTACCAGGTTCAGGTTTGAACTGAGAAAAAAATTATTTAAAACTCAAGAGCCATCCTTTGTAAAGGACTAAATCTCAGATTATTTGAATCAATGGAAAAAGTCCTGTTTGCCTCAGGAAGTCTTGTAAAGTACTCCTCATAGAAAAGAAGTACTCCCACCAGAACCTGTGAGATGTGGTGTTTAAATGGGGAAGGGACAGTTCAGGCAACTGGAAACAAATCAGTGTTATTAAATCCCTGCTGTCTGTCAAGCTCTCATAAGGGATACACTTTCCAGCTGAGGGGGATGGTGCTTCGCAGGAGGGAAATATCTGTGCTGAAGATGCATTGCACCAAGACTGGGATATCACTGTAAAGATACAAAAAAGGAAGTGCTCTCCAAAGCTACCTGAATTTGGTAGGGATGAGACAAAAATCTCCTGAAATTCATTTAACTGAAAAGCATGTTTACCATCACACTGACTTGTTGCATGGTTTTTTCAGCACTTCCAGTATGTGAGTCCTTGCCAAACTTAGTGGATGCTTGGAACACGTTGTGCAGTGGTACTGGTGGTAGCAGAGAAGGTAGCGGAGAACCCTTTGGTTCTAGAGGACAGACCACACTGGGAATATTGCCCCTGAGCAGGAACCTCTCAGCACTGCAGAGTCTTATACCAGTGCTCACAGGAATGGAGGCACAAATGTAAGCAATATTCTGATCATCTACTTTCTATAGCAGGATCAGCTAAATATAGTTTTTCACTTCCTGTCCTAAATGACTACGTGCTGGTTTGTATTGTTGGCTTTTCAACCTAGAGGCAACAGGCTGAAAAATGTGCATGTAAGTTGCACACATCTCCCTTGCTCTGTGTGCACAGGTATTCATGTAAAGCAGTGGGTCCTGAAGACCAGCTGTGAGGGTTGCTTGGCACAATTTTGGGCTGGCTCCACACCTTATCAAACCATGTATACATAGTCCAGGTACTTTAGAGATTGTCTATTTTATATCATATTTCCAAATGAGAGTAGGATTATATTTCCACTCATTCATCAGTAAATATAGATGGTTTATCTGAGACCAGCAATATAGGATTGTGAGACTCAGAAAAATCTCCAAAATTACCTGAATAATAGACATTAAAGAAAATACCTAAATCAAATCCATTAGGAAGAAAAAAGCTGGAGAATTATAAATGCTTGTCTGGGTCAAGTGATAAAGAGCACAGATACCAAAGTGCCTTAGTGAAACTTGGACAAAATATTGTCCATCCAGACCTTCAACCTTTATAATTTTGAAGGGAGAAAGTTTTTTGCATTTGGGAATAGAAATAAATAGCATTATGGAAGGTAATTAGGATGAACAGGCAGCTGTTTGGAATGACTGGACAAATTCTAGTGCAGATGTATCTGTGGGTAGACTGATGATATAGTCATCAAAGCCCTTGGTACCCCAGTTTATCACACTTTTCCAACTCTATCAGAGGCATTCCCCCTGTGTAGGGAAGGGTCTCTGTATGTTTGTGATTGTTTCAGTTACCCTTTGTGAGGAATTACAAATTAATGAAAATTAATTTAGGTATTTAATATGTCATTACGATGCCTTGTGAAGGCTGACCTAGAACAGAGACTAGACGGAGCTTAAGAATAAAGTAGGTATTTATTAGGAGGCCTCAGTAGATCCACCTTGGGCAGCACAAGAGTCCAGCCAGGGATACACCCCAGGTGAACCCAAAATGGTCATAAAATGGACAACTGGTCAGAGGGTCTCACACTTTTGTAAGTTTTGGTCCCTTTGCATATTGGAGTTAATTGTCCAATTACAGCTTTAGGTTATGAAGTCCCATCCTTCTTGTTTTTCTCTCTTCAGTCCACGTTGTTTATACTCTTGGGCCTGAGATCTGGATTGGTTGTCCTTGGGTCCCCAGCTAGAGAAGGAATTGTTTTGTGTACCTACTCTGTGAAGAGAGTTTACTATCTCCTTATGTGAAGCCCAGACCCACACACTAAAGCAGCACAGAATCTGAAAAAAGCTAAAACCTGAGGCTTCAATTATAATCTTTCTAATTAGATTTAGCATTAGAAGGAACCAGTGAAAAGCATGTTTAACACATGTTCTGTAGAAGAACAAAGAGAGGCTATGATGCCTCTTGCTCTAATGTCATCAGTTCTGGGTGCTCCTAAAATCACAGGGGATGGGATGTGCTGGGATGGACCTGCTCTTGGCAGTCCCAGTGTCCAGAGCAGTAGCTGAATCACAGATAATTTTGCTGAACTGGAGCCTTTAATTCCTTCTGAGGAATAAAAGCAGAAATAGTTACAAAGCTGAGATGTTTGATCATCATAAAAAAAATTAGTTTTAAAGCATTCATACTACCAAAGAAGACTTTCAGATTTCTCTAAACCAAAACGGAGAAAACAAGAATGGAAGGAGACTGCAGAAGAGAGTTTAAGAAGAACCAGAAGAACTTCAAGAACCAGTGGAAGCAGTTAATGCAAAATCATGCTACAAGGGCAATGAAATTGCAATTCTTGGATCTCAAAGCAGACATTGGTCTGCAGTGGTCTGCAATTCAGTCTATGTCCTACATTTCTTCCTAATCCAAATTTTGAGATTACTTTTTTTCTGTGGTGTTGGGTAGGTGTTTCATGATGAGCAATGAAGTAGAATCTCTAGAGTAAATCCTCATCTGGAGCCAGGTAGGAGCTAGACAAAATCATGCATGCCTGCCTGCCTGTATGAGAAAATGTATTTTTAAACTGTAGGCACAGATACATGAGAGGTTTAGTGAAGGTGCTTTCTTCTCTAGAATTTGCTGAATGAGAGGAGGCAGTGCCCACACAGCCCTGGTAAGCATGGCCTGGGCTCCTGACTGTGTTCTCTGAGCTGTAGAACGTGTTCAAAACTAGGTCAGGTTACCAGAATTACTGGCCATGGGGCACAGAGGACACTGTATGGCACTTGTGGGGTGAAATCACTGGGGGCCACCCATGAACTTGAGGAGCAAAGTGCCTGGGGGGCACATATATGACTGAGTCCTGTCCTGGTTACACACCACTTGAACGAGGGTGCACAGCTTTTCCAGGAGAGCCAACCAGCAGTGGAGTCCTCTGGAATTCATTGTTATGAGCTGGGACGTGTCTGTACTGCAAAGTGGGAGATGTAAGGGTGCTGGGCACACCCTGGCTCTGACACTGACCTAGCTGTACAGAGGTGAGAAGACAGCTGAACAGGCAGGCATCCATGGAGAGCTATCCACCAAAAAAGCTGCACAGGTCAAAATCTGTCAAATTATTTCTATGCTTCCCAGCCAGAGAGGGCTGCCTGTGGTACACAAGGGAGAGGAGAGCTGTCCTTGTGCAGTGGATGCACTCCATCTGCTGTGGAGGGCAGGGCTGTTACACAGGGTTGCTTGTGTCTGTGCTGTATTTTCTTGGCACCCCATTATCCCTCCACCACTCTGTTTGGCAAACCGGATCTGCTCATACAATGCAGGAACAAAAGCGCCATTCCCTTCCCTCCATCCTGGCAAGGGGAATTCTTAAACCACACAGGTGCACATGGCTTAGTTGGAGCCATGCTCTGGTGTCAGTCTGGAGTAACTCTCCAGAGCTGGAGCTGGCCGAGTTCAGAATCCATCCCAGGCTGTCAGGTGGTTGTATCTTGGAAAGGCAAGGCAAGCTTTCAGCTGGTGTCCTTTAATTGTGAAGTCTGTGGAGGAGGGAGGGGGAAATGTGTCTGTGAAAATACCTGGTAACACAGCCCTGTGAAGCAGCTGTGGTCAAGGGAGCAGTGCTGTTTAACCTGTGCAAATGAAATAGAGCTACAAGCATCACCCAGTATGGTAAATACTGTAGCCACAAGCCTTTCCTCTGTCCATTCAGTACCTGTCTAAACTATCTAAAATAATTCTACCTACTTCCAGAAATGAGACGCCTCTACCCTGCTGAAGGGGACCATGAAGGCAGTGCTTCTCTCAAGATAATCAGTTGCAAGAGTTTTGAAGTGCTTAGCTCCTCTTCGCCTGCACCCAAAGTGGTATAAATCTTTTTGCAAGTGAAGATGATTACTTGAGCAGTAAAGGATTAGCAGATGTGAGCACTGCATAGCTGGTTGTGCTAGTCACATTTTCCTAAATAGATATTCTGTTAGATACACACAAGCCAGGGAGTCCTATGGAATGTAGCTCTTTTCAGATAGATGAATACATGCATGCCTATGTGGGTGCCTTTCCCAGACTTTCTATTAGCTTTTTGCTAAACAGAGAATGTATTTGTGTCTGAGTAAAGGATTTCTGCTTTCTGAATTACTGGTACCTTTAAAAGGGACAGAGTGTTTTCAGTTACTGTAGTCACATTGTGTGATTAATATAAAGCCCTTGTCTTTATGAAAGGATCTCTGGGTTTTTCATGGATATTAAGCCTCCCAACAACCAGCTAAAGACAGATACTGTTATTCTAGGAAAGGAAACTGAGGCACGAATACGTGGAGCTGATTTTATTCTAGTTACATATGTCATAGCCCAATCCCCTGGATCATTGTTAAGCAGTGAAACTCTAGTCTTCCTCAGACCATCCTTTAAGTTTGGGTTGACGCTAGGAGCAGAATCCATTTTTCAAAAAGCCTTTTCTCTTTGGTGGCTGGCTTATGGAGCTAAAGCAGCTTCCTCAGTGTTCACACAGCCTCTACAGCTGAAGCAAAAGTGGCATGTTGGGAGGATGTGGAAGTGGTACTCTTCCTGCAGCACTCTCCATTGCCCTGGATGAGGAGGAGCACAAAACTCCACCCTGTGAGTCGCTCTCTGAGGCAGGCCTGGAATCCTGGCTCTGAGAATGATCCTGCAAGAGGTGTGGCTGCTGGGATTTGCTCTAGGTAACTCGAGGTCTGTGTATCAGCACTGCTCCTGGTAGGGTTGGAAGACCTGTCTTACTGCTTGAAATTATCTCCTGACCATGTTAATTAATATGTTCTCTTTGCTTTTGTAAGGCTAATGAATTGTTGGGGAATTCCAAGTGCTTTGTTGAAAGCAGCTGAATACAGACAACCTTCTGGATGCTGAAATTGCCAAATATAGGGAATCCACACAGCTCATGTACATCCCTCCCATGGCCCTCCAGAGAAAGCCAGTCTTTTGAAGTCTCTCTCTTGTAAAAGCAGCTGTTGGGCAGAACAGAAAGCAGCTGCAGCCCCTCGTGGACTGGATTAAATTTTCTGCTGCTTGGAAAAATTCACCAAGGAAACAGAGAGAGACCAACACATAGCAGAGTCTGGAGACAGACAGCACTGCTGGCTACCTGCATCACTGTTCTCCAAATTGCTAGCAGACTTCTAGGCAAAAAAGGTTGTCACACATACTTGGTTAAATGACAGACTGGGACCCAGCCCAACCTTTCATCTTTCCTGCCAAGAATCTTTCTCTTCTCTCTTTCCTTTTTTGCCCCACTTCTCTTCAAGGAATTTGTCACTCCTGATACCCTCCACAAAACAAGAAACCAGGCAAAGCTCAAAGCTTCTTCTGCTGAATCAACAGACAGGAAAGCTTTGGCCAACTTTGCTTTCTGTCTGTAGGACAAAAATGTAATACAAAACATTTTTGTGTAATTGTGTCCTGTACTCCCATTCTAATCCTTTTTTAGGATTAGAAAGCAGTTAATTTTAGGATGGATCTCACTGATAACCTTTCCAGCCAAAAGGGAAAGCAGCTGTTACCCTTCCAGCAGGGTCCTCAGTGCTGGAAAATCAGTAGAGATTACAGGAGGAGCACTGTGAACAGCAGCCAGAGACAGGGATAGATGATGGGCTTAGTCCCTTGGCCTGGCATTCTGCTTTCTACCTTTGCTGTTAGAGCTAGCTGTCTAGATCTAGTCTGGTTTTACCCTGCCTAACTTTAGGTGTTTAGTTGTTGTGTCCATTTAGCAAACCATGCACCCGTGGTGATCTTTGGTCTTACTGGAGAAGCAGCAGTTCCAGGGAGTAATTCAGGGTGACTGGTGCCAGTGGGCTGAATCCAAGTCTTAAATTTGCTCATGCCTCACCAAGCTGAGCAGGGAGCCAGGCCAGAGAGCTGTGTCCAGTACTAACCTTCTTTCCCCCTCTGGCCCCTGAGTCAGAGTGCCCCAGTGTCAGGCAAGCAATAGCAGCCTGGAGGTAGGGGTGGCTGCAGCACAGATGTTTTGGGCAGGACATGACCAAGACAGCCATGTTGTGGATTGTCTTAAACTATCCTGTGGTCTATGAACACAAAGCCTGTGGCTCATGACTTACCTACATTTTAGCCCTGGCGACGCAGCGACCATAAACACAATTAAGTGAACAAGCTTGAAGTCCCAGCAGTGGTTTGGTGGGGTCTGGGGGAGCTGAAAGTTTAGTCTTGCTGCTTGGCTGCTTGTCACATGCTGAGCTGCCAGTCACTGCAGGGACATTTTAGCAGTTTCTGACACTGCTCCACTAACCAGCCCTTTGGTCCCAGGCTGTCCCACCAGCACAGGAGGACAAGGGCCATGCCCACCCACAAGACAGGTTGCACAACTTAGCAAACTAGAACACCTCTCCCACTCTGAGTTGTTTCCAGGTGTTCTGGAGGTGTTCACCACTAGAAGCTGGTGAGAGAACATGTCCTTTCACCACCTTTCCATATCCCTGAAATACCCAAATGAGCCCTTTTCTTCTTCCTCTCCTTCCCTCAGGAAGGCAGATCTCTAACCTTGCCACAGTGTAAATACAGGCAGGGATCCCATCAGGTAATAAAGCAAGAAATAAACCCATTTCTTTAATGCCTAATCAAAATTAAAGAGGCATATGAAATCGCTGGAGTAAGGCTTAAGGAGAGCAGAGAAAGGATAGGTTCACAGACTTAGATATTTGTTTTTTTTCACTAAGAGCACTGCATATTGAAATCCATTCACACTGACACTGGAAGGAAATCTTATCCAAAACATGAATATTTGTGTGTAAGCAACCCACTTTGTGTGGTGCCTTAGGAGAGGAGAGACCTCAGAAGTCCTGTGCTCTGCTCCTTCAGATACTGCGGAATGAAAATCCAGTGGATTTATTTCCCTTGGCAAAACAACCATTTCTAGTTGCAAATTATGACTGAGATAAGCATTTGCAGATATTTCTTAGTGCAGAGGAAAACGGCTCAGTGCTATGCAAGTTTGTGTGGTTAGCCTCATGTCTTGTGTGCCTCATACCTACACTCAATCCCCTGAGCAAGGCCAGAGATTTTTATCACTAACCTGATGTTTCTCTAAATATTTTTCTCAGGTTTTTGGCTCTAAGACATTATGCAGATTTCAAATAATTTTTAATATACAGGGTTTGAAACAGAACACCTTTATGAAAGCTAAACTGCAGTCTATTCTTAATGAAGTTTGAATTGGAAATTTTCCCTCCCCCTTATTTTCCGTTTCCTTTTCCCCTCTTTGTTAGGTGATTACAATATAGGAAAGCATTCCCTGGGTTTCCATTCCCATCTTCCTTCCTGTCCAGATAAGCTGGAAAGGGGCAAAACCTCTGCCCATCACCTTGACCCTGCAGTAAAAGCAGGGGTGCTCTGTGTTTCCAGCGCTTCAGGTGTTCTTGGAATGCAGAGAATAAGCCTTTCTCTCCAGGTCATGGCTCAGCTGGACCCCTCTCGAGCACTGACATGGAAGGGTGAGGGAGGTCTGGGGTTTCCTTATGGTCTTAAAGCCTAGGAAGTTGTTTCCCTTCTTCACAACATTTGCTTCTGGTTTCTGCACTGCACAAGGCTCTCCAGAGAAGTTGCATTATCCAGCAAATATGTTTGCAGTTTTTTGTTGAGGAAATTGTCTGTTCTCTAGCCACTCTGACCCTGCCTTGGCTGGTGTTTCAGCAGCTCTCTTCTCTTTGCACTGAAAGGGCCTTGCAGAAATATAAAAGATCCTTCCTTGCCTGCACACAAAGAAAAATCTTCAGTTTTGCTGATACGCTGACCTTCCTAAGAGAATAATTTGGGTTTGAAATAGGCAAAGGACAAATGCCCTGAATATCTCTGATTGTAAATGTGGGGGAGAACAACTTACCATTAACTGACTGTTGTTAGGAAGGGAGTACAGCTAATAAAACCTGCAAAGGGGTTTTGACTTGACAAAGTACGTTTTGACTGAGTAAAAAGAGAAATACAGTTGATGTTTGCGAGACAAATTGTTGACTGCAAAATATATATGTAAAATAAATACAAAATAAATTTGCAAAAATAAATATGCAAAGTTACATAAATGCAGCGGTACAGTTTGTGAATACCAGCCAAGACATATTACACCAATAAGATATAATAGCCCCAGCCCAGTGTGTGGCCACAAGCAGCATATTCCATTGGTGTTAATAAATGCAGGAAATGGCTAGATTGAAAGGGAAAAAAAAAAAAGCAGGGGAATCTTTGAAAGAAGGGCTCTTACTTCAGGAAATTTTTGGATGTTTGTTTTTAATGTTGTTTCTGTCCATGGCTGTGAGTGTGTGTGAGAAGGCTTGTTTGTTAGCAGAGCTGACCTGGGAACTATCAGTAATGAGAATTAGTTTGTACTTTGTTTGGGGTTCTGTGCATATTTATGCAGTTCTTTATAGAATACATGACTTTGTGTATTTAAATAGAGGGACAGACCTAATGAACCTAGGAAACACAGAGAAGCTGGGAACTTAATAAACATTTAGTTACAGCACCCCACCCCTTGAGAGAACTCTTTGCTGAAAGATTGTTGACAAGGTTAAACAAGAGGAACTGACAGGGATATTGCTGCTGCTTCTCTATAAGCACTTACAATTAAGCTTGATTAATTTGGGAGAAGGAAGCATTGGAGGGTTCATGGGAAGCACTGCAGGCACCCCCTACTTCTCTGTTCCTGAGTTACTTGGCCCTGCTGCTCCTGCCCTAAGAGAACCACCTGGTCCTGAGCACCAGGTTTGTGCTCTGATGAGGGACAGTGGTTACATGTCCCTCACAACATCAGCAGCTCTCATCCAGCAAGGCTTCCGCAGAGCTGACCTGACTCCTCACCTTTCAGTGGGGGCAAGGCTCTGCAGAGTTCAAATGCAGATAAGCTGCAGTCACGTCCTTTGCCTGCATTATGGAAGTAATAAGGAAAATCTATGTGTTAGCTTAAAACCTGGTGATGGCAGTAGCCAGGGCACCAGGGCTCAGCAGGGCTTGGTCATTCTGCCAGGGGGCTCCATGTGTTTGTGCAGAGCCTGCTCCTGAGGCTCAGCTCCTTCAAGCTAGCCCAGCTGTCCTTGCTGTGCTCTGCAGGCAGCAGTGCATGTCCACACAGTTCCTCCAGTGTGCTCCTGACCCATCAGACCTTCAAGCTGAGCCACACAGTATTTAAAACACCAGTCTGGTGTCACATGTGAACAGAAGAATCTGTGGCTGCTTGTTACTTAATAAATTGATACATGATTTAGAGCTCTTCTACCTGCACATGTGACCATGGCACCTTTTTGCCCTTGAAGTGTAATAGAACTTGTTCATTTTTGTAACTTCCTCTGTTGGTTTTCTCTGGTGAGTGGTTTAAGGGTAGGTGAGCTGTCCCACCACACCTGATCACCTGATTCATCTGTGCCTTTAACGGAGCTCCCTAACAGGGCAATGACTTGCTCCACTTTGGCAAACTTAGATGGACATGAGCAAACGAGGCCCAGATGCATGCAAACCTGCTAGCCTTCACAGAAGTGGGCATTTGGGAATCCCTGGCAGGTGCAGAAGAGCTCACTTGAACTGAGACTTCACTTGCAGAGTGCAAAATTCACTGCTGAAATTGATGGTGCCTGTAACAGAAAGTGGAGTAGGTGGGAGACAGAGTTTTGCTGAGCTGTGAGGTGTCAGGATACTTAGGAGACCCTTGGTTTGTCTTACCTTTTGGCAGCTGGAACAGCTGCTGCAGTGGCTATTAAGCTTGGTCCTTCCCAGGCTGAGCCAAAACTCCTGGACATGCAGAGCATCAACTGTAGACCAAAGACCAAAGGGTGGAAGGGTGGACAATTCAGTAGAGGAACAAGGGGGCCAGTGAGCAGGAGGAAGTGCTCTGCCAACCACAGGCTTTCCACAGACCACAGGCTGAGAAGCACAGCTTCCTGAGCTATAAACTTATCACCAGGGTGGACCAGTAACACAAGTATTCTGCAAGGTAGGGAGGACACTGGACAGGCAAATCTGCCTCATGGGACATGCCAAGCTTCTCACATAATTTCCATGACCCAGTTTTTCTGTACATCCAAGAACCTTGCAATGCAGGAAGATCCCATGGCTTGCTTTACATCCTACATTTCCCCCTCTTTCTGCCTGTCAGACAACAAGAAACTTGTTTATTTCTTACTAGAGTGTGACAATTACCTGGGTGTGATTCCTGAAGATCTCAAGAACTTCTCTTTCTACTTCTGGGTTTTTCATTGTTGGTTATTTTATTTCAGTTTGTTGGTTTGACTTTTGTAAGATCCCTTGGCTCTGTTACAAAAGAGCAGTTATTAAAACCTGAATTTTCTGCAACTCAGGGTTCATGTTTGGTGCACAAAATTAGCTTTTGTGCTATGGGTTTTTCAACATATCACTTTGCTGCCTTCCCATCTTCCTCATACTCTGTTTTATGATGAAACAACGCCAGAATTTCAAAGATGTTGGAGCTCTTCCTGCAGCTAGGTTGGGTTCAGGGTCTCACTTCCACCACCTGTTGGAAGAAAGAAGAACCCAGCAAGGTGACCAAAGGCAAGTCCAGAGGGTAAATGAATCCTTCTCCTCCATCTCAGATTAATTTGATCTGAACTGATGAAGTGATCAAAGATGGGCTGGCTTATGAGAGTAAGTAGATGGTATCAAAAATTGGCCATTTCTAGGATGGAAGCAAAATGAAGCTTGATGTCCTCTAGCTGTAGCACTGCATAATTTCTCTCAGCGAACTGAAAGTAACAGCACATGAATTCACATGTGTCTGAACAAAGATTTTGTAGTAAGTCTGCGCAATATGGACACCAAGCTCCCTCCATTCAATGTGTTCCTCAACACCTGTCTAATCAGAAGTGATACCAAACCAAAGAAAGCCTAGGCAGCTCTGTTTCTTGCAATGGTTGAAACCTTGTGCTTTAGTTGCTGTTCATGAAACTCCTATTCCTGTAAGGAAAGAAGGTGACCATGAAAAAAAAGGATACAGAGATCTGCCTCTATTGCCAGTGGCACAGAGCCCTGCAGCTGAGTGCAGCTGGGTTGGTTGTGACACAGGATGTAAAGACCCTGTGAGTCTTCTGTCAGCCTCACCCATCTCAGCACTGTCATCTCACCCATCTCCATGAGGCTCCGTGCTCCCAACTCTCTCTTTTAACCACAGGAATTAACAGCATTGTCTATCAATTTCCATCAGGACTGCTCTGTTGGCTTCAGCTGATTCTATCTTTTCCTCCTGCTTCAAGTGCTCCTTATAACCATTGGGCTTGAAGGGTTTCCACATGTCAGCTTCAGTCACAAGCTGGCTTATCCCAAATGGTATCCCTTCAGGTACCAGGTAGCTTTGGTGCAAAAAGTTGCTCTATCACCTGGCACATGGAGTTTGTGACTGAGTGTCTATATTTCTCCCTCAGTATCAAGCCAGCTTGCACACATTTTAAAACCTGTGGTTCCTGCTCTGCTATTTAAAAAAAAAAAAAAAAAAAAAAAAAATCATTGTATCTCTCTCCTCGAGGATGGCACAGCAAACCCTTGCTCTTGCACTTTCTTGATGTCTTCTCATTTTCAGAGGGAGAAGCAAAAGCAATAAAACATAATAATAAAAGACTAGCTCCTAATTCTTAAATCTGGTCTGTTTAAACAATATTAATGCACTCCGTCATTACTTATCAGTGCACTACAGAGCATTTGATTTACAATTTAAAATTTAATTTTAAAAATATGTTATGTCTCTTCTCAGAGCAAATGTACAGGAGTGAAGAATTAATCTGGCTGTCCCTGCTGCTGTTCCACACAATTGCTGTGTGTCCGAGCTGCCTCAGGGAAATTCAGAGTGACCAGCCAGGAAGCCCTTAGTATCAGCAGGTTTGTTGTGACAATATTTGTGAAACCCCTTGCAAAGGCTTTCACCTGCACAAAATTCAGTGGATCATATCTCCTTGCTGGTCTGCTGACTTCTGGGAATATTCAATTGGCAAGTGTGGCTCCTGGATTTTAAAGCAGTGAGTCATGGTGGTCATTACTGCAGTGTACAGTCACTGTGCAATAATTCAAATCACCATTGTCATTATTATTGCCTCCAACAAGCAACCTGATGCCTTCTGCAAGCCCGGGGCAGGTGTGTGAATGTAATCACTGTGCTATTAATTAGCCTGTGCTGCCAATCAGTATGCAGCACACAGCTCCCTGCTTCCCAACTGAATCCAATTTAGCCTAGAACCACTGCAAGGTTTAAAAGAACTTTGCAGTAAGAAATCAGTAAAAGGAAAGCAAGCAGCTCTAGGGACAGCTTTTCAGCTTCATGTCACACCTAGCAAAATGTGCACCTGCCTCTATCAGCCAAAGGGTTTTGCAGGACTGCAGGACAAGAACAGAGTTTATGTTATTTTTGAAAACTGAGGCTTTAGAAATCATCTGATGCATGGATTCTGAGTGAGCAAACCAGAAAGGCCGGCTGCTCACCATGGTGGCCCTGGAAATTCCTTCAACTGGCAGCTCAGCAAGAACCCAGGAGCTGCCTGGGCTCCCTTCATCTCTGTGCAGCCACAGAGCTACCACAGAGCCAGATTAAATTGCTGGATTAAGCGTTCCCACAGCCCCATCCAAATCTTTGTGACAGCTGTGCCCAGGACAGAAGTCAAGCGTTGGTGCCATAACTGCGTCAACTGGTGTGTCATGGGTCAGAGCATGACAGCTGAGAAAGGTCTGGGAGGTCATTCACTCCCTTTTCTTAACCAGTACAGATCTGATTCAATACAGTGTGTGCTCTACTGCTCCAAAGCCAGCATTTTAAGAGATTTGAGCAATGCAGTCCTCTTCCTCTTCTTTGGGGAATTTATCCATCATCTCTTATAACTCACTCACAGGAAACGTCTCACCAAACATTCCCCTGATTCCATATGATCCCCTTAATGACTCTTCCTGCCTCCCCTTTTCCACAGTCTCCCCTTTCACTCATCTGTGCTTCCCTCCCTTACTACAGGTACAAAAGCCTGCTTAGCTCTTTCCAGACTGGTCTGGCTTTTGAGAGAATACCTCATCCCTGAGGGCCCACGAAATATTGGACTGCCTGTTCTGCCAAAAAAAAAAAAAAAAAAAAAAAAAAAAAAAAAAAAAAAAAAAAAAAAGCCTTATCCACTGCCCTAAATTTGCTGAACTGAAAGACTCCACACACCCAAATAATGAGATTTTCTATTAGGGCAAGCACTTTCAGGCTCTTACTTTTTTCATCTTGTGTGTCTGAGTTTGGAATTATTTTCAATTTTCTATCCATTCTCCAAAATTTAGACCTTACATGCAGGCACATGTATTGGAAGGTCAGTTCTGTTATTTTTCCTCAGCAGTCTGTTCTTGTTGCCAGACCGCAGCTGGTGCTGTGAGCAGGGCTCTCACAGGTTGTGCCCGTGGAAGGGAGCAGAGGGATGGATGCCCGCACCCCCTGTGCCAGGGTCACTGTGTGCTGATGCTCAGCACGTCCAAGCTGGTTTGTGTTACTTTCCTGACTTTGTTGATAACCCTCATTTCCCTCCAGGCAATGGGATTCCTGAGCATCAGTGCTTTGCTGTCCCCATCTTACATAATTAATGGGAACAAAGTTCCTCACACAGGAGCTAAGGCCGTACATGTCACCTTTTGGTGACACAGCAGGACATTTCAGCACTGACCTCCTTTGACTGAGGTTTCACGCATCATTCAGATGTGATCAGGTTCATGTCTTTGTGACTAATTAGGGGAGTAATTTTTGCTGTTATGGAACATTTCATTATATGTCAACTTTCTTTCCCTTCAATTCATTACTTCTTTCCCACTACGGAGCATGAATATTGCCATCCAACACATGTTTTCCTTTCACATGGTTACAAGGCTTTTTTGGTTGTTTCTCCTGTAAAAAAACCCCAAAAGATGACTCAGGGTAACTTCCAAAAGCTGTATTCCATTGTTTTTCTCAATATGTTCAGAGGATATTGATTAAAATCACATGCTGTTATACCTAAAAGAAATTCCCTCACATATGTGCCAAGCTGGGCTTTTATCACAAGTAAAGAGACAGTTTCACTTATTTCAATTTGCTTTTTTTTTAAAGCGCAGTTCTCTCATTCCTACTGTCTTGACTATGATCTTAAAAAAGGATTGATTAAAATCAAGATTCTGTGAATTATTACCCTTAATCTACAACCTGAATTACAGAGGCACCTGTATTTTCTGAGAAAGCTGTCTGTGAAGGGTTGAAAAAGAAAAAAAAATGCTAAAAAATAAAATCTCTGTGTTGCTTTTGGGATTTGAAAGGCTATTTTTACACAAACTGACTTTTAGGACAGACTTGCTGTGTTAGGTTAGGCCTTTGAACTTACTCTCTTTTAGAAGTTTAAGACTGACCTTATTTGAAGTGTAGTACCTTAAGATATGTATCTTTAAAAATAAAAGGAAAAGGAAAAATATTTGAAGTAAGACCAAATAAAAAATGAGAGTCCTATTTTCAGTTCTGACCTCTAATCAGGAAATTAGAGAAGCAAAACAATTTTGTGTATGTTCTCCTACATTTTCTTAAAATGTAAAATCAATTAATCCAATGAATGACGAGCCCATACCCCCATGAGTCCATGGTCTTACCCAGCAGAGCTCTTGTGACCAGACTTTTCAGCACAAGTATTTCCACTGCCTGCAGAGCTAAGCACATGTATGAATTGACTTCATCAAATCAGCACCATGGCTTGAAACCACCATTTAACACCAGTCTGCCATTAGACTGCAGGCGCTCCTCTGCTGCATCACTCCTTTTGAAGCCATGAGACATCTCTCAGACCCTTCAGCTGGAGGGTGGCATCCAGGGCACAGGCATGCTCAACCCTCTGTGGCCCTGGCCACCGCTGTGCCTCCCTTACCCGTGTCTGTGGGCACCTGTACTTTGGCAGCATCGATGGGTGAGCCGAAACCAGCAGAGCTCAGCACAAAGCGCCCTGCCAGCCTGCTGTCAGAACAACGTGCCTGTGGTCTGCTGCCCCTCAAGGAGCATTCCTGATGCCTAAGTGTTTGCACTTACAGTTCTTACATCTTTGATGTCTGTGTTTGCACTTACAGTCCTTACTCCCCCCAGTTTTCTGTTTGCAGCTCTGCTTACCAGGGACTCCCTTGCTGTGTTTCAGCCCTGTTGGAGATACCGGTGAAGAGAGGAAAGAGACACATCTCTGTCAGGCCAATGCTGTGCGAAATTGCCTCCAGCATCCAGGGATCAGCATCCTTGACAAACTCATCAAGACATGTCCTGTCTGGCTTCAGCTGAACATGAGCCAGGAAAGGGCTGGGGCGATCCTTGGCAAAGAAGCAGCAGGGGTAAGTCCAAAGCAATTTCAGTCCAGACAACCACATTTCCTGTCCTTGGTTAGGAGAGCAGTGCTTTTTTTTTTTATGTGGAAGCAAAAATATTTAGCAGACTGTTCCCTGTTTCCATTACCATTTGATGCTTTACCTCGCTCAACAGCACAAAACAGATATATTGGCTTTGGGAAAACGAGGGATATTATCTCTGGTTTTATTTGCTTACCATGTAGATTCATGGAGATGGCTTCCCATTCACCACCATACCCACAAGTATGGTGATTATCCTGATCTGGAGCAATGAAAAAAAAATCTGTGAAGAAAAGGACCTTAGATTCAGGGAGCTGCTGGGAGTCATTTTTATTGCAACAATTGATATCTGGTTTGCATAAACTGAGTATTAGAGAATTATACACTTGTGCAGAGCTTAGAGCTTGCTTAAGGAAAGCAGCTCTGTGCCAAAGGGAGCTGCTCCCCTTTCCTGAGAGGTCTGAGAGGTGAGGCATAGCGGGCTGTAGATGTCCTGGCTGGATCCTTTGGGAAGGGCAGGTGTAAATGACCTGAGCTGATGTCAGGGCACAGCTGCTCTGAGGAGGTCTGGACCTGTCCCTTGGCCAAGTCACTCTATCCCAGGGCTAAATGCTGGCACAGCTGAGTGACACCCTCCAGTGGGATTCACCTGAGCAGCCTGGGCTGTGCAGTGCACCTCACCCTGAATCAGATTTCTCAATTAGATTAAGTCATTCTCTTTGTTTTTCTGCTCTGTCTGTAAGTGGAGATTGCGTGACTGTCTGTGATGTAGCCATGTACGGTCCCAGGTCTCCTCAGGCATTTTCCCTTCCCTGCAGGCAGGGAGTTCCCCACCTCTGAGTGGCTTTGGGGAAACATCCTGCCTCTGTTCCTCCTGCCCACTGTCCTTGGGCACAGCCTTCAGCTGCAGGTGGAAGCAGGCAGGAGAAGAGGTGGTGAATTAGAGGTGTCCCACGGCAAGGGCAGAATCTCCTGCCCTCTGGGAGCCCACCTGAAACTAGACAGCACCATTCCCTCCTGTGGTGAAAACAGAAGAGACTGATTTCAATACCAGCCCTGACCCAGGGGAAGTACAGTACTCAGGGCTAAGTACAGCTCAGAAAACCCATCTCCTACTTCTCTGAACAGCCAGAGTCCAATTTTAGTCTCTGGATCCATGGCAACCAGGCGTGCCGATCAGGAAAAAAGAAGTGATTCATTTCCAGGTTTCATTTCCCCGGTTGCTTAGATTAAATTTCAGATGTAGCAATATGAGAGGGTGCTGCCTGGCAGTCGTGGTTAGAGGGACAGCACTGCCATGTGGGTGGTAGCACCTGGGCAAGGGCGAGCCTCTCCCTGCAGGTGCTACCTGCCCCCTACCTGCAGACACTCACTGCAGCAGAAGGTGGGGCCTGCCCTGCACTAGAAATCTGCCTGTTTAGGGCACACACCCCTGCAGTTATTTGCATTTTCTCTGCCCTGATGGTGGAACTGAGCCCCTGGGGCTCCATTTCTCCTGAACTCAGAGCCAAGTTGACAGCACTGTGTTCACACATCCTGTTGTGAAGCAGCCCCAAAGCTGTGTGTTCAGCATGGGTGCTTCAAAGTGACTGGAGACGCCCTTATGGCTGGGACTCATGCAGGGAAAGGTCCCTGCTTCTAGACAAGTTTTTTAAAAATTCCTCTGCCCTAGAAATTAATAGTTTTTTGCTAGATTTCCATACATTACAGTTGATTAATGATTTTATCAACTCATACTTCTCTTTCTAATATTAATATCCAGGCTACAAAATTAGCTTGATTTTTTAATTCAGTTTTTTTTTATTTGACTCATTTCTGCCTAAGCTTAGTGTCAAAGAAGAGATGAAGGAGAAGATTATTTTGTCTTTGTATCTACACCTTCAAAATACAAGCTAAAATTATCCCTGACAATGAGCTTTAATTAGAAACACACTTAGGATCTCACACAATACAAAGAATGAGGCATTTTTCCTTTTGCTTGGTGGAGCAGCTCTGTGGGAAAGGGCCTGTAGGGATGGTGGCCAGCGAGCTGGGCACAGACCCACTGAGGAGAGGCTGTGGAACCAGGGCTTGTTCGGCCAGAAGACACCTTCAGGGGACCACACAGCAACCCCTGGTACCTGCAGGGAGGTCATGGAGAAGATGAAGCCAGGCTGTGCTCAGTGCTGCAGGGTGGGAGGACAAGAGGCAGCAGTGTACATTGAAACCAGAGGGGTCCAGACTGGGTGCAGGGAAGCATTTTGTCCCTGTGAGGACAGTAAGTGATGGGACAGTTGCCAAGAGGTCTGTGCAGTCTCCAGATGTGGATGTTCTCCAGACTTGTACAGACAAATCCCTGAGAAACTTGGTCTGGCCTCATGGCTTCACCCTGAGCATTGGAGAAGGATTCACTCAGGTTACCTGCCAGGCTGAATGATCTTATAGTCCCATAAAAATCTCTGCCATGGACACTGTGGCCACCAGAGCCTTTGGCTTTATGTTCCTCTCATGGACACTCAGATCCTTACCAACCAAATGTACAAGTGACTTCCTTGCTTTAGACCTGGACTGGGACATTCTAGGGTGACTCATCTGTGATTTAGGGCACTGGTGTGAGGACCATCACTTAACAAATTGTGAGTGCAGTTTTAAATCTTCAATTAGAGAAATAGTTTGCTTTAGGCATAAGTGGGACTTCAGTGATGCATAGAAACTTTGTGAGTCCCTTCGTAGGTGTGAATTTCACTTAGGTGAAATGTCCCTTTCTCCATTATTTTTTGTTGTATAAAGCTTAGCTAAGTGGAATGAAGCTAAAATAAGGCTATTTAAAGGTGGATTGAACTGATAAAATCTACATTGCCAATGACCTAAAATAAAGTTTAGAAGTTCACATAATGTAGCTGAGCTCTTGATTCTTTTCTCCTTTTTCAGATATTCTTAGTTAGGAAAGAGGGTAATGTGAGCAACATGGTCCTTGCAGTCCGCCTGCCAGTGCAGAACGAGGCTCCTGGTGTGCTGGAGTACAACATTAAAGAAGAAAAATCAAGTAAGGTCTTTACATTTTCTGGTCTTGCTCTGGTTAAGGTACTGCGTCCTCTTGTGATCACCAATATTTACGTAATCTCACTTGCACTGAAAAGGTTCCTCTTGTGACTGGCAGCAGATCTTGCTTTTATGATGGAGTTCAGTTAATATTTCCTGCAGATGCTTTACCTCAGCTCCCCTGTGGTTCTGCACCTTCTGTTATCATTTACAGACTCACAAGAGGGAAATAAAGCACCTCCAGATGAGGAGGCCAGTGCTTTGATCAAGTGAGAGGAGCTGCCTTTCACCAGCTGGAAGTCTTGAGGGAAGTGAAAAGCACTGGCAGATTAAGCCTGGTTAACTCACTGACTCTCTCTATTTAAGGCTCTGAATTTGGGGGTCACCAGTCATCTGACATGTTGCCTTTTCATGCACCTCATACAGTCACACTGAACAACAAGTCATTCCCAAACTGTTTTCAGAGCCAACCAAGGAAGCAGGTGGCTGCTGGTATCGGTGCTATTCCCAGTTGGATAGCCCAGTCTGCCATGAGCAAGTGAAAATGAACCCAGTTCAAAGTCAGCCACATCTAATCCAGCCCTCTGTGTAAATGGATGTGTAAGGCACATGATTTCCACTTTCAAAGGAATATTTGGAAATACCTGAGTTTTAGGATAGTCATAGAAACAAGCACTCAAAAGAGTTCATAAAAATAACTTCACACTATTTATTTATCTGAACACGTTTAAATCCTCTGCCACTGAGCTCTGTCCCAAAGCCAGCTCCCCAGTGAAACTGTTTTATTCTTTACTAAAAAACTTATGTTCCTGCAGATCAGTGTGCAACATCACTTTCCCCTTGTTCAAATGAACTTTTACAGTTGCTCAAATAGTTTTCCCTTCTCCTGTATTTCTTCACATACCTCTGCATTGTAAATAGACTTTAAAGCCAGAGGTACAACTGAATCTCTTGAACTGTTCTAACCTCAAGGCCAGACCACAATCTGTCACAGCACTGCTCCTGCACAGGGTGCAGCTCCCTGTCTGGCTGCTGCATCCCCCGGGAAGCTTTCTCTCTCATCTCCCTGCTCCTGGGAGCACCCAGCTGCCCAGATATTCAGTGTTCAGCGCTCCTGTGTGAGGGCAGGAGCAGCAAACCTTTTGCCACAACTTCAGGTGTTCAATTAGGAATACAAGGGCAAGGGTTAGCTGCAGGGTAGAGAAACCTTTTCTTTATTTAGCTATTTGAACTTGACCTAGGACTTAGATTTTTCATGGTGGGGAATCGGTTTTTGATGATTCAAGCTTTCCTTTGGATAAAAGTTTAAAAAATCAAATAATGTCATCCTAAAATATGTCATTTATAGAAATGTTACTTCTTCACTCATGTCCTGTGCCATAAAATCAGATTTCTTTTAAGACAGGCAGGCAAAGTAAAATGTAGTATAAAAATGTCACTGAGCTAGCCTATCTAGAGAGACTTTGCTGCCATGCTTTTCCAACTTGCTTGCATTTTCTAATTTATCACTACCTTAATGCAAAGGATGTATTGGGAGGAAAGCTTCCTGGTAGAAGCAAGAATTAAATCAGTTTCCACCACTTTCATACAAGTGCAAAGTAAGTGGAGGAGGGTGATAAAAAATCAGCTCTCATTCGTAAAGCAGCAGAGCTGCCATCACATGCAGCAATCCCAGCAGCCATGAGGCTCATGCATTCCTGTGGTGGATATGCACATTATTTTTAGCTTGAGTTCTGTCAGTGTTGCGTGTCAATTGGTAGAAAGCCTCTCAGTTCTCCATCCTGCACTGTGTTGACAAAAGCACACTAGGTACAGAAGTGGTCTCTTTTTTGCTTCCTTTCTAATTTAAAGTAAGTACCCCGGATTTTAAGTTTAAAAGAAATTGAATGAATTCATGTTAATAAAGCCAAAGGACTGTTCCTAGTACAAGGGGAGATAGTAAATCTTCTGTGTCACAGAGAAATCTAATACCTTAGGAAATTAATTAATTCTTTAGCTTTTTAACTGCATTACTACACTGCCTTCTAAACAATTTTCAGAAATAAAATTAAAAGATATCTAAATGCTTTAAAATAATTTAGAACCTGAGCTTCCTTGACAAGTAAGCTGGTATGTCTGGATTGCCTCAGATTGATGATGTGCCCTTCACTCATCCCTGGTATTCAGTAAGTGCCAGGGTAGGAGACCTCTGAGCACCCCCAGGGATACTCTCTTGCTGTGGAATGCAAGTAAGTTGGAAGTTGGGTGTTACACTCCTGAAAATATGTAAAACACCCCAGCTGAATAACCTGATGGCCACTGTGGACTGGCAGGGTTTTTCCAAACATCTATTCTTTAACTTCAGAAAATCTCTTTCCTTTCTGAGCTGACACATGAGCAGTGATCTGTGTGATGTGCTCCAGGGAGAGCTGTTTGTCCCTTTTGGAGAGCTGGCTCCTCCTAAAGCGTCCGAAGAGCGGGAACCAATTCTCCTCGTTACCTCACTTCAACTCGTTAGACTCCACACAGTTAATGCATTCAGATGTAAACTAAAGTCTGAATTTGCCTTGACATATAGAGTTTTGATTTTATAGAGAGCCTTCCTTCAGTTAAAATTCAAGTTGCAACCTAGCAAAATTCAAGTTGCAACCAGCTTACTATTTTGAATAAGCTTGCCAGCTGCTTCTTGTCCCTGGCTGTTTGTAGAGCCATTCTCATTCCATCCTACTTTTCAGTCAGGATCTGAGGAGGCTTTCCCTGGTATCATGATGATGGTACAGAGGTTGTTGCCCAGCCCCTGTGTTCCATATAGAGATGGCCATTCAGTGAAGTACAAAAAAAAAAAAAAACCCTTCAGAATCTTCTTGGCATTGCACTGCCAAATAAGAGTGGTTCATTGTTTTACTATTTCTTTTCCTTATAGAAACTCCGTTGATATTTGGTGATTTAGGGAAGTATAGTTTTCTGATGAGAAGACTGTATTTAACTGTGATTTCTCTTTTTAAATGGAGATCCCCAAAGAACCCACGAGGTAAGAGAATAAAGAAATGAAACCTCTTTCCCTTTTTGGGGGGGGACATTTTCACCTCTCCTGTGAAGTAGCCCTTAGAGAGAACAGAAGAATGGACTTTTAAATTTTTTCTTCTGGTTCTTTTTGTTGTCATTCTTCCAGTGACAGGAAGGCTAAATCCCAGGGGTATCAGTGGTATAGAAGAGGCCAAACAGGTGATACCAGGTACCATGTGGTTCATCAGAAAGCTGAAAAACCTGTCAAGATTCAAAGCCTTGGATCTCTGTGGTTTTGCCCTTGGCCTGAAGGATCCCTTACTTCTCACTCAAAGCTGTGGAAATCTCCCAGAGCTAAAGCTTGTTACAAAATTTCTACCATTTAGAGATGCAGTATTGCCAAAATCTTGACTACTTTTTGCACTTTCTGTTCTGAGAGTTACCCCTTACTTCTGCTTCATTCTGAGATGGAGCCCCAGCCTCACAAACTGAGCACCCCTTCCTCAGCTGACTCCTACCCTTGGTTCTTCTCAGCAAACTGGTGGCAACCTCAGGCCCTAATCCCCTCTCCTTTTCATGGATATACCTTCAGAAGTCATCCTGCTGACCTCAGCTCCATTGCAGCAGTATTAAAAAGGGAAGAATCAGAAGTTTAAAGTGCATGTGCATTTCTGAAGTACTGTATACTGAGAGCTTGGAAGAAGCATCTGAGTGCCACAGACCATGTGGTGCAGGTAGTGGCAGTAGCTTTTACATTCACAAAGAGTCATGAAGGCACCTGCACAAGAGTAAAGTCCTTTAATAGAGGAATGCTCTACCACCATAAACTAAGGTTAAGAGTTTATTTTTTTCTGGGAAATTTTGTGAATAATATCTGAAGATAATTTGATTTCACAAAACACATGATCACATACTTCTCAAGAACCTTTTACATATGCTTTGGTGTGGGATGTGTAGTAATTGTTTTCCAAGCTCTTCTGTATCAAGAAAAAAGGATGTGACTCTTTCCAAGTAAGCAAAATGGCACTAAAGAGAAGTATCTGCAATTTCACAGAATAAAGAACATATTGCTCATATTATTAGATTTTTAAAAATAGAAATAACAATGACATTTATTTGCTAAGTCCATCTTGAACTCTTCAAGTTCATGTCATAAGGGCTTTGAGGCTGGTCTGATCCTGCCACAGGTGCCCATCTCCTGTAACCCTGCTCCTGCCTCCTCCATCGCTGCAATGGCTTAGCTCACTTGGAGGTGTATCTTTGGAGGCAGTCCACACGAGCCCATGTTGTGGAGCTGCTGTCCTTCCTCTTTTAAGCTGTACCTGTGGGGACAATCTGCCACCAGACGCAATTGTTCAGAATCATCTTTTACAACACATGGGGCCAAGGCTGGGTTGAGCCCCCCAAAATCAATGAGTGCACAGCTGAAGGAGAGGTTTGTAGTGAAGCCTTGGCTTTATTGTGGCTATTTCATTTATTAGAGGAAAATTATGAGACTTAAAGTTCTCTGTGCTCTGACCCTCCAAGCTTCTCTGCAGACCAACTCTGAATAAGCTGGAATGTAACAGAGGTCTTGAAATAACCTTAGTGAAATCAAATAGGAAAACCAAAATAAATTATCTCCAAGTAATACAAAAATGTCCCGAACATGATTAATATCTCCTTTGAAGGATGAGACACGGTGCCATTAGACACAGTAGCTCAATTTCTGGTTTATGGACAGCAGCTGTACTCCAGGCTATGTGGTATGAGCTTGTGGTAAGGACCTACAATATACCTTGACAGAAAAGGTGCAGGCAATTACTGCACTCCAAAGCAGTTTAAGAGCAATCACTGAGTGTTGCTGCAAAATTGCAAGCCTGGTAGCAAAAAATGATGTTGATAAAGAAATCCAATGTCTGCCCTGGTCACCTTATTTGACCTTTCTTAAAGTGAGACTGAGCTCAGGAAGTGCAGACTGGAGTTTGGTATGAAATGCTTGAGACAGGAGGAATTTAGGAAAGGATTACAACTCAAGCAAAATACACAGCAGCAGTTTACCCTGCCTGGTTAATTCTCTAACTGCTGTTACCTGCTTGCCATGAAGAATTGTGAGGCTCTGACCACTTTGTGCATCCACCAGTGAACATCTGCCAGCAAATTCTATCAGGACAGAAAGAAGAGTTACACCAGATATAGGGGAAGCAGGAAGGCAGGCCTTGCTGGGGAGGCCAAACGGAAATTCAGATGAACAGAGGTGTTCCTTTCCGTGTTGGATGTTAGGAAATGTGAAACCAACAGGAAAAGATTACTGAAGGGCTAAGATTTTACAATATACTTTCTTGGCTTAGTGATCCCAAATAGATGCAGTCTAAAGACGTGAAAGCAAGCTCGATTCTCAAAGTCAACTTTGCCAATCATTACAAAGTCACTTCAGTCACTTCAACACTACCATTCTTCCTTCCCAAGCACATATGGGAAAAAACTACACAGTTTTTTATTATAGACTAATGGCATTTGCACAGATAAAAAGGACATGTGCAGTCATTCTGACTGTCCTGTAACAGTAACAGATGGAAATTAAACAACAGCAATCAGGCAGCAGCATGTTTACAGAGGAGCATTAGAGCAACAGGGGGATGGACATTGCTCATCTTTGCAGGCTTAGTTCTAAGCAAAGCTGCTGAAAGCCCTGGTCTTTACATCCCAGCCAGCCTGAGGCGAGGGCTGTGGGCATGCCTGGCATGATGGCAGAGCACAGGCATGAAGGAGACAAAATCCAGTGTGTGCCTGCACGGGTCAGTGCGTCCCAGTGATGTGTGAGGACACACAGGGCAGGGAAGAGGAGGCAGATTGAGCAGGAACAACTCAGTAGATGCTCTCTGTTGGCTCAAGCATCTCCAGATGCTGACAATAGACTGGCCTATTGCACTCCTCTGGCACCCAGCTAACATGGCCAGATATGGTCATTTGTGGCAGATTTCCCTGTTTAATTTTGTTAATGTTTATTTTAATACATAATGCTGAGGCTGGATTAACAAACTCAGAGACTAAAGTACTTGCTGCTAACATGTCACAGTATGACCAGGTGGTATTTTCCCACATGAACTACATTGTAGTTCTACACAAATGAGGTCATGGGAAAAAATAGGAGGATAGCTTGGTTACTGCAAGCTATTCATACACAATTTAACTCCTTCAATGCGAGGGGCCAGTTGTGCAGATGAACTTTGTGATATGAATATTTTTGTGGAAGTGTTGACAGCTCTTGCAATAGCTTCCTCAGTTTTGCAAGTCTTTTTGCTAACACTCTGTCTCCTGGAATCAGGAAGTAGAGTGAAGATAGACAGATATTTTTTTCCAGAAAGAAAAATAAACATCACAAATGCAGAGAAAAACTTTACAATGTTGGTAATACTCAGAAAACAGAAGATTCAGGAAAAAAACCTACAAGAAGACAATCTGCCATTTGAAAAAATTAATTTCAATTGCATTTATTTTGGATCCCTTCTGAACTAGAATGCAGATGGAGATAGAAATCTGCAGTACAGACTTAGGTCAGAAAGATGGGATCCTTCACTTCATAGCTAAAGGGAATAAACTGGTGTATGTGCTGGTATACCTGGCCCTGACTTCTAAGATGAAGACATTTATTTGGGTAGAACTTGCAAATTTTTGTGGGAGGTGTTTTGGGTTGGATGAAGCCTTGAGTGACTTGGCTTGACCTCATGGTCCTGGTTTTAGCAGGATTTTGGGCTAGAGATCTCCTGCTGTCCCTGTCAGCCTGAGGGATCCCACAAGTGATACTGAGCCAGGCTGTGGGCAAGCTGAAGGGCAAACAGCAGCTCTCAGAAGAGATGTCTCAGTAGAGCAGCAAAAGCACTTCCCATTCTCTAAGGGCCAGGTTCTTGAAGAAATACTGCTAAGATTCACAGAGGGATAATGGTGAAAAAAAAAATTAAAATATTTTCTGTATTAGTGTGTCACCTGTGATCTCCCTAAAACCCATAACCTTTCTTTCCTCAGTTTCTTCTCCCTTTGTGTTTAGAGAAAGATAGAATGTGCTCAGTTTATTTAATCAGTGCAGAATTGCAGTAAATTCCTATCAGGTACTTGAATGTACTTGAAAAGGCCCAGTAATGCCCCACAGAGGCAATTATATGCCCCCAGGCATATTGGAGAGCTGAGCTTGCTGCAGGCTGTAATAGACTTCCTCATGTGCCATTAGTAACACTGCGATGTTCCTGGACCGTTGTTGCACAGATATTTGAGGGAATTTTCATTTGGCATGGCACAATCCAAAGAGTAAATATACATTCCACCCTTCCCAAGTCAAACGTCTCAAAACAATCTCTGGCTTGTCAGACTGCAGGCAGAAGGTTCCATCAGAAAGTATATTTGGTTACTTCTGTTATCACTGTAATGGAACCACAGTTCTTTTTTAAATGGTCACTTTAAACAAAACAGTTGGCCTTCTTCAGTGGAAGCCCTGCAGCATTCAATACTGAAAAGAAGAATTCTTAATTCTGTAAAATAAGGCATGAAAGCAGGGTAGGACTATTTATAGCTTTGATTTCCTCTGAATAGATGAGAGGCTGAACCTGACATTACAGAGTGAAAAGATCAAGGTGGTGCTTTTTTTGGGTTTTGGGTTGTGTGTGGGTTTTTTTGATAACCCATTCTGGCATTCAGCGATAAAGCAAAGAGAGGACTGATTTGGCAGCCACTTCATGAACTGCCCTGGAGACTTGTCTACCAGTCAGGAAGGTCATTCAGCATCTTCAAGTTCATTACAGAATATGTCTTTACTGAATATATATTTGTATGTATAAGGAAAAAAATATCAGTTGTCCCAGCAACCAGTAGCAAAGGTACTGCAGGCCCATGAGTACAATAAAGTAGGTGGAAAAGGGCCCTCTCCTGAGGAGAAAGAGTCAGGTCTTATGTGAGTTCAGGCTGTAGCTTTGTGTTGCCACAAAAAGGGCTCTTGCCATTCCTCATCTGTCAGTAGCACACGTCCCTGCCCTCCAGCCCCTCTGGTCCCTGTCTTCCTCTGCCTCACACAGGTTCTGGCTGGGAGGGAGTGAGAGCAGTGTGGGTGTGGGGGTGTGAAAGCAGGACAGTGTGGTGGGGCAATGCTTCCTTAGAGGTGTTACCATATGCTGGGTTGTGTGGAATAAAGTCTGGAATGGAGATAAAATAGTGTTAAAGGGCTGAGGGGCTACGGGTAACTCTGGGAAGGGCTAGTGGCAGACTGGAGCGAGAGGTCTGAGAAGAAGTTGGAAAAGGGCAGCAGGTGACCAAGAATGGGGTCACATCCTGTAGTGCTGAATAATTGTATGAGCCTCCAGTGTGCTCTAGGCTGGCCACAGAGGCAGAAGCCCATCAGAGCTCCTGCCAGGAGAGGAGGCTGCAGGCAGGGCAAAAGCACTGTTGAGGAGGGTGGGAAGTCAGTGCAAAACTGTGCCCAAATTGCCCCATAGCAGCCACCCTTCCCAAGGCAGAGCATTGCTGCCAGCAGGAGGAGGAGCTGACCTTTCCCTTCCCTGCCAAGATGAATCCAGCTGACTTTTCCAAAGGAAGGCACCGATTTTACAGGCTGAGGGCTGAAGCACAGGTTGCTGAAGGGCCTTGGCCAGCTGTACATCACCAGCCCAGAGCAAGCCCAACCTGGCCAGCATTGCATTTACTGGGCTGCAGAGAGACCTTTTGCTTGCTGAGCTCTTGACAGTGTCCAGCTATTCAGACTCCTTTTGTATGCTTTTTGTGCAGCCTGACAGGCAGTTCAGCTGCTGTAGTGTGGAGAGTCAATTTTTCCAATTTACTTAAGAGGAATATTTTCCTTTATTGTTGCATGATGGAGCGTGTGATTGAGGCAAAGCAAGAATCTGTTGTCAGCTCTGGGCCTGACAAGTCTGAAAAAAGAAGAAATGTGCTGGAAAAAAATAACAAGTTATCAACACCCTTGGGACAGAAGATCCCTCTTCCATTCTTTCCCCAAAACTGGCTGATTCCATCTCAATTAAGCAAGTCATACATTGCAGCAGCAAAACTTGTACAAGACTACTTTTTTTTTATCAAGGATGAGCAAATTGATGAGTAAAAGTTTGTGTATTTTTACCAGGGGAGACTGGACAATCTGAATATGTAGTTAACTTTCAGGTTCGCATTTTAAGGAGTTTAATTGCATTTAAGAAGGCCTCTGGGCAGACACCTTGCCATTAAGGAGAGTAGACTGACAAATGTTGTTGCTTAACAGAGTTCCTGTTGCTGCCTATAAGATGTAGAGCTACCCTAGTTATCTTCAGATTAGCCTCTCTCAGACACGGATAACAATCTGCTGCATCACCCAGGGCTCTGCATGGGCTTACTTCCCCTGTTTATGCATGTTTCTCATTAACAAGAAAAGTCTGCTATCACCTACACAGCTTCTTGGCATGAAAAACCTCCCGCTGAGCAAGTCTGCTCCATGGCATGGGATAACTGGGCAGCTCTGCCCCAGTCCTGACCTTCAGCTCTGGGAGTGCTGTTTTGCTGCTGCTTTCTGCTGGAACTCATCTGCCTCCACAGGCTGTACCAGACCAAAGGCCACCTCTGTGTGGGCTGTAATGAGGACATAGGAGACATTATCTTTGTCTAGTCTGCTGTCTGTGGTTTGATTCGAGATAAGACACTGAATGATTTCTAGTCCCCTAAGGCTGTCTAACCTAGACATCTTCTCAAGATCAGTCTGGCTGTCAAGGATGAGTTCTCCATTATCTGCACCACTATTAACCCTGAAAAGTGGGTTAGAGTCAAGGAGTTCCCCTTCAGGAGACTACTCTCAGCTAGGAGCCCAGAATTTTGGTTTGGCAAGAACAGTGACCACAGGCCCGGGGGATATTGTAAAACACAGTATGAGGACACATTTTATAACCTGTTGTGCAAGTCCATCATTTCTCTCCTAAATGCAGACGTGCACAAGGAAAGCAGAAAGCCTCACCAAGTCCTTCTCATGTGAGCTGAGTCCCACATCACTTTGACACACTGCTTATTTTAAAACATTAAACATTTGTGCAGCTGCTTTTTCAAGATTGAACAGTGCCAGGCTTCTCTGTGATTTCCAAGTTGTTTTGGAAACATACTGGTTGCTTATAGTGGGTAGCTTTATTATATTTTTTTAACTCTCATCCTGAACAGTTACCTCTCGTCTCTCCACACAAATACTTTTATTTTTACTCTAGGCTTTAAACCGATGGGATTGTAGGGAAAGCCTTTTGGAAAGAAGCCCTCAGGGCCTTGTTAGCTTTGTTAATCCTTACTTTGGCTTTTTTTTTTTCCCTTATTTTTTACTCCCAAGAGACATAATGCAAAATCTGTGTGTAATCAGAGCTAGAGACTATGCATGCTGTTCTAGGATAATATTGTCTTACCCTGCTCTGCTTATTTCCTTGAACACAACCCAAAAAGCTTACTGGCTCTAAAACAGCTACTCTAAATCAGTACCCATAATACAAGTGCCCTTGACTCAGAGGCTAAACTGAAACAAATTATAGTTTTTTATCCTTGGACAGTGCTATCTAAAGATCTTATAGAGCTTAATAAACATGAGTTTAGGTTTGTAAATGAGGTAAATAAGATACGGTTTGAAGTGAAATGAGGGCATTAAGGACCTCACTCTTTGACCCTTGAGTAGGACCCTCACAGCCAGTGACAGTGCAATCTATCCCACTCAGAAGCAGGAAACAAAAGAGCTGTTTTCACCAGGTTGTCAACTAGGTGGGATTGCAGCTCCAGGAAGCAGAAGTGTATTTTTTTCCCTTTTTTTGTCCACCCTATTGACCTCTGCCATTTCAAAGTGGGCTATTCCCTTTCATCACTCACCCTTGGAAATTGTCTTCTTGTAAAGGCTTTTCTTCCTAGAAGTATCTCTTGCAGAATGTGATTCTGAATACTGAATGTCTTCCCTTAAAACACTCGGCAAACTTCCTTTTTCTGTATGATTAACCTCAGCACTGTGGTACTTCACAATGTATCTCAGAGCCAGAGAAATTAACTTTTCTCCAAAGTAAATGGAGAAAAACATTTTTAATAAAATACATCTGTATGATAGCATACATTTTTTACATAAGGATTGATTCTGAAGATTTATCCATATGACCTGGAGACTGTTGCTAAGAACTAAATCCCCAGAATTTCAAATCATAGCACTGTTTCCTGTTACATGATGCACAGGGGAGACCCTTTCTATATCTGAATGCTTCGTTTGCTTCACAAAGTTTTACCAAAGAAATTTGCCTTTTGAGAGTAACTTACAAGCATCTATATTGAGTTTGTCTTGTCAGCCGTGGTCCTCAGCCCTGACAGTTTTAATGGGCAGCTGGGCAGCAAAAATCTTGTACTGCCATTGTAATGTACGAGCGGATGCTGAATGACCTGCAAAAATGTGACTTCTCCAGCAATGATCCCAACTCTTGCTCAGCTGCTTAGTGCAGGGTCCACATTGATTGAATATGTTATCCTACTCCCCTGGGTGACCCCTCAGGCCTCAGTATTTTAGAAAGGCCACGTTTCTTCCTTTTTTCCTGTAAAAACAGACCCTCTGTGGCTACGTCTAGAACTTCAGCTGTATCTCATATGGACATCTGGTCCTGGGAATTCCCCTGGGAAGAAATCCTGGATCTCCTCTGGCTGAAGAAACACTGGAATTTCCACATTATTCCATCCCTGGAAAGGGGATATGGGGTTGAGAACCTAAAAAGTAACACAAGGGCTTTGAAACTGAACAGCCGCTTTCCAGTGTGTGCTCTGCTCTTAATTCCAGAAATAGCTGGCAGTGCTATCCACATGGATACCTTTAAGGAAAGCACTGAGAGCTGTGACACTATTCTTTTAGCTGAGTTGGCTGTGCTTGAAGTACCTGTGAGAGGCACCCTCTCATCCCCTGCTGAAACACTGATCACAATGAGGAGGAAAGAGAGCAGCAAAATGCCTGTAGCATGTTCCTGCTTGAGCCCCTGCAGCAGAGACAACGGGACCAGGCAGTACCAGGATTTTAAACTGAATTAAAAGCATTAAATCTCAGTGGACACCAAGGTGCTGCCCATCTGCTTGGGTGAATGTGGATGAGCTAAAGTACAGTAGAGTGGTCAAGACCCCTGTGGCTGTTAGCTGTGAGGACAGCTCCTTATCTTAGCAGCAGAACATGCACACAGGGTAGAGGGGAACTGTCATCTCTATCGAGTGCCCCTTCTACTCAGCTCCAGCCTGAGAAGAGTGGAAAAGCCTGTGATTTGCATCTTCTTTAATAACACTTTGTTCAGCACAACATAATTATATTTAGTGTAGGGCATAGTTTAAAAATAGATTTCTCTTATACTCTACAACCAAGCTCATTAACACTTTATCACTTTCATAATTCATTAGTTCAAATTTCCCAGGAACTGCCATGAGCAATGATTTTTTTCATCATAGCCAGAAAGATTAAACTCTGTAGGAAGCCACAAAATTGAAATCGTTTGAAAAAGGAAGAGTTGGATGCACAACAGGAGACTGAGGCAGAAGTTCAAACGGGTGAAGTTTCAGCTCTTACTTGATGAGGAAAAAAAACAGAAACAACTGGCAGTTAAGTAAAGCACACTAGGAAAGACAAGAAAGACAAAACAGACATAGATTGACTAGGACAGTCTAGAGTTGTGCAACCAAAACTGAAACTACAGCTTTGAAATCATGTGGAAGAAGCAGAGGCATCAGATTACAGAATAAATAAAAAGGCCTTGAGAAGAAAAAAGAAAAACAGAAGAAAAAATAAAAAAGATAAACAGTGTCAGTGTCTTAGAAAAACACAGCATTAGAAGGCCATATACTACCATCCACAAGGTCATCAAGAAATGACACAAGAAAAAATGCTAGAGACAGACACTAGAAACTTCCCAGCAGAGATGTTCCAGAAAGGTACCTTAAACACATTAAGAACTTCTGCCAATGAAGTAATGAAGTCTAAATTTCCATTCTTTAGAACCATCCAGCTGAGGATCTTTCTCTTAAAACCACCACGAGCCAATTGCATGAATAAGGGTCAGAACTGGGGAACAGAAACAATAACCTGAAGGAATTACATCACACTCTGACACATTTCTGCAAAGCACAGCAGATAGGACAAGCACAGTGTATTGTGAGAGACACACCAGCCTCAGCTTTGGGGCTATAGCAGTCACTGTAACACTCCACTGAAATACCCAGGGCTCCTTCCCCAGTGCCAGGAAACTGCTAACCTGCTAACCTGAACTGTCAGTGTCTGGGAGTAAGAATTTTGGTAGCCTCTGCCTTGGAGTGATCCCATCCTCACGGCAAGGTTTACTCACTGAGGGTAGAACAGCAGCAAAGCTGGCCTGTGCTGCTTATTGCAAAGGTTGTGGCAACTGTGGTATCAAAGCAGAGACTTGGATCAAAGGAGAAAAACAACTCTTGTTAGGAGACTCTGGATTTATAATCTGAAAGTAGAAATAGAAAACTGGAATCACATCCACAATGATAAATCTCACAGTTTCCCAGAATCTGGAAGAATGAGAACATCTAAGCACATCCAGGCAGGACTTCTGAGGATAGTTGTTTTCTCAGCAGTCCTCTGTCGACATAACTGCTACAGAATAAGGAATCTGTGTCTTTGAATTCAGATGTCTCTGAAGGACTACACAGATACCAAAAACAAATGAAAAACCAAGTGGATAGCACTAACAGTGCCACTAGAGAAGAAGCAGCTGAAGTAATTGAGTCCCATGAGCCTGTGTAAGCAATAAAATGGAAATTGGCTTGGTTTGTCCATGTAACCAGAACAATGGAACTAGCAAACACAATTCAGTGGGGAAAAAGTCAGAGAGGAAAGGAAAGCAGAATGCTCAGGGACAGTGTGACTCAAAGACATCTGCATCTGGATGGAGAAATGATGGGGAGATCCAAAGAGTAAAGGGAATATGAATACAGATTCGAGTCAGTGCCTAAAGATGACACTCTTCAGACCATGCTGGTGTTTGAAAGAGGAAGATGAGACAATCATAAATATATATAACAGTTCATAACCTGGCCAAGTTCTGTTCATTTACTGAGCTGCCAAAGGACACAAAAACAGAGTATAGTCACCAATGAGCCACTAATTCATGTTGCAAATGCTTCTGTCACCCATAAGAAAAAATCAATTAATTCTTATCTCTTTGTTTCAGACTACTCAAAATTGCCCACTGATCTACTTATTTCCCCTTTTATTTCCTGAAGGTGACATTTTTCAATGGGCTTCTAAATATCAGGTAAAACTCAATATGCTGTGGCAATATGTTTGGCTCACAGAACCCAGCCTATTTTTTCTCTTGCTTTTGATCATATTCTTGACATTCAGGCACTGCTGTGGTGAGATGGAGATATTTCCTTGCTCTTAAGGTGTCCTGGATCTAATTTTACAAGCTTGAGAAAGGTGATTTTTTTTTCTCTGCCCTTTTCATCAAGATTACAGCAGTCTGGCAGATGTCTGCTTGTAGATTCTGCAAAAGTCATGAGTTACTATAAATGGCAACATCACGATCCTTCCCTAAGCAGCAGTTCTCATGTCAGTGAAATGTCCCCAGCTACCCACACCACACCCACAGCCAGAGAAAATCACCTCTTCCTGATTGTCTTCTCAGAGTAGGGTGCCTTGAAGGCAGCAATGGCTTTGAGGGACAGAAATATTGTCCCCAACAGTCAGCAGAGCCCTTTTAGCTGTTCAAGATTGCTATTTTCTGTGTCCTTCCAAGAATTAGAAACATGCAGCAGGATGCACATAATGGTCTCCACAGGTGAATGGCAACCATTCCCACAAGACAAGTTCCTGTATCATACCCATCATCTGCCATCCAAAAGCAAAGCACTACTTATCAGTGATGTCTGCTGGTGTCAGCAGGTGTCTAGAAAAAAAAGTAGTTTAAGAGAAAAGTGTTGCATTTTCTCCCAAGGAAGATGTTCCCCACAGGAGTTTGCAGGGCAGAATTTCCCCATGGGTGCTGTGCTGGGAGCAGATCCAAGTAGCCATGGCAACCCTGTGCAGGCTGCTTGACATGGCCACTGCTCAGAATAAATTTTGGGCTGAGTATTGGTCCTGATGGTCTTAGTACCTCGAGTAATGACACATCTAAAGCACTGTTCTTACTGTTCTTCCATCTGTTCCTACTTGTTTGCAGGCTGCCCAAAAATGTCCCAGGAGAGCTGTGGGTCTCTGTATGATGGATTCCAGTCTGCTGAGAAAAATGCTTGGTTTTGTTACCTTCTGTGACCTCCCAGAGCAGGGACAGTCCTATTTATATATACCACCTGCAGAAAACTTCTGTCCTTGAGCTTAAGCAGCTTTTTGTACCTAGTCCTCCTTAGCAGTATAATTACTGGTCATTTGTGGTGTTTCATGCAATTTAACTATATATGTGAGGAGAAGTAGCTATGCAGTGGCAAGGCACTTATATGTGGAAACTCCTGACACAGGGGCACTTGGACTAATATTTTTTTGTCTAACATACAAACTCCCAAGTGGCAGAGCTTCCTGGCACAGGAACAATAAGTAGTCCCAATCCAAGCAATTTGCTCATATATGTGAGCACGTACAGGTGCAGCCTGGTCTGTTATGGATACCTGCAACCCATAATGCCAAACTGAGCATGTAGTTCTTGACAGAAAAAAATCTCCCTTAAAACCATCGTCTGTACAAAGGGCTTTATTTAACAGCTGGAGATTCAAGCAAATTCAGACTCTTGGGTTTTGGTTCATTCTCCAGAACAGGACTGGGTTTTGTCTTTATTTTTGTTTCCTGTGTCAGAACTGCAAAGCAGATGGGTTTCAAACTACAGAAATTGTTCATGGTAGATGTTCAATGAAAATCCCTGACTGAAATATGATTCTTATTATGGAAAAAAAAAATTAATTGTCAAATATGATTTTTCCAGTTGTGAGAAAAAAGTGAGGGAAAGGGATTGTTTTGCTTGAAGTATGTTTTAAATTCCACATTGCAGTCTGGTATGGGTGCATACACTGAGGTTAAACTGTTCATGCTGATCCAACGTAAACTGATGCTAGAAATGACTGTTGAGAATTACATGGTCTTTGTCTCTATAAAAAATGCCTACATTGGAGTATTCAGCCCAAAATAACAACCTGCTGGGCCTGGGCTAGAACAAAGGGAGAAGTAAAAGAAGGAAATGCCTGGTTTGGGTGATGAGATATGAACCTGAACAGGAGACAATCTTGAGCATTTCCTTGCAGGGGGATTATCTGCTGGCTGGAAAACAAGAGCCAGGGCAGAGAGGTGAGGGAGAGGAGAGGAGAGGAGAGGAGAGGAGAGGAGAGGAGAGGAGAGGAGAGGAGAGGAGAGGAGAGGAGAGGAGAGGAGAGGAGAGGAGAGGAGAGGAGAGGAGAGGAGAGGAGAGGAGAGGAGAGGAGAGGAGAGGAGAGGAGAGGAGAGGAGAGGAGAGGAGAGGAGAGGAGAGGAGAGGAGAGGAGAGGAGAGGAGAGGAGAGGAGAGGAGAGGAGAGGAGAGGAGAGGAGAGGAGAGGAGAGGAGAGGAGAGGAGAGGAGAGGAGAGCCAGGTGGATGTCTCCTTCCTGCAGGTGCTGGAGGCCCTACCTTGAAGGAGACCAACCACCAGGCGGGCAGGGCAAGGGGCTGGAGACAGCTCACAGGGCTGTGAATCATGTCTGACTGAGGAAGCTGAATCACAGTAGCTGAGCTTTGAGTCCACAGCTCTGACCTGTGGCCTAGAACAGAGTGAAGGAAGATGCACAGCGTCTGTGGGCAGTGCCATGGAGGTGGGGGCTGGTGCTGCTCCCCAGGGACTCCTGGCATGCTCCTGTGGCAGCTCTGGAGTGCAGCTTTGAGATAGTTCTTTCCCACCAGTAAGTGGGCATTTCTGAGAATCCACTGCAGATTTCCTTAGCCTTGTCAATGTCTGTAGTGGGGCTGTGATGTGTGCAAACAAGCATAGAGTTTGTGAGACTGTAAGGCTAAAGCAAAGATGGACGCATCTCTCCTGCAGATCCAGGTCTTTATCTCTGCTTTGGGTTATCAGTCGGTGAAACTTTCTCCACTGGTCAATGAATTTTTTCTAGTTTAAAAGCCAAAAGCTCTGTAGTAACATGTGAGATTTGGGCTACACAATGTCCAATTGCATGTCTTTAAGAAAGGTCATCTTAAAGAACTCTGCAATATGGTGGAGTGTATTTTGGTGGATTGTATTTGGGGAGTGCACTGAATAACACCATGGGAGGGAGAAGACGGAAGACATACAAATAGGCTGTGCTCACCCTGCCTGCGTGACCCAGGTCAGAGCCCACACACAGTAATGAAACAGTAACTCCTGGTTTTTTTTCTTCAAAGCACTTTGTCCATCCAGACCAAAACAGATTCCAGCATGGAGAGTCACAAGGTCAGCCCTGTGTGTATTGCAGATATGCACACCCTTAGAGACAGATGGGCTTCTAACGATCCCTTTGGAAGTGAGCTGGGAGGTTTCTTTCTACCCATTGTTTCTGTTAGTGTCACAACACTTGGATATCTTGAGCTAACTTTTCAGAAAGCCAAGATGAGCTATTTGTTCTCTAGTGTCTCCCTGAAGAATCTTATTGCATTTGGCCACCTGAAGGCAGTTCTTTACACTTTGTCATATTAGTCCATGCAGTTACTGGACTGTCACAGAACACAAGATGTGCTAGCCAAACCTACCTGTTTGTTTTGCATCCTATAGCTCAAAGAAATCAGCTGCTGATTTTCTTTTCTGTTTTTCACCAGTTCTGTATCTGGAAGGATCTGTCCTTGTATTTGAAGATGTTTTCAAATTGGTTGCCTTCTACTGTGTCAGCAGGTGAGTTGGATTCATTTCTTCCATGGCACAGTCATTTTGCCCTCCCCTCTGGTCTGCCCTTCCCCAGTTCCCAGTTCCAGCACAGACCCCTCTGTTTTCTCTGCTACCCTCTAGCCTGACAAACCTGAAGGTATTTCAGATGCTTGTCTCTACAATGGGGCAAAATCATCCCACAAGCACAGCTATCCCTGCAGCTGGAAGCTTTGTCCATAGGGCTGCTTCCACAAAGAAGAGGCACAGAACTGAGGCTAGGAGGGCAGGGAGGAAGAAGGGCTCTGAGTTAAATATTTATTTAAAGCTTTAAGCATGCACGCACACACACACCTGGTAGCAACTTAGCAAACCTACTAATGGACTGTTGCCTCTTGGTGACTCAAAGCACTTCGTCACCTATGGGGAATCTGTCAAGGAAAGTAGTCCTGAAACAATATATTTTCTTAGCTAAAATTTGAAATGAAAACAAAGTGTTTGTTTGCTCAGCACAGAAATACCAAGAATAATGGGTACAGAGATGGAAAATACCTGTAATGTCATTTTCACTAGTGCAAGGTTTGATCAGCAGCTGATGATGTCTGCAGCCTTCTCTAATCTGTGTCCTTGTGCTTAGCACACTGCAACAATACCTCCACCTACTTACCCCATCCCACTGCAGCAGGCCTGGTTGTGAGTTGGTTGCAGACTTTTGACTTCCTCTATATAAACTTTCACAAGTCTTAAAGTAATTATTTCCTTTTAAGAGGAGAAAGCAGATTCAGGATATGTTTACAAGGCAGTCCCATCAGTCACTTGGTTAGGTCACACAGTAGGAACAGTCTGTCTGGGGTAGGATACAGTATGCTACAGCTTATCCAGCCAGTCCCCCACTATTCTGAGGGCTGCTCCTGCAGCCAGCTGAGTTCAGCACTACTGAGCCACAACTTCTGCCTGCACAGAGGAAACCATGCTTCACCTCACCCTGATCAGTTAATAGACATTTAGCTACCTAGATGTTTATAGACCCTATAGAATGGACATAAGTTAAACCCTGGACCCTTATAAAGATTTCTTTCTCACTAAAGCAAAGAACAGCCCAAATGCAAAATAGAATCGGGCATTTCTACTAAGTGGCTGGTGACACAGAAAATATGCTCACTTCTGCTTTCCTGCAAAAAGGCTCATGGTGAAAGAAAGAAAGAAAGAGAGAGAGAAAGAGAGAGAGAGAGAAAGTTATTTTATTTGATGCCTTAGGTTTTAGCTTTTATATTTTTTAAATTCTGTACTGCTTTAGTGTGTAGTTCTGAGCTTCATGTTAAGGGATGGTAAACTTTCCTCACAGAGTAGGGAGCCAAACAATTCCTTTCCTAGCTTGGAACCAAGGATAACCAACCCAAATTTCAGGCCCAAGAGCATAAACAATGTGGACTGATGAGAGAAAAACAAGAGGGATGGGACTTCATAACCTAAAGCTGTAACTGGAAATTAACTCCAATATGCAAATAGACCAGAACTTTTAAAAGTGAGAGGCCTCATGACCATGTCCATTTTGTGAGCATTTTGGGTTCATCTTGGGCATAGCCCTGGTTGGGCTCTTGTGCTGCCCAAGGTGGATCCATTGAGGCCTTTTAATAAATCCCTACTTTATTATTTAACTCTGTCTAGCCTCTGTTCTAGGTCAGCCTTCACAAGGCATCAGTTCAGCTCCTGTTATAGATGTTATTTCTGAGTGTCAAATACACTTTCAGATGGTTCATGTGATTTTCCAGGCTACTGTCAAAAGACAAAATAAAAAGGGAATAATTTTCTGAGAGAAGCAGGTAATAAAAAGACACTGACCTACCATTTGCTGGCAGTTCATAGGAGCTCTTTGTGATGGTGAATGTAGAGCCCTGAGAACAGGGATGTAGTAAATTGTCTATGAATAGCTGAAAGCAGCTTTTCAGGGCTGACAGGCTCTTCTCAAAAAAAATTTGGCCTGGATGTATTACCTGCCTGCAGGTAACAGATGACTTGGTGCCTGGTCTGCAATCTTCTGTCCCCTTAATAAAACCAGATTTTCTTCTATTAAGGCAATGTCCTAATATTTCCTGATCTTAATATTAAAAAAAAAAAAGAAAAAAGAAAAAAGAAAAAAGAAAAAAGAAAAAAGAAAAAAGAAAAAAGAAAAAAGAAAAAAAGAAAAAGAAGGCAACTATTCATGCATATAAAATAAAATAACAAAGAAAGCTGAAGGTACATGGACCCTCTTCCTCTTCTAAGCCTCATGTCTACCATGAAAAAATAATAAGCCAGAGATCACATCAGTTTATGTGAGTGACAACAGAGTGCTCAGCAGTGCACAGAGAACCCATGGAGAACACAAAACATCAGTAAGGGATGTGTCTGTTAAAAAGGTCAGAATAGGTCCCCCTGCATTCATCTGTCAACAGATAGGTCTGCAGTTATGTGCTTTTTGGGGTGTGCATTTGTTTAGCAGAGACCTCCTACTCACAAGGCCAGTTTTTTCTATAACTATTCTTTGTGTAATGTAGAACATTTTGTAGAGCTTTTTATGTGTAAGATGATCCTGCACCATTCCTTGCTATCATTTAGGGACTGGCTTTTCTAGTCCTTGTTAGAATGGGAATTGAGGCAAGAATGGGGTTAGCAAATTGTCACCGGGAAAGAGGCAAACCTGAACAGCTCACTGCCAGAGCAAGGGCTCTGTTAAATTGCTTGAGACTTAGGGTGTGTTTCAGTGAAACCCAGCCAACATCCTCTGAGAAGCTCTTATCTTTTTTTTCAGTAGAAATACAGCATCTTTCCAGAAATCAAGTACTCAGAAGTCTGAGAGTAGAGAGTTAGAGGGATATGTGTTTTTTCAGTGTCATGCAGCATTTCCTCACTGTCTGTCCCTTCACCCAGGGGTTACCCTTCCCCAGGCAGGGCTTTTCTTTCCCAATCCCTCTGTGCCTTGCTGTGTACCCATGCCTTACACTTACAGAGATTTTTAAAAGAGGAAGCAGAGTAGTGAGAGAGGGGTAAACAGAAAGAAAGAGGACTTCAAATCCTTTCCACATGAAAAAGATTGGGTTTTCTAATAAAAATAATTACAATTTGCAACACCTTACTTTTAATGGGAAGATATATCTCAACTTTTGTGGCCTCCCCTGAGGTAAGAGGCATTTCTGCTCTTTTCAGAGGACAGAGCCAAGACACAGTGATTAAGTCAGTGCTATGGCATGAAGCATCACCACAGTGATGGTGATCACCAGTGAAGCTGGTGATCTTTTGTGAAATCAGAGCAACCCAGGCTGGCACGATGTCCATAATTCCTTACCAGCCATGACTTCGCCAAACATGGCTGAAATTGTGAGCTAATGCAATCACTGAAACCAAATGAAGTCTGAAGTTCCTAACAATTGTGGGGTTTATCCTTTTGCTGTTTTTTCATTGTGTTTATTTCTACAGGGATTTGCTGCCCTTTACACTGAAGCTGCCACAAGCAATATTAGAAGCCAGTAGCTTTCAAGATCTTGAAATTATCTCTAGTCTGGGGATAGGTAAGTCCTTCAAAGCAGTCAGATTTTCACTTGGACTTGTGAGAAAAATAGTGCCTTGCACAGACATAATGCAACTGGGAGATAGATGTACTATTGTCTTCAGAATAGCTAAGGAGATCTGAATGCAAGAGGAAGATCCTTATGAACTTTATGTTCATAGCAGGATGCTGACAAAAAGGGCACTTGCCCCTTTGGCCATAAACCTCCACCTGGATCTCTGTCCAGGGCGTGGTCCCTACAGTCTGGGTAGGCTGAAGTGCAGCACGGTCTCTCGGGATAACTTTTACACATTGGAAGTGGCTGGTATCTGAGCTATGTGGAAAACACCTTTGCAAATTTTCCTTCTGATGTGTGGGGGCAATGCTGATGAAAGTGTGATATTTTTGAATTTTGATATTTTTGCTTGCTCTTGCAGGATTTCTAGTTGGTAGAGAAATATGTATCGTCCCAATATGTTCTCTCACCTCACACAAATCACATGCAAAAGTAACATTATTTTTAGTGACAGCACCAAACAAGCAAATTTTAGATGAGATGTATAAAGTTACAGATAGGAAAAGCAATTATGTTAACTAAAGGAGGTCTTCTTTCTATTCCTTTTCATTAAACGCACTCCACTTGAGTCAGCTACTTCAGTAAGCCTCTTTCATACTTCTTGGTTTCCAGTTTTCCTTCAGGTGTTGACAACAGCCAAACAATGGAGAAAATTGAAGAGTTAGCTCATTTAGAGATATTTATTAGAGCACTTTCACTATTTTTGGGTCTTCTGATCATACCTCCCAGAAGGCATGGGGAAACCCCACTGGTTTCAGTTCAGGTGGCTTTGTTGAATTTCACCTACAGATTTGCCTCTAATGCTTTCAGCATCCTCTGTTTTGAGTATGTTCCAATTTGTCAAAGCATCCTGTTATATGGAAGTCCAGCCAGCATTTATTGCTGATAAGAAGGTACTTTTCAGCCTGAGATAACAAGATAACTTATTTTTTTATAACAAGTCTAAACATTTGGATTAAAATGAAGGAAGTGTATCATGAATTTGCAACCTTCAGTCTAATTTGAGCCAGCAGAGGCTACCTTAATTCAGGCAACAGTTTCCAGCAACTTGTGAAAGATGAGATTAGTTAAAGCACAAGCACCAAAGCAATATTGGTTGTAGTCTTTTCCCTTCTCTCCTGTACTGGTGGTCATAAAAGTAGTGAGGCTTGGATATTTATTTGTCATGGTGTATTTCATACCAGTCAAGTTTCTGGAAACAGAAGAAAAACTGCTGCTGTGTGCAGTCTTCCTGGGAAATGATGCTAGCTTCCTGAAGTGCCATGCTGTCTTAGTGGAGTCAAACAGGCTCAGCTACTGACAGATGCTGTTTATTGCTTCCTGGAACAAAATTTTGTGGATACAAATGGGAACACAAACTCTTATGTGCTGCCCAAAGTGGCACTTCCAAAGGAAACAAAGCATTGTCTGAAATTCTCATATGTTTCTTTGTATTTATTTCAAAGTAATATGTGTTTCAAGGGGATAGAAGTAAGATGTCTCCCTGCAAACTGAATTGTTCCACAAAGAATCTGGCTGTTCTGTATGTTGTCATAGAGGATGTACTGCAGGCCCTCTAGTCCTGACCTCACTACTACAGAAGTTCTTTTAGGAGAATTAGCATGATTTCACTGCACAAAGAGCACATACCATCACAGACATGCCAAGGACTCCAAGAACTGCTTAATTATCCCTCCCAGAGTGCAAGATAAGGGAAGATCCAGGACAGCAATGAGAGATGATCAAGTGGCCTTCTCTGCAGTGTGAGACAGTGTGGCTGTGCTGGGAAATGCCTGCTCTGCAGCAGCTGTGTTACTTGGTAGAACCACATAATCTGTTCCTTCCCAGCCTGAGTGGAGCTTTGCATTTTCATCACAGTGCCTTATCCTGACCACTACTGAGAAAAATTATCAACTTCCCCTCTGTAGATTGGTTTACTCACCATTTCCTCAGCCCATGAGACTTCACAGCATTATATTCTGACTTAAAACAACTTCCTCTGTCCTGCATTTGCTGATACTGAGAGCTGGAGAGCTTAAGGAAAATGGTACCCCAGCCAGTCTCAGATGTGAGGGGGTTTGCAGCATGGTGTTAGTATGTGCAGTTGCATCTGCATGGCTTCTCCCAAATTTTGTTGTTAAGAGTGCAGTTGTTCCTAGCAACACTATTATTTTAAACTTCTTCTCCTCCCTCTTGCAGTAAGAAATCAGAGAATAAAGCTGTTCTAATGTCCGTCACCCTAAGATAACATGCTGACTTGCTTATGAAGTTGAATTTGCCATGGGCAGTAGCCTAGGCTGTGAGAAGATAAATAGGCAATTTTATCCTGATGGGAATAGATTGTCTTTTAGCTCACCTCTTGACCTGAGAGCTGTACCCCATGCTCAGCACCGAGGATCATCCCATATGTGTGCAGCCCCATTCATCCTCTCTTGGGCCCAGCATGCGAGGTTTTGGCAGGGAGACACTCCTGACACCAAGCACCAGGCAGGGTTCAGACACTGTGTGGTAGCCCCATTGTGTCCCCTGAAATCCACATAGAAGAATGTGCCATCAGTGTCAGCTCTGTGTTTAGGGACCAAGCATGCTGAAATAGTTATTTAGTTGTCTGCATCCTTGTGTTTCCAGGATTTCCCATCTTTCCCTTATCCCTAAATCTATGGGCATCTATACAGTTCTCATCCAGTGAATACCCTCAGAACTTTATACCCTTTTCCCTTGTCAGAACATATGAGGTTTGCTGGATCCTGTTTCCTGATGCTTCCAGTAGTGGACTCTGGATCAGCAGCTTTAATATTGATTGAAAGCAATCAGACCTGTAAGGCAGGCTTGAAACCTCACCTTCAGAGAAAAGGAAAAAAGTTGAATGTGATACTGAATCTATTAAAAAAAATGTACCAATGCTTTGTAATTTTTAAAAACAGTTATTAAAAGACAAATTATAATAAGAGATTTCTGACAGAAATGGTTGCTTGTATGTGAAATACCATCTTTTTTTCAGTCATAGTTGAAGGCACTGAAGTAGTTAACTATCTGTTACTCCTTCATCATACATCCTTCCTGTGTAGAGTCTTTTGCATCATCTTTTCTCTCTGACACCTGCAGGCAGTCTCCAGGCAAGCTGCAAGGCAGAGAGGCCATGGCTATAGATAACAGTCATCCAGAACTATAGAACTTTAATGGTAATACTAATCGGGGGAAGGTGTTTAAAATCATGTATTTCCAGACTGGAAGGAATCCTGCCAGGCAGGATTAGACCCTGTAGAACAGACTCCCATATGAGCATAGTAGAGGCATGTTCAGCTGTTGTCTCCTGGTGCATGTTGGATCCTGGCTGTCTATCTCAGACCTGCACCTCACTGCTGTGAGCAAGAGGAAGACGCAGCTTGCCTGGGGTCTTCACATCCTCTCCTGGGGTATGCACAGCTATTTGCATTTGGAGGGCAGTGATCACTGAACAAGCAAAGATCCCTTTTCTCAATCCTTTGTATTTGTTACTTGTACCTTCCTGCTCATACTGAAAATGCTGAAGAGCATTAACAACTTTCACTAGGTAAGTGTCCTAAAATTGACAGAGGAGAGAATTTTGGTGAAGCTTCTGAGCTTATCCTCTGGCTTGAAGAATGTTATATGCATAAAACAGGTAACTCTTTCCTCACACTGTTTTGGGCAGAGGTTTGAAAGTTTGACATTGAAATTTGTGTATCATTTCTTTTAAAAATAAATAGATTTTCTACATATCTTTAGCAACTAAAATTCTCTCAGATTTTTTTTTCATTTTTCTGTCTTTTTTTTTTTTTTTTTTTTTTTTTTTGACAGATTTCTGGGATTCCTATTTAAACCACAGAAGACAGGACTTATCCCACCCTGCAAAAGACTCTGCTTTCAGCACTGCTCAGGCAGACAGTTTAAGACCTACCCAGTGTTTTGCAAGTAGCACAAACCACTGCTCATGTGAAATTGAGCTGTCAATAGGAAATGACAGGCTGTGGTTTGTGAATCCTATTTTTATAGAAGAGTGCAGTAATCCTTGTCTTCCAGATATACCTTCTCCTAAAGGCCACTCTGGGAGCATTGAACTCCCCCCTGCCACCATGATTACTGAAAGGAGGTCTCCTCGACGGCCTCCTCCCCCTCCACCTTCTCATGCTCTCATTCAGAAATCTTCCCTGAAGCTCCCACAGGACCCCATGACTGCCTGCGAAGAAAACAAGCTTCTTATTAAGCCACTAGGAAAAAGCTTCGAGGAAATGAAAATTGAAGGCAGTGACAATAAAGAAGAAAGGAAACAGAGCTGCTCGGCCAACGCGCCCTCGGCAGTGAGCCCCAAGAAGGGCTCCCAGCCCTCTGTTCCCCCGCGGAGGCGGCTGAGTGAGAGGACCTCAGAGGAGAGCTGTGTGGGTAATCCTGAAAATTGTGAAATGCTGAAAGGGGAAGGGACAGAAGAAAACCAAGATACAAGTGCAGAGAGCAGAGATAAAACACTGCTGTGCAAAAAGGCTGTAGAAATGCCTGGGGAGGTTCCCAAAAGGGCTGTATCACAGTTTCAGGAGACAAAGTCTGAACCTGCAGAGAAGAAGGAGGACATGCCTAAGATACAAAGCAATGCCACTGAGAAAGGAAAGTCACCTCCTATCCCACCACCAAGAAGGAAGAGACTTTCCCAGGCACCAAGGATCCCCAGCTCCTGCCAGCCAAAGCAAAGAACAGCGGCAGAGACGGCCGTGGCCACAGGGCAGGCTGTGTGCAAGGGCAGCCCAGCTACAGTGACGGGTGGTGCCACTTGCGCACACACCAAGACTGAATCGGGACATGGCCACAAAACTGTCAGCTCAGCTGAACTGGAAGGGTCGCGCTTGTCCCTGGAGGACCTGGGAGGCAGCACCATGGCTCAGGCATCAACATCTGAGCCAGACTCCTACTCTACCAGCAGCACAGAGGATGACCTGGAGATGCTGAGTAGTTCATCTGGTAAAAAGACACGCTCTGTGATCTTGGCCAAGGCCAAAAACAGGCTGTCCTTGGTGAACCTGTCCAACGTCTTCATGGTCTTTTTGTCTAGTGACAGGAAGTTGCAGAAGAAGATAGTGGAGCTGGCACAGGACAAGGAGTCATACTTTGGCAACCTGGTGCGGGACTACAGAGTGTACAGTTTAGAGATGATGGCAAAGCAGAGCTCCAGCACAGAGATGCTACAAGAGATCCGGCTGATGATGACACAGCTGAAGAGTTACTTAGTACAGAGCACTGAGTTGAAATCTCTGATAGACCCAGCCTCCTACACCGAGGAACAGTTAGGTAGGTAACTGTGGTTTATTCATTCTTGGGCATGATTTGGGAAGGTGAGGAGGGAGAAAGAATTATGCAGTCACAGGCTCTGCTTTACAGAATTTTAAACCATCTCCTAAAACCTGAGCAGCATGAAATGAAGTCTGCTTTGTGGTTGCCAGCACTTGGAGGAACAGCTCTAAAACCTGGAGACCAATGAGGAGAAAAATCCCTTTATGAATCTTTTAAAAGGAATAGTTTAAGCAGAAAAGATGTGTGTTTGTGTGTATGAGAGACATACATGTATGTGTGCATATATATGTGTGTGTGTGTATGTGTGTGTGTGTGTGCATATGTGTATGTTTATGTATACACATAGGTTTGCACACACAGAGCTGAATTCACTGGAAACACAAAAAGCAAACTTTCCCTTTCACAGCTGCATTCCCATGGCCTTCCACATCCACTGCTCCGCTACAGGGATGGAGAACTCCCTGCATGTGACTTACAGCTTAGAGATCAATCGCTGTCACACAGGGAGGGACAAGACTAGGATGATTTTGAGTGGCAGGTTGAAGGAATCACTTGATTCATCTTTGTGCTCCTCAGAGCTCAGAGGTACAGAAGAAATGTCTGTTTTAAGACTACTGCGAGCTCCAAAATGAAGCGTTCACCTCTTTGCCATAGGTATTATTTGCCTTTGGGGAGAAAAAATATTATTTGAAACTGTTTACAGGTGCTTCATTGCTTCTCTTTCATATCCTGTGAGGGAATAACATGCTGCTTCTCTCCTTGCTAAGGATTGGACTGGTCTGTTTAATGTACATCCATAAGGGAATATAAAAAGAGCTATGTGACTTGCATCCCAGTGAAAGCTGTACAGCCAGAAAAAGCATGCATGCACACAAACACATGTTCCTTTGAATGCTTAAAACTGTTTCTTGAGGACCTGAGAACCAATGCTATTCATGGATTCTTAAGTTGGCTTAAAACAATCTGGAAGTTGGAAGACCCAGAATACGGAGTGAACCACAGGAGTGACCAGGGATTCCAGGAGATCCTGCAGTTCCAGTGTTAGGTGGGACTCAGCTAAGTGGTGAGCCAGGAGTAAAAGGCTGTCCACTGTCAGTCTCAGTGGGTTCTGCTGATTTCCTTCTCCCTCAGCAAAGGCTTCACATGATCCTGCAGATCCCCAGCAGACAGACCTGCAGCCAGCCCTTGCCATAGCTAGGAGAGGGAACCTGCAGTTTCACTTCTCATGCACCTTGTGTAATACCTTCAATTTTTGTCCTAATAACCTCTTTCTTCAAGGTGGGGAATGTGGTGGAAGCACAGAGAAGTCTGTCTTGAATCTTGATCAGTGAAAGTGGAAAGGGGGAAGAAAGAAATGTCCATTTCTGCTTGGTGGAGCTGTATGTGTGCAAGTATCCCACCACCTTCTCACAGACATGCCTGGATCTGACCCTGCATCTAACCCTGTTCACTGACAGTTCTTTAACAGGATGTTGTAGCCCAGTCAACCTTGACAGGACTGTCTTTTTCTGTGGAGGAAAGGGATTCCCACTGGAGGATTTACCACTTGAGTTTGCCCTGCTTCAGGCTGATTGGTTGTCTGGATTCTTTAAAGTAGTTGCATTTGGAATACATAACTATTACTGTTCTCTGGTTCATTCCTCACTGCCTGAGCAGATGAACTCTTTTGCTAATGACCTTTTTGCCTCAGTGCAACAAGACAATCTCTTGCAGTCCCTCTAGTTCTGCCTCTGGTTTCTAGGAGTCAGACAACAGACTTCCTCACCATCTCTTAAGCTTCCTTTCATCTTCAGCCAAATATTAAGTAAATTCTCAACCCACTCATACTATTCCTTCTCCACAGGTGGCATAAGAGATGTCTTAAAAGATCAGTATTTTAGAGTCCCTTGGGCAGTAACAATGAGAAACTTCTGACCACATATTGGTGTCTGTCTCTGAGCTGGTGGCTGCAGCTGCTTTGAGGAAAGGAAGGGGTGCTTTGAGGGTACAATTAATTTCATCCCAAAGCGAATATCTCAAACAAGTCAGAAGGAGAGGTCAGAAGGGACATGAGATGAATTGCATCCGGTCATCTGTAAGGGCAGGGCTGTGAAAAAGAATTACAGTTAGATGAGATTCCTCTTCTCTCCCCAGAGATGGCTTTCCTGCTGCCTGGCAATGCCATGCTGGTCAGCCAGGAGTCAGGCAAAGAGAGCAGGGACTGCTGGTAGCAGGAGGTCTCCTACAGCTCCAGTGACAGAGACCACACACTGATGTTCATCTCAAGCCCATCTAGGACTTCTGGATAGTGTTGGTAATGAAATGTTTACTTTCTGGGATGTCATTTCTGTTCCCTTCTCACAGCTATGTAGTAGTGCTTGAATAACAAACCACATGCTTCCTTAGGACTTTTATTTGCACCTGTACTACTGTATTGCTTATTTATTATGTTTTTGTGTTCTCCCTTCTCTATGCAGAAGTGATTGCCGAGACAGCTTTGTACAAATGTGTCCTGAAACCTCTAAAGGAAGCCATTAATTCTTCCTTAAAAGAAATACACAACAAAGATGGATCTTTACAGCAGCTGAAAGAGAACCAGCTTGTGATACAAAACACAACTACCACTGACCTGGGTGTCACGACCAGTGTGCCTGAAACTGCTGTCCTGGAAAAGATCCTTCACAAATTCACAACCATGCACAAGACCTACTCTCCAGAAAAGAAAATTGCCATCTTGCTGAAGACCTGCAAACTCATCTATGACTCCATGGCTCAGGGAAATCCAGGTACAGGACTCCTACTGCAATGGTATCCACCATGGGTCTTTCTCCATGTATCAGAGGAACAGCGTTTATGATACAGCTGGCATGGCCATATTCACACTGGAGGTAGCAATGATGGTTGATGTGTTTGGTATCAGATGTTCACAGGTTGTGTTCAGAATGGAATGGTTAGTGAAGTTCTCTGCACTAATAACTGGTATAAGATGTTACCTGGTTAACTTTAAGCTCTGTAACTTCAAAAACAAGTTACCTGTAAGTGTGTGTTTTATGGATAATATCCTTTTTGCACAGGTCTTCACACAGCTCTCTGAATATCCTCAGGGCTCTGTCCCAGCTTGCAGCAGAATAATGGTAAATTCTAGGAATGGGTCTTCAGTAAAAGGCTCTTGATTTGGCCTTTACAGAGTTTTGCCTAAACTGAGGAGAAGATACAGAATGCTAGTTTGTTACTAATTCCTGATGCTCCAGTAAATTCTAAAAGCCACTTCTTCTGTGCAAGGCAGTATGTGCTCTGAGTATAAACACAACATTGGGCCTCAGGCCAACCACTAATGCAGAAATTAAACCCTTGGCCTGCAGACAGGATGCATCTTTGCAGATAGGCCAGCAAGTCCCTTCCTTCAGCAATCTGCCTTGCCAGTTTAAGAGCTTTTTTTATATACTGTGAGCTGATGACCAGCCATGCCTGAATTTGGAGAGAAGCCAGGTATTAATTTACAATAACCTGAGGTTGTTCAAGAACTCACAGTCACCAAAGGTGCTTTTAGCTGTTCTGCTTTATTTTGTACTGGCAACAGCCTTGGAGCATTCATACAGGGATTGTTATGCCCCTGCTGAGCCTTACCTCAAGGTGATCTCTTGGATAGTAAGCAGTAAGGTTCAGTGACCAGTCTAGACACATTAACAGCAGAGCAAGAAATCACCCTAGGGCTGAGCCTTAGCTGCAAGGTGGAAAGGACCTCTCACTGTCTTCAGGCATTATGAGATTTGGACATATATAGGGGAATTTGCTGTGACTTTGTTAAAACAGTTGTGTGAAATTTGAGAATAAATTTGGTTTAGATTAAGGACTTGCAAGCCTCATTAAAACCCACATGGTGTCCTTCTGATGCTGGTGGTATGTTACGTACACATCACACCGTAGCTCAGGGCTGGAATTTCTCTGTTGAAGGAAATACTGTTGTGTCACTTTCTGTAACAGAAATGAGGAGTCAAGGAAATAATTCAAAAACCCCTACATGTTTAAAATATTGACATTCATGAAATCAGATGGTTTCATTGTGATTCACTATGCTAACCAAAGCAGTGCATTTCGGCCAGTTCAGCTGTTTTCTCATCCTGAGTGCTGCTGCCAGCAGGGTATAGGTTGGAAGCCGATTTCACCCAGTTCCCTCTCCCTTATATCGAGTTCCCTCTCCCTCATACATGATCAGTGATGCATATCATGGCTTGGCCAGAAGAAAACTGGCCTGGAATTATGGAAATGTACCCCAGTGAATTCAGACCTGAAAAAGAAGCTAAGGGAGAAGAATGCTGTATCTGACTCCAGGAAAACTGCAGACTTGGAGAGAAATTGAGTGAAATGCCCTGTAGACCCACTTAGAAGTGGGTCCTCTTCCACAGAATGAACTGAACCTAGATCACTTTCATTTTCCAGTGGCAAAGACAAGTTCTCAGCAACCTGAAACAATTTTCTGACAGGGAATTCCAGCAGGCGGCATGCAGAAGAGCATGCCGTGCGATCCTCAGAGCATATTTCAGCAGGTGGGAATTCTCCTTCTGCTCTCTGCCCATCTCAAGAGCAACAGCACAGGGCCCCTTTTGCTTTCAGCCAGCCATGAGGCAATACAGTGTTCTTCACACAGGAAGAGCAGAGGCCATGCTCAGCTTCCTGTGCAATAGCTTCTTCTCCTTTTTGCTCCTTTTCCTAACTGCTAAATTAGCAAGGTCCCTCCTTTTCCAAGATCAGAGCAGGTGAAACAAAAAACTAATAATTCTCTCTGTTACAGGACCAAAATCAGTCTACCTCTGTCAGAAACATTACCTGTTCAATAACATGGAAACTACCTGTGTTGTCTGGCTTAATTTGCAATTTGTCAGCTCAGACCAGGTTTTATTCACTTTAGGCCAGCCACAGGATGAGCTGACCTAAGAATATGGTTTCATTTCTCAAAGCAAAATGCAAACATCACCTAATCAAGCAGCTTTTCTTTTCAGACACATATGAAAATACAAGGTTTTTAACATTTTGAGACCCATGTACAGCACTCCAGGTTTGGCCAGGATGTCCCAAGAGGTACTAAGTTTCCTTTAGAACTAAGGACAGCCATACTCAGGAACATCTGTACCCGTGGTGGTGCCCATCTTTGGCCTGCTGAAAGAGTCATGAAACTTTAATGTCTGCTTTGAGTGACTCCATGTATATCAAGATATTTTAAGAAAGGAGGAGATCTTTGGTTTGATTACAATTCATATTACTGACAAAATCTGCCTGATAAATTGGCTCTGGTTGAAATCCCTGATACTTAAGACTAAGAACTGAGTGGGTCAGATCCTAAACTGGTTTAAACTAGCATTTCTTCCTCAAGTTGAAGGCAATCAGCTTTTGGAAGTGATTCATCACAAGGAATCAGGAAGGCAACTTCACAGTCTTAGTCATACACCTTTCTCTCAAGAGACCACTGAGTATAGCCACATGATAGAGTTGAAGTAGCACCAATCTCTGGCTACATCTCGCTGTAGGTGGCCACAGAAGGGTATCATGCCCAGCTTCCCATCACACGCATTGTGGAGTCAGTCCGTGGAGTCCAGATGATTCATCGGGCTGCATATGGGTTTCTGCTTTAGAGTGAGATGACTCAAGGCACACTCCGGTGGCAATATTGATTAATTCATTACAGGCTATAAAAGAAATTAAGAGGCCCTGGTTCAGATGCTCATATGTACTATGTAGGCAGTGATATTACTAAGTGAATCCTCACCAAAGGCACAATTACGACAGTATTGAGGTGTCTCACTGAGCTTTTCCAACTTCTATGCAAACTTAAATAACTGAAACATATGCCTCCAAGAATATAACCGACAATCTGAAAATATGTAACCTGCCTGCTAAAAATACTAGAAATGGTTAGTAAGAATAAAATGCACAAAAAAATATACTTTGGAAACCCACACTCCACAAAATGGCTGGCATTTTTTTTTAGCACTAGAAAAAGTAAGAGGCAGGAATCATGCAGCTCTTATATTTGGAAGGCATGCTGCAATATGCACAGGGACAGCTGGGCACATAGCCAATTTATGTAGGAACACAGTAATGTTATTCAGAAAAAAAAAAACCTTATGTGTCTTTCAGAAATACCTTTACTCAGACAAAAGATTAAAGGTATATTGCGTGATATGAGTAGAATGAGAAACTCTGCTTTTCATCAAAAAAAAAAAAAAACCCACAAGTGGCACCTGTAGAGTGAGAAACGATGCAAATCTGCAATACATGTGGTGTGTACTGGCAGTGGTGAGCCTGGGTCACCCAGCCTTGTGCTGCCTGGGAGCTGCCACTGTGGAAGAGAGCTGATGGAAAAACAAAGCAGCAATAGGCATTAGTTTATGGAGACAGTCTGTGAGACAAACAGGCCAAATTTAGTCAGTCCATGAGTGAGGAAGATTAGGGATGGAAAAGCTCTAAGTTTAGACTAGAAGTTTGAAAGATGGGCAGAATGCTTTCAAAGGAGATTCAAGAAGAATGGAGGTACACTTTTCTTACTGTAACATTTCTAACTTGTGAACTACCTAAGATTACGAAGTTTCATTTTTGGACTATCTTTGAACTGCACAGGCAGCTGGACTATATAGGTCAAAACTATAGCTTGTACTAGTTATGGAATTGGCTAGGTGACCAAAACATCTGATTTAATTATTTCTATTGCATAGTTTCACATGGATAATGTGCATAGTCTGCTTTTGGAAAAAGAAGATAAATAGGACATATATTCCATTGGAATAGTTCTCTTCCTTAGCTTTTAGAATGAAGTTTATCACCCCTACAGAACTGAGCAGCCAGATATTAGCTGCCCTGATGCACTCCTATAAGGTTCTGCAGTTGGCAAAAGCAAAGCTGTGTCTTTAGTGGGATAGCTGAGCTTGTAGAAAGGAAACTGGACTCAAATACTTCAGCAGCCAGTGAAGAGCCCATGCTAGAAGCTCCTAAAGCTGTCAGAGCAATCCCATTACACTGCTTATTATCATATCTCACTTCTGAGAAGGAAAATAAAGCTATACATAACAGGTTTACTTTGATATCTTTTGGAAGAGGATATTAGTATTTAAGTTACTTTTAGCGAAGACTGATGGACTACAGATTTTGTGGTTTCTGCCACCTAGCACAATTTCTACATTTGAATCAAAGAGCCAGTTCAAATTTTTCATGGGGTGCAAATTCCTCTGGTCTCTAAACCATACATTTTTGAAGTGAATTCATGCTGTCTGCATCTATTAACTCACTTACTTCACTGTATCACAAATTAAACCTTGAAAGTAGTATGGGATAGACAAGAGACAGCAAAATGCTACTGTATAGAAGGAAAGTCACAATCTTTTCTTATGATCTTGAACAAATCCCAGTTAGCCCTCAGGCACCTCAGGTTTCCCAGCTTCAAACTGAGGCTAAAATTCAAATTTTGTGGAGATCTGCTCCTAGACATCAAGCTAGTGTTTGTAAAATATTAGAGCAAGGTGCAGGGCATCATCCCTGTCTGCTGGTTTTCAGAATATATACAGATAGAAAAGAAATGCTTGAATGTGTTAAAATAGGCTGTAATTTCTTTATGGAGGTGTGGGCAGAATTCCAGTTGCTTTAAATCATGTATTTAATTAATACTCATCTATTCAAGTGCTGCATCCCAGCCAGGAGCTGACGTTGTATTTGCTTTGCTATAAACATAATAGGATGAGTTTGTGGCAGAAGAGAAGGCTTATTTTAAGCTTCTTAGAGATATTTATGAAATAAATATTTCCTGACCCCACAGGGAAGAAGGGGAAATAAAGCAAGCAAGTCGTATCTGGAGTAGGACACCACCACCTTGAATAGGCAAACTCAGTCTCACTGTCACTGAGAGCAGTGGCAGGGTCAGAGCAAGATTTAACTCTGTCAGCTGCAAAAATTCCCCTCTGTGAGAGACCACAGATGGAGCAAGCCATACAGGTCTAGGGATTTGGCTCAGGCCCAGCTTGAAAATAGAGCTGAGGAGGCAGCAGTCTGCAGAGAATACCTCTGCTGCAGCTCCCAGATGGACACTGGTTAGTGCCCTGGTGCCTTTCATGGCACAGGAAGCATGGGGGTTATACAGTGTTGAAGCAACCTCTCAGGTGTCTTGGTTCATAGGCATTATTTCATCTATCTTTGTAGACTCCTGTTTCTGGTCATATTTGAGTTGCTGACAGCACCTATTTTCCCCATGGATGGACTGATGGGCCATGCTTGGATTGACGGCTGTACATGTCAAAGCTAGTCCCTGTACCTGGAGGGGCCAGGAGAACAGGGGAGAATAAGAATCCTGCCCTCTCAGGTACTTCTCCTTGGCTCCGTGTGCAGTCAGTGCAGAGATGCTATTGAGATGCTTACAAGGTGCAATAGACCATGCCTGACCTGCCCTTGGCCACACTGGGGGTTTGTGGCAATACAAAAAAACACCAAATGGAGTCAGAGCTAGATCACCGGTGATTAGTTTTGCTTTTCCATTGTTGACACATTCTGCTCCTGCTGACTTCAGCTTTTGCTATGGACCATGTGTATTTAAAATGGGGTGTCATACAGCCACAGGTGGATTAAGGCGGTGTCTAGTAATTACACAGGTTGTGAGCATACAGCATATGGAACGTGTGTTCTTTCCATTATTTCAGTCAGACATCCCTGCTTAGCATTTATTACTCAAAAGGAAACTGTAGATCAGATTTTCATATTTAAGGCATATAAACAGCTGTGAGTTCAATAATATTTCTGTGAAGTCTTAAAGTTGAGAAGAGTTTATACCAAGGACTGGAGAGCAGAGCAGCTAAATCAGCTTATAGAAATGAGATAAACAGCATGAAGAAGAATTGTCTCTATTCATGACTGTACAACCACTGCTCAGACAACAAAAAAGAAACAGAGAGATTCTGTAGGCATTCTTGAGAATTTTCCTCTAACTTTCACTTCTGTAGCCACCAGAAGTTGATGAATAGGGACGTGGAATTGTTTAGTTCCAAGCTGCTATTTCCATTCTGCATTAGGTGGTCAGTCTGTTCTCTGTTCATGATCTGCTTTGGTGACATGTAAAAAACCAGCAACCAACCAACCAACTGAGCAACCAACCAACAGACAAACAAACAAACAACCCAGTTTTTGGGGTTTTTTTTCCCAGTGAATTGGAATTTATCCTGTGAAGCAGCAACTTTATTTGATGCCCTATCACACATGACATGAATTAGTCACGAAAGTAGTAGGGGAAATTCTGCTGTTGGTGTTGTACTGGAAATCCCTTGGCCTTCAGGAAACTAGAATCATTCTGTCCACAATGATCTGTAACTACTATATCACAAAGAAAAAGTTTTTAATGAAGGGGAAAATGAGCCTAACAAATCTTTGGTATTTTGTATTCCCTTATGCTAGTCTGAATTAGAACTAACTCTGCTGGCCGCTGGTTTACTTGGAGCAAAAGGAGAATAGGGCTTTTTGCTGTGAAGTTTTTCTGTTACATTTTCATGTCTCAGTTTTGTCATCTTTTTTTTTCCTACCCCGGAAAATATTAAACAGCTGTAATACCAAGCTGCTTGTATTAAGGTAATGTATATGACAGTAATGAATTAGACCCTTCACAGAGCTAAAGCTTTCACAGAGACGTAAGCCAAGGAAACAACAGACAAAAATATGTCCATCCAGATGTTAATGGAACAATGAAGTCCATTTATAGTTTTGTTGAAGACCTAAGGCTGTGTCTTTTAACTAAAGGCAGCCATAACAAAGCAATCAGAATTGAAAGCGTTAATCCAGCTTTCATTAAATAAATAGCCTATGCTGTGGCATGTGTGGGCTCTGTCAGAAACAGACTGAATTACAGCCCTGATGATCTCTCATTCGCTAACTCTTTGTTTTAAATGGATCAACTCTCTTTTCACTAGATGTATTACTGGGTTTATTTCAAAGCCACGCTTCATTTTTTTTTTAAATCAGGGGCTAAGCTCATGTTTATTTGAGGCTTCAGAAGAATATCTTTCTTTGCCAGTGGAGAATCTGCGTCAGCTCTGAATGACAAAAAAGAAATCTGACTCATGGTAAATATTTGAAATAAGTCAGTGGGAACATTTGAGAAATAGGAATGTATGCCCTACCATGGAAGAGCATGTGTGCTATGGGCCAAAAATGGCTAGAGCGTAATTTCACCAAAACTACATCAAGGGTAGCTTTGATTTCTTGAGGTGAGACAAGTAGTTCTCAAGTGAGACACACATAGTCCATGAAATCAACATATCCAAGTTGTGCACAGATGAGATAAAACTCCCCACAGTCTGGGGAAAGACATTCAGAATGAAAGTGGAGTAGCTTAAGAGGAATGGTCAAGTCTGAATGTTGGTCTGGTAAGAAACTTGCTATTGTGGGTTTTCCATGATGACTTTATGACATGTTGGTTGAAAGTGAAAGTATCTTCCAAATGAAAAAAGTTGTCCTTGTGTTCTTTGTGGTTTATGCAGGGAAGCCTCACTTTGGATTCTATTTTAAATCGTAATTATTTATAATTATGACTGTTAGCATGCTTTTTTTTGTCCTCAGAGAGCCCAAAGAGGTCTTACAGACTGTATGTTAGTTCTCTTTGTTAACTTAGTTGATATGAATGTTTTAAGCACAGGAAATATTGAGTATCTGCTGCACACCAATTTCAAACACTAGGTTAAATTCCAATGTGAAAATCTTTCTGTTTTCTTAGCTAGACCTCATAGTTAGAAAGATGATAAGATGATTCCTCTTGGATCCTAGCCCTTGGGAGACTGTTTTAATTAGGATCATGTAGTGTGATGTTTTGCCTTCTGAAGGGACATAAACATGGAAGTACCCAGTCCTAAAACCACTGTCTCAAATTCTATTTTCTGTTTTTTGGTATCACACATAGAGTAAGCCTGAGAGAATGAATACCCCTTATGCATGTAGACAACTTCCCTACTAATATTGCCAACCTGAACTGTAGTCTTGATGTCAGTATCAAATCACAGGGACAAGCTGGAAGTCTTGGCACTCTTCAAAAAATTGCCAGTTGTTTGTGATCAATTAAGTTAAGTTTATATTTCTCCAGTTAATTTTCAAGATCCTAATATGGGCTCAAAGCAATTTTACTTACTTCCTAAGTGATCTAAATTTCTGTTTACAGCATTTTTTTCTTTTATGGGGCTTTTGAGCTGTAACTCTTCAGGTAATGTAAGCTGAAGTCTGCAAAGGACTCTCTGTGTGAGAATCTGTTGTGAGAACAGTGGTGTTCCCACAGTGGTGGGGGATTTTGTGGTTTTATTGGGACCACGCTGTGTTTCTCTTTGCTCAGGGAAGCCCTATGGTGCAGATGACTTCCTCCCTGTGCTCATGTATGTGTTGGCCCGCAGCAACTTGACTGAAGTCCTTCTGAATGTGGAGTATATGATGGAGCTCATGGACCCTGCTCTGCAGCTAGGAGAAGGTAAGAATACAGTTTTTGCTCATGAGATATTCACTTTGGAAATCATCATTTGTCTCACTTCAGTGTTTGTGAAAGTAGGGCAGAAGGGCTCTGGCTAGATTTTGTGGATAATACTTTGGCCAATCTTCAAATCTGAATCTCTAAAATTACTGCCAAACACTTTAACTCCTTTTAGCAGTGTAGTGCCTTGAGACACAAGCTAGAAAGGCAGGCACTCATCATAAATGATAAATGAGGTGCTGGATTAGCAACCTAAACAGAGACATCTTGTGTTCCTTGGCCCAAAGGTTGAAAAGCTGGAAAGTTTTTTGCTAAAATTAAACAGCTGCTGCAAAAAATTGTGCAGATGCTTTTATTTATTTCAGTGAGAAAAGACCACATTTTTTAAACTGCATTGTATGCCTGAGAGCTATATTCTTGTGGTCACTCTACTCCTAAATTTGAGTGAATCTTCTGACAATGTTCTCTGAGCATCATAGAGAGACAGGGAAAATAAAGTTAGGTTAGAGAGGAATATTGAGTTTGGAAGTGACTAAAGATCTCTGTTATCAGAGAGATAAATACCCCAGGGAACTGTGGGCCTCTAGTTTCTTAAATATAGCTTGGAAAGCACACGCTTCCCAAGTGAAAATTACACACTCTGAATTAGGAATATAGATCATTTATCACCAAGTAGTCACTAAACCAATAAATGGGGTTTATTTTAGACTTTGCTTTGCTGAGTACTGAGGTTCTAGAAAGGAGTCCTGGATGAACAACAGCAGACTAACTTTATTTGTATTAAATGAAGGTATTAGTCTGAAAGTAAGCATGTCATCCCAGCACAGTGCAGAGTGGGACAAAAGTAAGTACTAATAGGATGATTAGTAGCAATAGAGTACATTAGTACGGTATTTCTGCACAGGTTAATTTTTCTGCTGAAAAGAATTCTTAGCAGAAAAAGATGTTAGCTGAAGCACAGCATTTTGTGGACATAACCAAGTTGCTTTTAGTGACTACTCCTGCACACAGGTTCTACATTCCAAAGGGGCACACTGCCAGGCTGGCTACTGAAGTCATCTGGGTTGGGGAGCTCAGGATATCGAAAGCAAAGCTGGCTGGAAGTTCTCTTAGCTCAAAGATGCAAAGACTTTGTGAAATGTGCACTCCAGTCAAAAGGGAAAATTTTGTGAGGGAGTTCCAAATCAAACTGACTGAATAATCACATCAGAAGGGACAGTGTAAGTAACTGCAAATATGAGGAATGGGGGAAAAAAAGAGAACATGTCAGTGAAGACAGCTCTGAGATTGTAAAATGTAGAACTGGCAAAAGTTAACTTGAGTTAGGCCTTTCAAAGTTGAATAGCAAAAGGTGTTCAGGTACAGAAATCAAAGGGAAAGAAGTAAAGCAGAAGTAAAAAAACTGTGAAATTGCGTAAATCAATATACAAAATCACTTCAATTTTGCCTCCAAATGAAAAATACCCTTTGAATTCATTTAATAGCGACGGTGATGCTGAACACTGGGGCAAAGTTAACGACAGATTATAGGGAACAACTGGATGGAAATAAAGAAATTGGAAGTGGGCAAAACCTTAATTCTTAAAAAAAAATGTGATTAATTCCCGTTGTGGGAATTGTGAGAGCTCTTCCTCCCAGGGTTCTGAGGGAAGGGATACACCCTGTTCCCAGTCCCATCACAGCCACCTCTGACTCAGCCAGAAGAGGAGAAATATTGAATGACAGAAAAAGGAGGGTAGTAACCGTATTTAAGAGAAGAAAAGTGGCACTTTTAGGCTTCTTAGTGTATTCTCAACACCTCTTTGTGGGAGACAGTACAGAAAAATGAGTGCTTTGGGCAAAAACCTTCGAAACTGTAGGACACCCCCCATCGACCCACCAGAGTACAGAAGTCAAATGGCAGTGTCTTGGTCTCTCCTCTCCTACAGAAAGCTTTCATGGTACTCTAAAAATACTGCTCTAGAATCAAGTGCTGTTTTTGCCTCCCTGGAGCAGCCAGCCGCGCCGACCATGGGCTCAGCAGCGCCTGAGGAGCCAGCGGAGGGATGGGCGATGTGCGAGTGCCATCTAGAGTCACTGCGGCTGGGGTGAAACGCCTCCAAAGCAGCTGTTGGTTGTCCCCGTTTGCCAGGCACCGGGTGCCGGGGCCGGAGCAGGGGATGTCCCCGCCGCCGCTCTGCAGCCCCGCGGGCTGACCCTGCCCGAGCCCGGGCCCGGGCCTCCCGTTCCCAGCTGAGGGCGGAGCGGGGAACCAGCCCTGCACCAGCGCTGCCTCGGGGCTGCCCTGCGAGCAGAGCAGCGTCTCTGTCCTTGGCAGGGCTCACCCGCACCTCCGTGGCTGCAGCCGGCTTTTGTCAGGCCCAGCTGCCGCCCCGTGGCTGCAGCTGGTTGTTTATTTCCTGCTGCAAGCTGCGCCACAGCAGCCACGGCGTTCTGAGGGAAAGGGGCTTTTGCCACTTTGCCCTGTTTCTCTGCGTTACCAAGATTTATCCCGCAGCCCTGAACAGTCCAGGAATTACAGGTGAACCCCTGGAATGCCTGTGTAGTCAAGAGAGAACGGAGGAACAGAGGATGACTTGTTCCTGCAGGTCTGATACATCCCTCAACAGTGTTGAGCCCACAGAAGCCTCAAAATCCAAACATGCGAGTAGTGTGGCTGGAGCTGGGGGTCTGGACCCAGGCTTTGTGTCTCTCCTGCAGTAATCTACTATTATTTCTTTTTCCCTGCATTGTGGGGTGTGCTCAGGAGCCCATGTTACAGGCCTGTTGCATGGGCCCTATCAAACACAAAAAAAAGATGGCCGTGGCTCAAAGAACAAACATCTGTGGCTAGGGCTTGTTTGTGAAAGCAGTTTTTAAGCTCTTTCCTTTCAGCCTGTGTTCTCCCCCAGGACATCTACAGCCCCAGCAGTCTGGGCAGCTGGGCAGCAGGAGGGGCTGGAGGATGCTGGTCACAGGGTGTCCTTCACTCGGTTAACACCAGTGAGCCCCGCTCTCCCTGCAGCGTGGCACCGGCAGTGCGAGGGGCGGACAGCTGCCCCGTGTGGCACCGGCAGTGCGAGGGGCGGACAGCTGCCCCGTGTGGCACCGGCAGTGCGAGGGGCGGACAGCTGCCCCGTGTGGCACCGGCAGTGCCAGGGGCGGACAGCTGCCCCGTGTGGCACCGGCAGTGCGAGGGGTGGACAGCTGCCCCGTGTGGCACCGGCAGTGCGAGGGGCGGACAGCTGCCCCGTGTGGCACCGGCAGTGCGAGTGGCGGACAGCTGCCCCGTGTGGCACCGGCAGTGCGAGGGGCGGACAGCCGCCCCGTGTGGCACCGGCAGTGCGAGGGGCGGACAGCCGCCCCGTGTGGCACCGGCAGTGCGAGGGGCGGACAGCTGCCCCGTGTGGCACCGGCAGGCAGGGAGGGAGCGGGACCGAATGGCCCATGAAGGTGTGATGTTCATACAAGACTTTCAACTTTTGCAGGCTCCTATTATTTAACCACCACCTACGGGGTCCTGGAGCATATCAAGAACTATGACAAAATCACTGTGACACGGCAGCTGAGCGTGGAGGTTCAGGACTCCATCCACCGCTGGGAGCGACGGAGAACGCTGAACAAGGCCCGGGCTTCCCGCTCGTCAGTGCAGGTAGCCAGCATTATATCCTAGGGGGAAAGCCTGCATGCTTTCTCCATACTTAGAAATCTTTAATATGGTAATTATTTTTAAATGAAATTAATTGAAATCACTATTAAAAAAGAAGAGTATATCTGGGGTTTCCAGATCTTAAAAAAACACACCACATTTGAAATACATACTACTTATGAAATAAATTTTGAAATTTTGAAGTACCCTTATAATATTGTAGTTTTAAATATGACTGCAAAGTGATTTTTTTTTTGTTCATTCTCAAAGGAGATGTGCTAGGAGCCTTTGCATGTGGGAGCTGTGGTGGGGACTCAGAAACCCCTCTTAATCTTTGCCCTTAATGCTGGGAAGTCATGGGCTAAACTGAGATGTGAGCAGGCTATGCAGGGCTGCTTCTAGATGGCATGAAGCTGTATGAGGGTCGGAGAGCCAGTCAGTTCAAGCATCTTCCAGAGCCCGTCTGGCAGCAGGAAAGACCCATCAAGGTCGGGTTAGTTTTGAAGCCCATGCTGTGCATGGCCTGGCAAATATCTCCCCGTGCACCAGTGGGAGAGGGTCCCAGGACAGATGAGTGCTCTGGGCCTCCAGCCGCGGTGAGGCTGGTTCAGGCGGGCAGGATACACTTCCAGCCCCATGTGCTGTGATCAAATTGTCACCCACAGGGAGGCAGCAAAGGCCACGTCGCACGTTCTGCAGCGCTTTCGCAGTGCGGAATGGAAAATTGTGCATACCGAGGGAAAAGCCAGGGGAAAGTCTCCTGTGGGGGAGAGTAGTCCACGTGAAAGCATGGAGTTGAACAGGTTTCCCATATTGCAGTCAAACCAGTCCCTGATGATCTCAGAAACTGTGAATGGTGTATGAGATACAGCAAATATCCATCCAGCCCTGAGTGTTGCTCTGGCAGTAGCTCATAGGAGTACCTAGCATGGAGCAAAATAGCTGAGCAAGCAAATGACACATTTCCCCAGAAGATTCCCACCACCTCCGGCAGCTGAAGGGCCATTTCCCACCCCTTTGAATGAGGGGCAGTATAAGAAACATGAAAGCCCGTTCTGGCAGAGCTAAACCACTTGCTCATATGTTCAGCAGGCCTCTGTCCATCCTTCTGCCTGCCTTAATCCACTGCAGTGATACTCCTTAAATGTAGTTTGGAAGCCCATAGTCCATGCATTTGGAAATTCCCCTCTGCCAGGGAATCTCATTATTTTCTGAACATAGTGGTTGGGATTGTTTTGAATTTCACAGATGCAAATTAAACACATAGGTTCCACTGTGACCAAAATCTCCGTAGAGTCTGTTCCTTATGTGTTTAGCAAGATGAAAGCTGTCACAACAGCTGTTCCTGCCTGAAACAGGATACAAGTAAATCAGCCTTCTCAGCATAACTTCTGCTATTTCCTTACTGATGGAAGGAAGTTCAGAGGACGCTTTCTCAAGATGCTGTTTGGGTGATTGTGAAGTTGCAAGGCTACCACACTGCGAGCCCTATCCCATTTCTGTGAAACAGGGGGTTTTCAGGCCAGATCTCTGACATTTGTGGTTTGTTTTTCTTGTCTGTCACTTCTTTGCAAACTCTTTCTTCAGGAGCTATAAAAAGATGGGAGGATGAACCATTGCAGATCATTCTCTAAGGATATTCAATAAAATCAGAAAAAAAAAAACATTTTAACTTCAGTGTCTTTATGGTGCTAATTATTTGGTAAAGTGCTTAAGTATTTTCTGATTCACAGCCTGACAGAGGAAAGAAAGGAGAGAATAACTAGGACATTGGAGAATGACTGGAGGATACTTGGAAGCTCTAGGCAGCTAGAGCTTTGTGACTGAATTCTTCTTCCTTCAGTCCTAGGTTACTGTGTTAACTGCAATGTCTCTCCTCATGTTTCTCTTCAGGACTTCATCTGTATCTCCTTTCTGGAAATCAGTGGTCAATCAAGGACACTTGCTTCCCGTCGCGATACCTCAGCTGAGCAGCTGAGCCAGCAGTGTGCCGAGAAGTTTGAAGTGTCCCATCCCAAGGACTATGGACTCTTTGTTTATGTTGATGACCAGTGGCTGCAGCTGGACAAAGATGCCCTTCCACATCATATCAAAGCCTCCCTTCTGAAGAGTGAAGTCAAGAAAGATTTCCATTTTATTTATAAACCAATTGACCATAAAACCCCACCAGTTCCAATTGTCAAAGAGTCAGACTTTTCCTAAGGGCCATGCTGTTTTTTTTGTCTTTGCTGTCATCCTGGAAGAGCTGGATAATTTACCTTGTGAGACTCTCTGGTATCCGCAGACCTTGGAAGTTCTCTGGAGTGTGGCCTTCAACACAGGGCAGATGGGCTAATTGTAGATGGTGTCTGAACACACGGCATTTCTCGGTAGAGGTCATTTGCAGAAGTAAAAGGAGCATTCAGGAGAAGGTTCATCCTCTGGAAAACTTGAAGTATCAAGCCTCAGAACCTCTCAGCTGCAACCAGCCAACACTGCAGAATATAAATGAACAGTAGAGAAAATCCAGAGATCTTGCAAAAAGGTAGACATTTACTTTATAATAAACGATAGCAGATGTGAATCACGTCTGTGCACAAGGCCTTTGTAAGGCCTGCACACACCTCAATCTGTTTGGAGGTAAGACTGTGTGCTTTATGGTATCTGTTCACCCAGTTTGAATAAACTGGGTCTTGTCTGATGTATTCAGTGGCATAGGGTGCCATCTGTAGAAGAACTCCATCTCTGTCTTGCTGTCAACAAGAAGTCTTTGCCTTTGAAATCTACATAATTACAAACAGTGCAAGATGACCTGTACTTTCACTAAGAATATGTTTTTTGCCTTCTGTCTGTCACTCAAATCAGGTAGCAGAGGCATTTTCATCAATGTATTTTTCTTGAAGATTCAAAGTCTCCACCATCAGTTTTAAATGTACAGCAGTTTTATTCATGATGGTTGTTTGATAGTGTCTGGTTAATTGCATATTTATTACAATGTCTGATATGGTGCAATTATTTTAAAATAAGTCTTTGTAAAGAACTTAATAATTTGCCCAGTGTATCAAACCAGATTAAAATTTGAAAGTCAAAAGGAGTTTGAATTAAATACCAATCCCTTTTTACATGGCTCTCATTTTCACAAGTGTTATCCTAGCTGTAATTCCCATCAGGTTATTACTTTAATAAATTCAGGCTGTTGCAGACAGAACTTTCTAATTCTCCTCTCTACGTGTGCTTTTAGCTATTCAGTCATTGCAGACTTAAATTTCCCTGAACAAATTGCCACAGAATATATTGAATCAATGCAAAAGTGCATTTCATTGAATTTGAAAACAATTTTTCAGGATTAGATAATGGAAACAGGAGCCTTAATTGCAAGACAGGTCCATGTCTTCTGGGTGCCTTCACACAAGCAAGATTCTCACTGCAAACACAAAATACTGGGTTGTCTGCATGCAGGAAGTCAGTAACCTCCACTGCAGCTCCACCAACGTGGAATCAGGTCTAGCAAAGCTCTGATTACAAAAAGGTGTTTTACTCAGACTTGCTATTGTTTCCTCCCAATAACACTGAAAAGAGATTTAGGGCACCTTGGGCCAAGTTGCCCAAGGTCTCTGCCTTATTCTTGAAGCTCCAAGGATAAAAGGGTATTGCATAAAGCTGGTCCCTCTCTCAGTCTCTGCCTCTTGAAATAAATGTCCATGTCTATGTGCCCCAGCTGTAGCCAAATCTGCATACAGATAGCAAACCAGTGCTGTGCATCTGCCAGCATGGGCTGTGTGCACATCTTGTTGGGAAGGGACAACAACCAAGAATGAGGAACAGTGAATAACAGCAATCTTGGTTTTGAGGAGATCATGTGCAGAGCTTGCAGTGCATGACAGCACAGCTGACATGGTTATTTCTGCTATGTGCAGCTGTTGGCACCTCTGCCTTTCCTCTGGGCAGCACGTCTGCAGGATGCCAGAGCTGAAGCTCTCCCTCGTGCTGCCATCACCCTCCTGCAGGGCTGTGTGCTCCTTCTGGGAGCCTGGGCTGCTTTCAGGGTGGCACTAGGGATGCTGGGGCTAAAGCTGAGACACAAGTTTCCAGATCTGGGAGGTGGTGCTGCTCTCAGGGCCCTGAGGGCACTCACACAGGTGTGGCTGTCTCCAGTGCCTCCCCAGTGCCCCCCCACCCTGCCCATGGTCCAGGACCCCACTTCAGCCTGCCAGGGCTGTCAGCCCCTGCCCAGATGATGCTGGAGTAGGAGTGGTCTCCAGCTCCCCTGCCCTCAGCCGGTCCCCCAACATGTCTCCATTGCCAGGGATATGCTGGATACCCAGAGGAAGACTGGGACCTCCCCTGATGCTCCCCTGATCCTTGACCTGATCAGGTTATATTATATTTAACATTCACAGTCAATGAGCCTAAAAGTAATCTGATGGGTAAGAGGTTAAAGTAGAAACATGGAAGGAAAGAAGCTAGGACTGATCTGCTGGATATTTCTACAGAGCAACTGTGTTGCATCACTCTGGGAAATGTTTTTTTTTTTTTTTCCCCAGAGACCCCTGTAGCTGTAACCATGTTAGTTTAACCCTTCCTTCCTTTCTGGACCAAATTGGCTGCGAGCCAATTGTCCTTTCATGAACAGGAGGGTAGAAAAGGCCATGCTCTTCCATTGTTCGCTCTCTTTCCTTCTTTCCCTCTTCCTCCTATGGAATAAACATCTTGGACCACATCGAGGGTTAGAGTCTCTTTTGGAATCTTTTGCCTTAACCCTGTAGTATTTCCCCTCAAAGCTCTCTCAGATCTGGGCTAGCCTTGTAACTCCAGTTTATTAACACAACTGGACTTTGCACCAGCCAAGGTCAAGCAACTGATTGATGAAGTGAAGCACTCCAGCACCTCACAGTGTTCTGGGACATCTGAGTCACCAGCTGGACCTTGGGGCTAGGGAGAAGTATGGGATAGAGCCGGTCAGTGGAGCTTGTGGAAAGAGTGCTAAATCATTGCAATCTGAATGGGCTCAGACCTAAATTTACTAATGTAAAAAAATCAGACCTGCAGATTCCAGTTTTTTAAATGCAAGGATCGCCTTGAACATTTGAATTTATGTGGGCTTTTCTCAAATTGCACATGCAACATTTTCCTCTGGCATAACTACTGCAAAGCTCTGATTTGATTTACAAGAGCTGCCATGGCTCTCCCAAACCCAGAGATTATTGGTAGTAATGCAAATTACTGTGCCTGGCTGTGAACTGCCTGGAAGGAAATCCCTGTGCTAGGGCTCAGTGCAGAGCAGAGCATGCTCAGAGGCTGTGGGGCAACTGGCTTGTTCGGTCCCATCATATAAACCACCAGCAACATTTCATTAAACATACATCTCTGAAATACAAGGGTGACGTGGCCACAGCTGTCTCTTGTCAGGGAACATAAGCTGGGAGATGACCCATATGATGGTATTTTGGATGACCCAGGACAGAGAAGGATGCTGCCTCTCCAAGCTCACAGCTCAGTGGTGGCACTCAGGCTCTGCCTGCAGCAGGGTCACACAGAAACAGCCTGGAACAAACATGCCGTTGTTTTGGTGACCCCAGCAAAGCGCTGGTTCTCCAGCATGGATATTGCTGGAGCAGTTACGCACGTCCCTTCCTCTGAACGTTGGTGCCCAGGATCCTGCACTGCTTTGGACAGGTATCTGACATTTTGGATGGTGTGAGAAAAAGAAGTAAAATGTGGGAATGAAATGGGCATTTTTAAAAGCTCAATGGGATTTTGTTCACTGGCTTTTCCATGGGGTTTCCTCATGCTGCAGCCCGGGCGAGGAGGAAGCAGCCCAACCTGGTGATCTATGGCCTCCCCTGGTTAGTCAAGATGGTCACGCTGTGACTCATTTGCCAGCCCTCATGTGAGCTCTCAGCAGACAGGAATGTTCCAGGAGGTATTGACCAAGTAGGGTTGTGCAATCCAGCCAAGGCCTCTTCAAACACTCGTTTGTAGAGAAATGTTGTGCAATGATCACTCATTGACTCACAAGGAATGGATCACAGTGTGAGAGAGAGGAACAGGGAGACTGGCTGAACCCAGCAATTTCTGCATGGAAACAACCAGCCGGTGTGGCCACTGCATGCACAGAGCTGATTTAGCACCAGTTTGCACCCAGTGACACAATTTGTCAATAATTCACTGAAATAATGACACTGGCAGGTCAAGTTAATCCTAAAATAAAAGCCATTGAGATCAAAGGCAGTTTCTGTGCTGAATTCAAGAGCTTTTGGGCCTCTTCATGGTCCAATCACCAACTGTACTTTGAAATCTTGCACAAGACTGACTTTTTACTATGGGCTTGTAGAGTGATTGAGGCTGGCAGGGACCCCTGGAGGTCACCAGCCCTGTCCCTGTTCAAACAGGGCTGTCTCCCAAGATTGTTCAGAGCCTCATCCTTTCAGTGCTGCAGTCTCCAGGGTCATGCAGCCTTTCCTGGAGCCCTAGTCCAGCATTTCAACACCTTGCACGGTGAAAAATGTTTTCCTCCTATCCAGCTGCTGTGCAGGCCCTGCCTGCCCCACCAGCATCCCTCCTTGGATGGGTGCTGCTAGTGTGGGATAGCTGTGGGCCAGCTCTGCCTGTGGTGCAAGGCTTACAAAATTGTAGGACTTTTGTTTTTTCCACGTATTTTGGGGTATCGTGCCCCTAGGATGGAAACAGCTTCTGATTCAGAATTGCCTGAGCTCTTGGCACAAAATGCTGCTTTAAGTCAGCACTTCAGCTTAAGTTTCCTTTTCCTCTGCTGCCCCCCACCCCTGTTCCCACAGGCAGAGGCTGAGCACAAGAATGGCCTTCAGCCTTCTGCCCTGAGATGGCCATGGGTGCTCAGCACTTACCTTTAACTTTCCTGATGAGACAAGATACAACTTGGCTTGAAGAGAGCTATAACAACACAGCTTACTGCAATATCTAAAAAAGTGTGTTATCCCCAGCTCAGGTGAACTGCTTTCTGCTTTATCACTGGGAAGGAAGGGAGGGTGGTTACTGGTGCTCTGAACAAAGCTGGGTCCATCTAAGTTTGCATTATACAGGAGTAGCCAGCACACAGTGTACCAGAGGCTGATCATGGACCTGCCCTCCAGGTCATCTCCAAGGAAAGGCAGTGAACTCCTGTGCAGCAGTATGCTGGGTAGAAACACACAGCAGATTTGGCACATGGGTCAGAAAAGGGCCTTGGATTCCATTCCTAGCAACAAGGAGGAGGAGGAGAGGAAATCTTGGCTGCAGTGGATGACACTCTTCCCTGGGGCTATGGATATACACAACTCTTCTGTTTTTGTAAATAACACAGCCTCAACTTTGCCCTGACTGGTGGTGACAATTTGCTAGAAGCCTGACAGTTTTCTGTATTTTGCATTCCAGCATCCCAACATTCTAGGAATGATAGGCTGAGCAACTGCATGCCTGCAGGAAGAGTGAGGGTGTCTGTACTTGCCCAACTCACCACAGGATACTCTGGCGTAAGACTGACCTTGCACAATCCTAAAATTATTTTCTCATTAGATTCTATTACCATCACAAAATAAACAGCCTGCCATGCAGGTACTAAGTCTGTGTGATGCTATTTGGAGGCCTCAAAACAAATGTACTGATCAGTGAAGCAGTGAAGGTTACTGTTTTTTCTTCTCTGGGGCTGTTCCCCAAGTGACTGAAAACAAAACGGGTCTCTGGATACAAACTGAAAATTCAGAGCATGTATGAGAACTTGTTCCATCTCAGACAGCATTGTGGGCACATGACATCTTCACTGTCTGTCTTTCAGTTTGCCACATACCTGAGGGAAGGGGTATGCCATTTAGGATGGTGATGCAATGGAAATCACTTGCAAGAGGAAAAGAGAACAAAATTCCACTCACATTTCAGCTTTGCATCCTCAGAGATACAACGGTCTGCAGGAGGGTCAGGGCACATGATGATAACAAGTGCCACCAGGGTGTCAGTGACGTGTGAAAATAAAAACATGCTAGCAGCTGATTTCTCATCTGTTAATTACTTTATGAGGTCTATGTACTATGGCTGGAGACTCTTGGTCATAGAGTGACACCATCTATGAGGAACATGGAGGCCTCTTTTAACCTTTGCATTCTAGATGTGAAAATCCAGAAGAACAAAAGCCTCTTCTGAATACTTCAGCAGAAAGATGGGCATATATAAAGGGTGCAAAAAATGTTAAACCTAGGAATTGATGATGCTAAGTGCTTGGGAAACAGTCTGGATTTCTAGGGCAGAGAACAACTCTAAAAGCAAAGATGAGTAAAACAGCAGACTGAATGTATACGTTCAAACAGGCTTTGAAAGAGTAATTTTTCCTGTTCTTTCCAAGTGTTTGGGAGCTCTTGGTATGCTTTCTTTTGTGATAGCAGTCAGAATGACTAAGAGCTGTCTGTAGGGCCAGCCCTTCCTCCTGCCATCAGGGAGACAACTGCAACACATTCAGGCAGTCATGAATTTCATACTCTTATTTTTAGATTTCTGCTAAAAAAAAACAATCCAGCTTTACAGCTGAGAAGAAACAAGAAGCAACTCAAAAGCAGCACATATCCAAACTTTCAACAACTCCCAAGGTACAAACTTATATCTATTCATTCAGTAAAGCCTAATTCCACAGGCTTCCACCTTTTCCATTCATCCTGACACTAGCTGTGCTCTGGGATCAATCTCTCTCTCAGCAGACAGTGTTCATGAAGCTGTTCATGCTCCTCCTGGCTTTACCTAGCTCTTCTTTATATAAAGCTAGCAGTTACATCTCTACAACCCCTTTCCTCTGTGTGCAGCTACCCAGAACTCTCTCTTCAGTTTTTGCCAGACTTCATTCTTTTCACATGGAGATGAGGTAATTTTGCGTACTTCAGCACACTGAAAATAACTCTGAAATATTTCTGTATCCTGTCTCCACGTGTAAAAAGATGTGGACAACCTGAAACTTTTGTGAATCATCTCACAACCTCTAATTTTGCCATGCTTGTCCTTTACTGAGTCACCTCTAAGGAGTGGAACCTTCAAGTGTGATCTGGAGCTTTACATGCTTTGTTGTTGCTTTTAGGCTGGAGTTTTGGGATTTGTTTCGGGTTTTGTTGGCTTGCTTGTGAGGCTGTTTTTGAGAGCACCTGCCTTATCAAAGTCTTACAGGGACAGATTAACGTTGTAATGCATGTCATAGAATTAATTAGCTCTCCTTCATTTTCAAGACACAACATGTCCAGCACTACTGCACTGTGGGTGGATGAAACTGTCAACTTTATTTTTATTGACAGGCAATTCCTGTACTCCATGACTTACCACAGGTTTGTGAGTATACACAATTAATTACAGCATACTGGTGCTAAATTTACAGCATTAGATATTTCTGTTTTTCTTTGGGAAATAGTGCTTTCTACTCACAAAGATTTTTACTGTTCAACATTTAACTGTGCTGTCCACATCAAATAGCTCCCAAATGCAACTAATTTATTTAAACTTTTAAGGAGTTAAAACTTAAAGAACAACCTTTGGTTTCTTCACTCTTCAACCAATCTGCAAATTAGTAACTGTAATGGAATTCATTAACTTTCTTTAAAAGTTAAGATTAAGCAAGAGTATTAAAAAAAATCCAGAATTAATGACTCAGTGTTTAGATTTAGGATGGATTTAGCAATCACACAGGTGGCTTGTAGTGTTCATCCAGAGATTCCTAAGAGCACTATGCTTTGAAAAAAAATATCCATCTTGAAAGCTCCAGGTGGTCTGCCAAAATGCCTCTCTCAAAGCAGCAGGCTGTCAGCAGGTGGGGATGCAGGGGAGAGCACTGGCAAGTGCTGCACTGCTCATGGTCTGGTGCCTCAGCTCTCAGCACAGTTCCAGTACAGTGTCTGACTCTCTCCAGGTTGCATGCACATAAAGTCTGGATTATGACAGCTATGAAAAGTTATCACTTGTAGTAAGGGTTACATTCAGGACTGTTGTTTTCATCAGTACCCAAGGCACACCCGATTCATGGCCAGGAATATTCTGCAACAGAGAACAATAATGATGAATAACTTCAGGTACTCTGCTCTCAAACTAATTCCCAAACTGACTGCAGTGGGCTACCACCAGGAGTGGGGGCAGCAGTTCTTCACCTCCTGAGTTGCATGTACACATTCTCTGAACTACCAGACCATCCTCACATTCCCTACCCTTCTGCTTTCTTCTCTCCCTTTTACTTCTCTTGCATGACTCACAAGCTGGGATCCAAACCCTTACCATAAATTCCTAAGACAGAATTCCAACACCATGCTGCCCTTGGCTCTACTGCACCACCACAGGGGTCAGCCTGGACCATTACTTCCCTGCTTTCCTACCCCACACATGAAGGACATAGCACCATATTCCCTTTCATCACCAGAACCCAGCAGTGCTGTGGTGTTTTGAGCCAGCAGCTGAGAGGGTGGCACAGAAAACACAGCAGTTCCCTACCTGGCTTCAGTGTAAGCTCATGCAGGAGCTACAGGGCAACGCCCTTGCACCAGTCATGCTGGTTTTTTTGATGTTGTGTGGTGCAGTGGGATCCTCTGACTGGCTGTCATTTTGCCTGAGGCTCAGTATGGAAATTAAAGGATTGTGGGGACATGGATCATTATGAGTGGGAGGGAACAAATAATGATGTTTGTCAAAACAAACATTTCTAAATTTAGAGTAATTTTCTGACAAAATGATAACGAGAGCAGAACAAGCGAGAAGCTTTTAGGATTAAGCTTTATCTGCCTATTAGCTTTTGTTCTTCTAGCCACAGTTAAAACTACAGGGCATATCTGGGAACCTCATTACCTGTCAATGGGGTATCCTCCTTCACAAAGGTTGACCAAGGCATACAGCTGTCTCAGTGCATACTCATACTGAAATAAACAAACACTGTTAATCATTTCTGTGATGAAAAGCAGGTATTATTTATCCAGACTAAATGGTGGAAATAATTTAGAGATACTATAATATCCAAGGTGTTCAACTGATGATCTAGTACTGGGCTAAATGGATCTTTTTTTTTTTTCACACTTTGCTCTTTGAACTGCAGGCAATTCAGCAATTCAACTTCTTTGAACTTAGGCAAATTCAGCTGTGCTGCACATTGACCTCGTACTCAAGACCATCTAATCCATTACATAAAATCCCACAGAACAAAACCAAAATATCCACTGAAGAGGCTATCTTGCCTGATATCAGGACTTTCTTATTCTTACCTTAAGTATAACAACAGGACTTGAATCCTCAACTGGCATACCAGGAAGGGCAAACAGTAATAAAGTCCCTAAACTAAAAAATGGTTCTCAAGAATTCAGCAAGATGATGGAAATAGCAGTGAGGCTACTGCAAGGAATTACACATAATACTATATCATAATACAGAAATCTGAATGCACCAAGATTATTAATTCACAGTGGTGGTGGTTGTGTTTCTGTTTTGTCAGCAGAATTGTTTCAAGCAGAAATACAACATGACTTTTTTAACATTGGGATTTCTGGAGAGGGAACTGATGGAAGCAACAGCACTAACTAGTAAAAATTACATATTATTTTGGGGTTTTTTTTAGTAAAATTCTTGCTTACCTAAGGTGTAGTAAAAATTGTTTCCAAAAGCATTACTTACCCTTCCTCCAAATCTAATCTGTATGACTGCCCCAAGGTAGCTTTTTAATAAAAGCTGATTTTTGCAGACGTGCCTATGACTCTGCTAGTTTTTGTGGCCTGTTTATCAGGTTATATCCAATGAGTGACTTACCACAGGTAAATGCCAGTTGAAGCAATGAGCTTTGAAGTGGTTCACTGCTGACTGGTAACAGTCATAATTGCTGATGGTCAGTCTGTCTGACAGAATCTGCTTGGTCTGTTCTGTTGATCCTGTTACTATGGTGACTATCTTCTGCATGGATTCTTGGATGAATTCTTTCACCTGTATATAAACCAAAAGGAACTTAAAACATGCTTTTTCTAAATCTAATTTAAAGACTTTGAATGAAATTTCTCTTTCTTTAATCCTCCTTTAACTTTTAGGCTCTTTAGGGAACCAAATTTTGCCATTTATTTTTAACACAGTCTCTTGCACTTGTCTCTTCACACTCAAATGAAAACTGACAGAAAATCAAGATTCCTGGAACTCAAAATTACTTACTGTTTACAAAAATCCTTACTGTTTACCAGGGAAAGAAGGCACCACCTACACCAATACTGACTTCCTTCTGCAGGAGCTATTTGACTTGGGATGTTTCAGTTCTACTGACACGTGAGTTTCTCTAACACCAAAGATTAAGTCTTCCCCACAAGAATCCCCATGGATGCAGATGAGGAATTTCCTGTCAATAAAAGCTGTGAGACTGACTTTTGCATTTGCTTACCTTTTGGCAAGATAATCACTACTGAATTTTAAAGGAAGAATAAACCATCAGCCAGAGGTTACCAGTCCGAAGAGTAATTTTTTTGACTTTCAGGGATTTTCCTTCTGCCATTTCTTAGGACAGAAATTAATCTGGCCTGATGAGATTTTCTTACCTCCAGGTATGCTTTCATCTGTGCAGCAATCTTCTTAGCCTCAGAAATGTCATTGGTAGCCATCAGCTTTCGTTTCATGATTGCAAAGGGCACATCAGGACTAGGTGTCAGGTCATAGTTTTCCACAGGTGGCAGAAAAATGGGCATAGCTTTCTTCCCCATGCCCTGAAACTGCATCACCTTCATGGAGGAGATGCTCTGAAGGATAAAAAGTAAGCAGATGGGAACTGTCAATCACCTTCAATAGGTAGTTCTGTCTTTGTCTGCCATGCACACCTAACTCTCTAAACTTGTTTTATTAGAGAAAATAAAGGAGATCACAGGGTTATAGGCGTATGTGTCTGTGTGTATGCATATGTTGAGTTTTTATTACAATGAGATAAACGCTGTCAAAAATCAGGGAACTTTTATTTCCAAAACTCACTGGGGGGAAAAAGGCTACCAGGTTACATAACTGCATATTTTTTTAACAAGTATTTAATCTGTTGCATAATGGTACTATTGTAAATGCTGTATCACCTCTTAGCTCTTCCCATTTGAGGGATCATTGTATTTTTTAACATTTCACTAATATTCATAATATGCTGGGAAGTGGTAAATACCTTTCTTATACTCTACTGAAGTGTCAAATCACTGGCAGAGCTTGGAGGACAACTTGTATCCTGATTTCTTGGATTAAAGCATATGCAAGGCTGGGTTTCCATTACCATCAGGATCATCACCTCTTAAATGCTAAAAGGTCTTCTAAGAGAAATAGCTCATGTCTAAAAATGACTAAATCAACCCTGCCAGTTTACAGCTGTTTTTTGTTTGGATTTGTTTGGTTTAAGGCATGAAAGTATAGGGTAAGAAAGGCTGGAAGATATATTTGAGCAGGAACCTTGTCAAATACATACTCTGTTTCCATACTGCATCACATGGCTGGTGTTGGTGCGTTTCTTCACCAGCTGAAACTGCTTGTGGAGTGTTTCTTTTCTTAGATCCTCCTGCATGAAGAAAGTTCCATGAGGTCAAAGATAGTTAAAGTCAGCTATTCTAAAAATGCAAGGGAAGCTGCAAAGGGTCTTAGCCGCCAGTGAGTAGAAGGATGTATATGGTAAGAGCTATACAACGTTTGAAAGACATAGAAGTAAAAACTGAAAAGAAGATTTGACAGCATATTCTCATATTGCTTTTAGTAATCTCATCCCCCAGCAAATGGGCAAGAAGGGAGTGGACTAGCATACAAATCCCATATTTGTTTCATTAACACTATTTTCTATTATACTAACAAGTGGGTTAGCCACAGCTCCATATTTAAGCAGCCCTACAACATACTGAACTGCCCAATTCATTTAACATGTTTGAAGATGTGGTCTCAGATTAGCAAATAAAGATTATGTGAATTTGTAACTAGAAGTTTAATATTTTCTTTCTCATAAATAACAAAAGACAATAATATTTCTGAAAGTTAGTATTGGAAGTAAATTCAGTGGCCCAAACAAGTAAAGATTATACATGTGGTTCTGAGTAGTATATATTTTTTACCAACTCAATTTGTTGATTTTATTTTCACATAAAGCCAAATATTTTCACAAATCTTATAGAAGAGCTATGTTTAAATATCCTAGTGATCTTTTTCATACATGAAATGAAGAAAATTTATTTAAGTAAATTACCATATCTGAATCTTCCATCCAATTCACACTGTACCAGTCCCCAAGATAAGTCTGTCTTTCATCATCATAGTAACATGCATAAGATGACTCCTTGGGATTAGCAGCTGTTGTTGCATAAACTGTAACACAAACAGTAAGGGGATTTTTATCTTCTTTTTTTTTTTTTTTTAATCTCCCCTCGCCTCTCCATGATTTAATACTTAGCTGCATACAATATTTTTGTCTAAGTATTTTGCTTTTCAATCATTTACTTCTAAATAGCAAGAAGGAAAGAAGTATGTTAATCATTCTATTCAGTCACCCTCAGTGCTGTTCTAAGCACCCTCTGTGCTTCTTCTCTGCTGCCAAATGTGGTCTGGGGTGCCTGAAGGAAAAATGCCTGAAGGAAATATCTACTCTGCAAGAACTGCCTGAGAGCATTGGGCACTAACAACTATCTATACATTCATTTTCTTTATTACAATAATGAGAACTTTTCTCCAAACTTGAAGTGAATCCCCTAAAAATCATCTTTATATCCACATAATGTTACCTTCTAAGTAATATATTTTGTTGGATAATGCTCTACACTGAGACAAAAGTAAAATAAACCTACATCTGTCCCAAGTACAGTGTTCCCAGTAAGTCACCTCTAAGACAACAGATACTGTAAACACAAGTTGACAGGTATTAAGACAAAAGCAATTTTGGCTTTTTGTCAAAGTTAATACATAGCATAGTTGTGTAACTGAAGGAAAATCCATATTTTAAAGTGAAAGTGTTCCACATGATTTTATAGAGCTATTGTATTGTTTCTACTCAGAATGTACCTAAAGCTCAGAAGTAAAACAATCTTGAATCTTATCTGTGCAGTAAAATGCTCCTCTTAGCACCCTTCAAAATGCTTACTAAGTAACCAATTAAACGTCTTAGCTTATCAGTGAAAGCTGCCAAAGACAACTTTGTACTCTAATACATTTCAAGTTCTGTGGCAGAGCTGTTTGTAAAACCAGAGTCCAGAAATTTGGAAATTTCTGATAGAATAAACAACCAAAAATACTAAGCATTTGTCTGGGACAATCGTCAACATGAAACTTCCTGTAAAAAAGAAAAACTGTTTGTAGGAAATCTTGGTAGGTGTCAGGCAGCATACCCATGGCCAAACACTCAGGATGCCATGGACAAGAACATGGCTGGTCTTCTCTGCAATCACATCTTCAAAACCACAGGAGCAAGCACTTTTCTCCCTGGTATGGAACAGCTGTTTCAAAAGGTTGTGATTCCTCACCCCAACCAAGGCTGAGCTTCCAGCTCTGCAGCAGAGACCCTGGAAACCCTGAAAAAATCTGAGTTCCATGTCCTGGGCCATTACTTTTTCAACTTCTCATTTCCAAGAAACTGAAAGCCTTTTCAGTCTTTTGTAAGACTCTACTAAAAGGAACTTCCTGTAAATGGAAAGTATTAGTTTCTTGTGCTCTCCCACTAAAATTCTACATAAACATGCCTTGAATCTATTCTTGTCACAGTCAGTACTTGCTTAGGTCTGTGACAAGTTGTGATATTTAAGTCCAGTAAGTTAACTGATTGCTCACCATTAATATTATCAGCCAAATGATTCATCATAGATCCAGACTCACATGCTTCAATGTAGAACACCATCTATAAAATAAAAAAAATAAATCAGATACCCTAAGAAATTCCATGAGGAAATGGAGAAAACTTGTTTGGCGCTTTTTAGCTGTAGCTAGTTGGCCTGTACTGCTATTCCTGGAACAAAAGCTATGCATAATGCTACAAAACAAAAGATATTTTTTTTATTTTCAGGAATTAAACTCTGTAGAAAGGGGAAAGAATAATAATGAAAAGGTGTTATTAATTTCTACAGAATCCACAGGGATCTACTGGCTATTGTACAAGCACAGATCAAATACACAGTCACTCTATAGGCACAGCAAGATGTTAGTACTGAATGTAGTACCTCTGGAACTGATGCCAGCTGTGTATTCCTAAACACAGCCAGCCATAGCAGACATTGCCACAAAGAGCTGCTTTAAAAAAGCACCAGTAAAATGTTCAAAACAGTAATTTTTCTGCTGTTAGCATATGTGATGAAATAAAACCACAGTATTTTCTGACAAGAGGTGCAGTCTTTTAAACTAAAGAAGTAACTGTAATAAAAACATGAGGTATATACAAACTTCCTGTAATAATAGTGAAGTCTGAAGTGAACAAAGCACAGGAAGAAAGAGTCAGGTATAAATTATGGGGATGTAGCAGTTACAGATGTTGCTTTTCTAGCCAGAATATGCAGCATTAGCAAACAGCAGTTACACTACATATGAACATTGACTGCAAAAACAAGTAAACCATTTACAGAAAATTTGGAGCAGATCAATCCTTTAAACTACAAAATCTTCATGCAAATATAACTGCACGTAACAGATTCTTCCTACTTTGAGCCAACTCTCAAAATAAAAACATCTCTCTTCCATGCCAGCTGCTCTTTTAATTTCAGAATTTCTGGTATGTTTGTTTACCTTCCGGTATTTCTTGTGATGATACATGTACCAAATAGTCTTATTCAAGTCTTTCACATGAAGCTGTAAAATAAGAAGGCTTGTATTAAAACCACTTATGTTCAACAGACAAACAATTCACTTAAGAATAAATACTAACTGTTGTGAATATGTACACTGTTTTCCCAATAAATTTATCCATGCCTTTGCCCTTCTGAAGTATAACATTCTAGCATTTACCACTCTGGAAAAGATGAATAATGGTTCCAGAGGATAAGTATAGTGCACCAGAAAGCCAAGTCACACCGGTGTGAAGCACTCTGACTCCAGAATGACATAACTTAAGTTTCAACTGAGTGTTAAGAGATTCTACCTGGAAAAAGTCCAAAATACATTGATGAGAAGAATAATGCTCTTTTTCGGCCTCTTCCCTCAATATAGCACTGCACTAAATATTCTCATATTTTACATTTATTAGTTATTATTTTAGTATGTCACTAAAATTATTGGTTTTGTATTATTCCTAAAATGCTTACATCATCATCAGGAAAAGCCAGAAGTCCAGGAGCTCCATGGTCAGTGAAATAAACAAACACATGATCCTTGGGACCACTGTAATGAAAAAATTGCAAACAAAGTATTTTTAACTACTCCAACCTAATCTTCAATACAACAACAATCATCTGCTTCTCAGTGCCAAGACATGTCAATATCTGAAAATAATAGAGCTGAAGCACCTCCTTCTCTTGGTAATATTTTTTTTCTCCCAAGCATATTAGTTTGGATCCTTATTAGAGGAGATGAGTGTCTGCAAAAGGAACAAAACCAAAGACATACACTAGTCCCTCAAACATGGAGAATGTGGCAATCACACTTCCCGTTCCAAACTGCAAACTGATTGTGAGACAGGGGCTGTTGTGTAGGGTATGGTGGAAACACAATGGGTTTTTAATGGCTGTGTGAAGAATTGGTTATACTGTGGGCATTTGTAGAAGTCAGGTAAAAAAGGACTGCTTTAATACCTAAATTATACCAAGGCACCAATAACACAGGGATAAATCATAAAAACCTCTTTGCTAAGACCCTTAGGTATGTGTAAGGGCTACTATGGCCATAATCAGCCGCACAGATCACCAAGCAGTGTCAGCCTACAGCTCCATGAGGAACTGATGCATGTACACAGGCACCCATGAGGCCAGACTGGCATTTGCATCCATGGCCCTGCAGTCAGTTGAACACAGCACTCACAGGCTTTGACAACCTCACATCTGTGTAGAACAGTTTGCTGTACAGTCTGACTCCCCTCTGAATCAAACAGATCATGTTTGGGTGACAGAAAGGTCTCACCCTAACAGCCAGATCTGCAAAGGAATTCTCCTTTTAAACTGTATTCAGGGACAATGAAATATAAAGTGTGTAAAAAGATCAGAAGGAGTGTCCAGCCCCTCCTCTGTACCAGAGTCCAGAAATCTTTACTTGCTTTTGTTCTTTCCTCACAGCAAACAGGGGCAACTGCAGCAGCTCAAGGGAACATTGTCCAGCCTTCTGTTTGGCCAGTAACCTACTGGTTAGGGGGACCACCTGAAACTCCATCTGGAAGCCTCCCAGGGAAAGGATAATTGAGTTCTTGTCCCACCCAATAGCAGAAGTCAGGCCACTTGAAAATTCAAACAGAGCCTAATAAAGAAGGGTTGGCATTATTTTTTGGCTTCCTGCTCTTGATCCTAAATGCAAAAAATTTGACCAAGGTGGAATGTAAACAATTAAGACTTTTATTTGTAGGTTCAAGTTGTCTTCCTGAGTACATTAAGAGACTTTGGCCCTCTGCATAGCTACTCCCTTATTTGAATGGGAACATCAAGCTTTCACAGGTGAGGTGTGTTCAGACGTACATTTTTTTAAAACAAAAATTGCTTCATAGTCACCTCTTGACTCATTCCAGATACTAGAAGAGCACAATGTGGTAATGTGCAGTAATTTATTAATGTTTGCCTGTATGTGCTGCATGTATCATTTTCAACCCCGGCTTTTAAGGATGAAGTTTAAACAATTCAGAGCAGTAACTTATTTGACTATTGTCCCGTTCCTTCTTTTTTATTGTGCTCCTCAGTGCCAGGGTGGGATTCTTCTGTTCTGTTTCATTACTATGCCTCAAAAATCAACTGTCAGATGAAGACAGACTTCACAGTTTTCTTTAACAATGCTAGTCCTTCCAAATGATCAAATTTAAATTCTTAAAGGTTTTACAGTAATTCCTGTATGTAGAAAAACATAATATGATATAGCTCTTAATCAATAGTCAGAAATATAGTACAACTTAGTAAGGAGGCATCATACTTTCATATTTCAAACTCTGTAGAAGCAAGATGAATAACTGACATCAGGTATCCTTCCAAGAAGACTTCTTATTCGGCCCTGAAATATATTAACTACATTCTTGAATCATCTAAATTATATAAGCCTTTATAACCTACCATTAATTTTAAATCTTACATTCCACTTAGGCAATCTATCATTTATTATTCTTCAAATATAGAGAGTATTGCCAAACTTAGAATAATTTGTGTAGCTTAGTTTACAAATAATTCAAGCATAATACATCACTTACAAGTTTAACTGCTCATATTACTTTTTCAGTTACAAAGATTTTTATTCATTAATTATAAACCATAATTCCACTTCATTAGGAATAGAATTATGTATAATTGTACCTGGGCTACAAAGACCAAGGCTGGAATTAGACATGCAATTCTTCCAGCTGATGAGCTGGTTAAGCTCTCTCTGTCCCTCTGCCACTCACTGCTAAGTCTGGCCTGAGTCTGACCTAAGTCTTCAGCTGATCAATGAAACTGTTCATGTACATTAAAACAAGTTAGAGAAAACCCCTTCCAGAGGTTTCCAGTATTTAGCCACACTCTCTTAGAACTGCCATTCTTGCAAAAGACAGTAGTCTAAATAACAAATACCTTAATACAGTTAATACTACCCTCTAGAACTTTTATACCTTAATCAGTCAAATATTGCTTTCAAAGTTTGCAGTCAAAGTTGCTTTCTTGTGATGCATAGTTTAAGAAACTAGAACCACTATATTTGTAATGTGAAGGACCTGGAATTGCCATCAATAATTTTGCTGGATTCTCAAGCTGCTGTAATTTACCCCACTCTTTTGTTGAAATCAGTGATAATTTACAACTACACATGCAATTATTTTCTAAATTAAACTTCTCTTACCTTTTCAATACTTTTCCTGATCCCACCCCCTTCACTGCTTCCTCATCTCCTCTGAGAACTGCAAGAAAATTCTTAGGAGTAACATCCTAAGGATTTGAGAAGATTAAAGTTAGATCGGATCATAAAACCAACAAAACTTTCATATAGAAAGATAGCTTTTTAAAGTTAGAATCCATGCATGGATGACAAATTAAGCTGGCCATCCTTTTCAATACATCTTTATCTAATGACTCACTTGGCTGCTGAATCATGAAATCACTGAGTGACTGGATTACTGTACTGATTTAATGAAACAATTAGTTTTACATAGCTGTTTCTCAGATGGAGTTACAACATTTACAGTCCAACACCTTTCTTCCTTTTATTTCATGTGTCAGCATGGAAACAGTGTAAAGGCTCACTTTCATGACCAATACTTCACTTCAAAGAATCTATTGTCTATATTCATCTTATGAACACCAAGCTTCATGCCAAACCATGCAGGTGAATAAACTTGATACTTTATATTATGTGCATTATGGAGTGTAAGCTACAGGGTGAAAGAATTTATTCAGACATTGGATAATGCTGAACCTTCCCCAGGGAAAGGGCTTTTGTTCCTACCTCCTTTGTATAGTCCTTGGGCACTCCAGCATACACATCTGAGCCATTAGGTCTATTGATGACAATGCCTTTGGTTGGATTTCTGAAAGGTTAATGGAACATAAATAGGAATAATTAGCCACATGCTATGCAATGACCATAGAACAAGGAGCCAGCTCACCTGAGAGTACAGGAACTTGCACCATATGTCATTAAGTGATTTCAGAATATAAAGGGCTTTGCACTTCAGTCAGTTACATATGTTTGTCTCAGGTGTCCTTACCCTCAGAGTACATTCAAGTATTCTACCTCAGATCATGTCAATTAATCTGAAGATGTAGGTGGATGGTCTCTATCATCTCTCTCCTTGCAGTCTTGCCTTTATTCCCCTTAACACTTTGCTCCCAGTGCTGCTGTACCTGTAATGTCTGCTGATTTTGGGGGAAGTTTTTTCAGAATTAGGGCTGTATAAATCAACTGTATCATGCACAAAGAAATTACATGCTCTAGGCAGTCACCCAGTATGGGACCTGTACTCATCTTCATTGAATGTACATGCTGGGAATCAATCTGATAATATCCTCCCAGAAAGGCTCTGGAATTGATACACAGACCTCCCCTCATGAGTTTAGGTTATTTATCTGCTGCACACTGTTATGCCTGGGAGTTAAGATCCCCTAATCTCATAACAGAGCTCTGCAGTCCTCAGTGCCACAGCTGATGCTGAGCTGTGGAGTAAGGCTTAGAAAGCTCATGAGCAGATTTCAAAGGAGAATTCTTGTGCTAGTGGCTGATGTCTCTATGCATATCACAGGTGGTTTTAAGGGCTTTTCTTTCAAAACTACAACAAACTCAAAATGCACTGGTGACCATGGCATGTTCTTAGTAACCATATAGTTTGTGACCAGTGTACATTCATCACTTACTCCTCATTATCAGCAATGTCATCATACATCATGACAATGATCTGCTCATCTGGAATTCCATTTCGGTGTACAATCTGGTATGCATGGCACACATCTGCCTGAAATAAAGTAAATTTTCATTACTAGTTTTAACAGAAATTTTACCTTTGATACCAGAAGCAAAATAGCTTTTGAGACCTAAGAGCAGGCTATTGACCAAACCAAACTTCATTCCAGTATAAGAGACTGAGGGTTGCTAGAGAGCTGAAACGCACAGGTTAAACCAGAGCTCACTGCCCTTCTCTAATTAGAAGCAATTGCATTAATAGTAGAGACTATGATTAATATCTCTCCCTCATTATCTATTTTGATTTCTTATTTAAACAGAAACCAGAAGTTACTTCAGACTTGGTACAGATAAAAAATTTAACATGAAGCTCTTGGCAATATTCTGCATTGTGTGAGAAAATCAAAATAAAAACCTTCTGCAATGACAGATAAATCCAAAGTGTGCCAAGCAGACAAAAACAGTTGGATTTCCACCAATTTCCCTTAGTTCTGTACCAAGCCTGCATGACTAAGCATTGAAGGCTGTCCTTGATCTAAGCAAGTATTGTTTACTAATCTCATCTATGCAAAGATTTTATTAAATCTTGCTTTACCATGAGATGAGAATTTGGTTTATGGAATATTTTCTTTTTAATTATGTACTTCTTACTCTGCAGAGCAACTAATTCAGGGCACATCAGATTTCAGTGGAAAACAGAACTGCAGAATTTTTATTCAGGCTCTTTTGCTGATTTGTACAGGATATGAATAAGCACATTTTCTTTACAGAACCATCTTCCCATGATGCAGAAATAACAACACCCATTAAAGTGATATTACAGTAAGTGCAGACCTCTATCAGAATGCTAATTTCTTAGTAACCCCAGCCCAAATGATTCTCTTCTTTAAAACTTACAGTCCCTGAGTGCCCTAATGAGACATTAAAAATCATTCCTAAATTTGAGAACTAGAACCCACCACATGCTAGGAAAAGTTGTGCAGGATTAATGGAAGAGATCTCATCTAACAAAAGCAGACTCCAAATGCAGGGAAGAAGCAAGCTTTAAAGCTGACTTGTGTTGAACTAATCTGATTTGCTAATTTGGAAACCAAATTGATGTGGTTTAAGTGGACCAACATCTGTTCAGATTACTTAGGAGTACTAGTGATTTTCATTAGTGTAACCAGAAGGACACTGTAAAATACTGTAACTTTATAACCCTTGGTCTTCTAAGTGCAGATAAAACTGAAAAGAGAAGATAGTTGTACAAGATTCTGTGAAGAGTAAGGTACATTCAATGCTAATGAACTCTCCAACAGTAAAATCTCTTTATGTGACTAACCCTAAATGCTAAACTGCTCTTACTAAAGCAGTTCTGTTTCCTACTTCACGGGCCAGCAGCCTATGTTCTCTTCCACCTATCCCAGACAATCTCCCAGTTAGTCTTCCATTTCCTTGTATGTCATTATACCAGCTGTTGCCTCAACAAGTCAAAACTTTGAGGTTAAACAGAGTTAGGAAGGTATTGCATATAATATGAAACAGAAGACCAAGAACATATTTGATTTTCACCAGCAACCCAAGGAGAAGTAGAAGAAAACACTAATCAGAGCTTCTCTACACTGATTGATGAGTAGATCATAGATCCCTTCTCATTCTCAAAATATCACACACCTCTGTGATGCTGACAGGAACCTTTACAGGCTGGCAACATAGGGAAATGCTCAGGCATGCAGTGATACAGTATCACCATATTCAATCAGCAAGCATCTGTGCTCCCACAGACATGTGGCTGGCCAGTAGGGACTTTGGGGGTGTTTCAACTGATGCCAAATAGCCAAAATAAGTTAAACTTTGTAAATGCATATTATCAGCTTTTTTTTGTTTCCTATCCTTCCTTCTGGTTTACTCACTGTTTGCTCAGTATGTCCTGTCTTAGCAAACAGTAGTCATTAGCAAAATCCCTGCTGTAAAGGAACACAGATCAATGTAGTCAATTCCCTTCAATCTCAACTTATGCCTGTTTGGGGGTTGTCCCAGCCTTTGAAGGCTTTTGCTAAGGGAACTGTACCTGCTGGTAGCATAATCATATCACCAGCAAAGGTGAGAGCAGCAAAAACATGTTTTCCTGCTAAAACTCCATTGACTAAAGTAGGACACTTATGAGTAAACAGTTAGGGTTTATTGCATAGAATTAGCTGACCTAATTAGTCACCTTTGATATTGCTCATGTTTGGCTCCTGTGTACACATAAAAAAACCCATAAATCTCTACAAAGCCAGAGTAAAAAAGTTTGCAGCTAGAGCAGGGAGGTGTATGTGAATCTAGAATACTTCCTGTTGATATGTAACTGCCTCTCAAATACTGCTATTTCACCCTCTGAAATATTTCTGGCATATCTGCACCTGTAAACCACTCTAGAAGAGACAGCTGTTCACTTGTTTCAGACCTCTATTTGTATTATTCTTGATGGTTTAACATGTGTGCTATGAACACTTATTGGATAAATTGTCATGGATAAACTTTAAATTTACTGGATACACTAAATCATGTTTCTGTGACTGCGATTTGGGCAGCAGCTGCCCCACACAGCACAGGAAAAGGTGCAGCTGTACAGCTCCTGCTGTACAACTGGCCTTAAGGGTAGCTCCAAAATGGACACTGTTAAGGGCATGGTTTAGACCTTTCAGCCCCTGGTAAGTCTAAACCCTTCGCTACATAAGCAAATTCTGATGGAAGATCTGCTAAAATAATTAACTCCTAGATTTTGAAAGGGGGGACAGAGAGTGAACTACCCTGTTTTCCTGGCACCCCTATTTTCCTCTGCCATACAGCTGTTTACACATTTGAACAACACAGCTTTTAAGCAAACTGCCTGGGGGGATTTTTGGAAAAATCAAGTTGTTTATGACACAAGCTTGCATAAATAGTTCCTAAAGGGAACGCTTGGACATGTATGAAATTGGTTACTTCTTGTCTTATGACTGCTAGGTTCATGGTTGAAAGGAACTGTCAGCTTTACCTTAAAGCAGCACGATTCCCACTACAGCTGTGCTGAAATGTCACAGCCTGAACAAGAATGAACTCTAATATATAAACAAAGTAGAAGAATATGTCAGAAATGTCAGCCATGTCTTACTCCTTTGCTTAAACATACATCAGTGAATCTGCCCAAAGATATAACTCTATCAGGAATTTAGGAAAGGTTTCCTGAGAGTTCAGTTTAAATGCTGTAAGCACAGTGAGGAAATGTTAATTGAAGCCATGTGGCCAAGGCAACCTTAGTGTCTGTTACCTACAAGACAGGAGAATTTAAGATTGTCCTGGAATAAGATACTGCTCTGGCTGGTAGTGTCTAGAACCCTGAATAAATATGGTCTCTGACCCACAAAGCTCAGTAACTGTAAGACTAAAAACAACAACTGAAAAGAGACCCATGTATACAAATTCAGATTTTTTTTTTTTAGTTTTAATTTTGCCACACTTTTCAGTCTGGCATTTCTCTTGAGGATGCACTTCATCTTTAGTAAGACTCTTGTTTCACATCAGGCTTTTCCACAGACTATGTGGGTTTGAGTATCCAGGAAGCATGAGTCTGTCTCTTTTTCTGATCTGATGTGAAGTCAGCTTTAGATTTGAGTTAGCTGGTATGTTCATCTCACAGAAGAGCCAGACTACTTCTTCTAATGAGAACTAGTTTGTTGAGTCATTCTCTAAATCTGTCAAAAACATTTAGTACTGTATTTGCTCACATATGCCACTAAGCTTTCTAGAGGTATTTTATCCAGCTTTTTGTGCAGCAGAGAGCTGAGCCACTTCCCCTAGGAACAGGGGGAGTACTCTTGAACAGCAGCCTGTCTCATAATAGAAAAGCTGCTACAGAGAAGCCAGAGTAAGTGCTGAGGAGCAGAGAGGAGCACACTGATAGCCCTTCCACAGCCCAAGCAACTCTAATCAAAACCACTAAAATAAAAAGACCAAAGAACTGAGAAGCCACAAGCATAAAGCAATATACAAGCTAGCCCTGCAATGACAGTAAGCCTATCACACTGGGCTCTGTACTACACAAAACACTTAAATTTTATTTTAGGACCTGGATGAGATACATGTGTAAGACAAGTTTAGGTCATCCTGATTAGGAAGAAGTCCCAGTTCAGCCATCACAGTGGAAGCAACTGCCTGCAAGGTGTGACTCTTGCTCATATTAAGTGCAAATGGTGGTTTTATTCCTTATCTTTTCTATCCTTGATTTGTACTGATAGCAGATCCTGGCCACTGACATCTAAATAACCAGTCTTAGAGTTTCAGATTCCTTGACATTACAGGTGCAAACTCAGTGTTTCCTGGGTCTGCAAAGTCTTTACAAACTTATTATTCCTGGGGTCTGTACAGCATTTCATGAATGAAATGAGATATTTTTGAATATGTAATCTATTTCTTCTGCTTTTGTGGTTGCTCAGTTAGATGAACACATTACCACCAGATAATTACAGTGGCAGACAATACAGTATGTTTTGACCCTGTTGAAGCAGGCAGTATGCAAAACAACTGGAGCTCACAAAATAAAAATGTAATACAAACATGCAACATCATGTATTAACTGTACTCTGGACAGCTGAACTGAGCAACTGAAACCCAGAGATGTGTCTGCTGACTTCTCAAATTACAAAGGCACATTATGAGTGCTTAGTTGCATGCAGGGAATAGCAACGAGTCCAGTAATAAAAAAAGCCATATTGAATAACTACTTACTGGAACACATCTACAAATCCACTTGTACACAGGCTAGGTTAGAGAAGTTCTGGGGAAGAAGGGTGATGGCAGGAGTGAACTGAATGAGAGTACAATGTCTTTTCCTCTACAGTTTCTCCCTTGGAAAACAAAAAATTACACAAATGTGCAATTCTGGAGCACTGCTTTGATTTCTTATAGTACAGGCATGATTCTACTGAACAATACCATGTGTTTCCATGTGTGTTCACTATGTGTTCTGAAGCATAGAAGTCAAAGACCAAGTCCTATTCCTGGTTCCACTGTAAGTGACTTGGGCAAATAATTTAATTACTTAAAATATTTTTGCTTCCACCTCTGAAAGGTAGGGAACACTAAAACACAAAGACATGGTGATCAGTCTGCATAATATTTTCAAAAATCTGTTAGAACTCCTCAGATTTCTGTAGCTTCTTTCCTCCTCTGAATAACTCTCCTAAAAGTCTATCATTCTTCTTGTTTTACTGGGAACAAATTTCTCCAATTTTCTAATACCCTAGGCACCCTTGTGTGGATGACACTTGATGGCACACACGAGAGGATTTCTCATGACTAACTGCTGGGTCTGTCTCACCACATGTCTCTGCCACCACGCGTGCTCACTCCCACCAGGCCCTTAAGATTGGCCATAAAAGGCCACTAGGCAGAACAGCACAAGTTGCTACTGTGCTGCATCTTGTGGGAATTGAGCTTGTTCATAACAAGTTAAGATGCACAATATCTTGCTCACAAAAGGGAAGTAAGAACCCAGCCTCATTCTGAAGGATCCTTCATACAGACCCTTTTACAACGCTGCTTTTGTAACTTTAATAGGATAATTATTGGTGTTCTAATTTTCTTATTTCCAAATGTTAATACCTGAAGCAAGTGGCAGTTTAAAACACAGATTCCTAGTATTTAAATTCAGAACAATCCAACATGGCAAATATTGTGCATTGCTAGTTGACATTATCTTCAAAATTAAGGTATTTGAAGAAATCCTGTTCTCATTTTTCTAACACTGAAAAGGAATTACTTAATAATTATCTGCAAAGGATGACCACACTCAAAAATTAACAGGCTTCTGTGAAACTGGCATGTTCCAAAGATTCACTCATTACTGGACACAAATATGTAAGTGTGGATCTTGTGTTCTTCATAACCCTATTTTACCTGGCAGATACACTTGCCATTGCAGGCTCACTGACAGAGAGATTAAAAACTGTGCCCAGGCAATTGAGAAAAGGAATTCTCATGAGCCACAGCTTCAAAACTGTAGTTTTATTTAAAGAATTAATGTTGTGGTATTAACTCCTCCTAGAATGGAAGGGAGCCAGCTAGACTGGTTATACAGCAATAGCAACAAAAAGAGCACAACTCAGTAATTAAATTTAGACACTCCAAGACAGGCAGTAATCAAGTACAGCAGTAGTATTTTCATTATTGTTTCCCAATTTCAACTTCAAAATTCTTCTTCAAGATTTAATTTGAAATAGAAATAGTTTATATTAAGGCTGTAATATTCCAACTATGATTATCAGGTGATATCTACAGTGCAAGGAAAATCCCTAAAACCTGTTTGTCAAAGTGTTGAGCTAACACTTGCCAGTGACAGGTTGTTCTTCAGATGCAACAAGATTGTCAGTCTGATTCATTTAGTTTTAAGCTCATCACTGTGCTGGAAGTTACAAACTGATTGTGAGCTGAGAAGGAGAAGAAACATACACAAAGCCCAGGGTGCCCAACACACAGAAGGCTCATTTGTTCCTCGATCAACCAAGAGGATGAAGCCTCTCTATATTTTACAGGCAGTTACATTAAAAATAATAAATACTTTAAAAGTTCCAGCATTCAGCAATTCAACCAGTACATTTCACACAACTCAGTTTTAAAAATGCTGATTTTTAAATCAGTATTTACTAGTATTAAAACAACAATAGTATAATAAACTATTTTTCTAGCATTTAGAAATATATAAATGTACACACAAATCAGAATTAAATCAATCCTGTTCTCCAGGAAAGCCAAGCTGCAAATTTAGAGCAAAGATAGTATTTGCATAGATTCATCTGTTTAAGGGATTGTCCAGCAATTCCCCAAGGGAAAAGTGCTGCAGAAGTTTCCTGACTGCTGATTATAAATCTTGAACTTAATCAGAGTTAAAAGTCACTTGGATTTAATCCTGTCCATAGTGACACCCACACTCAGCCCACAATTTCACAACACACTGACTTTCCCAGCAGTGTTAGACTCAGGAGTTCCAGTTCCCTTTCCTCCTGTTTCTGCCACCCACTTTGCTCCCTGCACCCTGGTGCACCGTATCTTTGTTGTGCCAACATAATTCTGAGGCCTTGCTGTTGAACACGGTCAGCAAACTGGTTCAGGTTAAAAAAAAAAACTCTTCCACATGTCCTTCACTCCTCAAAACATAATAACACATTTGCAGCCTTCTGAGATTTTTTTAACTCGAAAAAAAGGAAGCTTCTCAGAGCATAATGAAAAGAGGAAAGAAATGGAAAGAAACATGCACGTGTCTCAAAATGAGGTTTACCTCTAGCTATCATCTGTACAACTGCAAGTTGGGGTTAGATTAGGGTATTTACCCTAAAAGGCACAGGTCTCCCAGGATGCAGAAGTGTGATTAGAGGAAGAATACTTCTCCTCCTGAAACGACAGCTTTTTCAAGAGTTAAGAGGCTGAAAAAGTTGTATGCAAAAAAAAAAAAAAAAAAAAAAAAAAAAAAAAAAAGCCAAAAAAAAAAAAAACACCACATAGTAAAAAGGAGCAGTGGAAGGAAATTCTTGGGGTGGTAACAAAAATAACTAAGAGCAGGTTCTGAGCGAATCTTGCTGCTGTTTGCTTTGAAAACTTCACACACACCTGGGACTCTAGAAGTAGAAGCACTTGCTCAAATGACAGAAGGTCTAAACTAGTCTAGATGATAGGCAGCCATCACCTCCCTGCAAGTCTGAGAGCTGGCATTTTCTGGAGCATGGACAACATCAACATGTGGAACAGTGGTCCTTACCTGGTGGCGATAGTTGTACCAGCCATTCGAACCTGCAACAATCACCACCCAGTGCTTGCCTCCATCTTCAGGTTCTTCCAAGGGGAATGTACTGATGCCCAGAGCACAGCCCAGCAGCAAAACTGCTTTCAGTATCATCTCTCTTCTTTATTTACTCCACAAATGGAAGAAAATTCTCCTAATGAAGAATTTTGAGACAAGTAAATGAGAGGACATCAGCCAATAAAAAAATGCAAAACACACCAGCAGTATCCCAACTAGAAGCTTTTCTTGCTTGTGGGGTTTTCCTGTTTGTTTTACAGACCATTTAACCCACAGTACAATTTCTGGTCATATCTTCCTTTAGCACCAAGCTGCCACTAGTTACAATAGCTTTTTGTCAGCTTTCAAATCTGACTGAAAGCAATTCTGAATAGGACAACCAAGTTGTTCAGCTCCCTCTGGTTGTTTCGCTCTATAATAGCTGGCAGTGAGTAAGTCTCAAATACAAAGCAAGCCTCACTATCAAGTACTTCACAGATAAAACTCTTTCAGAAAGATTAAAACTACTCTCTTGGTCTCTGCTTATGTGATTCCCTGGTTTCCACTCACTGGCAATTAGCCCATTATTGCTGAGTCAAACCCCAGGTGATGTAGGACACTAAAAACATGGAAAAGTGCTGGGGAGTTGGAAGGTCAGAGTGTCACAAAAGCTCTCTGTGCCCACAATACCAAAGAGGGTGGGAAGAGGCCATGCCACTGTTCTGCACAAGATGGGGGCCTGGGGCTGGGGGGAAGTGCAGGCTGTGAGAGCCTCACGCTATTTGTGCAACCTTCTATGCTAGTGGAGAGCAAATGTGAACCAGTACCACATGAAAGAGCAGCATTTTTACCCCCTTTCCTCAATGGTTAAGTGTTTGCACAAGGTGCACAGTGAGAAAAAATGCATCTGAGCCTGTGAATGACAAATTTAGAAAAGCAGAGCACAGGGGAGGTTGCAGCCCATGCAGAAATGGCTCTTTGTACTTTCTTGAGATGACTAGAAGTAGGGTCCTTGCTAGTGAATGTCCTGAGCACCTTGAATGTCTGATAAAGCATTTACTCTACAAGCAAACTATCTGGCCTATATATCCAATCACAGGTTTAAGGTCTGCTTTTTGAATTGGGGTTGAGGGGGGGAAGGCAGCTTCCATTAATTGGTCATAGTCTCAGGTCTGCTGCATCCAACATGAACTCTAAAAGCAAACTTCCCTGAAGAATTGCATGCTCCTGGTACATGCATAAAGATTACACATTTCCTCATGCACTGGGAGATGGGATTTTACACCTGCCTACTCACAAAAACAAGATCCTGGAAGTTAATCATTGCTGCTAGGTATGGAAGAGGTGTTGTAGTAAGAGGCAGAGTAGTCTACTTTATCATGGCTTTCTGTGGAATAAAAGCTGGAAACCCCCAAGCCATTCAACACAGTCACAAGGCAAAATGTCAAAACTACCACTAAACCAAGTAAACAGTATCTAAGTCAGCCTCAGTACCCCAGTCAAAACCACCCATCTGCAGCCACTGAAACGAGGCTGGAACAGAGAAGCAGCCAGATCCTCTCCAAAGCAGCTGTGCTCAGAGAAGACTACTAACCTAACACATAGCATGGGTTCACCGGTCACGAAGATTTAGTCTTGCAGGCAGTAGTATGAAAAAAATATACATGCATATATTATACTTTATAGACATATTGAAAAGTTGGGGTTTTTTTATCCTTTTTAGTGGAGCTAGCACAAAGTAAGGAAGTCCTGACAGTCCAAACAGAACCAAATATTAACTTTTCTGAAACTGCTTCTTCCAAAAACTTATCTTTCAGGAAGAAGCCACTCCTGTCACTGCCTGTAACACTTGGACCAAGAATAATACACAGAAACTTAACAATTTAGGGTTTGTTGACTTATTAGCTTCTTCAGCACTCAAGCAGATATGAAGGAATAAGCAGATTTTTTATTAGATGGTTATACTCTCCCATGTTGAGCTGGAATTGTAAAATTTTGTCATTGTTGCCAAAGAATATAGCTTTGTATGGCAACTCAGCCTGATCTATCTTGTCACTTCTTCAGATGATAAGACAAATAACATACTGTGCTGAAGATACACTGTGTGTACCATAAAACCTGCCTATTACGTTGCCTACAGGCTGGCTAATATTCAAACCAACCTGTATAGAACTTTTGTAAAGTGCCACCATAGGCCAGAGGCCAATGAGCTTGTTCATTTCTATTATTCAATTTCAGTTGCCTAACTCCTGAAATATTAGGCAAGAAAAGAAAATCAGGATTGTTTAGACAATCTGCTTATAAATCTTAACTTTGTTTGACTTACTGGAATATTGAGTTAAATTTTCTGCACACAGATCCCTCAGAGCTCAGTGTCTGTCTCATAACATTTCTCCAACTATAACATGAATTATATTTACACAAAAAAAAAAAAAAAAAAAAAAGAAGAAAGTTAATGGTTCAAATAATTGCTGGAGATCCTTTCACATGATGCTTAGCTCTGAGACAGCATTCATCAGAATCCAGGGCATATCAACAGAAACTGTATTGGTGCCAGCTGTTCACCGGGCCATAATATAACATGATGGCTAATTTCAAGGGAGGTCCTGGCACACAGACATCCATCACATGGAAACAGTCCCTGCCACTATCAGTTACTGATATACCAGGCAACTGGAAACAGTCTGATGGGATTGTCTTTCCTGGTGAGTTCACACTCCTGACTACACTAACAAGGATCATCCACAGTTCTCAGGACCCCAGCCAGAACCTGTCAGCGGGCCGTGCTGTGCCACACACACGCACCACAGGTGTAGCACACACCAGCACTGCACTCTGCCTGCAAACAGCCCCAGCTCAGAAAATCCCCGCGCCAGATCAGGAACAGAGACTTAAGCTCCCAGCCCCTCAGACAGTCCCTCCATGAGGGATTCCACGTAGTACAAGGGTACCTAGGTCTTCACATTTCTCTCCTCTGCTGAGACAGACGTTGTGACTGATGCAGAACAGCCAGGAAAAAATATGAACACCAAGAAACATTGCACTGTACTAGTAAATCATACATATTTTGTCATGGACTATGTAGAATAGAAAAGAACATCCTATTTGACACAAATTAATGACATATAATCTCTCTTATCTGTATTTTCCTATACTATAATTAAATCAACACCAGAAAGGAGGAAATAAAAAAAACCCAGATGTACCAAAATGGACCAGTATACCATAACTAATAAACGCTCAGCTCCCTGAAGTTCTCTAAGCAGCACTTAAAATAGGTTTAAACATGTGCAGTGGGGATGGGTCTTCATGGTCTGTTTCTAAGTACTGTTTAACAGAAATCCCAAACCAAACCCAACAAAGTACAAACAAATAACGATCAAACAAATACACTCACGCACACACATATTTCTTGTTTTAAAGAAGGCCTCTGAGTGCAAGTGGGCAATTTAAAAGGCTGTGTTCAGGGTTGTGTTGTATGAGTTCTTGACCTACAGTTGAGAAGAGAAAGCTGCCCATCACATGCTTTGTCTTCAAGTCATATAAAGAGAAAGTAGCTCAGCTGACCAACCTACCACAGGTACAGAAAAAGCCTTTCTCTGAAGATCTGTCACAGGCAATCAATCCTACATCACATGCAGATGAAGACTGTGTGGAAAAACTAAAAACTCGCTACAAGATCATCTTGGAGCTTTGGTTGATCCAAAAATATCGTAAGATTTGATCAGCTCTGCCTAGTCTTTCTGACAGAAGAGTTAATTAACTTTGCCAGGATAAAGCCCATCAATGCAGTGGGTTCAGCATCAGACCACCACGTACACATGCAGATAAGGCTGCTGCACAGTTTGCACAATCTGTGGAAGAAGCACATCCAGAATTGGGTGGCTCTTGCAGAACAATTCAGTCTGCAACAACTCTTAAAACCAGTCTGTCCTGACAGAGGTTCTTTGACCACTTCCCACTAGATAGCTAGCATATATCTCATATCTCTGACTTGATAAGAGAGGGATGCTTAAGAAAGACCACATCTGGAAATGGCTAGCTGCTGCTGGAACAATTTTTCCAGCCAACTGCCTGTTCTCCGAGTTCACAACTTTCCTTTGGGAAACAGTCCTTTAAGATCAATACTCTTAGAACAGGATAGCACTCTAAAGAAAGGGCTTTGAGTTGATCAAAGTATTTTCCACTAGATTTTAAAGCAATATTGACACTTCAGTAGCTTGCACTCCAAATACCTTAAGCACAGTCTCCAAGAGCTAAATAAACAGAAAGCATATCTCTATTTTACTTGCATGAGAAGTACAGTAACAGTAACCTTGCTGAAAAATAACAGCCTTAAGCTGATCAGATGACCATTAAAGCTATTCTATGAAGTCTTTCTTAACAGCTCACTTCTTATAACTATTAGCCCTTCAGATTCCCAAATCAAGCCACAGTTCCTTTCTCCACAGAGTGCTTACATATTGCCTGCCACTTAGATGCGGATTTCCACAAAATATGTGGCATTCCTCACAGGAAACTGATGTCCACAGTTCTGTCAGCAATGTTCCACCCACAGGCTGTGCTGGCTGCTACATAAACAGAAGCATCTAAACCTGTGATTAGGCCCCTGCACAAATAATCTGATTTTCTTTCTGCACTTGTGAAAGAAAAGAAAAAAATCTTTATTACTATAAATTCTAATATGGTACATTTTGAAGGAGATTATGGCCCCTCTTGCAAAACATTTCCTTACAAAGTCTGCTAGTAACCATTCTATGAACTGACTTGTATGATTAGAACTTGTAGTAAAATATTTCTGTATAAGCCACTTTTACTGTAAAAATCCATGATGTTTTAGTTAACTCAGAATGATTTTTGATGTTAAATAAATGTATTTAAAAGTAATTACAAATAAAGTGCATTCTCCTATTTGCAGGTTTACTTTTCTCAGCAGCAGAGATGGTACAATTTACCTGAGGGTAAAAAAAAACCCAAATCATTCCTAGAATGGTGATAAGCTAATACACCTGGTTTAGTTTTTTTTTTCTCTACACATTTCGAAAAACCTAGATTCAAATATGGCAAACCTTAACGCTTCAATAAAACCACTTCTGCTATTTACTTTCTTATCTGTCTGCAGATGTACAAAGCCTCTGCCATCTCATTCTGAAAAGAAAAAACAGATACTGCAACACTGCATGAGTAACAATTTTGTTAAATTGCTTGAGTTGGCATAGGGGGTAGAAGGGTGAAAGAGTAAGGCAGGTAAGGGTAAGAATGTCTGCTCAGCAAACATGGAAATGTTGGGAGCACAGAGAGAATGAAATTCTGGAGAAGTTATTACGCAGAAATTCCAGTGTGCTATTACACAAGATTTCTACACTCCACATGTCCTGTACTATGATTTATCCTAGCATTTCAGATCTTGTCTACAATATTTATGTTAACTCCCAAATACAGACATCCAACACAGTGTTGTTCCATCCTAACTGGGAACTAGTGGTGCTACTACCTCCAAGCAGAACCTCCTGCTACGGCAAGGCTGTCTAGCAGCTATAAATAACCAGCCACAGCGCAGCGCCTTTCAGGCATCCCCAGCTCTCGGCAGAAATCCGGTAAATAGTTACTCCATCCTTTTCTCCCGTCAAAAATGCATTACTGGTGATTAAATCTAAGCTGCTGCCACTGCTTCCTCCCCCACTCCCCCATCTCCCTCCTCTGCCAGCCCTGGGCAGTGCGCTCGGAAGGAGCCGCTCTGACTCCCGTCTCTCTTCCAGCACGGAGGGATCAAACACAGCTCCCAGGCCAGGCGTGCCAGTCCCAGGGCCAGACGGGGCGGCGGGCGAAGCGCCGGGGGCTCGGCAGCGCCCGGAGCCCGGGAAGGAAGCCGGCACCCTCTGCCGCTCCCCTGGGAGGCGGCGGGGCCGCTCCCCCGCCTCTGCCTCAGCGGCCGGGCAGCGGAGCGCAGCGGAGCGGGCCGCCCCCTGCTCACAGCTCCCTTCGCTCAGGCGTACCCCGCGTCCTCCTCCCCGGCCGAAGCCCCCGGACAGCGCAGCCCCGCCGCCCTCACCACGTCGTGGAGCGGAGTCGCCGCCGCGGCCGCTGCGACTGCGGCCGGCGCCGTGCGGAGCCAGGCGACCGCGGCGCGCGGGGGGCGGGCCCGGGCCCGGCCAATCGCGGCCGGGCGGAGGCGGGGCCGAGCATCTCCCCGGCCACACTACGAGCCCCAGCAAGCCCGCCGCCCCACTGGCTCAGGCGGCCGCGGGTCCTGCGCGCAAAGCTTTTTGGGACTTGTAGTTCCGCGGCTGCGGGGTGAGTCGCGTGGTCCCGCGTGTCCCAGGAGTCCCGGGAAGCTCCTCTCGCGTGGGCCGGGGCCGCGCGGCGGGAGCCGCCGGGAGCCGCCGGGAGCCGCCGGGAGCCGCCGGGGCCGTGGCGTTTGCGCAGGTTGTCCACGGGACACGAGCGGGGCCGCGCCGGCTGCGCCTTTCCTCTGGAACTGCCCTGTGCCTTCGGGGCAGGATGGAGACAGGAGTCCCAGAACGGGAAGGCAGAGGAATGTGCCAAAGGGAATCCGTGAAATGACGGAAGAAGACGAACGGCCACACGTGGTCCTTGCGCGTCTCAGCAAGGATGGGCGGCAGCGCTGGCTGCCCGCTGCGGGCCGTGCGCTGTCCGGTGCCCGCTGCCGGCAGCCGGGCCGGGGCAGGCGCGGTGCAGAGGGACGGGGGCTGTGCCCTGACGCCCCTCTCCGCTTTTAATGAGAGAAGGAAAGGCAAAGATCCTTTGTGAGAACAAGGGGCGCATGTTTCTTCGCCTAGTAAATCACGTACGAAGAAACACAGCAGCTTCCTCATTGCGTGCTGTAAAAAACACTTGCATGTCTGTAAACAAGACGCCCCAATAACTAACTTTGCATTTTGCGACCAACTGACTGTTTTAGTGTCTGCAGAAAGTCATAGTTTTGCTCTGACTGCCATTTGCATTGTCTGCCCCAACTCAGCTTTGCTTATGATCATAAATGTAAAAGGTCATTACAGGTTAATCATCAATACTTCTCTGGAGCTGGCGTGCCCAGTGACCTGACATGGCTCCTGACACAGTCTGGCTGTTCCAATTCGGGTCATTCAGGATTCACCTTTTTGAACTGACAAGGACCACCATGCTGATTATCCAGCAAGAAAAAAAAACAAGTCAGGAATCTTAGTTTCACCTCATTTAATTCCAGCCTAGTAGCCAAGTGGGTTATGCTTATGTTTTATTATCTTCCTGCTATAAAAGATATCACTTAAAAGCATTGCTGACCCATCATCCAAGTCCAAAGGTGTTTCTCATAGCCAGGCTACGAGATAAGTACACCTTGGGTCAGCTGTCACTTCTGAGAAGCCTAATACATTGCCAAATTACTTATCTCTAACTTCTGCATTAATAAACATCAGCAAGATGTTCATTTTTGTGAGATAGATGGGAAGACTGCTACAAGAATCCTAAATCTCAGTTGAAATGCATCAGGCAGGTAGTAAAGACACTTGAGTAATACACAGTTTTTTACTACTGAATTCAATTATTTCTTTGATTGTGGTAGAAATTGAGGAAGCTGTCCTGGATGGAGAGGGAAGTTTGTCTAAAGGAAGACTATGAAAGGTGTAGCTGGGTATATGGGCTGATGTGAGCAGAGAGGTTGCTAAGGTACAGTTGTGAGGCTCACACAGAAGCAGCTACATCACCTGCAGCAGGAATCCAGCATGATCTTTGTAACTGCTGCTATCATGGAAGAGAGGAAATGGACTATGACTGTGCAAACAAATGTACATATCATCTTTTTCAAAAGAGAAGAGCATGTAAGTAGGTAAAACCATGATGGATTTATGAAATTGAAATGTTATTCAGCCTGCAGAAGAGAAGGCTCTTCGGAGACCTTATAGCAGCCTTCCAGTACTTAAATGGGGCTGCAAGAGAGCAGGGAGACAGACTTTTTACAAGGATATGTAGTGATAGGACAAGGGAAAATGGCTTTAAACTGAAAGAGGGCAGGTTTAGATTAGGTATTAGGAAGAAATGCTTTGCTGTGAGGGTGGGGAAGTCCTGGAACAGATTGGCCAGAGAAGTTTTGGATCCCTGGAAATGTTCCAGGCTGGGTTGGATGGGACTTTGAGTAACCTGGTCTAGCACAGCAGGGGGACTGGAACAAGATGATCTTTGGTCCCTTCCAACATGAACCATTCTATGATGCTATGAAACAATTTGCTCTGGCTCTGACAGTGCTGAAAAGCAAAAGTAACCACAACCCATATGTCTCATAACAAAACTTTAACTCTGTGGAAGGCAGTTCCAGCAACCCACCAAAGCCACACACTACAAATGGTACCTAAGGTGCTACCAAATTCTGAACATGTTTACTAAATGAGTACCAAAAAACCAAAAAAGAAAACACAATGTGACTGTGAAACTCCAAAACTGCAGATAACATAGTTTCTTTCTTAATAGCTTTCCTACAAACCAGAAGGCTGCCATGCAGTAAGAGTGGGTAGTTTAGCTCCGATTCTGTTTTGCTAAGAGCACTCTGAGAGGATTGTAACTCCTACATCCAGCATTGCTAACACCAGGCTGGACTGGCAGTGCTGGCATTGCAGTAATAGTTCTGGTAACACACAGGTTTCCCCAAAAGTGATTTTCCAGGTTTTTGGCACAACTCTGGAGGTGTCTTGACACAGATATTTATGGTTCCATGCCACTAACTTAACAGCTGACAAAATTTGGACTGCAAAGTTGATTTTGCTTTTAATTTAGCAGAACAGATACTTCAGAAAATGTACAGGAAGCCATTCTGGACTGCACCTACACTTTTCTTTAGGAGCAGCTGAATAGATCAAGATTTTTTTAAAATGAGTCGAGGACATATTTTAGCTGGGAAAGAATGGACAGGCATCATAAATTGATCATATTTAGTGTGTGTACTTTTTAAGCTTCCTTAGTCCATTTTAAACATTTAACAAATGCTTATTCTTTGTAGTTGCACTAACTTGGTAACTAATAGCAAAATAAAATAAGAAATTCTAGGAAGAAAAAGCTAATATTTAAGGTGAAGAGTGGAACAGGTTTATGATAAATGAAAAAGTGTGCTGAGCCTGGTCTTTCCGCATCTTCACAAGCAATGAGAATAGATTTGTCAGTTTAGCACTGATGCATGACTAACTGCCTTGTAAAGGCAAACATCAGACATGGTTATTCTGTGTGTTTGAAACTAGGGAAGATTCTCATTATAGGAAAATTAATAGATTAAAAATGGAGTGATCTTAGCTATCAAAAGCAATGTTCATCTTTATTTTGGGGTGAAAATCAGCAGAGACTTAGAGTGACAGAAGAAGAAAGAAAGAAAAGAAAGAAAAGAAAAGAAAGAAAAGACAGTAAAGAAAGAAAAGAAAAGAAAAAGAAAGAAAGAAAGAAAGAAAGAAAGAAAGAAAGAAAGAAAGAAAGAAAGAAAGAAAGAAAGAAAGAAAGAAAGAAAGGAAGAAAGGAAGAAAGAAAGGAAGGAAGAAAGGAAGAAAGAAAGGAAGAAAGGAAGGAAGAAAGAAAGAAAGAGAAAAGAAAGAAAAAGAAAGAAAGAAAGAAAGAAAGAAAGAAAGAAAGAAAGAAAGAAAGAGAAAGAAAGAAAGAAAGAGAAAGAAAGGAAGGAAGGAAGGAAGGAAGGAAGGAAGGAAGGAAGGAAGGAAGGAAGGAAGGAAGGAAGAAAGAAAGAAAGAAAGAAAGAAAGAAAGAAAGAAAGAAAGAAAGAAAGAGAAAAGAAAGAAAGAAAGAAAGAAAGAAAGAAAGAAAGAAAGAAAGAAAGAAAGAAAGAAAGAAAAAGAAAGAAAGAAAGAAAGAAAGAAAGAAAGAAAGAAAGAAAGAAAGAAAGAAAAAGAAAGAAAGAGAAAGAAAAAGAAAGAGAGTGAATTAATGTCAGGCATATCATCATTAAGATAAACTAAGGTTAAACAAGTCTGGAAAGAAGAGGAATTTAGAAATTTATTTCACTTTCCACTTGGGGAATATATACACATACATTTTGATAGTGAATGAGGGAAAATCTTATCCTTACAGTTTTGTACATGATTTCTTCAACTGTTCTGACAGTTTTAACTATATTTGACCACGTTCAATGTAGTGGGTTCCTACATTTTTCTTGAAAGTAGGTGGACAAGTAGAAGGGAAGACTTGAGATGGCACCAGAGCAAACATTGTTTCTTTCAAGACCAAAAGAAGTTATTTTTTTGTTTTTCCTTTTTCCTATGGGCTTTATGGGGAAGGACAACAATGTCTCAGGAAATGTAATATTTCTATCAGTTTGTTTCTCCAGGCAGAACTGTGCTGGGGAAGGAGAAGCTGAGATTTACTCTGTGAACAGGGGAATAGGAACATATACAGACACATACGCTGAAGACAGAGCTTAGAGACATCCTCATCCAGGAACTGTCTGCATGTAGCAGTTTTATATTTCTATCTGGGGAAGTCTGAATAAGTATTCCAGAAAGTTTAAATGCCAGACTGTGTGGTCACTACATGCAAAACAGTGTTAGTTGCAAATGAAGAAATGCTTCCTCGAACACAAGCTTGCATGGAGAGCTGAGAAAGGACTCATCAGAAAAGCTGAATGCACTTAGGTTAGGTTTCCATTTTCAACCTACAGAAAAAAATGAAAACAACTTCTAAACTTGTGCACCTTCTCTGCAGATGACACTCTCCTATGTTTGTAGTGAAGTGTAGTCAAGGAAGTTGCATGGAAAAAACAAAAGTTTGGTGTAGGATAAAGTAGGTGTGAGGTGATATCCTCAGATATCACTATGATCAGGAAATTCAAGGGGAATGACAGTGTGTACTAGAGAAAACAAGCAGGGAGGAGGAAAAGGGGAAGAATCTAAAGGTTAAAATACTACAAACACATCCTTACTGGGAGCGGCTTCCAAATAACCCGTGTGACTATGCAATGGGGAATGTATTTTAAAAATTGTGAAATAAGATAATGGCCAGCAGTAGGCTTAATGGTATTATTTATTGCAAATCTCGTTCATCAGCATTTTCATACCTACTGAATATCCACTGAAAACTGTGGGGGAGAAAAGGCCAGTTATAAATAGGACAGCCAGAACAGGATTCTCTGAAGTTGAGTTCTGTTGTCTATTTAGTTCATTGCAGACAGTTGTGGGTATCCTCATAACTGACTGGCATATTTCCTAAATTTCACTGCATGCATCCTCTTGATAATGATTTTTTTTCCTGCACGTAATTAATGTCTAAATATATGATATGTTTGCAGTATCACTGTGGATATCTGCACGTGGATTCCAAACAGTTGCATTACCCATTGCCACTATCAGGAATAATGCTCTTTTCTCTCTCTATTGGTTAAAATACGCTTCCTTCATTTTATGATCAAGCTTGCCCTGGCAATCTATACATTTGCAACCCCAGGATTAATCCATGTAATTCACAATTAAGCCAGAAAGTTGCCAAACTGGCCCAGTGTCTTTCACCCAGCACTCACACCATGAGCTGGTCTTGTATTCTTTGTATCAAATTGCATCTTCTTGTTAGAGGTAAACCTCTACCCTTTCAAAGACTTATTCTGATTACCTTGACGTCATGAAAATGCATGAAGAAAGGCATATGACAGAATACAAAAAAAACCCCGGAATCATTAAATGGCATTTTACTCTCTGGACTTGGTATTCCTTAAGTTGCTATTTTTTTAAACTCACTAGACACTTTTGATGTCCTAATTTTGATCATTCTGGCAGTGTCTAGGAGGGCTGGTTTTGTTTCCTTGGAAGTGTAATATGCTAATTCTGTCATTTTTCTATAGAGGAAGGAAATAAGGTAGTGAGGACACTGCAGAAAAAGTGTCACTGTGATTTATTACAGGAAAATAAAGAAATAGGAGCAACAAAAGAAAATACAAGCAGTTACAACAGAAAGATTGAAAGAATGCATATGTGTGTGAAGGGTCCAGCAAAAGAAAACAGAATTGTGCCTCTGTTTACAAATTCTCTATCTGAGATGCTTTTGCACCTGTATGCATTGAAAAGTTCTATTAATTATTAAATAATTAAAAAGAAAAAGTATCTTTGAAGGCCTTTTAAATGCAGATATTCCCTTTGGCTTTGGAAGTCCCTGAGTCAAAATTCTAAGGAGAGTGTAGCTGAGAAATACCTTCTGTCCTGTTAGTGTACCTTCCCTCACTAGTTGCAGCTGACCACTTTCAGAGAGGGATTTGTGCTTTGACTGGCCTTTCTAACCAAGAAAATTATTATATTCAAATCAGGGCTGTGCCTTTTTGCCTTGTTTGTGAGAGACCATCCCATCTGGACAAGTTCCATACCTTCAGATCCCAGAAGTGCATTGGAGGCTGGGGATTAAAATTCTTACACGTTCATTAGGACTGAGCATGATCCATCCCCAGAGTTTGTACATTTTGACCAGACCAAACCTGCTCTGCTCTGTTCAGGCACAGAGGAGGATTTCACCTTTAGTTCCTCCTCACTATACCTCAATTCCCCCCTGGAATGTGGAAATAGTAACAGCAGGTGCCTCAGGGGGTGTGAGCTGCATGGGCAGACGTGGCAGCTCAAAGGTAGGCTGCCCTGGGAGTTGGGTGAGGCCGTGCCAGGCAGCCGAAGGAGGAGGCTGGGGACCCTCCTTTACCTCGGGGTGCACGCAGGGACAGCCGCCAGCACAGAGCAGTTTCACAGGAGCTTTTTGGGCAGGACCTGATTTCTCTGCTCACACACAGGCAAGGTCCTAGACAACAGCATGAACTTGCATGCAAGTTCATACCGTTCTATTCAGGGGTGCACTGAAGTGACAAATGGCACGAGGCCACACAGCGAATACTGAGAATTGTCACCGTTGGGTAGGAAATGACACAGGCTCACCAGAAGGCTGGTTTGCACAGCATAGCAGCTTTACTTCCAATTCTCTCTTTTTATACATTGTTCCACTACAGATAGACCTGGTTGGTCAATTAATCACTACACTTCACCTGGTTGGCAAATGAACAAGACGCCTTTCTTATAAACAATCTTTGAGGAAAACAGGAAAACAGAGAGTAGGAAAACAACACCTGCAGGTTGTTAATAATAATAGTAATAATAATCTATCATTGTTCACCTTTGACTCCCTAAAGTCCCACATGCCGATTCTGGGAAAACTTACCTAGTTTTCTCGCTCTCTGGCCAGGCTGTCGCATCCACAGAGAATGAAATAAAAGCTTAAGCAGCAGCTCATGCAGTGACCATCACCTTATTTTGCAATCCTTGGTATTTGGCATGCCTCCATTATACTGCATGAATCAAAGCCCTTAGACCAGATATGTAGTTGTGTATTAATATATCATGACACGTGAAAAAGAAGGCTGATTGAGAATGACATGACCCATCATTTTTTTATTATTTATTTTTTGTTGCTGTATTTTTTGCAATTTTTATGGTTTTCAGCACAGTCTCTTACAGAAGCTAACCACCAAAGCCCTATTTCAGTATACTTAGAGAAGAGATTAACCTAGTACAAGTCATGTGATTATGTATCTGTTTTGCCTCTTCTACCTAAAAATTTACCTTAATGAACAATGAAGAACCTTTGAATTAGCTCAAAGGGGGAATAGTAATTAGAAAAAAAAATTTTTCAACTGCAGAGCCTGCCTCTTTTTTGAATTAAAAAATCATACCTAAAGCCCCAAATGTTTTCTTGCAATGAGTTTTGAGGGAGTAAATTAATCGTGCTGTGTTATAGTTATTGGGGCAGATATTTTCCAGATTTGTTTTTTAAATTTCCTTACAATAAGAGCTATTAGAGGCAAAAATAATGTCTGTTAATTATAGTGTAAAATTACTTCTACTTTGAGTATGAATAGGGATCTAAAGGCTTTGTACCGAAAGTCTAATTTTTTACAGCTAGATATGAATCTTTCCCTTTTTGTGCTTGCAGACAGAGAATTGCAGCCAGAACCTGTCAAACTATGCAGTAAGATGTGTAGCATCTCAGACCAGGGCCTGGACCCTGGGGAGGGCACCTGTAAACTGAAAAGACACCTGTTTTCAGTGGTAGTTAATGAAGCTGTATGCCCTTGTGACAGAATTAAGTATTCTCACCACTCAGCCTGGCAGTCACAGCATTCTTAGAAGTAACTGTTGATACAGCAGACCTAAGGGACTTTGTAAGTAGGTCAGTGGAACAAGCAGCAAGTTCTCTTTCCTTCTTCTATCTTCCTCCCCACCCTGCAAAACCTGAGAACATCAGTTCTGGGAATAAAAATACAGATCTTAAAGAAGCACCAAGGAAAGAGATATCACTATTTATTCAGGGTCTCAGCCAGTAAACTTTCTGCTATTTTTTTTTTCTAATTTTATAAATGGAAACATTAATTTTGGAGACTATCAGTGATTGTGAAAATGTAAATAGAACATATTTTAAGAGTGTTGCTGTAACCTTTATGTCTTCTAGAAATCAGACAGTTGCAGAGATTACTCACCACATGTGAGACACTAAATAGGGGGGAAATGTAGTGGAGTAGAAACATTTTATCAGAGCATTCAGAGGGAATAAATGTTTCCCAGGTTACACATAAAGTATGATTTGTTGTATGGAATGATTCTATAACTGAACAATTCAATATGAAATCTATACAGGCCTTAAAGGATTTGTTTTCCCCCACTCTTAGCCAATCCCTTTATCAATACAGGATCCCTGTTTTAAAAATTTAGTATGAACAGGGAAAGAGAGTTGCCATGGAATTTACTTCAAGGTAAATAATGATGTCCTCTGCAAGAACTGGAAATTCTCAGGCTGTGGGCAGTTCAGATGTGGTCCTAGGAGTCTGCCTATGTAGTCTTGAATAAAAGGCACTTCTGTCCAACCATTTACTTATCTAAACTAGTTTACATCTGTAAGATGATTCAGTCAAACAAGGACCATGCAATGGTTCTACAGTGGGATGGGACATGTTAAAATGTGCACTGAATTCCTCTTGCTGGTTATGTATTTCTGCTCTGTGTATATTTCTTAAACAAATTTTCAGACTCTAATGCAGAGAAGGGCTTGCTAGATGCAGTGATGCAATAGGATATTTTCTGGATTGAAATATGCTTTGTTTCTATCCCCTCTGTAAAAGACAGAGGTAATCTAGGGCATTGACTTTGGCCCATCATGTTTCTTTTGAACATTGTTCAGAACCCTTTGGTGTGCCATGATCAAATACTTCAAACATTCACAACCACATGTGAATTTTCCATTGAAGGGATTGGTAACATGTTTTGAAGGCTGAACAATTTAAGTAAAACAAATTAAGTATAAACTTGTAATTAATAAAATCTCTTAAAAATCTCTTCTAAGTGCCTGAGAAGGTGATACATTCACATTAATTAAAATGATGCTTATGTGCAGCTGATTCACGTGATGTAAAAGTTGAAGGTTGTGAATTCATTTGGTTTATTACTATTATTTCCAATGTGCTGGTTAATCTGCAATAAGGCAGGATAGATTTTCTATTAATTCATGCCAGTACTAGTGCCATGAGTATGTTCTGAATAGGCAGCAGGGCTGATGTCTCCTGCTTGGGCTTAAGTCCTAAGGATGCCCAATGATAATTGATAATTCATATCTGTAGACAAACATTTTGAAGCCTTTGACCTACAGAGGAACTCTTCATGATCTTTCCCAACATTGTATGTTCCCCATTGGAAGAGGATTACCATGATAAGATGTAAGGAAACTTTTGTAAACCAGTTAACAACATTCAGATAACTTAATAACAACCTAGCAGTGAATTTAACCAGACATTACTTGTAAGATGTGATCTGACAAGATAACAACTAGGGCTCTGGGAAACATGGATGTAAGTCACCAGCATGCATTCAGCATTATAATCAGGAGGACAACAGGTCCTCAGTAGAGGAGGATCTGAAGTGACAGGAAGTGTAAGTGTTGTCTTCATTCACATTCTTGCTGATAGTTCAGGCATGAGTAGAAACTCTCTGTGAAGTAAGTGTGGTGGTTAGCTGTGATATGTTGGTATAGAAGGTTGAGGAAACAAAGGGGGATGAGAGGATGAACAATAACGAAACCTTATGTAGTGCTTTAAGTGTATTCTTAAGTGTAGTCTATGCAAGCTTTAATAGCTATCCTTACTAAGAATAAGCATTTAAAGAAGAGAGATAATAGCCATAAATCTTGAAATGGTTCAAGTACTGCAGGTCGCAGACACTGAGACACAGATGACAGGGAAGGACGCGACAGTCAGAAGTGCGCAGCACTTGGGAATGTGGTTTTACTGGTGGGTTTGGCAGTGCTGGGCCAACAGCTGGGCTCGCTGATCTTTGAGCTCTTTTCCGACATAGCTGATCCTGCGATCCTGCGATCCTGCGATCCTGCGGCGTTCGCAGCGCCGGGCGAGTCCCGCCCCAGCCATGCTGAAAGCACCGCCAGGGGGCGCCGCCGGGAGGGGCGGGGCCTGAGCGCGTCGGGGGCGGGGCCTGAGCGCGTCGGGGGCGGGGCCTGAGCGCGTCGGGGGCGGGGCCTGAGCGCCCCGGGGGCGGGGCCTGAACGCGCCGGGGGCGGGGCCTGAGCGCGCCGGGGGCGGGCCCTGAGCGCGCCGGGGGCGGGGCGGCTCCCCTGCGCCTGCGCGCGGCGCCCCCGGAAAGGCGGCCACGTCTGCCGGAAGCGCTGGGACTGAGGCGCCCGGGCCGGCCCGCGGCCCCGCGCTGACCGCCGGCCCCTCACGGCTCCCCCGGGCCGGCCCGCGGCCCCGCGCTGACCGCCGGCCCCTCACGGCTCCCCCGGGCCGGGGCGTCCCCCGCGCTTGCAGGAGGTGAGGCCGGGCCGTGCTGAGGCCTCCGCCGCTCCTGAGTGGGGCCGGGCCTGGGGAGGGCGGCGGGCAGGCGGTGCTGGGGTGGGGGGCAGCGGTCACTCTGAACGCCCCCTTCCCGGAGCTGGGGTAGAGGCACAGGCCCCCGCTGTGGTGTCGCGGGCCCGTGGTGCAGGTGAAGGCACGCACCTGTCCGCCGTGTTGGTGTCACGGGAGACGCAGCGGGCTGCAGAGTTTGTGGGGGAGAAGATCCGGGCCTGAGCCGGGTTGGGAGTTTGCAGGCCAAACGTCTAAGGCATAGTTGTTTTCTCTTTGTGATACTCTGGAGCAGCTAAAGATACCAGAAACTGATGCAGGGGTCTGCTTTTAATAACCTTGATTCAAAACCCGAGGTTTTGTCTGTTTTCTTCAGAAACTGCTTTGGTTTATTTCCCTTAGTTATTTCCCAAAACAGCAAAATACCAAATAAGCAGAAGAAAAGTATTACAATAACTACAGTACTAATAGCTTAACACACCAGTTAACCACCAGTACATCTTGCCTTAGCAGCAGCAATCTAATTTCTAATTCTTCTGTCGTTTGCAGTATATGGTCCTGAAATTCTAATTGTACGGAGTTCATCAACAGACACTCATCATGTCTTGGCTTGCTGATCTCGCTGGAAAGGCAGAGGATCTACTCAACAGAGTTGATCAAGGAGCTGCATCAGCTCTGAGCAAAAAAGACACATCAAGCAGTGCAGTTTATGATAATAAGAACTTGGACTCTGCCAATGAGTATTCTGAAGCGCACCAGCATACTGGAGAACTGAAATACCAGACCTCCTCTAAAGCGGCCTACATCTCCTCAGCAGCTGAAAATATTAAACACCAGAAGGCCACAATCCTGGCAGGAACAGCAAATGTTAAAACAGCACGTAGGACATCCTCAGAGGCAGCTTCTCCAGTAGAAAATGCTTCCACACCCAGGGCTGCCTCACATTTTGTGAGAAGAAAAAAGTCAGAACCTGATGATGAGTTGCTATTTGACTTTCTCAACAGTTCAGAGAAAGAACCTAATGGAAGGATAGATTCTAAAAAGGAGAAGAGCAAGGCACCTGTTCTTCAGAATCACTCCCGGACTTCAAGCATTAGTTCTGTGTCTACCAGTACACAGAGTGCAAAAACTTCTGAAGATAATTCCATCAGGAGCCAAGGCAATGGTAGTTAAATAGTATTGAACCTAGAAATATTTAAAACCCAAGTGTGTCTAGGGTAAGGCTAGGTAACACATGAAACTTCATGTCACTTCATGAAACACTTAATGATGGTAGTGTGTCAAATGGGTGAGGTACAGCAGGGCCTTGCAGGTTTTTTCATCACTGGGGCAATACTGGATACTATGCTAGCTTGACAGACAACATAGTGAATACCTAAATCCTCTGTGCTCTGGACCTGCCTTGTTGCTACTGCTCAGCCTGACCTCTCAGAGCTGTGGTCTGACCTTGCATCAGCCCCATATGTCCCCACGTAGAAGCACAGGTGCTGCTGGTTTTTTTTGGTCACTGGGGCCTGTAGCTGCTGTTGCCACGTGGGAGGGGGAGTGAATTTCACTCATGCAGAGATGGTGTTGGCTGTTGCCCAGTGCAGCGTGTGGGGTGAGGTGTTCCCTGATCCACCATGCAGGAGCTGTGAGCTGGCAAACATGCTTGTCCTGCAGGAAGCTGGATGCAGACAGGCTGGTGTAGAGCCACAGGCATGAGAGAGCCAGAGAGATAAAGCCTCTGGGTTTGCCAGAAGTAGTTCATGACTGCTTAATCCAGAGGCCTGAATGAGCTTCCAGGCCAGACAGTCAAAAGCTGGGGCTGGGCTCAAGTCAAACACACAAAGGAGAATGTGGCTGGGAAGTGTCAAGGACTCCTGTTCTCTACGAGACTGTCCAGTCTGTACTCCATCCTTGTTGCCCTGCTACTTTGCTGTTATTTATTCTAGAAAATTATAGCAAGTGGTTCTGTTATTAATAATGTAGTTAGAATACTTTATTTATTTAGTACTTTGAGCATATGAAGTATTGTAAATGCCAGTTTTTTACTTACTACATTAAGTATGCTGAAAAAGCTTTAGACATAAAAAGGGATAATTTCCAAACACCTGAATATTTTCTGAGTCCATGACTTTTCAGTAAGGTTTGCTACTAATAATAAGTAATACAGATATCTTAGACCTGACTCTGCAGCCTTGCTGATTGGTGCTTAAGAAACATTTGTTTTGCTCAGTGTGGCTTGTTGAATTTTCTTCTGAGGGTTTTTGAGCAGAGTTTGCATTGTGGAGCTGCTAAATAAGGAAGAATGCAGTTACAATACAGGACGTGAACACGCTGTTTTCAAAAGTTCATTGTACAGATATATCTGTCTCATTTGAATATTCAGCACAGAATCTGTTGAAGTAGCTTATGATGTATTAGCTATAGACAAAACCAGTTAACATTATACTTTGTATGTTGCCATGGTTATAATCTAATCTGTGCTGTAAGTGGCTCATTTCTTGCTTCATTAGCTTAATTAATCTATTGAGTTTTCCAGGCAGAGAAATGAGCCTAAATTATTTCATAAGTTGGAAACTGTGTAAGTAAATCAAAGGAAAGATAATGACACTTCTTAGGATCCCTTTAATTGGAAAAAGGCTTGAGAAAATGTGGAAGAAATCTTCTGTCACTGCTGCTACTTGTGGGTGTGGTGTTGCTCAGAAATAATTCCCTGGGCTTGGGGTGTTAGGGGCTGTTGTAGCGGTAAGAAAAGTGAAGCAGCTTGGTTAATGGTCACAAGGGGAAGTAAATAATTCAGCAGTAATGTGTTTGGATTGCCTGTTTGTGCATTCCTTGCTATGTCATTTTATCTTAACATTGCTGCAAAGCTTCCAACTATCTGCATGCTGGAATCAAGACTTACATTGGATTTGTAGCTTTCACAGGATTAATCAAAGATGTGTGTGTGCATGATGGGAAAAGGCTGTTGGTTCCTCCTTCCCTCCAGGGCACTTGTTCAGAATACCACTAGGAGTTCCTTTATTGTTCTCTCTTTTAAAACAAATTTGGCGTTGGCAAAATCTGAATGGAGACCAGAATGAGTTTGTACTAAAAATTCCTGCAGTTAGTTGCCATGTATATTTAGTGCTTTCTGTTACTCTTCAGCTTCTGAGGACTTCTCTGAGCAGCAAAGTCATAAATAGAGTGTTAATGTTTTGAAATCTTAAAGTTGCCATTTATGTAATGGGAAATTTAATAGCTTCTATTATGTCTTGTCTTGCAGTATTAACAGAAACACTGCATGATGCATGTAAATAGGCCTGTTTTGTGCAATCGCTTTTGAGAAGCAGCTCCATATTCCATTACAGCATGAACTATTTTGATTTATTCTCGTTGTTCCTTAACCATTGATGCAGATCATGGAACTACTGTTCCATGTAAAGGTTTGTAAAGGTAGTTTACAAACATATGCATTTGTTCTAAGTTGCGTCTCTCTGCGCAGAAACTCCAGACAGTTCAGACTCCGGCCTGGGAGCACAAGGGAATGGCCTGAAGGATTCATCACTAAGTGCAGTAACCAACCCCAGCCTTTCAGCTAATGATGATTCCAAGTCACATGAGCTGTCCAATCTTCGCCTGGAGAACCAGCTGCTGCGAAATGAAGTTCAGTCTTTAAATCAAGAAGTGGCTTCGTTAATACAGAGATCCAAAGAAACACAGGAAGGTACTTCAGCGATAACATTAGTAAAGTGCTAGTGAACTAGGAAACAATGCTCTATGTATTTAAAATAAAAACTCTCCAGGTACATTTACATGTATGACTTCCCATGTAATGAGGTGGGAGAAATTAAAAAGCTTGTTCAACTACAAAGATACAACAAACGTTGATTAAAATGATGTGTTCAAGTTAGTTACAAAGCTTACATCTTAATAAAACACTGACAGGAAATACCATGTTTAAAATACTTTTCCTGTATTTTAATGGCTTTTGCAAAATAGTTATATTTAAATAAGCAAATTTCTTTTGAGTACTTCAAACTGACTACTTTCTGGCTGTGGTAGACTATAGTCTCTGATGCCTAGAAACTGACAGTAAAAATATAATATTAGTGTTTTTAATATGACATCACTGGCTTTTTCAAAGCCAAGTGAAATGACAAATGTAAAAAATGTGAGTACAAGTTAATAAAACAGAAGGCATACTCCTGCTGTTAGGCATAAAATGGAGGTACCACATTTTTTTCACTAACTGCGTAAGCCAGATAATTTTAATATCCAGTGAAGTTTAATGTGTGATGTTAGATTTAAAACAGAAGCTTCTAAGTATTCCAGCATTATTCACAACTGGTGTATTTTTCTATTGTTTTTTATGTGACTATAAACTCAAACTGGAATTAAACTAGATGCTTTATGCAAACATTTCTCTTGACACAGGGATATTTGACAGTAGGCCATTGCAGGGGATGGGGCAGGTGAAATCTGTCATCTACAGTGTGACTCAGAAAGAAATGTCTATTTTGAGATCACCTCCAAAATTTTCTGGGTTGCGCTTTGACAGCCAATCTGGCATTTGTTACTTCCCGGTAGCTCATAAATTTTCAGTTTTAGTTCAACTTGGTTGTATTTAATTTTTTTTTTTTCTTTAGGAAATTAGATAGGTGCACCGTGACTGCTTACAAGACCTTGCAATAATCTACTTTTGTAAACTTCAAAGCAACTTCTTATTTTGTAGAACTGAACAAATCCCGAGAGAAGGTGGAGAAGTGGAATGTTGACCATTCCAAGAGTGACAGGATGGTTAGAGACCTTCAGGCTCGGGTGGATGATCTGACAGAAGCTGTTAGTGCCAAAGATTCACAGCTAGCTGTGCTGAAAGTACGGTTGCAAGAAGCTGATCAGCTCTTAAGTGCTCGGACAGAAGCTTTAGAAGCACTGCAGAGTGAAAAATCACGGTACTTCTTAATTTCATACTTTGGAATTCTGAAAATAGTAATAAGTTTGAAAAAATCAAGGTAGATAATTAGTGCCCTCAAGAATAAAAAATAAACTAGTGAGGAAAGATTTGAAATACAAGGATTAAAGTTTGCAATGAAACTGCTCTATCATAATTGGCAGTGGGAACAGGACAATTAAATATGGCATCTGTTGGCATCTGATTATTGAAATCCATTTTATGTAAATTATTTGTATCAGAGACATGAAGCTGAAGGTCACAAGAATTTTTTTTCTTGAAAAATAGACTTGCTTATCCACAAATATACAGATTTTCCTGAACTTATCTCGCTGCTGGGATATGGATACTCTAGAATATAGGCCAGGGAGGAGAAGCATGAGTCATTAACTCCAGTCCTCACACCTGTAATCTATATGCAGTAATCTACTGGGCAAATTTTCAAAGCTGGTCTGGAAGCCAGGAGGTTTTATTTCTACACAAAAAATCACACTAGCTTGCTCCTTTTCCAATAAATGTGTGTCTCTATTTCAGGATAATACAAGACCACAGTGAAGGAAGCAGTTTACAAAATCAAGCCCTTCAGACTCTTCAGGAGAGGCTGCGTGATGCAGACTCTGCACTCAAGCGAGAGCAAGAAAGTTACAGACAAATGCAGGTTAGACTTGAAGAGCAAGGAAGACTTTAAGACTCTGCTTTTGAGATCAGATCCATGAGGTTCCATGTGCTCTCTCCTCCCTTTGACTTCAGTTCCTGTTCAGGGTACTAATTGCTGGGAAGGGTGTGCTGTCTGCTGCACTAAATACCCTTGAGACGCTAATTTATTTCTTATATGTTATCTTGAAATTTTCATGAGTAAAAGTTTTTGAGGATTAATGTTGACAATTTTTACTGGGTTTTTTTAATGCTAACTTAAATGTTAATACATGTTTGAAAAGTAAATTGGTAATCAGTTCTGTTTTGTTTGGTATGTTGTTACACAATTTTACTGTGAGATCTTAAGATGAAAGATCACTTCTGTGGTAAAGGTGCGAGTACATTATTGATAAAGAATGTGTTCTGTACTTAAATTGGCCTTTGCTGTGTAGAATAACATCTCTGAAAATCTTTAAGAGTGTCTGTTTTGATTTTTTACAGTACTTCAAAATATGTCATACTACAATTGATAATATTTTTTGAGGGGCAAGCTTGCTTTTTGTTTGCTAAATAAATTAGAATAATAGGAAGATTGTTATTCCCACACTATTTCTGGTGAGGGAAAGAAAAGCATATTCTTACTTGGATTATTTACCACTTGCTTAAGCAAGCAGAGTTTCTTTCCATATAGCAGTAATGAGTCTTTAAGTTGGAGGTGGTGTGCTCTGTGTAGTTGCTTTTAAACTTTCTTTTTTTCCTTCCTAGGTTAAAGTTGAGACTGTGTTTAAACACAAAGTATTGTTTCTTTATTACTAATAGAGTGAGTTTGCGGCTCGTCTAAGTAAAGTGGAAGCAGAACGTCAGAACCTGGCAGAAGGGATAACTGTAGCAGAGAGAAAGTATTTAGATGAAAAGAGGCGAGCTGATGAGCTTCAGCATCAAGTCAAAATAACTAAAAGCCACCTAGAATCTGCAAAACAGGAACTGGCAGACTATAAACAGAAAGCTACTCGCATTCTCCAAGTAAGGACTGTTGTGAAGAAATACAGTGTGATTTGTATGCTTTAACTATTTTAAGGTGTTAGGCTTCAAATAATCTAACTTGTGGTATTTTTTTTCATGTGACCTGTAGTGTGTTCTGGGGCATATCTATAATGATACATATATAGAACAGCTATCAGTCTGCCTTGTGTAAACTTAAGTTTATAGATGAAGTTATGGAATTGAAATGGTAGTTCAGGGCCTGAACCTGAAAAAAAAAACCCAAGGGAACCATTGTACTTATTGTGCATCATCTGTCAGCGTGTTCCACATCCAAGAGTCCAGATAGTTAGATGAAACTACAGTAGGTGAAACCTACAATTTGTTCCATATCCAGTATTCTTGATTCAAGAATATTGCTCTGTTCTGCTTGGGGCTGAAGCATAGTATAGAATGGATACTCAACATGTAACCAGAGAATATTTTTCCATGTCCTGAAAGGTTGCTTGTGATTGACATGATACGAACAGTGGCAAAATCAGTTATTTTGTGCAGAGTTCTGTACTATGTAAATGTTAAAGGTACCATGTTCAGATGTGGTTGGTTTGAGTCATGTTTCTGAGCGTTAGTACAATGTTGAAGATGGAGATCTCTTTTTAAAATAGTTAATTTAGTCAAATGTTCAAGGACAGGTTTTAAATCATCTTGGTAAATACGAAAAGCCTAAAATCACAAGTCAATGCCAAGGTAATACTAGGCTGACTCTGAATAAAATGACTTATCCTCTTTCCTGGAAGAGTTATCGCTGTATTTGGTTCTTGATTTTGTTGGCAGGAGAAAAAGGGGGTCAGTTTTGTCTATAGTGTTTGTTGGTGTGCATCTTGTCTGTTTCAGTACCAAGAGGGCCAAAATTGTTATCCATGACAAGTTTCACATTCCAGGCACTTGTAAAGAAAAAAGCTGTACTCTTCCACAGATAACATAGGCTTTCAGTTAAATTAGTCTTATGGCATACAGAAAATCAGAAAAATTATCCATATGGAAACATTTTCATTTTCAAATGTGTAGGGTCATTACTGGATAAAAGAAAAGAGAAACCAGTCATTATAACATATTTTAGTTGAGCACTTGTTCAATACTGCTATAAATAATATATTGACTTTTTTTTCAGTCTAAGGAAAAGTTGATAAACAGCTTAAAAGAAGGCTCTGGTATTGAAGGTCTGGATAGCAATACAGCAAGCACAGTGGAACTGGAGGAACTGAGACATGAGCGAGACACTCAGAGAGAAGAAATACAAAAACTAATGGGGCAAATACAACAGATGAGAACAGAGCTGCAGGTAGCTGTGCTGATGTACACCTGTATTTGCAGTTAGCTATGACAAAGGACTGTTCTCTTGCATACTGTGGGTCTGCTGTTTCTAGCATTTATTACCTTACTTGTCTCTTCCCTCACTACTGTGTACTCCTTTTGAGGGAAGCATTTCTTTCCTTACAATCATAGTGATTTCTCCAGCCATCGCCTGTATTCTTTTCTGCATGAGCTACTAATCCTTGAAGCACTGCAATCCAAGTCATCCATGCCTATCTGCTGGCATAATGGGCTCAACACGGCAGCTGCATGCAAGCCCATTTTACACAGTTTTAGCCTGTAGACAGTAGAAAGGAAGCAGCAGAGGCTTTTCATGTTCACAAAATGTATTTTATTACTGTGTTACTAAAAATATACCATATAAGATGACCAAATGTAATTTATCCAATACACCCGCACCTTCCTTTTCCTTTGAAGAAATATTGTATGTACTATTTTATTCCTGTAACCTATGACAGATTTGCAGTAACATCTGAATGTTAGTGAAATGGTTATATTTGTGTTCATTTCAGGATATGGAGACACAGCAGGTAAGCGAAGCTGAGTCAGTGAGAGAGCAGCTTCAAGACCTGCAAGAGCAGATATCAGCACATAAAATGGCCAAGCAAGAGGCAGAAGCTGAACTAGAACGGCAAAAACAGGTAAGGAATTTTTGAAAGCTGGATCTCTTTTTAGGCCCCATGCATTGTCATCTGCAAAGCATTTGGCTTAATAAGAGAATATTTGGATACTTGGGCAGTGTTTAATTTTTTGTCTAGTACTTCACGAGGTCAAGGGAAGTGCAGCCAAGACAAAGCAGTGGTTAGGGCCTTCTGGTTACTGCTGATGAACAGAGATCCTGGTGAATAAACAGGACCCTAAGGGAGTGCACAGAATTGATCAGGATCTTGAGTTTTATTCAGCCGGGAAACAATCAAACAACAGGGATATAGTAACAAGTGTAACATCAAAAAACCCTAATACTGAAAGTGGCTATTGTGAAACTTCCGGTACTCAATTAATACATAAGTTGTAGCTTGTAAAACAATGTCATTGTAGTACCAATTTAGAGGTAATTTATTTAATCCATTTGTTACTCAGTTCTGAATCTAATTGTCATTACTTCTAAACTGCTCTAGTAGACAAATTGCTGATAAAATTTTGTTAATGAATTCTGTCAGATTGTGTCATCTTTTTGAGCAAATTCTGCCTCGATTTAAGCAGTTTTGTGCTATAAAGAGTGGGGGGGAAAAGGCAAACTTGTATTTCATGTGAACAAACTTATTATGCAGTAGGAATTGGACAAATACTTTGCATGTTAAAAATTTTCCTTGTAAGAAAAAGCTCGTGAATAGAGTTAATAACGAAGAAAGCACAAGTCCTCTGTATCTGCTAGGAACAATTTATCTTATAGGATTATCTATCCTTTCAGAAATTACATTTTAATGGGATGCTCGCCGCTTGAACTAATTAAAAGGCAGAAGTCGAGGTCTGCTCTTTATGGGTAGCTGATGTTTATTATGTCAAAGCAGATGGTAGATTGTATTTTGTTACTCCTGCCCTTCTGAGGAATATGCTTTAAGTCAATAGAAAGAATAAGGTGAATTAAAAAAACCATCAGTTATTGCAGAAACTGAAGTCTTCCTTTTGATGACATCCATTTACATGTGCTTTTAACATAATTGCTTGTATTGATACTTAATATAATTATGGTCAGTTCTGTCTGGGAGTTGCTTTAACTATTGTCACAAGGTTTCTGAAACTGAAGACAGAAAATAAGTAAAGGTGTTATTTTTTTTGTACATCTGATGCTTCAAAGGGAGAACAGTGGGAATCTGTTTTCTGTAGCAACTGACAGCTGAACTCATAGTGATTTGTAGATTATTAATTTAAAAAATAAGCTTGACAGGTCTGTAATTGGGAGCTAAAATAGCCACTAAATCATGAGAGTAACAAAACTTACAGTTAGATTTACTCTTCAGTAATTTTTTTTTACTAATATTCCTTCTCCTTTCACATCTGCTGTGTTAATTTATCCTAAATTTTAGAGGAAGATGTATGTCATACAGAATTATAGATAGCTATGCGAAGGGTTTTCTAACGTGTTTAAAGAATGGTATTTTGAATTAATGAGTTTATTTTAGGAATACAGATACCCTCTAAGTATTTTGTAATTGTTACATTATTGACATAGTTCTAAGATAGCACTACAACAAATGGTGAAAGTGTAAGGAAGATAAAATTTTGGTCCCAATGAAATTGTGTGAGTCCTAGTAAATGAGTCTGGGTAGATATTTATATTAGGGCAGTCTCCACAAAAGAATTTAATTAGCCTTGTAGGTTGTGTCTTGATACTCAGCTCTCTCTATCCCCATACCCCCAGTCCTAGACAGACATGTTACTAAGATAATATTTCAGTTTGTATTTGATTGCAACATATTACTATCTTGTGTTCTGTTGTGAAACTCTAGATAACTAGAGTTTGTCTCTCAAAATACATATATATGTATAAAATCTTTAATGTGTAATTGTGATAAATTTTATAGGAACTCCATTATACTGAAGAAGAACTGTATCGAACAAAGAATACTTTGCAAAGCAGAATAAAAGACAGAGAGGAAGAAATTCAGAAGCTCAGAAATCAGGTGTGTGGAGAAAATAATTTTATCCCCTTCAGTTATGAAAACAGTGATACAAACTACTTTTTTGACTAAACTATCCTGAAAAGTCCTGTAAGCATTCTACTAATAAGGTACTTGTATCAATAAAGAGTAGAGTTTTGAGAGTACGGAATACAAGAAGGAAACCATGTAAATAGCCTATTTTGTTGTATGTGCTTTGATATAAAGGGCAGGGGAGGAATCAACCACTGTCCCAACTAGACCTGGTGGGGGTGTTGGACCAACATTCTTCTCTTAGCAGACTAAAAACACGCATTGGAGTTTGATTAGGTCATTATGAATTCTACCAAGATCCTTGTAACTGTTCAAAGAGCCTAAGTTATCTCCTGCAGACTCAGTGATCCATCTGGCTCACTGTTCTATCTTGGCCAGTGGCAGTAGGGGCCACCCTACTTGGCCACTTCCTTCACTCCTGTGTACCTACTCAACATCAGCAGTTGAATCAGGGTTGTTAGTGTTTAAGTCTTTGTCGGAACCCAGAATGTCCCTTGGACACTCTTGGATGTTCCGGGCCCAGGTCAGAAGCATTTGAGACCCTGGAATGCAGCCACAGACCCGTGTGGCTTTGAACCAGATCCATGGAACAATTTACCAACTTTGCAGGAAGAACAAGAAATCACAAAAGTTTAGATATTATAGTAGAAGTAGTCACAAAGTGAGAGGAAGAGTTTTTGAGTGCTGTACAGGGGGGTTTTAGGCCTTGTACAGAGGGGTTTGAGTTTTGTACATGGGGGTCAGAGGTTCTAAGATGGAGGGACTTGGGTGTGCCCTGTCCTTTTTTCCTTCTTCCTAACCTCCATGTTCTTGGTGATGTTGGCATTCACAGACTGGTTTAGAGTAGAAAGTCACTGTTCAGTATAAGTGATGGGCATTGGGGAAAAAACTGTAAACATCTAATACGTAATGTATGATATAAAAGAGGGCACCAGCCCCCTGGGCGGCGGAGCGTGCCCTTGCCTGACTGCTGAACAGCCCGCAGCAGCTCAGGGAGAAATCTTTTAGATAACATACAATAAACTACCTTGAGACCAGACAACAGAAGACTACTGAGTCTTTCTTTGGAGACACGGGTTGGAGGAGAGACTTTTCCACCTTTCCAGCTCACCCCAACCGGGGGTGAGTTCCGAGAAGTCTTTACTAAGTTCTTCTGCTGTGTTGATGGACCTGTTTCCCTTGTATCAGTCTAACACCTTGTGGAACCTCCACATACTTGTGAGCCCCCACAGTCTCCTTGGGCATAGGCCTCGTTCTGTTGAGTTACCTTAGCATAGTGAAAAGTAGGCTGTTTATGGAGAAATTGGTAGTCTGGAGTCAGGTGTGGTCAGCTGAGCAGTTACAATGTCTGGATTTGGAAATGGTTGTGATATGATAAAAGATTTCTTGGGCATGTTGGCAGATGGATTTTCTGGTAGTGCTGAACTTCAGGACTACCTGCACCTGCCTCTGCCTGGTTGCAGGCACCTAGTTTGTATTTTGCATATCTGTAATTCCTGATGACTGTTTTTTCCTTAATGAAGCTACATCTTTGTGGAATATGATGCCACAAGGTGGCTGAGGTCCAGGACTGTAGTGAATAGATGAGCTGTATGGCAGATCTGGTGATTCCCATTTGCTTGAAATACTTTCTGCAAGTTGTATGACATCGTCCATGTCAAACGCATGATCCATTTGCTGGCCTTGCAGTTTCTATTTGCTTGTACAATCATGTTTTCTGCCTTGGTGCTCCTCAGTTCTTCTGCAACATATCCTGCATTCTCACAATTTCATTCATGTTTTCCTGTAAAATGGCATTGGATTCTCCCCATTTGTACTGAGTTTTTCCTTCCTTGTGTGAAAACATTTTTACATACTCATTAAGTTGAAAGTATGGTAGCCAGGCTGGATTAGCTTGCTATTGATTGCTGTTTAAACTTGTCTCTGAGGCATAGCATCGAAGTTGTGATCAAATTTAGGCTTGTACAGAAACTTTCATATCATTCTAGGTGGAAAACAGAAAGATAAATTTTTACTAAGAGTTTCTTGTGTAATGTAAACAGTTAACAACTGTTGAATAGGTTTCCTCTTGATTGCACTCATCAGTGATAGTTTTGATGGCATTATCCTGTAAAAATTCTGCTGTGGAGTAACTTGGTTCTTGAAAGCTTAGGTTAATATAGAGCTTTGTAATGTGTCAGTTGGTCAGAGTTTGAATTTACAATGATTTTTTTTCTTTGCTTTTTTAGCTCACAAACAAGACTCTAAGCAGTAGCAGTCAGACGGAATTGGAAAATCGACTTCATCAGCTGACAGAAACACTAATTCAGAAGCAAACCATGTTAGAGAGCCTGAGCACAGAGAAAAATTCACTTGTGTACCAACTGGAACGGCTCGAGCAGCAGCTGAAGGCTATCCAAGGCACAAGTGCTAATGGACCTTCCATTAACATGGCAGGCATTGATGGTGCTGAAGGTAAATAAGGAAATACAATACTTAAAGCTCTTCTCTCTTCTGCAGTCCAGGCTTTTTTGTTTCCTAATGGCTTTCCCTGAAAGTCTGAGCTTCTGAGGAAAAATAAATGCTGAAAATAGGTCACTTTTTTAGACACCTTCTCAGCAGTAGCCAGAATCATAAAAATATTTAAACGGAAGCTCCTTTTTGTGAGCAAATTACTTCAGTAAATTTAATAAAGCAAATTTAGTCTTTAATACTCAGTACTATGGCACTGTTGGAATAATTCTGTCACAAGTGCAAATAAACTTGTATTTTGGGGTTTAAACTGAATATTAGAAACAGAATTTAAGTATTCTCTTGCAAAAAGGGTTTGGGAGGAGAGTAAGAACGGAATACTTCCTTTTGAGAATTGATCCAGTTGAAATTAATTTCTTCCTTGCTTGCTTTCTGTTTTTCTTGAAAAGCAGCTTAAAATATGATGGTTCTGGTGAGGTTGGTTTGTCCCTCTGTATTTCTAGAACACCCCCAGCAGTTGATCCAATGTGTTGAGATGTTACTTTTCAGAGTCAAAGTTTGTCATTTTGTATATGTGTTCAGTAACTTTAAAAGCAAGGGACAGTCACCAAGAGGTGTGAAATAAGAGTCCAGACTTTTTCTCTGTTACCAAAGCGGAGAGTTGTTTGTAAGTAACTTCAGAAAGCTGAAGTTTAGTTACACAAAAGTAACTTGATAATATCTTTTTTTAATGAAGTTGATACATAGTAACAATGTAAATAAAGTAAAAAATGGTTGAATGTACAAGTTAGTGTCAGAAATGCTAATCATAGTTTCACTGTATGAGAGTAAAAAATATTTGACAAACTGTGCCAGTATCAAGCCTATCATTTTATACACCTAATAATAGTTACTGTGGCATGATGGAATTGAATATCGAGATACCCATTTAGTAAACTAATAAATTTTAAAAATATACTAGCTTGTAGAAAAGTTTGACTTGGCTGTTAAGTTTATCAAGACTTGATGACACTACAATCATGTTGATCACTATTTGTATATTATTTTTTTATATATTTGTTATATACTATCAATTTGTTTTGTTTAACAACAACTTATCTACTTTTTTGCACTTTTTCCCATCAACCAGGGGCTCGTCTGCGTAGCGTCCCTGTCCTGTTCGGTGACGCGGATACCAGCATGGCAGGAATGTACGGGAGAGTGCGCAAGGCTGCCAGTACTATAGATCAGTTCAGGTAAGTGTCCCCAGGGAGCACGTCTGTAATCCCTGTCATCCTTTCACACTGTTCAAGTGACAACTTTGGTGCATGTTACTCGCTTTTATGAAGGGAGAAGTTTAAAATAATGCAGCTGAAGTATGGTATGAAATACTGAGTATCGACTCACTTCACTTGTGCTTTCCTATGACATTAATATTCTTAAGCTTTTGCAAATTATTGTCAATTATTTAAACAGAACTCTTACAGATTTTGGTGCAAGAGGTTCCCTGAGTTATGAAAAAATATCTGATCTAATTCATTACCATCTTCTACATTTTTTACTTTGAGGTTTTGACTGTGTCTGTGATAAATTGTAAGAGTGTATTAGTGGGGGAGTATCGTCTGTACTTTTTCAGTGCTGATGAAGACAAGATTCTGCCTTCTAAGCCAATGCAGCAGATTACCTTGGAAGGTAATCTGTTTGAGGAATTAGTAAATGAAAATCATTCTGGATCCAGCAATAAATTTGCCTTGATCCCTTCCTCAGGAGTTAGGTGAATTGACAGCATTCACAGCAAAGGTCTGCTACAAAACCTGAAACAAATACCAACAGAAAACAAAATTTGGTAATACTTCTTAGTCCTTTGAAAGCAAGATACCTTGATGGAAAGTCCTTTGTGCTTCCATGGTACTTGAATTTCAGTGTGACAGGATTTCTGTGATTGGGAAAAAAATAGGAGAGTATGTTTTATGGTCTGAATTTTCTCACCCCATTTAATGTTTTGAGTTCATGAAGTAAAATTCAAGACAACAAAGCCTTGTGTGTATTTGAGAAAATTCAAGACAGAAACAAAGCCATGATGTTTGAGTTTGTGGTGACTGGGAAGAGAGGTATTGCTCAGTGTTAAATTGTGTGTTTTGTTTTCTCTTGCTACCTGTCTAGCATTCGGCTGGGAATCTTTCTGAGGCGATACCCCATAGCAAGAGTCTTTGTAATCATTTACATGGTGAGTCAGCTTTCTTCAATGCAAGATTTCTGTAGCCAGTTTATATGCCAGTATGTCTTAAATGGCAAGACTGATGCTCAAAAGGCTGTAATTAACAACTCAGTGTGGGTTTTTGGAAAGTGGGCCAAATAATACTTTTACAATAGCATTTTGGAGTCATGTTGCTTGGCAGTTTTCAGTTTTTCCCAGAAATGCTTAGTATAGCAGTCTTAAAGACACTTATGTAATTACCATTTAAAGGCCTGTGAAAGTAGATTCTAGTAGTAAAATATGGAATAAGAGTCACCAGTTGCCAAAGTTAACCTGCCATGCCTGCATGCATTGCATTTAGGAAGATGACATTTTTTTAGTGGCTTTTTAATATTTGACTCTTCAGTTTGGTGTATTTTCAGTGGCTAATGATCACTCTTCTCTAGTAGCTGAAAAAGTAGCAAGACAAGTTTTTCTTGGTAGACTTAAACAAATAGTAGAAAATTGCTCACCCACATCGGGCAAAACTGTCAGGCTGGCAATTGCTAGAAGTGAAATGCCTCCCTTTATCCACTGGAGGGCAGGTGCCTGTCAGCTGCAGGGACCTGTGGAAAGGCAGGCTTTGTAAAAAACACTGAAGACTTCTGCTGCCTAGGCTGCAATCTGAAGGGAAACGTGATGGTGGCTGTATAAGAGCTGGCCAGTCAGTGGCAGTTTCCCCTTTTCAGCTCAAATCTTGACCATGACTACTATAACCTGAATTTTTAAAAATATTTTAAAAATAAATGTGGGTTATATATTCCTTTTTGCACTCCAGGCAGCTTCTATTCTAATTGGATAATTTCAGCCAAATTTGAATGAGAATTAACATTCCTACAGAATTCATAAAAATGCCTGAAATCAGTGACTGTGTTAAGGAGAAGGAAATCGGAGCTTGGCTGGCTTACAGTCTGGTGTCAGCCAGTTGGCACAGGAGTGGTGGCTTACCAGGCACTCGAGGCACATCACA